>NW_027185694.1:19827977-20110853 GCF_028583685.1 Petaurus breviceps papuanus | reverse complement strand
AGAAGAAGAAGAAGAAGAAGAAGAAGAAGAAGAAGAAGAAGAAGAAGGAGGAGGAGGAGAAGGAGAAAGAGAAGGAAAAAAAGAAAGTCATACCAAATTCTTTTTATTATGCAGATATGGTTCTGATACCTAAACTGGGAAGAACCAAAACAGAGAAAGAAAATTATAGACCAATTTTCCTAATGAATATAGATGCAACCATTTAAAATATTAGCAGAGATTACAATAACTTATCACAAGGATAATATACTATGACCAGGTAGGATTTATGCCAGGATTGCAGGGGTTGGTCCAAGATTAGGAAAACTATCAGAATAATTGACCATATCAACAACAAAACTAACAGAAATTATATGATTATCTCAATAGATGCCAAAAAAGCTTTTGACAAAATACAATACCCATTCCTATTAAAAACACTATAGAGCACAGGAATAAATGGAGTCTTCCTAAAGTGATAAGTAGTATCTATCAAAAATCATCAGCAAACATTATATGTAATGGGGATAAGCTAGAAGCATTTCCAATAAGATCTGAGGAGAAACAAGGATGTCCATTATCACTACTGTTATTCAATATTGTACTAGAAATGTTAGCAATAAGAGAAGAAAAAGAAATTAAAGAAATTAGAATACGCAAAGAAGAAACAAAGCTATCACTCTTTGCAGATGATATGATGGTAAAATTCTTAGAGAATCCTAGAGAATCAAGTAAAAAACTGCTTGAAATAATTAGCAACTTAAGCAAATTTGGAGTATATAAAACAAACCCTCATAAATCATTGGCATTTCTATAACTAACAAAGTCCAACAGCAAGAGATAGAAAGAGAAATTCCATTTAAAGTTACTGTAGACATTATAAAATACTTGAGAGTCTACCTACCAAGACAAACGCAGGTAAGTAGTATGAATATAGGTAATATGAACAAATATGGACAAAATTATAAAATATTTCACACAAATAAGGTCAGATCTAAATAACTGGAAAAATATCAGCTGTTCATGGGTAGGCCAAGCTAATATAATAAAAATAACAATTCTACCTAAATTAATTTACTTATTCAGTACCATACAAATCAAACTACCAGAAAATTAATTTATAGAGCTAGAAAAAATAATAACAAAATTCATCTGGAAGAACAAGAGGTCCAGAATATCAAGGAAATTAATAAAAAGAAATGCAAGGGAAGGTGGCCTAGCTGTACCAGATCTTAAATTCTATTATAAAGCAGCAATCATCAAAACTACTTGGTACTGGCTAAGAAATAGAGTGATGGATCAGTAAAATAGGTTAGGTACACAAGTCAATGGCTTTAGTTATTTACTGTTTGACAAACCCAAAGACTCTAGCTTCTGGGATTAAAAACTCACTATTTAAAAACTGCTGATAAAACTGGAAAATAGTATGGCAGAAACTAGGCACAGACCAATATCTTACATTGTATACCAACATAACTTCAAAATGTGTACACAATTTAGATATAAAGGCTGATACTATAAGCAAACTAGGAGAGCAAGGAATAGTTTACCTGTCAGATTTATGGAGAATGGAAGAATTTATGATCAAACGAGATGAAGAACATTATGAAATGTAAAATGGATAATTTTGATTACATTAAATTGAAGTTTTTGCATGAATAAAAAGAAGCAGAAAGCTGTGAAATAATTTTTTACAGTGTCCCTGATAAAGGCCTAATTTCTAAAATACATAGAGAACTGAGCCAAATTTATAAAAATACAAATCATTCCCCAATTGATAAATGGTCAAAGGATGTGAACAGGTAGTTTTCAGGGGAAGAAATTAAAGCTATCTATAGTCATATGACAAATGCTCTAAATCACTATTGATCAGAGAAATGCAAATTGGAGTAATTTTGAGGTACCACATCATACCTTTCAGATTGGCTAACATGACAAAACAGGAAAATGATAAATGTTGAATAAGATGTAGGAAAACTGGAACACTAATGCATTATTGGTGGCATTGTGAACTGATTCAACCATTCTGGAGAATAATTTGGAACTATGCCCAAAGGGCTATAGAACTGTGCATACCCTTTGACCCAGCAATACCACTTCTAGGTCTGTATCCCAAAGAGATCCTAAAAATGAGAAAAGGACCCACATGTACAAAAATATTTATAGCAGCTCTTTTTGTGGTGGCCAAGAATTGGAAATTGAGGGGATGCCCATCAATCAGGGAATGGCTGAACAAGTTGTGACATATGAAAGTAATGGAATACTATTATTCCATAAGAAATGATAAGTAGTTGGATTTCAGAAAAACCTGGAAACATTTACAACAGCTTCCCAGAATCCATATCAAATCACAAAACACTTCTCAAAGTGAGCCCCCAAAACAAAGCTACACATCAGGGCTTATATAGCCTTCTCCTGGCTCAGAGAATGTAACAACCTTTTTGACTCAATGGCCAATCAAGAAGTATCTACTGAAAAACAAGCCTCCCACCCCAGGCTTCAGGTGCACCTAGGGGCAGGGAAGATCTTCCAAATTTGCATTCCCATTACAAACTCTCCATCTCTTAAAGGACAAGGAAATAGGTTGTCCTATGACAATTATGGGCAGGAGGCTGGAAGGGGGGTGCCATCTCTCTTTTAGTCATTACCAGTAAGAACATTGCTAGTGTCTTCCTTAATAAGCTAATCCTGCCCCTGAAAGATAGGCATTTACCCAAGAACAAGTACAGCTTCAGAAAGAGCCAAGGAACAGTCAATATGGTGTTTGCTGCCCAACAAGTCCAGGAGAAATGCCAGGAGAAGAACAGATCATCTGTCTGACCACAGTCTTTAATACTGTCAGTCATGAGGTCTCATGGAAGATCATGGCAAAATTTGGTTGCTCAGAAAAGTACATCAGTTTCATGATAGCAGGCCTGCATGAGTTCTAGATAATGGATGATTTTTGCTTTCTCAGTCACTAATGGAGTGAAGCAGGGCTGTGTGCTTCCTCTCATGTTTTTCAGCACATTTTCAGCAATGTTGTCAGATGCCTTTAATTAGGGTGAAAAATGGCATCAAGGTCAGTCAGTGATGGCTAATTATTTAACATGAAGAGGCTGCAAACCACAACTAAAGTGGAGGGAGAGTTGATGCACAACTTTTTGTTGACAGATGATTATTCATTCAGGGAAACCTGAGCTTGAGATGCAACAGAGTATGGAATGATTCTCTGACATTTGTGCTAATTTTGACCTGATGAAAAAAACAAGAAAACAGAGAGTTTTTGAAATGCTATGGATAAGTTCACTTAGTGTGGCAGTATACTTTCCAGGGATGTACACATAGATGATGTACACATTGCCAGAGGAAACTCCAAAGTTAAGTGTGGGAGAGGAGAGGTATTAGACTGACTACTAGACTGATCTACAGGGCCACTGTGCTGACCTCACTGTTTTATTCCTGTGAAAACTGGACAGTCTACCAGCACCATGCCAGGAAACTGAATGATTCCATTTGGATTGTCTTAGAAAGATTCTGAAGGTTACCTGGAAAGATAAGGTATTGGACACCGAGTTCCTTCTGCCAGCTGAACTGCCAAGCATTCAAACTCTACTGCAGAGAGCATAACACCAATGGGCTGGTCACATTGTTCAAATGCCAAACATATGTTTGCCTAAAAGACTATTTTATAGAGAACTTAGCCAAAGCTAGTGCACACACAGATGTCAGAACAAGTGATACAAAGACACTCTCAAGGTCTCTCTGAAGAACTTTGGAATAGATTGTGAGACATGGGAGACACTGACACAGGACCACCCAGTATGGCATGCCCACATCAAAGATGGTGTTGTGCTCTATGAGCAAAACAGAATTGCAGTAGCTCGAAAGAAATGTGCGATGTGCAAATTTAGAGACATCTCTACTCTAAATGTTCATATGGACTATTTGTGCCTGTATTCCAAGTTATATTGATACGATCAGACACAGTCGGACCCACTGAACATTGACCCTGATATAGTGATGTCATTTTGGTCCTCTCTGAGTATGAAGAACAACCACCACCAGCCAGCCAACCAACTACGTACCAGGAACCGTGCTAAGTGTTTTATCATTTGTTCTTCATATGCTCCTTACAACAAACCTGGGAAGTAGGTGCTATTATTTTTCTTATTTTATTATGGATGGGAAAACTGAAGCAAACAGGGGTTAAGTGACTTTCCCAGGGTCACACAGCTAGTAAGTATATGAAGCCATATTTGAACTCAGAACTTCCTGACTCCAGGGTCAATACTCTATCCTCTGCACACCTAGTTCAGTAATTTGAGAATTTCAGCAACCTGAGAATCACTGGACATATGAATTGTTTCCAGTGCACGTTTTTGGCCATTTAAAAAAATTGTTATAATTTTTATTTATTCTGTTTGTATTTTTACCATCTATAGTTAGAAAACTGATAAACTTGGAATGTATAAGCACATAGTGTGAAATGTTTATTTAATCCAATTTTGTTATGCTATCATCTAATCTAGCAGAGTTTTAATCCCATTTTTGCCACGATGCTAAATAATACAGCTTAATCTAGCAGAGATTTAGTCATCTGTCTTCACTCAGATTTCATCATCCTTGACATAGCCAAAATTCTAGAAAAAAAAAGTCATTAAGTTTTTGGGTGTAACTTCATTGCCACTAGAGTGTTAGGTCCAACAGGACCAGGGAGAACATGCGGCAATTATTTTGTTTGCCTTTAATGGCCCTCTGAGGGAATCATGTCCCAGGGGTCAGGTAACACACCTGTGTTTCCCTTCTTACCCCTCAAACATTTGCTCCTATACTGGGAACTGAAGATAAGAGCTCACAATGGTCCCAATGAGCCATTCT
The DNA here is from genome assembly GCF_028583685.1 of Petaurus breviceps papuanus. NCBI lineage: Eukaryota > Metazoa > Chordata > Mammalia > Diprotodontia > Petauridae > Petaurus > Petaurus breviceps. The sequence continues at coordinate 20,106,014 of NW_027185694.1, read as the reverse complement.
TTTTCTGGAGCATGTTGGGAATGGGTCCAGTTCAGCAGAGGAGAGGAAGAGCTTGATGCTCTTCATAGCAGTGAAGTCAACCAGGTCCTTCCAAGTAAGATAAGCTGCACAGGAAATTTTATCAATGTGTATTTGGCCTGATACAAATTCTCCATAAGACTCCTCAATTTTATTTTTTGAAAATAGTCATTTTATTTTAGATTTCATTGACAAATAGTTATTCAGTCTATGAACTTATTTTAAAGAAATTTTATATTACAAACTTAGTAACCATTAACAGAAACATGTAGATCAAAATGTTTAAATTGAGTTATCCATAAAATAAACTAATTTATTTTCAATATATATTTATCTTAAATATATATTATCTTTAACAAAATAGTAAAAAGTGGGTGCTTTTTTCCTTCCATGTTCTCTTCTAGTCTTTTTTGTGTGTGTGCTTTTGCTAAATCTTGTTATTTTTCACACATAGTCATAATTGTTTTTACTCTATTTTCTTCACTCTGCCTCATATTACACTTATCTTTTAAAAGTTTCTTATGGTAAAATATTTGTTCAAACTAACATACCACAACTTATTCAGTTATTCCACTGTCAAAGAACATACAAGTTGTTTTTAGTTTTCTTGTAATTTAAAATAAATAAGTTACTAAAAATTATTTTTTTGTAAATTTGAAGTTTTAAAAATCTTTTTGTCATGGTGGTGGTGGTTCATCCATCATCCTTGGAGAGGACCAATGACATCACAAGGGTGATGCCTTGACTTGCACATGAATTGGATTTAAGTGAGGCAGAGTCTCACTCTCTCCTCCAGAGCCATCAGAATCCAATGTCAAGAAAACCAGAGATGGCCCAGGACACAGTCTACATTCACATTCACAGTCGTGCTGTGTATTTCTCTCCATCCTATTTTTCACTGTTTAGTCTTCTTTCTTTCTCTTTTTATCCTGTCCCTTCTCAAAAGTCTGCTTCTCACCACTGCCTCCCTTAATCTACTCTCCCTTCTATCAGTCTCCTTCCCCTTTGCAAAATCTCTTGAATATACCCCCTTCTATCCTCTGATACTACAACTACAAAGGTACAGGCTCTCATCTCCGTTAGCCTGGACTATTGCAATAGCCTGCTTGACCTGCTTGCACAAGTCTCTCCCCACTCTAGTCCATTCTCCATACAGTGATTTTCCTTAAAGTTCAGGTTCTACCATATCACACCCCCCCTGCCCATACCCAATAAACTCCAGTGGCTCTCTAACATTAAGATCAAATATAAAATCCTCTTTAGTTTTCAAAGTCCTTCATAACCTAGCCCTTCCTACTTTTCCATTCTTCTTGTACTTCATACTCTGCCCCAGTGATACTGGCCTCTTTACTGTTGCTCAAACAAGACACCTCACCTCCCAACTCCAGGCATTTTCACTGCCTGTTCCCCATTCCTGGAATGGTCTTTTTCCTCATCTTTGCCTACTACTGGTTTCCTCCAAGTGCTAGCTAACATCTCACCTCCTACAGGAAGCCTTTCCCAACCCTTCTTAATTTTAATGCCTTCCCTCTGTTGATGATTTCCAATTTACCCTTCCTTATAGTTTCTACGTGGTTTTTTGCTTGTTATCTGCCCCATTAGACTCTGAGGTCCCTGAGGGCAAGGACTATCTTATTGCTTTTTCTGTGCTGTTAATGTGAATCTGTATGAAGACTTCATGAATATTAGCTTACTAAATTTGTAGTTTATCTGAATTTGAATTTAGAAGCTACATTTGACCTATGGAAAAAGGAAATCAATCCACTGTCATGGAATTTCTTCTCCTGGGGCTTTCCAGTCAACCAGAACATCAGCAACTCCTCTTTGTGTTATTTCTATGTGTGTATTTGATGACGCTTCTAGGGAACCTTCTCATCATCCTGGCCATTGTGACAGACTCTCACCTCCACGTTCCCATGTACTTTTTCCTTAGCAATTTGTCCTTTGTGGATATCTGTTTCACCTCAACTACGGTTCCCAAGATGTTGGTGAATCTTGTAACAGGAAGGGTGCCTGACACAAATGTACTTTTTATTTGTATTTGCGGACATGGACAATTTCCTTCTGGCTGTGATGGCCTATGACCGATTTGTGGCTATATGTCATCCCTTACACTATACTACAAAGATGAGCCATCATCTCTGTGCCCTTCTAACCATTGGATCCTGGATTGCTGCTAATCTGAATGCACTATTGCATACTCTCCTAATGGCTCACCTCACCTTCTGTGACAATAATGTTATCCCACACTTCTTCTGTGATGTGTCTCCTCTCATGAAGCTTTCCTGTTCTGATCCCTTGATCAATGAAATGGTCATTTTTACAGAGGGAGGGCTGATAATGATCACCCCATTTATCTGTATTTTGGCCTCTTATATCCATATTACCTCTGCTGTCCTGAAACTTTCCTCCATGAAGGGAAAATGGAAAGCCTTTTCCACCTGTGGGTCCCACCTTGCTGTGGTTTCCCTCTTCTATGGGACTATTATTGCTGTGTATTTTAGTCCCTCTTCCACTCACTCGATAAAGAAAGATATGGCAGCAACTGTGATGTACACAGTGGTGACCCCCATGTTGAATCCCTTTATCTATAGCTTGAGGAATCAAGACATGAAAAGGGCCCTGAGAAAAATGGTTAGCAGTAAAAATCCCTGCTTGATGCTTTCATCAGAGGTTCCATGGACCATAACTTAGACTAGGATTGGACCTGTGTTTTCATTGATATAGAGAATTTTCAGATAAGTAAACTCCCTCTACCAATGTAGGTTAGCATCTTCTCTGCAATTTAATCTTAGAATGTTGCCTAGGACATTGAAAGGTTAAGTGACTTTTCCAAGGTCATACAGCCAGTACGTGTCAGAGGCAGAAACTGAATTCGTGTGTTCCTAATGCTCTGGCCAGATCTCTACTCACTATGCTATAGTTGTCTCTTCCAGAGTCCATAGAAAAATGATAACTCACATTTATTTCATATGTTAAGATTTCAAAGCTCTTTCCTCAAAATATATCTCTGGGAAGTGGGTTAATGTAAGGTTGGGGTCTTTTTTTTTTTAATCCTGGTCTGTGATTTCATCAGTGTGGGAACTGCTTAGTGTAGCAATTCCTACACTTATGTAAATTCTGAAACATCAGTGATTTATAGTCTTAAAAATGTTGCTGAGGGTTGTAAGAGGTTAAATGAATTTCCCAGAACCATGTTGCTACTGTGTTTCAGTGGCAGAACTTGAACCCTGGTCTTTTAGACCCAAGAATGGTTGTCTCTTCACTACTCCATGCTGCATGTTTGGGCATTATTATCACTACTTTATAGATGTGAAAATGAGATTCAGAGAAGTTAAATAACTTGTACATGAGTATATAGCTCTTAATTATCTAAGGTGAGATTTGAGCCTAGTTCTCCTTAATTCACATCCAAGATTTTACTCACTATTCCATGCTGTCAGAAAATCTTGTTGTGGCAATGAAGGCATCTGTTTTGTATGAGACAGTATCCTCCTTGCATCATCTCTAACCTAAATGGAAGGAACTCTTATTGTCTATCCAAGTATGTAGGCTATGTGTATGTATAGATGTGGGGAGGCATGCCTAATAATAAATTATTATTTGAATTAAATTAAATTAGATTTAATTTAATTTAGGTCTACAAATTTGTCAAACAAAGTTACTGTAACACAAACATTTGCTGCTGTAAATTGTAGGTCTACTTTGTACCTCTTTTCTTTAAAGGAAACTTTATGTAATACAGAGCTATGTTTTCGTATACAAACTTTTCTGTCCCACTTTGTATATGGAAATGTTCTTTTTTTGGTGTTAGTTAAATTTTGAATTTTAAAACAATTTAATTTGAAAAATATTGGGGCAGCTAGGTGGCGAACTGAATAGAGCACCAGTCCTGGAGTCAGGAGGACCTGAGTTCAAATCTGACCTCAGGCACTTAACATTTACTAGCTGTATGACCTTGGGCAAGTCACTTAACCCCAACTGCCCTGCCTTTCCCCCTCCAAAAAGACAAAACAAAAACAAAAAATATTGTAGCCATTTTGTAGATGAGGAATCAGACACAGGAAGGCTAAGTGACTTGCTGTAGCAGCAAGCACCCTAGCATACCCAGGGTGGCTGCTAGCATAGGTTCTTAGATCTGCTTTTTTAAAGGAAAGCAACTCAAAATGGGTTAACAATCTTATTTTAATCAATCAAACATCAGAGAATACAAACAGAAGTTACAAGCAGACAGAGAGACAGATTAGCAGACAGGGCTTCCCACTGTCTTCCCACATCCATACCTAGTTAGTTACCAGAGAAGGAAGCACCAACATCTGGGTTCTCAAAACCTGGGGGTGGGGGGTGTGCTCAAAGACTGCTCAGAGTCTCATCTGGCAAAATCACACAACTCTTCCCAAAGTGAGTCCCACAGCAAAACCTCACATCAGGGTATATAAAGCCTTCTCCTGGGTCAGAGACCATCACAACCCTTGTGACCTATGCTCAATCACAAAATAACAAGGTGTGGGTGATCCTGAAAAACAAGCAGGCTCCAGGTGAGCACATTTAGCCTATTAGGGGGCAGAGTATATTCTGAAATCAAGGAAGGTTCTCGGAGTCACTTAAGCCTATCAAAGGGCCAAGGGACAGGGAAGATCTTCAGATTCTCATTCCCATAACACTTGCCAAGGGTCATATGGCAGTTAGTCTGAGGTAAAATTTAAACTCAAGTCACCCTGATTCCAAGTTCAGTACTCTTGTCTACTTCACCACTAGCAACCTCAACAGAAAGAGCTAGGAGACCTGAGCTTTCATACCAGCCCTGCCACTGAGGGTTTGCTTGGCCTTGGACAAATCAGTTTCCCTCTCTTGATGTTAGCTGCAGCATCTGTAAAATGAAGAGGCTGGATTAGATGATCACTAAGGTCCCTTCTAGCTCCAATGGTCTATTTTCAGTGTTCCAAGGCCTCTTTCAGTTCTGGCATTCTTTGACCCTGCTTTATACTCTCATTTGAGTTTTATCATGAAAAAGAACCCATAGGAATAATTTTTTAAAAATTACCACTTGGTTTTAGTATTTGTTTATAATATGTTTCTTTTTCTTTTCTTATTGTGTATTTAAGTTTTATTCGGGTTTAAAAGAAATTAATTTTAAAAAAAAGTATGACCTGGACAAAAGAAACTGGACAGTTCCTTCAGATTTAAGAAAGAAGGTTTTGATTTTGAATGAAAATTGGCAACAATCAGGACTTCTCTTTTTTTTTTATTTTACTTATTATAGTCTGAACTTAAAAAATAAAATAAGCATTTCCATAGCATAGTAGAATGTGGAAAAAAAGATGATTGCACATGAAACAGTAAATCTTTTACGTACAACTTGCTATTCCTTTTAAGTATATGATAAAGTTATCATGTAACTTTCTTTTTTCCCCTTGAAGTAAGGTACAGCTTCACAGAGGGTGCAGTGGCAAGACTGGCTTTGGACTCAAAGGACCAGAGTTTGGATCTCAGTACTGACCTTAGGCAAGTCACAGTTTTCTAGACTTAAATTTCTCATTCTCAAAAAATGAATGGGCTGAACTAAATAACCTCTAAGGGTCTTCTCTAGCTCTAAGAATCAATGATGTAGCCTGTGCCATGAGATTAAGGGAAGTGGCTAGAGTTGGAGATCAAACAGCTTATCAACTCTGTTTTACCCCTTGACTTACATTCCCCATTTCACCGGGAATTTTAAAATTTCCTTTTATTATTTGGGACTCAGGGCTATTCCTCCCACGATTTGATTTTTGGTTACTTAAAAGTCTGTTTCAGTATCACCTTCACCTGAACAAAAGCTGTGCCCTGGTATACAAAAAAGTTACTTAAGCCTTAAGTATTCACTAGATAAGAAGCCAGAGGAAGAATTTCAATTTATATGTTGGTAACATGTAAATTCAGTTCAGTGGTTTTTCAGTCTAGTCTAACTCTTTGTGATCAAGTTGGGTTTGTTTGGGGTTTTGTTTTTTTTTTTGGCAAAGATTTGCCAAAGTGGTTTACCATTTCCTTCTCCAACTCATCTTACAGATGAGAAAACTGAAGCAAACAGTTATATGACTTGCCTAAGGTCACACAGCTAGTAATTGTCTGTGACCAGATTTTAACTCAGGAAGAAGAAATCTTCCTGCCTCCAGGATGGGCAGTCAATCCTCTGTGCTGCCAAGCTGCCCCAAGATATAAATCCTTCTTTTCAATCAGTCTGTTCATGAATCCTCTAAATGGGGTTTAATCTGTAACCTGACTTAGTTTACCTATAGAATTTGTTTGATGAAGTTTGTTTCCTTAGGGGAAGTTTGAGATTATGACTCTTTTTAACTGTTTGTTCAACTTTTATGACTTTGAAGGAATTATAGGACTATGGACCTATCTTCTCTTTAACTTTTATGACCTAAGAGGAATGTACAAGATTGCAATATATAAAAGAATTATTTCCCTATCACTCTGATACAATTTTGCCCATAGAAAGCCTTTTCAAATCCTTGTGATGGTTCAGGTTTTCTTTGAGGATAAAATAAAACCTCGAGCATAAAATAAAACCTAGGTTCTTGCCTCCATAATTTCTGTGTTGTGGATTAAACATATATGTGAAAGCAGTTATATACCATATGAACTGAGAACAAAGATAGTTCTTCCATAAGAGAAGGGACCTCAGTGGAAATCTAGGTCAGCCCACACCTGAAAAAGAATCATCTTTTTAACATTCTTTGTAAGTTTTAGCCAATCTTTGCCAGAAGACTCTTATGAAGAGGGACCTAATACCTTTGTAGACAATCTATTTCATTTCTGGAAAACTTGCTTAGAAAGTTTTTCCTGATTATAAAGCTAAATTTGCCTGTTATTTCAGGAACTCTCCCGCCCTTCTTTTTCTCCTTTAGTCCCAGATCCCAAAAAGATTGAATTAAATTGAGATAAAACAAAATTAAAATTTATGCAGTACACTGACTTTATACACAAGTCTGGGTTCCCCAAATAGATCTTCAACTCCTTAAAGGCGGGGACTTTAAATTATAAATACATTTTTTATTCTTTCCCTTTTTTGAAAACAGAAACTCAAACCTTTTTTTTTTTTGTATCTTCCCTCCCCTCCCCCCAGTTCACTCATCGTATTAGCCTCTGGGCAAACATTTGTCTAAATATGTAGCAAAAAAGTATAGATCAATGACTTCTTTCACTTTGACTTTAGTTGGAGGTAATTTTAGTAAACTAGAAAAAATTCTAAAAATGAATAAGTTAAAAAAAGATTAAAAAAAAGAAAAGAAAAACTGAATAAATGCATGTGACCTTTTGTATCGAAGTGAGGAAAACACAAATGCCTGACTACAGGAAGGTCAAGTATAATAACAAGCACAAAGGACAATCATGAATATAAATGTCTCATCTCCACCCATATTAGCAGACTACTTTCCCCCTCATCCCCACCCTGCACCACCCTAGAAAGGAAGAACTTGTTGATTCAATACAAAGATCTGAGAACTAAGACAAGAAATTTACATAGGCAGCCTATAGTGGCTGGTCCGGTTCCTGTGTCTCTCACCTCACTTCCTCCTTATGGAGCTTTGAGCAGGTGATACACAAAACTTTTCACAAAATAAAATTGTAGGGGTTAGTGAGAGTCAGTTAGTCAATCAGTATGTATTAAAAGTACTTACAATTTTCCAGGCATAGTGCTAAGTGCTGTGGATACAGCTAAAGGCAAAAACATTCCCTACCTTCAAGGAATTCATTAATGGGTGAGACAATCTGAATATTAACTACATACATAACAAGAAATATTCAGCATAGGTTTAAGGTAATCTTCCTTAGGGCACAGTGGGGAGAATGCTGGATCTGTAGGCAGATAGACCTGAGTCCAGATCCAGCCTTAGATATTACTAGCTGCATGAATCTAGACAAGTCCCTCCAGTTTCCTTGCCTGTAAAATGGGGATAAAAATAGGACCTATCTCCCAGGATTGTGGCAAAATAAAATGAGACACCATGGATTGGTAAAGCACTTTGAAAACCTTAAAACACTATAGAAATGCAAGTTGTTGTTTTCTGAGAAGGGAAAGCAAGGTGGGACCAGGAAGGGCCTCCACTAGAAGGTGGCACTTGAAGCAAGTCTCCAAGGAAGACTAGAAAACCAAAAGAGGTCAGCATATTCCAGGCAAAAGCAGTGACAGGAGACGGAATCTGAGGAATGGCAAGGAGGCCAGCATAGATCACAGAGTTCTGAGGAGAATGGAAAGCAGGAAGAAGCTAGAAAGCTTTAAATGCCAGATAGAGGAATTCACATTGGATTCTGGTGATAATAGGGAGCCACTGGAGTTAAGTGAAGGGGGAGGGGACAAGGTCAAACATACACTTTAGAAAAATAAATTAACTTGGCACTTGGGGAGAAATAAGGCAGAGCAACCAATTAGAAAGCTATTAAAGTTGTCCAGGAAAGAGCTGATGAAAACCTGATCAAGGTTCCTGGCTATGTGAGTGAAGAGAAGTGGATCTATGTGAGAGGTCCTGTGCAAGTAGAAAGGACAAGACTTGACAATGGATTGGGTATGACCAATAAGAGTCACTGAAGATGACACGGAGGTTGGGAGTTTGGGAGACTAGAAGGATGACATCCTCAGGAGTAACTGAAAACTTAGGAAGGAGAAAGGGTTTCAGAGCAAAGACAATGAGTTACTTTGAAAAATATTAAATTTAAAATATCAATCAATTTAAGATGTCCAAGAATCAGCTGGTAATGATAGCCCAAGAGAGAAACTAGGAGTGGATATATAGATCTGGTAGACATCTGTTGAGTGATCTTAACTGGACCCATGAGTGCTAATGAGAATGCCAAGTGAGACAGTTTGGAGCTAAAAGAGAAGACGAAACAGATCAGCTTTGGAAAACGCCCACATGACATGGATGAAAAAATAACCAATAAGATTTAAAAGGAATGATCAGAAAGATAGAGGGGAGGAGCAGCTAGGTGGCCCAGTGAACAGAACAACAGCCCTGGAGTCAGGAGGACCTGAGTTAAAATCCCGCCTCAGACACTTAGCACTCACTAGCCTTGTGACCTTGGGCAAGTCACTTAACCCCAATTGCCTTGCCTTCCCTCACTCAAGAAAAAAATAACAAGAAAGAAAGAAAGAGGAAACAGGAGAAAATAGTGTCATGAAAAACAGAAAGGAGAGAGTACAGAGGATGAGATGATGATGGCAATAATGATAAGAGCAAGATTATTATTATTATAGCTGACATTAACATAGTGCATACTATGCACCAGGTATTGTACTGAGTACTTTACAATGATCTCATTTGATCCTCACAACAACCCTGAGAAGAAGGTGCTATCATGATCCTCATTTTATAGACAAGGAAATAATTTTATAGACAAACAAATAACAAAAAACCCAGCCACAACAAAAACTGCCTTGCCCTTCAAAGAAGCAAAGGTAACACCAATTAGATCATCAGTCACCGGGAAACAGGTGAAGGGAGAGGCAGCTTTGTGGATAGAGTGCTGATGGGGAGTCGGGTTTAATTTAATCATAGCCACTTACTAGCTGTGTGACCCTGGGCAAGTCACTTAACCTATTTTCTTCAGTTTCATCATCTGTAAAATGGAGGTAATAATAGCATCTATCTCCCAGGTTTGCTGTGATGATAGAATATTTATGAGCTAATTTGCAAACCTTAAGATATATATAAATGCTAGCTCTTCTTCTATTATTACATGTGGCAGTAGAAATAGTCCCTATTCCTACCTGACAACTAAGGCAGGAGACATATAGAAAAGTAAGGCACCTTTATGGTAGCACTCAGTTAACAAGCACTATTAAACACTATGGGTCAGGTACTATACTAGGTGCTAGGGGATACAAATTAAAAAAATTAAACACCACCAGCTAGGTTAACTCTGTTCTATAACTCACTCCTGTGTTCCCTTCCCTTTATAGAGGGCTCAGACTCCCCTCCCCACCCCCTAACTTCATTACCTTCAGTTGCTCACTTTGGTTTGACTCCTTGGCTATCCTACCTTCCCTCACGGTAAGCTCATCACCCAAAATCTTGTCATTATGGAGATTGATAACAGCTTTCATATTCAACCTCCACCGAATGCTTAGCTGACTCTCATCTCTGACTGGACTGCTACAGCACTACTGTACAGAGTGTGTCAATGAACTTCTGAGGCTTCCTTTGTAGAGGGCTCAGCCTTTTCCAGCTAATATCTTTCACTATTTCTGCTTGATTTCAACTCAATGAAAATCATGTCCTCTTGCTGGGTACCATCTGATGTCCCCACTCCCCTCTTCCTTCTACCTCTTTACCTCTTTCTCTCTTCCACATTTTTCAGCTTCCTTTAGTGGGTTGTCTTCCTCTATTAGATTGTAAGATCTTTGAGGGCCGAACTGTCTTTATTTTCCTTCTTTGTATCCCCATCACTTGTCATGATACCTGGAACAAGGTAGGTACTTAATGTGTTTATTGATGATTGAATAGATTACATGCCCCAGAGAAGAAGGATCTGGGGTGGGCCTTTTACTCTGGATTGGTGACCCATGTGGGATGGCAGGACAAAGGTGGAGTAGGCTGGGGTGTCCCTGCTCCTGCATGTACTTTTGCATCTTTTTTGTTATTATATGCCCCTGTTCATAGCTTGTTTTTTGGCCTGGACCTACGACTTCATTTGGTTTAGGGAACTTTCTATGTGGAATGGCCTTCCCTTTTAGAAACTAGGGAGCATGTTATTAGGGGTTTCTAATAGGGAGAGTCACATTCTCTTTGGGGCTATCTTGATCAGCCAACACGTGTATGATCAACCAGCTGGAGAATGGAAGATTCATCAGTAGTTCAGTAACTAAGAAGTTGTGACTAGTTCTCAGATCCTTGGTCTAATCCTCTATTCTATCATACCTAGAGAAAAATTTCAGAGGGACTTCAGGAGCCAGAGTCTAACACATGCCGAACAAAAAGCCATTCTGCAATCTGCCTGACAAATAGTCATCTACTTTGCTGGAAGATCCCCATCCCTCAGGGTAGGAAGAAGGGAGGAACCTACTCCTAACTTATGTTGAAGAGTAGAGACTCAGCTTAGGTCTTCTGACTGCAAGTCTGGTGCCTGTCCTAATACGAGACACGACACATTGCTTCTCTATGAATGCTACCTAGAAAATGCACGGTCCCAACATCAAGAGAGGGAGTAATAGGACTGGCTGGCATGATGGGGGTGTAAATTCTGGAATCCAAGAGCAGAGGATGCCAACGCAATGGCAATGATCCAGTTCATTGCTTAGCCTGCTTTCTTCAAACAGGAAAGATAAAATAATTCCAAATCCTGGGAAAGAGTGGGAAAAAAAGCACAGTCTAAACTTCCAAATCCAATTGAAGTGAGTGGTGAAGGCATAGATAACATTCTTTTCAAGTCTGAAAGTGGCACAGAGAGTGATAACTAAGGGACTTGATGCTATTGAGTGTTAAAATCTCTATATAAAGATGGGACTCAGACTAGACCTGACTTTGTTTGTTACATACACCCCCCATATTCCATAGAGTACAACACCGCAGATTGCAGTTGTAACATTTATTAATATTTTATAAATGAATAGCTTTATTGATAGTTCTTATTTTATATAATGTTAATTTCTAAATATATCCTTCTTGCTCCTCAACCCATTAAGCCATATATCTTATTTTTTTTTTACTTTTTGGGGGGGAGGGAGGAAGGCAGGGTAATTGGGGTTAAGTGACTTGCCCAAGGTCACACAGCTAGTAAGCATTAAGTGTCTGAGGCCAGATTTGAACTCAGGTCTTCCTGACTCCAGGGCCCATGCTCCATTTACTGTGTCACCTCACTGCCCCCAAGCCATATATTTTAACAAAGATAACAATAATAATGATAACATCAATAAAACAAAACACTCATGAAAAAGAGTTGGAATCAAAGTAGAGGTCTAAGATCCTTATGATTCTGAGTTGTAGGTTGCCAAAGCCAAAACTCTCTTCCTAATCACAACTCCCTGATCCCTTATACCCATCTATCCATCTGAGCCCTATCCCTTTAATGTCCCTATTCCTTTCTTCCTTACCCTTCTCTTGCAGCCTTTGGGACTCCTGTTCTATTGTTAACAAACTACCTTTCATATTAGACCTAAGCCCACCCCACCCAAGCCCCCAAATGCTAGCTCCTTGGGGCAAGGACTGTATAATTTTTTTTTTTTAATATTCAGTGTCCGACATAATATGCACCTCATCATTCAACTGACACTGCTGTCTCCAAGTTACCAATGATCTCTTTTTCCAAAAAAATAAATTTGCTGTTACAAGTTACATGATAAGAGATAGAGATAACATAGTAGTAATAATAATACCTAGCATTAGTGATAAGTAACTAGCATTTTTTTATGCAAAATGTATTTCTATGTTAGTCATGTTACAAAAAAAAAAGCAAGAAAAATAAAGTGGAAAAATGTGCTTCAATATGTATGCAGAGTTGATCATTTTTCTCTCTGGAAGTAGATAGTATTTTCTATCATGAGTCCTTTGGAATTGTCCTAGATCAGAGTAGTTGTCTTTCACAGTTGACTATTGTTACAGTATTGCTGTTACTATGTACAATATTCTGGTTCTGCTCACCTTACTTTGCATTAGTTCATACATGTCTTCCCAGTTTTTTTCTGAAACGATCCCCCTCATAATTTCTTTTTTTTGCCTTTTTGGAGGGCAATTGGGGTTTAAGTAACTTGCCCAAGGTTACATGGCGTGTGTGTGTGTGTGTGTGTGTGTGTGTGTGTGTGTGTGTGTGAAGTGTCTGAGGTCGGATCTGAACTCAGGTCCTCCTCCAGGACCTGCTCTTTACTCACTGCGCCACCTAGCCGCCCAGTGTTGATAATTTCCAGTCTTGCATATATACCTCTTCTACATCTTGCATTGGATGTCCTGTAGACATCTGAAACTCAACATGTCTAAAACTGAACTTTCTTCTCTCAACCGAACCTTCCCCTCTTCATAACTTTCCTAATACCGTTAAGGGAACCATTGTTCTCCCAGTCACCCATGCTCTTGACTCCTCTTTCTCTCTTTCTCCTCCCCCATCCAATTTGTTGCCAAGTTTTCTCAGTTCTACCTTTGCAACTGCTCTCCTCTTAAACTGCCTTCTCCCATGCTTTTCATCCCTACACACCTAAATTATCCCCAATAATTGCTGTTGGTCTCTCTATCTCAAGCCCCTCTCTACTCTAGTCCATCCTCCATTCAGCTGTCAAATTGATCTTCCTAAAGCGCAGGTCTGACCAGGTCATTCCCCTACTCAATAAACTCCAGTAGTTCCCTCTCACCTCAAATAAAATTCTCTGTTTGGCTTTTAAAGCCCTTCATAACCTGGCACCTTCTTACCTTCCCAGTTTTCTTATACCTTGTTTTTGTTCAGTCATGTCCTTTGTGACCCTGTAGACCATGGGATTTTCTTGGCAAAGATACTAGAGTGCTTTGCCAATTCCTTCTCCAGTGTTTCCCCATTTTACAGTTGAGGAACTGAGGCAAATAGTGACTTGTCCAGGGTCATACAGCTAGTGTCCAAGGCAAGATTTGAACTCAGGTTTCCCTGATTCCAAGCTTAGTGTACCACGTAGCTCCTCAGGGACATGCACCTCCTTTCTATTCCTCACACAAAATACCCCATCTCCCTTCTCCAGACATTTTCACTGACTGTGCCCCAAGCTTAGAATTCTCTCCCTCCTCATCCCTGTCACTTGGCTTCTCTGGCTTCCTTCAAGTCTCATTTTCTGCAAGAAGCCTTACCCACTGCCCACTAAGGCTAGTGCCTTCCCTCTAAGATAATGTCCAAGTTATCCTGAATACATCTTGTTTCTATATAGTTGCTTGCATGTTATCTCCCCCCTTTAGACTGTGAACTCCGGGAGAGAAGGGACTTTTTTTTTAACCTTTCTTTGTATTCCCAATGCTTGGCACAGTGACTGGAACATGGTAGGCACTACATAAATGCTTGCTGACTGACTCAATAAATGCTTGCTGAATCTAGTTGAAATCAATCATGTAAATAAAATGACAGTTCTGAAAAAGAAAAGAATATTTTCATCTGGGAAGATGACCAATGGCTTCACAGAGAATGAATGCCTAAGGTGGAGGATGAAAACGGCTTAGAATGTCAAATATGAGACAGTAAATGGAAAATCTAATTTACTGCTTTATGAATCTTCATGTTCTGTAGGCAAAGTTTTTTCTATTTGCCCATTCTTCAACCCATACTCTCTAAACTTACTGTGCCCAGGGACTGTGAAAGCTGAAAGAAAACTGGACCACTGCTTAATCCAGGATGCTTCCAGAGACATTCCATAGGTCCCAGAAGTCGGAACCAAGTTATGTGAAGGGTAATTTTCACTTATTAATTCGCTATATACACTCTGTGAATTAGATGAAGTTATAACACAGCAATACACTTCTGGGGTTGTATCCCAAAGAGATCATAGAAGTGGGAGGAGGACCTGTATGAACAAAAATATTTATAGCAGCTCTTTTTGTGGTGGCAAAGAATTGGAAATCAAGGGGATGCCCATCAATTGGGCAATGGCTAAGCAAGTTGTGGTATATGAATGTTATGGAATACTATTGTGCTATAAGAAATGAGGGACAGACTTCATAATAACTTGGAAGGACTTATATAAACTGATGTTGAGTGAGGAAAGCAGAACCAGGAGAAATTGGTACACAATTACAGACACAACATATGTATGATGACTAACCTCAATAGGCTGTACTCCTCTCAGCAATATAAGGTTATAAGACAACTCCAAAAGACTGGTGATGGAAAGAGACACCCACATCCAGAGAAAGAGCTACAGAGTCTGAATGCAGATTGAAGCAAACTACCTGCTCTCTTTCTTTTTCTTGTTTTGTTTTGATTCCTCTTTCCCATTGTTCATTCCATTGGTTATAATCCTTTACAACCTAAGGTTTAATGTGAAGGTATTTGTAGATCCTATATTTGAATGCAGTCTGCCATGGGGGAAGGAGAGGGAGGGCGAGAAAATTTGAAACTTAAGGGATTGTGGAACTGAATGATGTAAACTAAAAGTAAATAAATAAATTAATTTTTTAAAAAACATGAAAATATGGATTTTTCTAAATACCAAAGTAATTTATGAGGAGGCAGAAAAGCACATATGGGAAGAGGAGAGGAAAAGAAAGAAAGGGAAGGAGACAGGTGTGGGGGAGGCGAGAATGAAGATAGAAAAGGAGAGAAAAGGGGAAGGAGAAGAGGAGAATAGGAGGGAGCAAAAATGACTTTCGTATCTTTCCAGCCTCAAGCTTTCCAGGTGATCCTACCTTAATCATTCCAAAACCTCTTCAGGGGAGCAAACCAAACCACTTAGCTCAAGGGATGGGAGTGGAGAACTTCATTTAGTCTCAGACCTTTTCATATTAGAATCTGAGCCTGAGAGGCACCGGTGTGTAATAATATCTTGCTCATACACAATTGTTTTCATGTTATCTTCCCCATTAGACCATGAGCTCCTTGAGAACAGCAACTTTTTTTTGGCCTTTCTTTATATCCCTGACACTTAAGAGTGCCTAGCACACAGTAGTCACTCAATAAAAGCTTGTTGACTTCACTACACTCTTTTCCAGACTCTTTCTCCAGCAATCCAAACCAAATATGGGAGGGAGGGGCAATGCGCAAGACCCTGCCCCAACTTCCTAAGGTCCAACCCCTAGCGCCTCTCAGCCTAGGATTTAAATTTTCCCTCGGTTCACCGCCACCTCTTTTCTCTGGTGTTACTTTGGAATCTCGGATCCTAGGTGAGCCTGGGGCAAAAAGATAGATTTAGGGTGAAAGTGGAGGGAGGGAGGGTGTTCTAGGAAGATTGGAGTGGGAGATGGTGCAAGAATGTGTGTGTGTGTGTGTGTGTGTGTGTGTGTGTGTTGGAGGGAACGGAGGGAGACTTTCTGTGTGTTGGAAGGGAGAATCCCCCAGTCCCCAAAGCCTTCCAGGACACGTGGGAAGACAATCAGAAAATGAGCTCTTCTCACACTCCGCCTAGAAGATAGGCAAAGCCAGTATTCACCGCACAACTGTTAAAAGGTCCTTGCAGGGGGTTGAGACGACCCTATTGCTTTCTGACCACTACAATCCTTATCTTTGCCTGTTGGGGAACTCGTTGTTTGGCCACTTACCTAGAGTCGGCTCCCTAAACCTTTTAGGGGGCGGTGGAGGAGGAAGCGTCTGCCCAGGGTTGCCGGTGTTGGCCCACTCTTTACTATTTGTTCCAGCTAAGGACTTCACCCTCCCCATCCCTCCTTTCTGGTTCAGCTTCAGCACAACCCCAAGATCCAAATCAGCCTGACTGGGAAAACTGGAGCAGAGGATTCAGGGGAGCAGAGCAGATCCTGGGTTTGTGGTAGAGGGAAAGAATGTAGAGAACAGGGGTTTTCGTAGGTAAAGGTTGTGGATACGGGAAGGTCAGATACTCGGGGATTAGGGTCCCCGAATCTGAACGATCTGAATTGGGGTCTGGGACACCCACGCGTTCCTCACTCGCTCCTCCGTCCTCAGGTTACGCCGCGTAACCAGGAAGATCGAAGATGAGCTGGGCCTTCCTGACGAGGCTGCTGGAGGCTGTGACCCAGCACTCCACCCTGGTGGGGAAATTCTGGCTGTCGGTCCTGATCGTGTTCCGCCTGGTACTCCTGGCCGTGGGCGGGGACGCCATTTACCGGGACGAACTAAGTGGTTTCTCCTGTAACACTGCACAGCCGGGCTGCCAAAACGTTTGCTACGACGCCTTCGCACCCCTCTCCCACGTCCGCTTCTGGGTGTTCCAGATCATCCTGGTCACTGCGCCCACCGTCTTCTATCTGGGCTATGCCGTGCACCATCTGTCCCGGCGCCAGAGCACCCAGAAGCAAGAGGAGGAAGAGAAGGAGCCCATGATCAAAGAGAAGAAGCCCCACAAGTCCCCTGAGGATGGAGCCCACGATGGTCGCAGGAGGATCCGCAGGGACGGGCTCCTGGGGGCCTATGTTGGGCAGTTGCTGGTGCGATCTGCCTTAGAGGTGGTCTTCCTGCTGGGCCAGTACCTGCTCTATGGCCTGGAAGTGCCTCCCTCCTATGTCTGCCAGCGCAGCCCTTGCCCCCACACCGTGGACTGCTTTGTATCTCGTCCCACAGAGAAGACCATCTTCCTGCTGGTCATGTATGCAGTCAGTGGCCTCTGCCTCCTGCTCAACCTGATTGAGTTGCTGCACCTTGGTCTGGGAAGCAGGAAGAATGGGGGATACAGCTCTGCCCCACCTCCCCATTCCAAGGGTCTCAAGTTGGAGCTGGAGCAAATGCAGGAACAGCTGCATCAGGTCCAGGAGCACCTGGACTTGGCATTGCATTTAAATGCACCTGCCTATTCAGGCCACTCTCCATCATACAGAGTATGTGCTCAGCAAGATCTGCAAAACCAAGCCCCAAAAGAGGCTCCATTCTCTAAGACAGGTACGTTTGGGGTAAATTAAATCCCAGTTTCTATTGCACTATTATTCTGCCTTGTCTCCTTTAGTTCTTTCCTAATAATCGAAATTCTTTCTTTATATTTTTCCCATTTCATTTCCAGCTCAACCTACTCCTTTTTCCCTTAGGGGAGTTTTGCAGGCATTGGGAGGAGCTAGAGGAGACCTCTGAAAGGGAGAGAAATAATCAGCTTTAGTATATGATCAAACCACTGTACCAGGAGTCCAAGAATCTTACTAAAAAACCTATGTAACTTTCAGTAAGTCACTTAACTCCAGGACTCCCCTTTCCTCCTGTAAATAAGAGGAATGTACAAAATGATTTCTAAAGTTCCTTCCAGGTCTTAATCTTATGATCTTTTTCATTGTTATTGATGCTGATTTTTTTCCCTTTGCAGATCTGTGAAAACTAAATTTACTATTGTTTACACACTTCAATCTGAACTTGATTTGGGGAAGACAAGAGAAGCTGGTTTCTGGACTCTAGAAGAGAAAACCTGGAGATGTATCTAAAGGAAATGGTGTTTTGTTTAGTACTTTATATTTTAATTAGCTATTTGGTGAGTGTGATTAAAGGTAGTCCTTTCTATACCTCCCCAGGACTTGAAACCAGTCACAATCCAATGCCTACCTTTCCCTCAAACATCACCAAATAAAATAACTTAATGAAATAAAGGGACTATCTAGGAATAATGGACCTGGAAATAATCCTGAGAATTGGGCCCACAATGGTCACAGAAGAATCTGCAGGGCTGGGTTGGGGGAAGGGGTTGTTTTGGGGCATTTGCTGCTGCTATCTTAGAGATATCCTTCTGCTATTTGTCCTATAACTGAATGTCTTTTG
The DNA here is from genome assembly GCF_028583685.1 of Petaurus breviceps papuanus. NCBI lineage: Eukaryota > Metazoa > Chordata > Mammalia > Diprotodontia > Petauridae > Petaurus > Petaurus breviceps. The sequence continues at coordinate 20,087,648 of NW_027185694.1, read as the reverse complement.
GTACTTGAGTTTGTAAGTTTTGTGGGCCAGTAAATAGCTGTTTGTATTAAATACTCTTCCTTGAATTTGTTTTGGATGGGAAGGAATGTTGAGTTGAAAAAAGAAAAGTCCCAGAATCCCAAGCTACCATGGAACCCATGGTCCCATGAAATTGGGTTTTTAGAACCCAATTCAAAGCCCAGGGGACCATATTATTTTCAGCCTGGATTTTGAGAGATGTTCTGGTATAGGACTGAGAGTCCTTCCTTTCCATAAAAAGAACCGGGGGCCCTGGATCCAAACAGATATGAGAGAGTAGGAGGCTTTGAGATTATAGTGCTCCAGATATCAGGCACGATGTTCCCAATTGTTCCCAGGTCATCCATTATGTTGGTCCTACAGAGACTGAGAACTGCATATTTAGAAGGCAGAAGCCAATCTCATTAGAAAAATGAAGGGGGAAGGCTCTGGTCATATAGCACAGGATAAGGCAGATGCTTCATTCTAAGAGAAAGGGGGGAAAGAAATAAACATTGATATAATGGCTTTTACAAATATTGTCAAATTTAATCCTCATGACAAACTCTGCCAGGTGGGGTCTATTATTATCTCCATTTTATGGTTGAAGAAATTGAGGCAAAGAAAAGTTAAGTGACTTGCCCAGTTATACATTAAGTGTCTGAGGCCAGCTTTAAACTAGGGTCTTCTGATTCCAGTCCCAGTGCTCTCTCCACTGCAATACCAGCTGCCTGAGTTTGGTGCCTACTTAATAAAATGTCTTTCATTCATTCTACCTCCATACTTTTTGCTGATTCTGAATACAGTGTAAGTTCTAGAGAGACATTCCAGTTATGGGGCTTTACCTCTCACTACTAAAACTTAGAAGATTAGCACTTGCACACACATCCTTTGGTAGCATAGAAACAATTTGGCATAGTACCTAGTTGGGAAGATTAAATAGTTAAAACAGGGATCTATCAGAAGGCAGCTTGTCCTGCCCCAGATGAGACACTACTCTCCCTGTTCATTTCCTGAGACATAACCTTCCAGATCCATAGTCTTGTCGTGAATTTCATGTCATCAGTTCTCAGTTGAGGTAAAATTTGTCTTGTGTTAACATTTCTAGTTCTCCTTGCTTATTACCCCTGTTTTATGTGTAGTCATCTGAGACAAGGATTTTGTTACTGATTCCTGTCTTAGCTTTTGTCTCCTGTGAATTTCTTGGTGTTTCTGCTGCTATTCTTCCTATATTGTAGCTACTTACTGTATGCCTTCTAGCCTAGTGGATAAATATTTTCCTTTTTTGATTCCATTTTCCTTTTTGATTCCATTTCATTTTGAAGCCCTCATAATTAGATGTGTGAGACTTCAGACCAATACATTCTTTTTAGCCCTTGTTAGGTACACAGTCCTTCCCTGGACAAGAGCATGTCATAGCATATTTTACGCTTGATCAAGAAATCCACATTCTTGGGGCCGCTAGGTGGCACAGTGAATAGAGCACCAGCCCTGGAGTTATGGAGGACCTGAGTACAAATCCGACCTCAGACACTTAACACACACACACACACACACACAAACAAAAACTAGCCATGAGACCTTGGGCAAGTCACTTAATCCCAACTGCCCTCCAAAAGAAAAAAAGCAAAAAACCCCCAAACAAACAAGAGAAATCCACATTCTGTTCTCAGTTACTATCTTAACCAGGCATTCAATGGACATTAATAAGCAGAAGAAAGTCAAGAGGAGAGCAATCTAGATGGTGAAGGGGTGTAAATCTAAGTCATGAACATCAACTGAGGGAATGATATCTTGGAGAAGAGAAGGTTCAGGGAATTCATTGCAATGGTTGTCAAGTATTTGAAAGACAGTAAATAGTTACTGTTTGACTCTTGCAGATAATAGAAGTTACAAGGATGTAAATTTAGTTGATAGGAGGAAAAATTCATAAGAACTAAAGCTTTCCACTTATTAGGATTTTTTCCAGCTATATGTAGAGAAAGTTTTCAATATTCACTTTTATAAGATTTTGAGTTCCAAAACTTTTTTCTCCCTCCCCTCCTTTTTCCACAAGAGGGCATGCAATCTGATATAGATTATACATGTACAATCATATTATACATAAGAACCAAAGCTTTCTGGAGTTTGAATGAACTAGGAGGTAAGGTGAGGAAAGGAAGGATGGATAGTGGATTCCTTTCCCTTATTGAAGGACTTTTTTTTGCTTTTTGGAGAGGAAATTGGGGTTAAGTGACTTGCCCAAAGTCACATGGCTAGTAAGTGTTAAGTGTCTGAGGCCAGATTTGAACTCAGGTTCTCCTGACTCCAGGGCCACTGCTCTATCCACTATACCACCTAGCATCAATTTGACTGAAATTTGGAATGTCAGGGAAAACAATGTGAAACTAATCTAGAAAGGTAGACTCGAGTCATTGTCAATGACTTTCAGTGCCACGTTGTAGAGTTTGTATTTCATTATAGCACTGGTAGGAAGTCACTGAAGTTTATTGATCAGGGGAATGACATGGTCAGACTTGTGTATTAAAAATATTGTTTTGAGGCTGAGTACCAATTCAAGAAGGAATTAGGATTAGGAATCAAGGAGTCCAATTAGGAGACAGTAGTAATAATTCAGGAGAAAGAAGATGGGGGACTGAACTATGGTGGTAGTCAAATGAGAAGAGAGACAGAAATGATTGTGAGACCTTGTAACAAGATTTGACAGTTGACTTTATATGGGATGGGGGGAAAAGAGGAAAGGACTGAAAATGGCTCCATGATTGCCAACCTGGGTAATTGGAAGAATGGTGGTGCCCTCAACAGAAATAGGGAATTTGGAGACAGGCTGATTTAGATTTAGGAGGTGATCGGATACAGGCCCTGGGAAGCCCCTTGAACTCTGATTGAATCTTCCCATTTGATGAAACATTTACTTGAGGTCATAAGCCTTTCATTATTGCTAGGCCCAAATCTGTTACCCTAAACTAGTTTAGCCCTCCATTGTCTGTCATCTCTAGGTAGCCTTCAGCTATTTTCCACCTTTAATCCCATTCTTAGAGTCTGACCTCAGTCCCATCTAGAACCTCTTTAGATAGCTCCTCAAGACCCTCCCCAAGCCCCTCTTCTAGACCACCCCTAGATCCCTCCCACAGTCTTTCTGTATATAAGATCCATCTTGACTCCATGAGATTAATCTAGTGCAGACTCACTCTGTGTCAGATTATTTTGGCTGCTTTTTCAATACAAATATCACAAATACTTAAGAGTCTACCCATTATGGTGAATCTTTAATAAACTTTGTTTTACTTTGACTGAGAGTAGGCTTGAGTCGAATTCATTCGACAGGATCTGGTGTGTCAGTATTTTGGGGTCTCGACCACTCCTAAAACCCCCATACCTCAAAAGAGCGAACATGACAAGTTCCATTTTGAACTTGAGACCTCTATGGGTCCACCAGCTGGAAATGTCCAGTAAGCCATTGGTGACACAGGGCTTGAACTCAGGAGAGAAATTTGAACTGGATGTATAGCTGGGTACCATCTGCAAAGAGGTCATAACTTAAGCCACAGCAAGATGACAAAGTTTGTGAAAGAGTATATGGAAAGAAGAGAAGTCCCATAAAAGAGCCTTAAAAGACCCTTAAAGTTATGGTTGATACATGGAGGGAAAAATAGCATAGGAAACTAAGAATAAGGGGTGGCTAGGTGGCTCAGTGAATAGAGTACCGACCCTGGAGTCAGGAAGATCTGAGTTCAAATCCAGCCTCAGACACTTAACACAAAACTAGCCGAGTGACCTTGGGCAAATCACTTAATCCCAGTTGCCCTACCTTTCCCCCTCCAAAAACAAGAAACTTTAAGAATACAATTGTTATTTGTTGTTTGTCTTTAAAGAGGACCTTGACATCAGGGAGGTGATGTCAGGACATGTAAATGAAGTGAAAGAGGATTGTGCAAAGTCACTAGCCTCACTTTCTCCTCCAGAGCCATCTTCAAGAATTCAGTCAGATTGGGAGAAAATGACAAAGAAATTGAGGAATGTGTCTATGAGGAGGGCCTGGGGGACTGGCTCTTAATCCTGGGAGAGGTCAGGAAAGGTAAGGAGTGGTGAGAAGCTATCAAAACATTATCAGGTACAATTTAGGATCCACTTAACTAATTATCTTAATTAAAGATAATTCTTGGGACTTGTGATAAGAAATTCTCTTCACCTCCAGAGGAAGAACTGATGGGATCTGAATACAGATCAAAGTATTTTTTTTAACTTTTTTTATCCTGTGGAGGGTTTTATTTGGGGGGGGAGGGGCGGTGTATGTGTTTTCTTTTATGATATGGCTAATATGAAATATGTTTTGTATAATCTGTTATCTAATTTCTTGTTCTTAGGGAAGGGGTAGAGAATTTGGAACTCAAAATTAGAAAAAAGAAAGTTATTTGTTTTACCATGTAATTTGAAAAAAATAAAAATTTTCACCACAAAATTCTCTCCTTCCTCTGTCCCTTACTTGGTATCTCCTCAGATAATACCTATAGATAATATCTAAGTTCCTGAAACCATAAGCAGCTTCCTCTTTGCACCTGGTATCTGTCTCCTTCCAAAAAATCCTCATACCTATTGGTTATAAATCTCCAATGGACTTTTCCTTTCTCTGCTACATGACATTCTAGCTTCAACTGTCTTACCTCCTGAGGGTTCAGGACTCCTAGTCCTCTTGAGATTTTTTTTTCATATTCCTTGATCATCTCCATAAGGGAAAACTAATTTCTTTTTGAAAACCTTTTGCCACCTAGTCCCTACCCTTCTAGTCTTCTTACATTTTACTCCCCTTCACGTAGTCTATGGTCCAGAGACACTGACCCTTTTGTTATTCCTTCAACTAGACTCTATGTACTGCCTTTTCCCTCGATGTTTCTCATCCCTTAGAATATTCTTCCTTCTTACCTTTTCCTTCTGTTTTTCCAAACTATTGTCCTGGTTTTTCCAGATTCCTTCACACAGCTCAAATTCAGACAATCTACTAGAGGTCTTACCTTATCCCCCCTTAAAGTTAGTGTATGTGTGTATATGGCACATATCCTGTTTGTATTTAGTTGTTTGCACGTTGTCTCCTTTATTATACCATGATGTCCTTGAGGGCAGGGATTGTTTGCCTTTCTTTATATTCCTCTTTGTTTAGCTATGTGCCTGGCACATAGTAGGCATTTAGCAAATGCTAACTGACTTGACTTCTTTCTATAAAATTTTCTGATTCTTAATTTAGCAAATATCACACAATGTGTTTCCATAGATGTTGCAGAATAGAAGGAAAGGCCTGTACATTGAATGGCAATAATGATCACCATAACTAGCATTTATATAGCACCTACTATATGCAGGTGCTTTACAAATATTATCTCATTTGATCCTCTCAACAATTCTGGGAGGAATCCTGTTATTATTATCCCAATTTTACATTTGAGGAAATTGACTGAGATTGCACTTACCCAGGCTTTACACAACTAGTAAGTGTATGGGATCACATTTGAACTCAGATCTGACTCCAGACCCAACACTATTGACTGACCACACCACCTACCTGCCTACTTTTGACTTTATAAATCTCCATTACCTCGAACTTGCTTGAGCCCCTCCCCCTTAGTCTTCTAGGAGGGAGAACGTCCTAGATCTACAGCACAGATAGTGATTGTTTTGCAATTCCCAAAACACAGATACCACACACTCATTGAAAGTCCCCTAAAAAAACCCCAAAACTCCCTTTACTCCACAGCCTAGAAATGAGGTCCTTAGTCCATTGTCATAAATTCTAGCAGCTCCCCAGAATAGCTGACAGGGTAAACTGCCAATGGGTGAGTCTTTAATTCTTTTTTTCTCTTTTAGGGTTTTTTTTAGGTTTTGTTAAAAAAATTATTTATTTTTTGTTTTCAACATTCACTTTTATAAGATTTTGAGCTCCAAAATTTTCCACCTCCTTCCTGTCTCCTTCCCCAAGATGGCATGCAATGTGATATAGGTTATGCATGTATAATCATGAAATATATTTCCCAATTAGTCATGTTGTCAAAGAAGATTCAGAACAAAAAGGAAAAACCATGAGAAAGAAAAAATAAAGGAAAGAAAATACTTCATAGTTCTTTCTCTGGATGTGAATAGTATTTTCCATCATGAGTCTTTGGGAGTTGTCTTAGATCCTTGCATTACTGAGAAGAGCTAAGTCTGTCAAAGTTAGTCACTGCACAATGTTGCTGTTATTGTGTACGATGTTCTCCTGGTACTGTTCACATCACTCAGCTTACATTACATCACATCACTTACAGTTCCTGTAAGTCTTTCCAGGTTTTTCTGAAGCCTGCCTTCTCATCATTTCTTATAGCACAATAGTGTTCTGTTACATTCATATACTTACAACTTGTCCAGCCTTTCCCCAATTGATGGTCATCCCCTCAATTTCCAATTTTTGTACATGTGGGTCTTTTTCCCTTTTTTTATGACCTCTTTGGGATACAGACCTAGAGGTAGTATTTCTGGGTCAAAGGGTATACATAGTTTTATAGCCCTTTGGGCATAGTTCCAAATGTTTTCCAGAATGGTTAGATCAGCCCACAACTCCACCAATATTAGTATTCCAATTTTCCCACATCTCCAACATTTATTATTTTCCTTTTCTCTCATATTAGCCAATCTGATAGATGTGATACAATACCTCAGAGTTATTTAATTTGCATTGCTCTAATCAACAGTGATTTAGAGCTTTTTTCACATGACTATAGATAGGTTTGGTGCCACAGTGAATAGAGCACTGGCCCTGGAGACAAAAGGACCTGAGTTCAAATCAGACCTCAGATACTTGACACTTACTCGATGTGTGACCCTGGGCAAGTCACTTAATCCCAATTGCCTTCCCAAAAAAGTGAAAGTCATTCCTCAATTGACAAATGGTCAAAGGATATGAACAGGCAATTTTCATTTGGTCTTTAATTCAAGAACCTCCCCTCATGGTGATTGTCCTCATTAGCACTTTCTCACCCAGTTTGTACCTTGAAAGCCAGACCCAACTTCTTTTTACTTTTCTTAAAGCTCTTATGCTACCAACCTCCCTTTTCTCTAGGTCTTCTAAAGTTATTTTCCTTCCACATTTTCTCCATTTCTCCTCCTCCCCAACTCCTTCTGCTGTAGTCCACAGAATCACAGAATTTAGGAATTTGGGGGGACCTCAGAAACCATCTTGCTCAATCCATATCTAGAAAGGAATCCCTTAACAAGTGATCATCTAGCCCAGGGATGATTTTTTCTGTGAAGTTTGGATTCAGTCAAAGGGCCACACTTGAGGACCTCGAAGGCCACATGTGGCCTCAAGGCCACAGGTTCCCCACCCATGAATTCTAGCCTCTACTAGAAGGAGAAACTCACTACCTGTAAGGTAACTCATTCTACTTTTGGCATTCCTGTTTCCTTTGTTGACCTCTAGACACTCTCCAGAGCACAGGTGTTCTTATCCTGGGGTCCACAGACCCCAACATGATCTGTGAATAGTGTTTGGGATCCATGGATTTGAATGGGAAACAATTACATTTTTATCTCAATATAATTGATTTCATTCATAATCCTATGTATTTTACATTTAGACACCATTTTGTAGTTAGTCATGTCCAACTCTTGGTGACACCATTTGGAGCTTTCTTGACACTATAAGTATCTAGAGTATACTAGAGTACTTTAGAGTATGTAGTATAGAGCACTATACTATATACTAGAGTAGTTTGTTATTTCCTTCCCTTGCTCATTTTACAGATGAGGAAACTGAGCCAAACAGGGTAAAGTGACTTGCCTAGGCCATATAACTAGTAGGTATCTAATTAAAATTGAACTCAAGTCTTAGTAACTCCAGGTCACCCAGTTTCCCTTCAAAAAAAATGTTGTGAGTAAAGATCCATAGGCTTTACTAAACTTCCAAAGGGATCCTGCCACAAAAATGATTAAGATCCTATGCTCAACAGTGTCGATATTCAATGACAATGTGGCAGAAGGACTCCAGGGGACTACCCCAAGGATCTATTCTTAGTCCTGTGCAATTCCAACACCTTTAACCATGATTTGGATGAAGGCATAGATGGTATGCTCATCACATCTGCAGAGGACCTAGAACTAGGTGTTACAATCCTTCTCCTTTTAAAATTCTATCTAGCCTTCAAATTCAAACACTATCTCCTCCATGAAGGCTTTTTTGATGGCCAAGTATGAAATAATCTTCCCTTGCATGGACCTTATGTACTTATAATGTTTTAAAAGTGTACCATATATATTATATGCCTTATAGAGAATGTATGTATTGTATCTCCCTCTTAGTTTATAAGGTGGACTGTAACACTTTTCCTTGTCTCTTCCAGTGTCCAGCTTTGTGACTGTACACATCAGATACATATTTAACTTAAATTTGGCAAAAGGAGGTAATATCTGCAAGCCTACCTCACAAATCTGTTTTTTGGGGGAAGGCCAGACCTGTTATTTTAACCAATATAAAAAATTCCTGGGTGAAAAAATTCTCTTTATCAAAGCATATCAGTATTGATTCTGTAATTTAGAACTTTAGAGAACTGACTATGGCACTAAAATCTTATAAATGCCTTAGCTAGGGTCACAGAGCCAGTACTCATCAGGTAAGACTTAAAACCAGGTAGCCTTTACTTTAAGAAGGCCAGCTATAGATAGTTCTCTCTCCACTATTTCTATCTACCCACTATACACTCACAAATATTCACTATTGTGTTTCCTAAACTTTCTGGTCTGTCTTAAAATGTTTACAAAAATAATATAAACAATGTTGTTGTTTATATTATTTGTATTTATCAGTATTATTCCATTAGAAATTATAAAATATCTTTAGTATTATGAAAATAATTTTGGCCTCATCGACCCCCTGAAAAGGAAGGTCCTCAAACCACAATTTGAAAACCATCACTACTCCATTACTGCCTCTCAAAGAACTGCTGTGAGGGATCAAATGAGATTTTAGGTGTGAAAGAAAGTATTTTCCAATCTATAAAGCTTGTAGGATAGCATTAGATATCTCTCCCTTTCTCCATTTTATTCCTCTTTGCAATAAATGGAAAATGGTCCTATTTTCCTAGAATCTCCTTTTGAGAATCTCATACTTTCTTCTTTTAACAATTCTGTTTGAAGAGCAGCTGTGAATAGAGCACTGGCCCTGAAGTCAGGAGGACCTGAGTTCAAATCTGACCTCAGACACTTAACACTTACTAGCCACGTGACCTTGGGCAAGTCACTTAACCCCAATTGCCCTCCAAAAAAGCAAAAACAAAAAACAAAGAACAACAATTCAGTTTGTCATCTGTTTAAGGACTACTCTTGGCAGACAACCATGTCAGGTACTAGGAGCCTTACAAAGCTTGGATAACGTACAGACCCAGCCACTGGGGGGCTGATAATTTACCAGGAAGTTAGAAAACTAATACAAAATAAAATTTAAGAGCATCAGAGAGGTATAAGCAAGATGCTATGTCAGGCCCAAGAAAGGGAAGATCTCTGTGCTTTGAATCCTTCATCTTGGACAAGAAGGGCCTCTCAGCCCACTAGCTACTCTGTAATGATGGCCTCTTTGATGATAGACAAATCAATGAGTTCTGTCTCTCCAGCATTTAACCATATCCATTCTGAGGATCACTAACTGCTGGTCTGTCAATGGATTATAGAAATGGAAACAGCCATGGATATTATTTAGTCCAATTTCCTTATGTTGATATTATTGAGTAATTTTAATCAGGTCACACTCTGTGTGACTCCCATTTGGGGTTTTCTTTTTTCTTTTCTTTTTTTTTGCTTTTTGGAGAGGGGAAGGTAGGGAGGGCAGTTGGGGTTAAGTGTCTTGCCCAAGGTCACATGGCTAGTTTCGTGTTAAGTGTCTGAGGCTGGATTTGAACTCAGGTCCTCCTGACTCCAGGGCCAGTGTGCCACCTAGACACCCCCATTTGGGGTTTACTTGGCAAAGATACTGGAGTGGTTTGCCATTTCCTTCTTCAACTCATTTTTACAGATGAGAAACTAAGGCAGAGTTAAGTGACTTGCCCAGGGCCACACAGCTGGTAAGTGTCTGAGTCCAGATTTGAACCCCTGACGATGAGTCTTCCTGATTCCAAGCCCAGTACTCTAACAACTGTGCCACCTAGCTATCCCAGTTGAAGGCCTTATGTTAAAAATGGAAAAACAAAAAAAGCAGGAGAATCAGAGAGGAGAGGCTGCTTATGGTCAAGCAGCAAAGTTGGCCTTGGGATTAATACTCAATACCTCAGTTTCTAGATTCAGTGCTAATTCTGCTGTACTATGGCATCCATGGAAGAATTCTTTCCACTGAGTCACTAGTTTCCAGGATCTCAGGAGTTGGGACTAGAGCCAGAATATTTAAAAAAAAGGATAGTCTCTAGAAACAATCTAGTTTTGCACTAGATCCCCCTCCTCTAATTTCCCCATCTAAATCCTGTCCACCCCTTCTTATTCAATTTAAATCCCATTACTACTTGAAGCCCTCTTGGGCTACACAAGTTTTCACGGATCTGATCCTCTGATCTCCTGGGGTATATGTTCACTGTACAATTTAGTGAACTCTTCTAGGTCTATTGAGGCTAAGATCAAGTTTAGTCATACACATACATTACACTTATAGGGTTAGTGTAGCTAGTTATTACAAACATACGTGTAGCAATCCTACATGAATGAGACTCCACTTGTAGAAATCACAATCTCATAGAACCTTAGAGCTGGAAGGATCCAGGGCCCCCCAACCCCAGTCTCCTCACTCTACAATCCGTCCTCCAATCAGTTGCCAGTTGACATACCTAAGTATGGTTTTATCCTGTCACTTCCTTGCTGAAGAAACTTTAGTAGCTTATAGTAACCTCTGGAATAAAGTATAAACTCCTATGTTTGGCATTGAAAACCCTCAAAAATTTATCTGCAACTTACCTTTCCAGTCTTCCTGCACTTTACTTTGTTCACACACCCTCTTTTCTAGTCAAGCTGCCCTTCTCAGTGCTCTCAATGGCTGAGGCAGCTAGGAAGAGGGGTGGCTAGAGCACTGGACCTGGAATTCGAAAGAACTGGTTAGCTATGTGATAGTGGGAAAATCACTTAACCATTGTCAGCCTCAATTTCCTCATTCATGGAATGGGAATAATAATAGCACTTACCTCATAGGGTTGTTGTAAGGGTCAAATGAGATATTTGTGGGGTCTTTGCATTATTAGATTGTAAACTCCTTGAAGACAGAAACTTGTTTTTGCCTCTTTTTTTTATCCTTAGAACTTAGCACAGTGCCTGCTTAATACATGTTTATTGATTGAATGAGGATGAGGAACAGACACCATTGCCTTGTTAGTTCACATCTAGTTTTGAGATGAAATGAAACAAGCTTAAATTATTGAATAGCTAACTAAAGGAAGTTTACTTAGTTCCAACAGGGCAAGGATATGCAACTGGGATACATTACATTTAGCTTCTATAGATGCTGGTATTCATATGGAAATGAACCTGGACCACAGGGTAGGACCACCCACTTGGGTGCAATTTTTAAATGTCCTTAGGTGACCAGGAAGCTGCATCTAGGAAGGCAAGGTCCAATCACATCCTGGAGATAGCTTTGTATCCTTTGAGGAAAACAAATCCCTGTTTCTGTGAAATGGAAGTGAACCTTTGGCCTATCAGACCCATATATCACACTCTTTTTCCTGTCCAAATGTTTTTACCCAGACTTTTCCCCATGTCTACTATAATACTGCCACTCCTCACTTAGCATAGTTCCTACCACTAGTAAGCACTTAAATGATCAGAGTCAAGACTCACATTTACCTGAACAGGAATTCACATGTAATATATTACAAATGGACACCCAATCTCTTCTTGAAGACTTGTGGCAGCAGGAGCATTCTATGTTCGGAGCAGTGCATTCCAATTTGAATAGCTCAAATTGGTAGGATCCTAGTTAGCTAATTCTCTCCTTGTATCTTTTCTGCAATTTCCTAGTTCTCTCTGAAGGAGGAAAACAGAACCAGACTCTTCCCTTTTCCATATGGCTGTCCTACAATTATTTGATTTTTATTTTGAATATTATCGTGTCCATCTTAAGTCTTTTCTGGGCTGAATATCTTTACCTACTTCCTTCAACCACTCCTCATATTGCATGGCCTCCTATATCATCAGCACCTTGGACATCCTTTGCATACAGTCCAACTCATTAATACTTCACAGAATCACATAATATATGTTAGGTTAGAAGGACTTCAGTGGCCATTTAGTCCACCACAGAATCCTCATTACATCAGCTGATAAATGGTAACAGCCTTTACTTGAAGGTGTCCACCACCATTCCGGGCAGTTCATTTCACAATTCAAATTGTTAGGAACATTTTTCCCTGATGCCATGCCTCAATTTCTCTCCTTTCTATCCATTGTTCTTGTTTCTGTCCTCCAGAGCCAAACAATAGGTCTGCTCCCTCTTCCACAATAGCCCTTTTAATACTGGAAAATAGCTCTCATGTCTTGTATGAATATTTGCTTTTTCAGACAAAAAATCCAAGTTCCTTGGACCAGTCTTCATCTGATATGGACTCAAGGTTCTTCTTCATCCTAGTGGCCCTCCTCTGGGCATCCCAGTATGTCAATGGTTCGATGTCCACATGGCAGAAAGACTCCAGGGATCTATCTATACTTGACCCTGTGCTGTTCCACACTTTTATCAATGACCAGGATAAAGGCACAGGTGACACACTCATCACATTTGCAGATGACACCAATCTGGGAGGAATAACTAACACATTGGATGATAAAGTTAGAATACAAAAGCATCTTAACATGCTATAACATTTGATTGAATCTAATAAGATCACATTCAATAGAGGTAAATGTAAAGTCTTGGATGTAAAAAATAAATTTCACAAATATAAGATAGGGTAGGCAAGGTGAGAGAGCCATTGTTCTGAAAATGATCTGGGGTTCTTTGTGGATTGCATGCTCAATGAGTCAGCAGTGCAATGTAGCAAGCAAAAAAAGTAAAGTGATCTGGGGTTACGTTGAGATTATATCTTCCAGAAGTGGAGAGATTATAGTCTCACTACACTTTGTCCATGTCAGACAGGTGGAGGGAGTACTGTGCTCAGTTTTAGGTACCATAGTTTAAAAACAATGATGAGACAAGAGAGCGTTCTGAGGAAGGTAACCAGGGTGATAAGGGACCTTGGGTTCATGTCACATGAGGATCAATACTGTACTACTCACAGGACTTATGGTTTTCTGAGTGTGGGAGAGAGAACTCCTAGTGCGAGATCTCCCTCCGCTAATGAAGATTACAACCTATTTATGATTTAGTGGATAATTCTGAGAGCATTACTTGAAATGTACAGAAGTTACTTGCTCAAGATCACATAATAGTGGAAAAAGATGGGATTTTGGACACTTCTTGACTCCAAGTCCAGCACTCAATAACAGAGGTGTCAAATACATGGCCCAACACTCTTGAATGGGGGCCAGAACCAGATGAAAGTGTAATTGGTAAATATTTAATTAAAAAATGCAATAGAACATAGATAATGTTAGTATGTGGTTTTCTAAGTCAATATGTAGGTGGCAGGGGTATGTACTATTATGTACTATTTGAGTTTGACATCACTGCAGTACACCATGGTGCCACTATTATCTTATCAATATCCTTCCTAAATGTGACACCAGAAATGAATGCAATATTCCAAATTTGGTCCAAAAAGGGTAGAGAACAATGAGGTTATTACCTTCTTTCTTCTGGATACCAAGCTGCTCAATGCAGCCGAAAATCACAATTAAAAAAAATTTTTTTTGACCCATTCATATTGATTTGTAGCGAGTTTCTTTGATAAAAGTCTCATTTCCATGATATATAAAGAACTGATTTGAATTTATAAGAATAAGAGTCATAATTGATAAATGGTCAAATGATATGAACAGTTTTCTTTTTAAATATACAAGTAATTTATTAAACATTCAAACTTCAACTAAAGCATGTAATATGGCAATTTTATAGAGTTTTAGCCTTATCTAGCTTATGGTTATTTGCTGGGGCTTACCAACAGGGTCTAGTTCACAATTAGCACTAATCAAATAATACAACACTAAGTAAAACATATTGAAATGATTTCTTTAAAAAATTAGTCCATTTGAAAAGCCTTTCCTAATCAGTCTACTGACTAACACAAGAAAGTTTAACATAATTGACTGCACTTATGTCCACAAGTGAATTAATAAATGTTAAATAACATCTAACACATCATTTCTAAGTCTTTTTGTCTTTTTTGGAGGGGGGAAAGGAAATTGGGATTAAGTGACTTGCCCAAGGTCACACAGCTAGTAAGTGTTAAGTGTCTGAGGTCGGGCTTGAACTCAGGTCCTCCTGACTCCAGGGCAGGTGCTCTAGTCGCTGCACCACCTAGCCACCCCTAACACACTATTTCTACAGAACTAGGAAAAAAAACTAGTAGAGAGATATTTTATAGATCCCATATCTTTTACCTTCAATCTCAGCAGTCTGACTAAAGAAGAAAGCTAATATCTCTTACCCAAAGAGATGTGACACCATACAGTATTGTTGGAATTCTAACTGTGTTTGATATGCTACATAGGAGATATCTTTTTCCAAAATGGATCAAGTTATTTGTGTTGGACAAAGCAGATGAAACAGTGAGTTGTGGGTTTAAATATCAAATCTACAAGATTTTACAGAAATGAAGTATAAATATTCAAGTTGTATTGTTTTCTGCAATGCACAACTAGAGGCCATGATTAAGGTTGCTTTGCTATCAAAAAAAATGTATTTATGAGAACTGAGATATTCAATATTCCCAAAGAAAGAAGCACAAGGCATATTGTTAACCACCAATTCAATGATAGTGAATACTACATTCAAAATAAGCTCCACCCAGGGATGTCTTCTTCAGTAACAAAATTTATACCTTTCCTCCAACAGGCATCTTTGCTAAATCTGTTAATATAATTTTCCCAATTGGTAGATATTTCATAGTTTATGAGCAAAGACATTTGCTGCACATTAATTTAATGAACCAACAAGTGATCAGAACTGAGCTTGACCCTGATCTGAAATCCCTCATGATAACATCTTCCTCCTTCTGGTCCATGTCACCATGCAAAACAGAAATTGAAATCCTGGCAGGCATTTTTATTTTTTATTTTTAACCTTCCTTCTTGTGTTCAGATAGTCGATGTCTCAGAGAGTATCCAGCGTCTATTTCTCTCAAATTCATGTAGGATCATTTGATTTCTCCCCTCTCCCCACAAAGGTCAATTCTTCCTTCTTTACTAGAATATAAACAAAATCTCTTATGAATTTTTTGATTAGTTCTAACACATCAGTTGGCATTGTGATGGAAAGTAACACAATTTGAGTATGTTTACTTCATTTCTAGAAAATTTCAGAGATTTGATCCTTAAATTCTCAATTCATCATTTCATCCTTTTTGTCCAAGACATACATCTTGATCCATTCTGGAGAAAGATATCTACTATCTAGCATATCAAACACTTACCTTGGTGTTCCAACAATATTTTGTAGTGTCTCAGTCTGCAGTTTTTGCATTTCATTTCTAACATTGGTGTCACTGAATCAGGTGTGGCATGTAGTCCCATATAGTCTCCAAGAGCCAAAAGTACCTTCTGGCTCTTTAATGCAGGGGATGATAGCTTTCTGCTGAATAGTGGAAAGCTTCTCAAAACCACAAGCATAGACACCAGAGAAGAGATGTTTTTAAGTTCATATCATCAAAGTTATTCACAATTTCATTGCAGTTGCTCTCAATGATATCATCAGGGTCTGTTCTAGGACCTACCACCACTCCTTACCCTGAAACACTACCCCTAAGTACAGGTCCCCTCCTCAGCCTGTCCTGGATTTATGACTTAGAATTGGGTAATGAGTTACAAAATTGCCAGTTGGCAGCTGTTCCTGCACCATGCACATACTTTAGTCTCTCGTGGTAGATCTGAGATTCCTTCTTCCCCAGAGATGATTGTTGCAGGAGGAAAGGTATAAATTTTGTTACTGAAGAAGACATCCCTGAGTGGAGCTTGTTTTGAATATAGTATTCACTATCATTGCATTGGTGATTAACAATATGCCTTGTGCTTCTTTCTTTGGGAAAATTGAATATCTCAATGCTCATAAATATGGTTTTTGGATAGCAAAGCAACTTTAATCATGGCCTCTAGTTGTATGCTGCAGAAAACGATACAACTTGAATATTTAGACTTCATTTCTGTAAAATCTTGTAGATTTGATATTTAAACCCACAACTCCACAGATTCCTTCTTTCCCTGCGCTGGACTTCTTAGTGGTTGTTCTTTGCTGAACACCAACCCCAGTGTCTACACATCTCTCTGTCTCCCTATGCTGTGTTGGTTTAGAAAAAAATGATTCACTGTGATTTTTTTTCTCCTTAGATTTCCCAATTAGGATTCTGCTTTCTCTAAAAGTATTTGGAAAAGTTGTAGGTACAGGAGAAAGCTTAGCACATGTCTTTTTGCCATCCTACTATCTTGGCTCATCGCTCCCTACCCTCCCCCCCACTTCCCCCAAGAGTTCTTTAAGTAAACTAACACATTACGTCCCCAAAGTGATAATTTTGTTTCCTCTTTGCCTATGCTTTTTCTCTCAATTCATTTTTCTTGTCTTATTGCTATAGCTAGCATTTCTAGAACTATATTAAATAGTAAGGGTAATGATGGACATTCTTGATTTGCCCCTGTTCTTGTTGGAATAGCAACTAGCTTATTCCCATTACAAATAATTCTGGCTCTTGGATTTACATAGAAATGCTTATCAAATTAAAGAAATATCCACTTATTCCTATGGTTTCTAGGTTTTTAATCAGAATGGACATTGTATCATATTAAAAGTTCTTTCTCCATCTATTGATATAATTATATGATTTTTGCTGTTTTTAGTATTAGTACGGTCAATTACATTTACAATTTTCCTAATATTGAACTTGCCCTGCATTCTTAGTTTAGCCCTGCAATCCAGCTTGGTCATATGTATAATATCTTGGTATTGTGTGTTTATCCTTGATATTATTTTATTTAAAATTGTATATGAAAATTCATTAAGGATACTGGTCTATAGTTTTCTTTCTGGTTTGATTCTACCAGTCTTAGGTATCAAGACCATATTTGTATAATGGAAATAATTTTGTGGGATCCCTTCTTTTCCAGTTTTTCCCAAAAGTTTATGTAGTACTAGAATTAATTATTCTTTAAATATTTGATGAAATCTGTTCATAAATCCATTTGGTCTTGATTTGGTTTTTTGTTTGTTTTGTTTTGTAGTTCATTTATGGTTTGTTCAATTACTTTTTCAAAGATAGGTTTAAGTCTATTACATATTATATTATTTTATCTTTCATAATTATAATGTAGTTATATACAGTACATAATTTATAATACAACATATAATAATTATATTACTATATATCATATATCTTCCTGCTTTGTTAATTTGGGCATTATATCTATATCTATATCTATATCTATATATATATATATTTTTTTTTTTTTTTTGCTTTTTGGAGGGCGATTTGGGGTTAAGCAACTTGCCCAATGTCACACGGCTAGTTTTTGTGTCAAGTGTCTGAGGCTGGATCTGAACTCAAGTCCTCCTGATTCCAGGGCCGGTGCTCTACTAATTGCGCCACCTACCCACTCTGGTCATTTTATATTTTTGTAAATATTTACCCATTTCACTTATATTGTCAGTTTTATTGGCATATAATGGGGCAAAATGGTTCCTGGTGATTTCTTTATTTTCTTTTTTGTTAGTTGTGAATTCGTCATTGATTTTTGATACTGGCAATTTAGGTTTTTATCTTTTTTTTTTAATACCAAGTTAGCAAATGGCTTTCTCTTCTATTTTACATTTTTAAGAACAGCCTCTAGGCACAGGATCAGTTGAATAGGAAGGAATGATATCTGAAAAATAAAATTAAGAGGTGAGAGAGGAATATAATGAGAGAAGGAGAAAAGGAGAGATAGAATAGGATAAATTATCTCATATAAAGGAGGCAAGAGAAAACTGTTACAATGGAGGGGAAGAACAGGAAGGTGAAAGGGAATGGGTCAACCTTACTCTCATTGAATTTGGCTTAAGGAAGGAATAACATACACATTCATTTGGGTATCTTACCCTACAGGAAAGCAGGGGGGAAGGGGATAATAGGGGGGATGATAGAAAGGATGGCATATTGGGGGAGGAGTTAGTTGGAAGCATACACTTTTGAAAAGGGACAGGATCAAAGTAGAAAATAGAATAAGTGGGGGGAGGGATAGGATGGAGGAAAATATAGTTATTCTTTCACACTATATCTACTATGGAAATGTTTTGCATACCTACACATGTACAACATATATTGAATTGCTTATCCTCCCAGTGGGGGTGGGTGAGGAGGGAAGAAGGGAAAGAAGCTGGAAATCAAAGTTTTAAAAACAAATGTTTAAAAAAATTGTTTTTTTACATGCACCTGGGAAATAAGATATACAGGCACATGGGGTATAATTGCCCTACTAGAAAGTTAGAGGAGGGATGGGGGAAGATATAAGAGAGAACAGATTGGGGAAAGGGGTATTCAGTAGGCTCCTTATTTTAGGGTGGGAGTAGGGGAAAGAGGGAGAAAATTTGTAATTCAAAATCTTGTGGAAATGAATGTTGAAAATTAAAAATAATCAAAAAAAGGAAAAAAAAACCAACCTCTAGTTTATTATTTCAATGCTTTTTTTTTTACTTTTAATATTGTTAGTCCCTTTGATTATCAGAATTTCTATTCTGATGTTTAATTGGAGATGTTGAATTTTTTTGTTTTCTAGGATTGATTGGTTTTGGGGGTTTTTTGTTTTTGTTTTTTGCATGTCCAACACATAGATATGTTCTTTCACTCTTTTATTGATCAAAGTATTTAGAGATATAAATTTTCCCTAAGTAATGCTTTGGCTATATCACAAAATCTAATCTTTCAAATTTATCTTCCATAGAGCTGGAGGACTGATATTCCTAATCTGATCATATCGCTCCCCTATTCTATTAGTTTCAGTTTTACTCTGTTGCCTCTTGGATCAAATAAAAATTCCTCTATTCAGCATTTATTACCCTTCCAAATCTTATCCAGACAATCTCCCAAGAATTATTTCACATTACTCCCTCTCACTCTGTGTTTCAGCCAAATTGGCCTACTTCCTGTTCCAAAAGTGACATCCCATCTCCCCACTTCCATGCCTTTACAAGACTCTCCCACTCCTACCCCTCATCTTTATTTCTCTGAATTCCTGGCTCCCTTCAGGGCTCAACCCATGTGCGACCTCTTACATGAGATTTTTTAGCTCTAAATTTATGATCCTATGATTATCCCAATTGTTCATGCTCCCCTCTAAAATTATTTTTTTTTACTTTATATACTTCATATGTTTACTTGCACACATGCTGTACATGTAAACTACCTAGTAGTAGAATGTAAGTTTTTTGAAGATAAGAACTTCAAAATTTTTGTCTTATATCCCCAATCCCTGGATCTTTTGAACACACTTGAGATTTCATTGTTGAAATTGAACTGATTTGAAAATCACAACCCCTTTCAGTCTCAATTTCTTTATATGTAAAATGGGTGTAGTAATAACTCTTACCTCAGAGTTGTTGTGAGGATCAAGTAAGAGGAGGTTAATTATAATTATAAGCTAAGTGAAATAAGATTACTATTATATTCATGCCAATACTCTAGCTTTCCAAGGTCTTTTTGGATCTCATCACCCAACAGGTAACTCCATAGCTTCATGTCATCTGTAAATTTGTTAATCATCTGTTGATTATTTCAACTAATCTTTTATATAATTTGTTTGTACATAGTTATTTGCATATTGTCTTCTTGAGAGCAGGGATTGCTTTTTACCTAGCTCACAGTAAGAACTTAATATAAGTGTTTACTGGCTGAATGATTGGCTGAGTCCATCCAACTCACTGATTAAAACATTGAACAACACGGGACTATGAGCAGCTTTTATTCCACTTGAGATCCTCATTCAGGTTGACATGGATTTGTTAATAAGATTTTTCTTATTCAATCATCAGTCTCAAATCCCTCCTAAAATGATATCTTTTAGAAATGGAAAAAAATAATTAGAAGGCTCCAAATGATCCAATGGATATGAATCCATCAGAGGCCAAACCAAATATACTGTGGCTCTGGTTACCTTTTCATATAGTTTTGACCACAGCTCTAGAGTTAGATTCCTGGTTTCCCTGTTTAATTTTTAGCAAAATCAATATGAGACATTGCTCTAGTCCCAGCTGCCATATTCAGAATTGTATTTAGCCTTCTGACCAAAGGAAGGAGGCACAAAAAAGGAAAGATTTATTAGGAAATAAAAGAGATGAAAATAATACATGTTTCAGTCTGGGAACCAGATGGTGAAAGAGACAACTAATTGGCCAGTGGGAAAAACACTAAGCATGCAGTGAGGAGACTCTTATTGATGGGATCATAGACCAAGAGCTAGAAATAATCTCAGAGGCCATTTAGCCCAACCCCTTCATTTTACAAATGAGAAAACTGAGGCCCAGTCACACAGGAGGTATATATCAGGGGCAAAATTTGAGCTCAAGGCCTGTTAGTTCAGAGCCAGTCCCCTCTCTTCCCTTATAATACCACATTTAAATCACTCCTGGGGCACTTAGTCACTGTGTGACCCTGGACTAGTCACTTTTAAACTCTCTTAGTCCCAGTTTCCTTGGCTACAAAATGGGGCTTATAGTAAGCATAGCACTTACTGCATGGGGGTGTTGTGAGGATAAAATGAGATGATACATTTGAAGCAGTTATCACAATTAAATTACTATATAAATATCAGTTATTATCATTGGTAGAAAAGATTCTTATTGGAGAGCGTGGGATTCTGAGTTGGTGTACTTTCCCTTCCTTGTTCCATCACTATTAACACTGTGAAATTAGCCAGATCCCTTAACCTGTTTTCCCCATGGTAAAATGAGTGAAAGGGAATAGAAGGTTCCAAGTCCCTTCCTGCTCTCATCTTACATTATTCTAAAAGGAAGTATCACTCATCATAGCAAGTATTACTCATCATAGCAAGGATGTTTTACTTGACAGTTTGTCAAGTATTAGGATGAATTAGTCATTGGCCTATGGAGCCTCCTTCTTTAAAGACAGAGTGGAAAATGGCAAAGCCACAGTTGGCCTTCAATGAGTCCAATAGAAGAATGGGGGAGGAGCTCTGGAATTTGAGTGCAATTTAGGGATGATATAATTTAAGGAAATGAAAAATCCTTTATAAAAATCTGCCTGCAATGTCCATGCTATTTTGTCTTTTTGAAATTCCAGACTTGTAGAAATAAAACTACAGACTCTTATTGCTCAAAGTACCTTAAAAATTTCTGAAACAACCCTCTCATTTTATAGAGGAAGCCTAGATCAAAGAAAATAACTTGCTGTAGGTCCCACAAGCAATTATTATCATTAATGGCTGCAAACATATAGCACTTTAAGGTTTGCAAAATGCTTTATCTATTTTGTTTCCTGTGATTCTTATAACTTTGTAAGGTAGATGCAATATCTCTATTTTACAGATGTGGAAACAATCTAAGAGAGATTGAATGTCTTGCCTAGTCACATAACCAAGACACTTACACATAATAAATGTCTGAGGCAGTGTTCAAACACCAAGCCCAACACTCCATCTACCTTGCTATTAACTGCCTCAGGTCATTGGACCGGCATGTTTTCCAAAACACCATAACACAAGTTGGTAGAATTAGTTCCATCCTTTTTCTTGAGGTATAGTCCTGTATATCTAACTGTCCTCTGGACTGTTCCATCTGAAAGTCCTAACAAAACTCAATATTTTCCCTTCGGAACTAGCTCATCACATTTTCTCTATTGAAGTCCAAGGTACCATCCCCATCACTCAAGCTTACGCTTTGGAGTCCTTGGTGACTCCTCCCTGTCCTTCGTTCTCTTCTCACTTGGTGACTCATGAGTTCCCATAAGTTCAATGATCTTCTCTATGAAGATAATTAATCTCCATAACTCCAGCCCTAGACTTTCTCCTAAGCTCCAGTCCCACATTGCAAATTGTCTATTTGACCTTTCAAACCAGATGTCTCATAGGCATCTGTAACTCAACCCATCCAAAATAGAACTCATTATCTTTTCTCCCAAACCCACTCCTCAGCTGAACTTCTCTGACTGTAGATTGTATCACAACCCTTTCAATCACCTAGGTCCATAACTTTGTCATCCTTAACTCCACCTTCTCATTTCAAATCACCCCAAATAGCCAGTTTTGAAATTTTGCCATCTCTATCTCCAAAATAACTTTCTTATATATTCATCCCTTTCTCTGCACTCAAAGCCACCTTTCTAATTCAGGACTTTAACATCTCTTACAGAATGATTACAGTTGTCTACTTATTGGACTCTGTCTCAAGTCTCTTTGCCACTCTATTATCTTGTGCAACTAGGTGGTGCAGTGGATAAAGTGCTGGGCCTGGAGTCAGGAAGATTCATTTTCCTGAGTTCAAATTTGGCTTCAGACTAGCTGTGTGACCCTGGGCAAGTCATTTAACCCTACTATTTGAGTCAGTTCTTCATCTGTAAAATGAGCTGGAGAAGGAAATGGCAAACCCCTCTAGTATCTCTACCAAGAAAACCCCAAATGGGGTCACAAGAGTCAGAACTTACTGAAAAATGACTGAACAGGAAATCTAATTGGTCTCTTTTCCATCTGTTCTGTTTCTTGTGTATGTCTATTTAGGTACACATAAATTTATGTAATTTCATAAACTTATGTACATATAACCACACCCCCCCCATGAGAATGTGAGATCATTGAGGGCAAACTTTTCTAGTTTTCTCTTGTAGCTTCAGCATTTAGCATAATGCCTGGCACATGGTAAAGGCTAAGAAATGTTTGTTGATTTATCAATGGTCTCTATACAGTGAATCCAGAAGTCCTTATAAAATGGGCACCTTTACAAAAAGATAGGTTCCAATAATTCACACCTTAAGTTTGCATTTAATTTAAACTGAGAAATAGACATAGCCACTGGAGAGTTTTAAGGCCTAGAATGTGGGCTTACCAGTTTTGTCATCTTATGCAAATCACTTATTCTCCCTCAGTATGAGGGGAAATTCCTCATTTTAAATTGGATAAATGTAGATAGGACACATTTTGTAAAGTCATGATGAAATGAGATAACATATAAAAAGCATTTTCTAATTAGTGATACAGAAATGTCTATCAATACTCCAAGGGATCTGTGATCTTATTTAGATGGTAATTCTATCCACAGAGAAGGCCAGAAATCCATGCATGCCCACCCATTTTGTGAGAAAGATACACAGAAACATAGGTAATTATTCTTTCTCCTGAGAAATTATCAATATCAGCACTATTCTTCTTGAGAGGAGAGAAAATATATTACTTATAATAGCCAATATGTGGTTCATAAATTACTATATACACATTCTCATTTGATCATTATGTAAACTCTATAAAATAAGCAAGGCATACAAAATTCTTGTCATCTCCTACTTTACTGATGAGAAAACATGCTTGAGGTCACAAATCTAGCAAGTTTGGGACTCAAGTTCATAGCTCCACATCCCCCCTCCCCCCATTATTCAATCTACTGTACTGTTTTTGCCAGATTTGTGTAATCTTGAAGAGGGAGGAATCCAATTGAAGCAGGGCTAGTACTTCAGAAAGGAAGGTCATAGTAGGTACCAATGGGGTTGGCTCTGAATAGCCAAGAGAGTATCAGTGCTACTTAAAGTGAACAGAATGGGAAAGAGTCCCCACTTAGCAAGCTTCTTCAAACTTCAATATTTTACTCAGGTCCACACAGCCCAGTTTGTCATTTTATGTTAGCTTTTGTTGTGATTCACTCACTCTCCAGCTACATCTATACTTAGTGATGGAAGAAACTGTGGACAGAACAAAATAAGTCTTTATTGGTAAAAAAAAAAAAATTCAGGCTTCAATGCCAATTGGCACCACGTTTGGAGGCTAAGTCCCTGAGATGATCAAAGTTTCAAGTATCTAGGTTTCAAGTTTCCAGGTTCATTGTCCAGTAAAGCCAGTGTTCTGGGATTTGGGGGGAAGGGGAGGTGGAAGAACATCAGAGAGAGGGTGAAGAGAATGATCTCTAAGGAGATCTCTAAGGAGAATTACAGGCCTTGATGGTCTATCCTCCACCTTCTTTGGGACTATGTGTGGATACATATATGTATCCACATATACATATGTATACACATACATACATATATCTCAAAGGGTACAAAAATTACTTTAAAATATAAAGCTTTTATGGGTGGAGATTCTCAGGTCCTTAATCCTGTGGATCCCAAAGCTCTCATTTCTCCTCATCATGTGTGGTGATCCAAATGCTGTCGAATAAGAAACATCCCCTGTAGGTCACAGCTCTGTGGAGAATAAGATAAGAGTAACCACCGTACCCAGGAAGGACTATGACTATATCACTTTGGGAAGGAGACTGAGGTTCCCCAATTGCTTAAAAGGACTCATATTCAGTCTTCAAGAGGAAAAATGAACAGGGACTGTGGATGCATAGTGTCTATTTCCTCCTGCTATCTTTGATCTCTATGAGCCCGAGGCAAGTTATTTTCCCCCTCTCAGCAACAGTAACCATCTGTAAAACAGCAACAGTACAACTTGCAGTACCTTGGAAGACATTTTCTGTATTAATAGCAAATGGTGCTTTCTGGTTTACAAAGTGCTTTCCTCACAAAAATTTCATGGGAATACTATTGTTTCTAATTCATAGGTGAGGAAATAGATTCAGAGAGGAAGACAGAATTGGTTAAATTCACACTTGAAGAGAGTGCTAGGATTCAAATCTAAGGTCTTGTGACATCAAGAACCAAAAGCATTATTGGGCTACTTAAAAAGGAATTTTGACAATTCAGTGCACAACATTAGGTGGAGGGGGTGGGGAGGGTACACAAAAGACCCAAATCACAGCCTTTAAGGAACTAGCATTGCATGAAAAAGAACAGATGGTGAGATGAGAAGTAGGAGAGGGGGTGGTGACCAGACTGAGTCGGTGGAGCTCCATTTGGAAGAAGCAGTTTGGCTCAGTGACTAGCCTGAGGGCCAACTTGGAGACAGGAAACACCAGATTTGGGTCTCATCTCCACCACTTACAAGTTGTGTGCTAAAATCCCTATCTCTCCAGGGTTAGTTATCTCTACTGTAGAAAAACAGGACCATCGATTTAGAACTGCTCAGAGTCCTTTGCGGACATCTGGTTCAGTCCTTTCCTTTTGTAGGTGAACAAACTGGGGCCTGGGGAATCTAAATAACTTGCAAGTAGTAGGTGAAGGAGAAGAGATTTAAATCCACGAGTCCAAGCCCAAGTCTTATACTCTGTTCATTATGGGAAATCAACCCAAGGTAGTTTCAAGAAAAGCACTTTGAATGACTTTAGGTCCTATGGAGCCACCAGGAAGGTCCTGAACAGGGAAGCACTCAGACAAAAACGTTATTGCTCTTCGGCTTCACGGGAAGGAAGAGGGCACTAGGCTGAGATTCGGGTCAGGTTATTCCTACATACCTGTCTTGGAGAGCCGGGTCTCTCTCTGGGCTTGGTTGTGCCGGTTTTGCTGAGTAGAGATATTGTAGATTGGAGGCCGACCCGAACAGTCAGGCGCTGTTGCCAGAGGTGTGCCCAGATGCAATGCCATGTCCATTTGCTTCTGGACCAAATGCAGCTGTTCCTGCATTTGCTCCAGCTCCAACTTGAGACCCTTGGAATGGGGAGGTGGGGCAGAGCTGTATCCCCCATTCTTCCTGCTTCCCAGACCAAGGTGCAGCAACTCAATCAGGTTGAGCAGGAGGCAGAGGCCACTGACTGCATACATGACCAGCAGGAATATGGTCTTCTCTGTAGGACGAGATACAAAGCAGTCCACGGTGTGGGGGCAAGGGCTGCGCTGGCAGACATAGGAGGGAGGCACTTCCAGGCCATAGAGCAGGTACTGGCCCAGCAGGAAGACCACCTCTAAGGCAGATCGCACCAGCAACTGCCCAACATAGGCCCCCAGGAGCCCGTCCCTGCGGATCCTCCTGCGACCATCGTGGGCTCCATCCTCAGGGGACTTGTGGGGCTTCTTCTCTTTGATCATGGGCTCCTTCTCTTCCTCCTCTTGCTTCTGGGTGCTCTGGCGCCGGGACAGATGGTGCACGGCATAGCCCAGATAGAAGACGGTGGGCGCAGTGACCAGGATGATCTGGAACACCCAGAAGCGGACGTGGGAGAGGGGTGCGAAGGCGTCGTAGCAAACGTTTTGGCAGCCCGGCTGCCGGGTGTTACACACGAATCCGCTCAGTTCGTCCCGGTAAATGGCCTCCCCGCCCACGGCCAGGAGTACCAGGCGGAACACGATCAGGACGGACAACCAGAGTTTCCCCACCAGGGTGGAGTGCTGGGTCACAGCCTCCAGTAGCCTCGTCAGGAAGGCCCAGCTCATCTTCGATCTTCTTAATAATTACTTTCCACGACCTGAGGAGCGAGAGGGCAAGTGAAGGAACCCGCCTTCTCCGCATCCCACCCCCCTTCGCTTCACCTCAGGCTGTTCCTCTGGGTACTGTCCTCCCCCACCCACTAGGGCCCCGACCTTCAGGCTCCCAAATCTTTCCCAACATCCCAGGCCACTTCCCCCCCCCCCCAACCCCCCACCCCTTCCCTCTTACCTACAATCTCTTCTTCAGGAGCCCAGGCTAGTCCGAAGCCGGGTTAGCAGAAAGACCTGAGGGGAAAGCTGCAGGATTCGCAGGGTATTACAGAGGGGCTAAGTGGCGGGAACAGATCCCCTTTCAGGCAGTGCCCTCCTTTCACCACCCTCCCCCAACCCTGAGGCGGGCGCTGGGCGTGGGGGGGCTAGGAGTTGGGAACAATACTGAGGCTGAAGAGTCTAGAGAAGGGGGCGTGGTGGAAGTGGAGGGGAGGGCACAAGGCCAAGGGAAGCAGAGAAAAGAGAGCAAAGGAACCCAGGCTCTCTGCTTGTCCCATAGTCCCAGGCTCCGGCGCCACTTTGAAGCCAGGAGCCAGGAAACCGCAGCAAGTTTCTAATCAGTCTCGGGGACAAAAGAAGTGCAGGAAAAAGATGGATTTGGGGCAAGGCCAGGAAAGAGTGTTCATCCCGCTCTGGAAGTTTACACCACCGACCCTCAGTGCAGCCCACCTCCTTCAGCGCCGCCTCGGAGACCCCTTATCTCCTCCCTCTTCTCCCTGGACCATGCACACCTCTTACGGGAATTTTGTTCCTGCCTCGGCACGGCACAGCACTCAGGAGGGGAGCTGCAGTTGCAGGCGCGGGTGGGTCGAGTCCATCTTCAAATCCTTGGTCCCTCCCCTGGGGCGGGTTCCAAAAGGGGTCCGCCCCTCCAGGGCGGGTGGCCAGATTAAGATTAGGTTCTTGTTCTCTGAGGTCTGTTTTGAGTCCCTGGTCAAGATTCTGCCGAACCTTTGGATCCCACACTCAGAAATCAAGTACTCCGAACCTGGAGCAGAGGCTGTGTCTCCCTCCCAGATGCTGAATGAGTCGAATCCCACCCCAGATAATTACAATTGTTGGAGCCAGGAGCGTAGCGGAAAGTGGAATAGCGGGAAGAACTGGACCTTGAATCTGCAGACCTGTCTTTGAGTCTTGTTTCAACCACGCTTTAAACTTACTTGTCCAATGCACTTCGCATTCCTAGTCACAATTACCTGCTCTGACAAAAAGGAGGATTGTATCTATAAGGTTCCTGAATGTGGAGATAAAAATGGGTTAGCACCTTGGCCCATGGTTGTAGGAGATGTGGGGCTCCCCTTCCCCTACCCACCACCTCAAGGAATTCTAAGCAGGTAATGATTTCCAACATTTTTATGGCACTTTAAAATTTCCAGAATACTTTAGGTACAGTATATCATTTGAACTTCTCAATAGCCTTACAAAGTAAGTCCTTATAGTTATTATTATCCCCATTTTGCAGAGGAGAAAACTGATATTCAGAGAGGATGTTTGCTCTTGGTCATAGATAACTCTTGGTGGGCTTTGAATTCAGGTCTTCCCCATTCTTAAGGCCAGCACTCAATGCACTACATCATATTGCATATTCGAAACACCTCTGGTGTCTTCTCTTTGATTATAGAATAAAATAAAATTCTCCTAACTTGACATTTTACAATTTCCACAATCTGCCACTAACCTAACCTAATCTTTGTTGCATATTATTCCCCTTTACACAGTCTATATATGTAAACTGTAGCACTTGAGATTCCCCTTGATATCCTGCTCTTTCCCAACCGATAAAATGCTCCTTATTCTTTTGTGTGTTTACACTAAAAAAAAAATTTTTTTTTCAGTTCCAAATTCTCTTTCTTCTCCACTTTTCCCACACATTGCAAAGGCAAGAATGCAATACTCAATAAACATAAGAAGCCATGCAAAACATATATCCCCATTAGCCAAGTTGGGAGGTGGGGGAAGCAAGAAAAATAAAATGAAAGAAATATATGCTTCAATCTGCATACTCAGTGTCCATCAGTTTTCTCTCTGGAAAGGAATAGTTTTTTTTTTTTTTTAAACAATCACAAATCCTTTTGAATGATTGTGAATCATACTATTCAGAGCCACTAAGCCTTTCACAGTTGATCATTGTTACAATATTGCTAGTACTGTGTACAATGTTTTCCTAATTTTGCTCACTTCATGTTGCATTAGCTCATATAAATCTTCCCAGGTTTTTCTGAAATCGTCTCCTTCCTCTTTTCTTACAGTACAATATCATATACTATAATTTGTTCGCCATTCCCTAATTGATGAACCTCCCCTCAATTTCAAATTATTTGTTCCCACAAAAAGAGCTACTATAAATAGTCTTGTACATATGGATGCTTTCCTTTATTCTTTTTTTTTTTTTTTTTAAGCAATGGGGTTAAGTAACTAGCTCAAGGTTACACGGCCAGGTGTTTCTGGGTGGGTGCTAAGTGTCTGAGCCCGGGATTCGATCTCCAGGTCTTCTCAACACTGGAGCCAGTGCTCTTACTCACTGTGCTACCTGGCTGCCCCTTTCCCTTATTCTTTGATCTCTTTGGGAAACAGACCTAGAAGTGGTATTGCTATGTCAAATGGGATGCAGTTTCCTAGCTTTTTGAGCATATCTCTAAATAGTTCTTCAGAATGGTTGGACCAGTTTACAACTCCACCAACAATGCATCAGTGTACCTATTTTTCCACATCCCCTCTAGCATGTTATTTTCCCTTTTTTTTGCCTTCAATCTTTTCCAACATCAGAGTCTTTTCCAATGAGTTCTGTCTTCTCATTATGTGGTCAAAGTATTTAAGCTTCAGCTTCAGTATTTGATCTTCCACTGAATAGTCCGAATCAATTTAAGTATTGATTGCTTTGATCTCCTTGTTGTGTCCAAGGGACTCTCAAAAGCCTTCTCTCCAGCACCACCATTTGGAAGCATCAATTCTGTGACACTCAGCTTTCCTTGTAGTCTAACTCTCACAGTCATACATTGCTGCTGGAAAAACCACAACTTTGACTATATGGACCTTTGTCAGCAAGGTGATATCTCTACTTTTTAGTATATTGTCCAGATTTGTCATAACTTTCCTTCAATGGAGCAAGCATCTTTTAATTTCATGGCTGCAGCCATCATTTGCAGTAATCTTTGAGCCCCCAAAATATAAAATCTGACACTACTTTCATTTCTTCCCCCTCTATTTGTCAGGAAGTGATGAGACCAGTTGCCAAGATCTTAGTTTTTTTTTTTTATGTTAAGCTTCAAGCCAGCTATTACAATTTCCTCTTTCACCCTCCTCAAGAGGCTTCTTAATTCTTTTTCACTTTATGCCATCAGAGTGGTATTGTCTGCATATCTGAGATGGCTGATATTTCTCCCAGCAACCTTAATTCCAGCTTTTGATTCATCAAACCTGGATATTGCATGATGTACTTTGCATGTGGGGCAGCTAAGTGGCACAGTGGATAGAGTGCTGGGCCTGGAATCAAGAAGTCTCATCTTCCTGAATTCAAAGCTGACTTCCTGAAAGTAAGCTAGTCACTTACTAGCTGTGTGACCCTGGGCAAGTCACTTAACCTTGTTTGCCTCAGTTTCCTCATCTTCAAAATTAGCTGCAGAAGGAAATGGGAAACCATTCTGGTATCTTTGCAAAGAAAATTCCAAACGGGGTCTCAAAGAGTCTGAAATAACTGAACAACAACAAAACACTCTGCATATAAGTTAAATAAGGTCACAATATATAGCCTTATTGGACTTCTCATCCACTCTTAAATCAATCACTTGTTCCATGTTTGGTTCTAACTGTTGCTTCTTCACCAGCATAAAAGTTTCTCAAAAACCAAATAAGATGATATGGTAAACCTATCTCTTTGAGGATTTATCAGATTTTGTTGTGATCCACAGTTAAAGGTTGCAGAGTAGTCAATGAAGCAGAAGTAGATTTTTTTTTGGAATTTCCTTGCTTTCTCGATAATCCAGTGAATTTGATATTTTGGTCTCTAGTTCCTCTGCTTCTTTTGAAAACCAGCTTTTATAATTTTAATTAGTCTGTGCCTAGTTTTTGCCAAATTGCTTTCCAGTTTTCTCAGCAATTTTTGTCAAATCATGAGTTCTTACTGCAAAAGCTTACATCTTTGGGTTTATCAAATACTAGATTACTATGGTTATTTACTTTTTTGTTTTTGCTTTTTGGAGGGCATTTGGGGTTAAGTGACTTGCCCAAGGTCACATGGCTACTTTTTGTGTTAAGGGTCTGAGGTCATATTTGAACTCAGGTACTCCTGACTCCATGGCCGGTGCTCTACTCACTGCACCACCTAGCTGCCCCTATGGTTATTTACTACTATGTGTTATTTACTACTATGTATTGTGTACCTACTCTATTCCACTGAAATTACATTTTATTTCTTAGCCAGTACCAGATTATTTTAATGATTACCACTTTATAATATGGTTTGATAATCTGGTCCTTGCTAGGTCACTCTCCTTCACATTTTTTTCATTAATTCTTTTGTGTCAATGAAATCCTGCTGGGTTTTGTTGTTGATATATAGAAATGTGAAGTGCCCATCAGAAATTATACACTAGAGCCCCCTTAAATTTGCTAGAGGGGACCCCTACTGGGTTCCTTGGAAACCACCTAATAGGCTCCAATAGTAAAGAAATGTTTCACTTGTGTTGCTAAAACATGCCAAAGATTCCCATGGATTCAGGTCTGTTTATGTTTGTATCCAAGGCTTTGCTAAGGAACTATGGCTTTGCTTCGCTTTAGTAGAAATAATACCAAGGCTTTGTTTCAATAGGAATAATACTGAGAATGCTCTGCTTCAATGGGAATAATACTGAGAATGCTTTGCTTCAATAAGAATAATACAGAGAATGTTTTGCTTCAATAGACACAATGCTAACCCCTTAGAAACATATTCTGTTGCTAGCAATCACATTGTCTATAAAATTATGTCTAACAGAAAGCTTGAGGCTGTCTTTCGGTCTGAGAGGCAGTCCTGGCCAGTTAATAAACACTCCTATCAAATTATAATTGGACTAGCTGTCCTGTTATATCTTGGTGTCCATTACAAAATGCTGATGATTTTTGTGGGTTTATTTTATATCCTGGAACTCTGTTAAAGTTATTAATTGTTTCAACTGATTTTTAGTTGATTCTCAAGGGTTCTCTATATATACCAGCATATAATCTGCAAAAAAGTGACAGTTTTGTTTCCTCATTTTCTATTCTTATTTCTTCAATTTCTTTTTCTTGTCTTGTTTCTCCAGCTAGCATTTCTAGTGCAATATTGAATAATATTGGTGATATTGGACATCCTTGCTTCACCCTTAATTGTAATGAAAAGATTTCTAGTTTTATCTCCATTATAGACAATGTTTGCTTTTAGTTTTAGATAGATACTACTTATCATTTTAAGAAAAACTCCACTTATTCCTATGCTTTCTAGTGTTTATATAATAGGAATAGGTGCTATATTTTGTCAAAAGTTTTTTTGGTATCCATCTAATTTTTGTTGTTTTTGTTGTTTTGGTCAATTATGCTTATAGTTTTCCTAATAATGAGCCAAACTTGCATTCCTGGAATAAATCCAGCCCATTCATACTGTATAATCTTTATGATATTTTGATGAATTTTCCTTACTAGTATTTTATTTAAAAAATTTACATCAATATTCATTAGGAAAACTGATCTATAGTTTTCTTTCTATGTTTTAAATCTTTCTGGATTTAGGTATCAAAATTATATTTTGAAATAATTTGATAGGACTCCTTTATCAGTTTTTTCAAATAGCTTATCTAATATTGGAATTAATTGTCCTTTAAATGTTTGGTAGAATTCACTCATAAATCCACCTGGTCCTGGATTTTTTTATTTAGGGAGCTCATTTATGACTTGTTAAATTTCTAAGATAGGATTATTTAAATATTTTATTTCTCCCCTGTTAATTTGAGCAATTGATTTTTTGTAAAAATTCATCAATTTCATTTAGGTTGTCAATTTAATTGGTATATAATGGGGCAAAATAGCTCCTAATAATTGTTTTAATTTCACTTTCATAGGTTGTGTATTCACTCTTTTCATTTTTGATACTAGTAATTTCGTTTTCTTTTTTAAAAAATCAAAGCAATCAATGTTCTATCTATTATATTGTGTTCTTTTAAAGCAGCTCCTAGTTTTATTTATTAGCTCAATGGGAATTTTTAACTTTCAATTTTATTAATCTCTCCTTTGATTTCTAGAATTTTTATTTTGATGTTTAATTGGGGATTTTTAATTTGTTTCTAATTTTTTAAAAAGACATTCCCTTCATGGTGGCTAGGTGGTGCAATGAATAGAGCACCAGCCCTGGAGTCAGGTGGACCTGAGTTCAAATCTGGCCTCAGACACTTAACACAAAAAAATTAGCCGTATGACCTTGGGCAAGTCACTTAACCCCAACTGCCCTACTTTCCCCCCTCCAAAAAAAAAAAGCAAAAAAGAAAAGACAGTCCCTCCTTTCAAAGGGTTTACATCCTTATGGGTGTTAGCATATACATAAACCAGAACATACAAGATATGATAAATGCAGAGTAAAGGAAAGTTAACCACATAGTTGATGGCAATAGCAACTGGGGGAAGGGAGAGACTAGGAAAGTCCTCCACCTCAAGGTGATGCTTGAGATGAGTCTTCAAAAAAGCCAGGATTCTAAGAATTAGAAGATGGGAAGGAGATAATTTCAGACATGGGGAACAGTCAATACAAAGGCATAGAGATGGGAAATGGAGTAGTATCCTGCATGAAAATGAACAAGTAGGCCACTATATATAGATTGTAGATTGTGTGGAAGAAAATGGAATGTAAGAAGATTGGCAAGGTAGGAAGGAGTCAGGTTGTAAAGAGCTTAATTTCTTTTTTATTCTGAACTTAATAAACACCAAATAAAATCGACATTTCCGCAAATATAATAGAACTAAAAAAGAGGATTGTAAATCAAACTGCAAGTTTCTATTTACATAAAGCTTTCTTTTCAAGTATATAAGTCCAACATGTAATTTTCAAAACTGTTCTGGTCCATGCTTCTTTTTGGTCTTCTTTATATCTTCTTTCCCCCTGGATTTTAATAAAATAAATTTGAATAACTTTTTTTCTTTCTTTTTATTTTGGCCACCCTATTTATTTGGCCACCTTTTTATTTTGACCTTCCTCTCAATCTCCCACACCCATCCCCATTATAAAGGGGGAAAGAAATAAATTCTTTATAACACATATGTATGGTCAAGTAAAACAAGTTCCCACATTAGCTGTGTCCAAAAATGTATGTCTTATTGACATTACCTTGAGTCTTCTGTCATAAGATGGATAGCATGCTATTATCACCAGTCTTCTGGAATCATAGTTCATCAAAGCACTAATCTAAAGTCTAAAGCCTTTCAAAGTTGTTTTCTTTGCAATGTTTTTGTTATTGTATAAATTGCTCTAGCTCTACTCACTTCAATTTGAATTATTTCATACAAATCTTCCAAGGTTTCTCTGAAACCATCAATTTCATCATTTCCTAATTTAAATTTTTTTTCTTTTTGGAGGGGGGAAGGCAGAGCAATTGGGACTAAGTGAATTGCCCAAGGTCACACAGATAGTAAGTGTTAAGTGTCTGAGGTCAGATTTGAACTCAGGTCCTCCTGACTCCAGGGCCAGTGTTCTATTCACTGCACCACTTAGCTGCCCCCATTTAATTATTCCTTAAGGCTCAATAATGTTCTTCTAAAAAATTTGTTTTAAGAAACTTAGATCTGTCTTTGTACCATCCTACGACCCCCAACTCCCAATTGAGAATGAGAAAAACAAAATCCACTACAAAAATGTATATTAAATCAAAATGAATTTCCACATTGGCTATATATTAAAAAAAAAGTTCTCTGCATTCCCAAGTCCTTCGCCTTTCTATCAGGGGATGGGCAGCATAATTCATCATTAGGTCTCTGGTATCCTGGTTGGTCATTATATAGACAAGAGTTCAGCAGAATAGCATTCCATCATATTTATATATAGCTTGATATATTTTTATATATGTGTACACACATATATGTTTTTAAAGATATACACATATGTATAATGTGTATATATAATTTACATAACTTGTTTATAGCCATTCCCCAAATTATAGACAGATGCTCATTCTCTGCCACCTCAAAAAGTTATATTTTTTGTACCTTCTTAGACTTTATTTTGCTTGAGACTAATCCCTCCCTTAATGTACCTTCCCTCTAATTCCCCCTCCTCCCTTCTCCCCTTTCTTTCTTATTTTTCTGCTTAGTGAAATGGTCTCTATATCAAACTCTGTGTGTGTATTCTTCCTTCTTTTGACAAGTTCAGATGAGTGTGAGGTTTAAATGTCAAACTCTACTCCCCATCTCTTCCTCCATGTTTGTATAGATGTTTACTTCTGCACCCTGATTATATGAGATAATTTTCCCCTTCCCCCAACTCAGTCATAATGGGAACCCAAAAACCATTTCATCCCAATGAACAATGTTACAGATGGGCCTAACTGAGGTTAGGCTAACAACACCTTGTTGGCTCAGATTTGATATTAGGGCTAAATGAGGCAATCATACATCATTCAAAGGTTAGCAAAAAGAGTTTACTTAACCTTTAATTGGAAGGACATTCAGCATGGATACTCCAACACTTAGCTGGGTGCATACAGACCCCCTACCATATTCATGTGGAAACATGTCTGACCATCAGGAAACATGTGATGACTTATGTGATCTTGGGACATCTTCCAAGTCTGAATGACCCTTACTCCATTCTTTTTTCCCTTGGGAGACTATCTTTGGTTTGGTCAGATAGAATTATTACAGTGTGTGTCCACGAATAGGTTCTGATAGACCAGTTCTATGAGTTACCCACCTGAGTGCATATAATATTTTGAAAAATAGTCATTCTTTGTTCACTTGGCCTTTTTTCCCATGTGGATAAAAATAATAGTTCACATTTACAGAACACTTCATGAGATTAAACTCTTTTTGAAATATTACATCTGGGAAGATTTACATGAACTGATGCGAAGTGAAGTGAGCAGGATAAGGAGAATGTTGTATACAGTAATAATAATATTATAACAATGATCATTTGTGAAACTCTTAGTTACTCTGATCAATACAATGATCCAAAACAATTCCAAAGCACTCGTGATGAAAAATGCTATCCATCTTCAAGGAGAGAACTCATGAACTCAGTGTAGACTGAAGCATACTTTTTTTTCCACTTTATTTTTTCTTGCTTTTTTTTTTTTTTTGTAATATGGGTAATATGGAAATGTTTTCCATGACTTCACATATTATTTGTCTTCTCAATGGGTGAGGGAAGGCCTGGAGGGAGGGAAAGAATTTGGAACTCAAAATTTAACAAAATGAATGTTAAAAATGAATAATAATTTTTAAACTATTTTAAAAAAAGAAAGATTACAAATCTCATTTAGTAAGATTCATAATGTTCCATGGCTTGATACAATCAATACCATGTCATCTTTAAGCAGAAATATATGGAAGATCCCAACAATCTATAGTTGGGGTTCATAATTCCAGATTTGTGAATTTGTTTTCAAAAATATATTGATAACTGCATCTTTGTATAATTTATTTCCTCTGTAGTTTTAGATATTTTATTTTATGCATTTAAAAAAATTATTTGAGAAGTCATAGGCTAACCCAGACTGCCAAAGGGGTCCATGACACAGAGGGTCTATATGGAAACTTTTTTTTTTTGAAGTCTGGAATGACATTGCACATGACAATGAGAAATAACTTTGGTGAGCATACATCTATCTCCCTTTTTTACGCCTTGATAGGTGTAAATAAAGAAGTTTGTCTGACAAAGTTTTCTCTGTTGTTAAGTATTTTGGAGAATCTCAGATTATTTTGATATATGCATAGGAGCTACCTTATCAGAGAGGAGAACCTTTAAGGTAGTGTTTGTTCAGCTGAATCAACTGATTTTTTAAAAAGTCAACAAATGATAAGTGTAGTGGGCTCTTGTATTCACTATACATTTCAGCCAATTAGCTAGAAAGGCTAGAAATGGCTAGAAAAATGTGGTTTACTGTGGAATATCACTTGCCAAAGCATTCTTATGACCTCAAACCTTCATTAAGTATATCCTTGATGTGTGTTAATAATCTAATAAAAATAACACTGACTTCCCAGGGGATATTGTGAGGATCAAAAGGGATGATATATATGAAACACTTTTAAGACCTTAAAATAGTATATTCATTTTATCTAACAGTATATTGTGTTGATTACACTTATAAACATTTTACAAATTGAGGAAAGTATACAGTTCAGTATCTATTGAGATGTTCTTTTTTTTAAAGTAAAAATAAGAATTTCCAAGTTTTTGCATTTCTCCCTTTTATAGACTTATCCTTTAATACACTCAAAATTGTATTGTCTGAAAGTTTATATATAATCTGTTTAGTTTATTTTTCTTTCCTTTTGTTTTCTTCAGTGCCACTTCTACTTTCCTGTCTCCATCGTCACTGATGGGGAAAAGAATCTGATGTAATAATTTTTATAGACCTACTTTTCTCATTTGTTTCTTCTCCAGTTTCATACTTAAGTGCCCTTGGGGTGACTTTGCCCTGTCCAGCATTTCCCATATTTTTATCAAAGCAAAAATGAACTATATTTATGTCTGAAACTTCTGTATAACCTACAATTCTTTGTCCTCTCTTTTTTCTTATTCCCAACCACCCAATAATCTTTTCACAACCTTCTTTTATGCTCACTTTTGCACTGAAGTCGCTGAGTATTTAAAACTTATGTTGATTGAATTTGGAAGGCCTCATCAAGTTCTTTATAGAATTTCACTACCTCTCATTTTCTGCAACAGATGTTGATGTACAAAATGAAAATATTTTTGTGGCATTCTTTCTAGGAATACTTATCATAAATATGCAACATGAAGAGACCAAATATTTCATGATCTGGCATATCTTTTTGCCTTTGTATGCATATAGAACTGACTCCAATTTATTTGCCTTTCCAAGGAAAAACCATTACTAAGTTTTCCATTTATCTGCCCATTCCTTTTGTTTTCTAGAATGTCAAATGGATATGATTCAGATTTTCCAACAGCAGGTACATTTGTTGGTCTGTATCCACTGTGATAGTGGCATAGGGGAATGTCACATCTAGACTATCAACAGTTATTGATTTGTTTATTGATTTAGTCTAAAACAATGTGATTCTTAGTGTGTTCTACTAAGGTACTAATGAAATATGCTAATCTTCCACCATTCAGAAAGGATAGTACTGGAGCTATTCTGTATTTTCCTTTGTTTAATAGATTGCCATGATAAAAATATTCATCATCAAGTGGCCAGCCTACTAGTAAGTAGTAAGCCTCTCTCTGGTCCTTGGAAAGCAGAAATGGTTTTCTAAAGCTGTTAGCTATCTCCCACATATTTTCATATGTTATATCATGGTTATTCTCTCCAATATTTTTCTATTTCTATGAAATAAATATATGTAAGCTATATTTTTTATTCTCTGTTAAGGATGATAGCTTTTCTTCATACTTCATTCACTGATTACTATTTTTATTACTATAAAGAATATAGTTAAGGTAATCTGCCTTTCTGTAGGTTTAAGTTCCTTATGCTTGGAGTATGATCAGTTTTTTAGGAAAGTCCTACATATCTCACACACATACATATATATAAACACAACAGATATACACATGTGTACATATATGTGCACACATGTAAAGAACATCATTTAGTACTTTCTACAAATCTGTATCATTTAAACATTTTCCTTTTTTATTATGAAGTTTAATATGGACATTCCAACATAAAAAGTCATGATTAAGATGGTACTTGAAACTGTAAACTTCCATTAGGTGTTGTTTTTTTAAAATGCATATTTAATTCCATATGATAGTAACAAAAATGCTCTGCTTGTATGCACCCTTTTCTGAACTTCCTTCTGCATATTTTTAAAATAACTCATTATTATTTGTTCTTTTCTTGCATCATTATCACTATCCACAATTTTCTCCTAACATCCTGTAAATAAAGTTGTCCCTTGTAAAAAAATAAGTGCAGTTAAGTAAAACATCCACATAGTGGCTGTGTTTGAAATTTGTCTTATTCAGCACCATGCATCTCTTCTCTGAGGAGGTCTCTCATCAAACTTATGAAGTCATTATTAGTCATTGCATTGATCAGAATTCTGAAGATTTTTAAAGTTGTTGTTCATTAAAATGTTATAGCCATTGTGTACATTATTCTCCTAAGTATGCTCACATCTCTCTACATCAGTTCCTACAAGTCTTCCCAAATTTCTCTGATTTATTTGAAGCATAATGAATTCTGCTCCAGCACCTCATTTTAATTTTACAATTATTTTCCATTGCATAAATTGTTCTGTTGGTTCTGTTCACTTCACTGTGTCCATTCATACAAATCTTCCCAGGCCTCTCTGAAAACATCCCCTTCATTATTTCTTAGAGTACAGCAAGGGTTGCTTCACATTTATTTATCATAACTTGTTCAGGCATTACCAATTAAGGGACACTTTCTCAGATTCCCATTCTTTGCCACCTCAAAAAAAGCTACATTTTTGTATATCCTTAGAGTTTGTTATATTTAGAACTCCTCTTTCCCCTAATCCACCCTCCCTCTAATTCCACCTTCTCCTCCATCTTATTTCTTTGTTGGATACATTTCCTTAAAATATATTTCTCTACACAACTGTGTGTGCATTCTACCCTCATTTAAACAGTTCAGATGAGAGTGAGATCACATGTCAGTTACCCTAACTCATTCCTCTGTATAGACTTCAACTTGAGCATGCTGATGATGTGAGATAATTTTCCCCAACCTTCCTGTGTCTTACCCCCAAAGTGTATTATTCTTCTCTTCCAATTCATTAGGACACAATAACTCTTCAAGATCTTATTCTTCGTTGTATAAATTGTTCTTCTGGTACTGCTTACTCCATTCTCTATCAATCCATACTTCCCAGAATTCTCTGAAACTATCTCTTTTAGAATTTCTTACAGGGCAATAGTATTCCATCATATTCATAAACCATAATTTGTTTAGCAATTCCTCAATTTTCTGAGAAGTAAACTAAGGCATCATTTTAAATTCTAATTCTTTGCTATGTGTTTTATTTTTTTCCCTCTTAATCCTCTACTTCAGGATCAGGAAATTTGTTTTGCTTCTTTCTGCCTATTTCTTCCTAGTATTATCTTTCCTCTTAACCTTCCACCTTCCCATCCTCCCCATCTTCATTTGTTTCCCTGTTGAGTTTTGTGCATTTCTACACCAAGCTTTTTTTTTGGGGGGGGGGAGGCGTGTTCAATCCTTTAACCAGTGAAGGGTGAGGCTTATTTGGTGTCCATTGTCCCCACATCTATCTCTTCATTTGTATGATCTCACACACCAATTAAGAAAAATAGGAAGTTCCACCCTCTTCTTCCTTGCTTTTTCTATACTGATATATTACACTGACCCTCCTCTTCCTATTCTTTAAACCATGAGAATAGAACCAACCTACCTGGTTTTCTCAGTATCATTTGAAGAAATTAAAGTATTGAAGGGTCACTTGCTTCTTTTCCAACTTTAGAATGTTAGCATTACATCACCTTACATCTACCAATTACTGAAATATATTTTGAGAAAAACCTTCCTAGGTGTCTTTATACTCTTCTGTTTGTATTTCAACATTCTCACCTATCTCTTCATAAAAATAATCCAAAGTCCTCCAGTCCATTAAAACTCCATCTTTTCCTCTACAGAATTAGATTCCACTTTAAAAGGTAAGTTATTGATTGTAAGCCTCTTTAAATTTTTAAAATATTGTATACCAAGATCTCTCAGTTTTCATGGAAGTTGCCAAGTTTTGTGTGATCTTGACTGTGTTCCCTTTTTGTACTTAAAATGCTTCTTTTCTGAATGCTTTAAGGTTTTTTTTTTCTCTTGAAATTGGCATTAGTTCCATCTATGGCATTGTTGGGAACTTTTGTTTTGGGGTTCCTTTCAGGAGATGACTGGTGGATTATTTTTATCTTTATTTTGCTTTCTAGTTCTAATAGATTTGGGCAGTTTTTATCATAATCTTTAAACAAATTGTGTTCAAGCTTTTATTTTGTTAAAAAAAACATTTTATTATTTGCTTTTAAACACTTTTTTCTTTGAATTCTCTCCCTCTCTTGCATCCCTTCCCACATCCACTGAGAAGGCAAGCAACATCAATTATACATGTGAAATCATGCAAAACACATTTCCATGTTAGTCATATTTTTTTAAGCATGAAAAAGAAGCTGAGAAAATTATACTTTAATTTGCACTCAGAGTTCATCAGTTCTTTCTTCATCATGAGTCCTTTGGAATTGTATTGACTGCCAATTCTTTCATAGCTGATCATTATTACAACATTGCTGCTACAATGTACAATGATCTTCTGGTTCTTCTCATTTCATTTTACATCAGTTCATATAGTTCTTGCCATGCTTTTGTCTGAAACCACTCCCTTGTCATTTCTTACAGCACAATAGCATTCCATCACAATCATATGCCACAACTTGTTCATCCATTCCCCAATTGATGAGCATCCATTCAATTTCCAATTCTTTACCACCACCCCCCCCCCCCAAAGTTCTAAAAATCTTTTTTTTTTTTTTTTTTTTTACATATAGTCCTTCTTCTTCTGTGATGTCTTTGGATTACAGATCTAGTAGTAGTATTGCTGGGTCAAAGCGTACGTATGCAGAGTTTTAGAACACTTTAGGCATAGTTCCAAATTTTTTTCCAGAATGATTAGACAAGTTCAGTATTCCACCAATAACGAATTAGTGTAACTATTTTCCCCTGATACCCTCCCACATTTGTGATTTTTTTGGTCTTTATTAATTTGTTTGTTTACTTTTAGTTGATAAGATTCACTTCCACAATCCCTTGGGTTTCAAATTTTCTCTCCCTCCCTCTCTCCCCTCCCCCCACCCCATGGTGGCATGCAATCAAGTATAGGATCTGCAAATACTTTCATATTAGACATTAGTCAGGTTTTGAAGAAGGATTGTAACATGGTGGGGAAGAGAGGGAGGGATGTGCTACCCCTGCTTTTTTTAATTCAGCAAAAGCATACTAGATTCTGCTCAAGCCCTTTAACTCCATATGTATTTTTATTTCAAGAGTGTCTCTTGTAAACAATTTATTGTTGGATTCTGGTTTCTAATCCAGTCTGCTATCTGCTTTTGTTTAATGGGTGAGTTCATCCCATTCACATTCACAGTTATGATTATTGTGTATTTCTCTCCACCCTATTTTCTTGTTTCTTCATCTTTTTATCCTGTTTCTCCTCAAGTCTATTTTGCTTCTGACTGTTGCCTCCCTTAATACACCCTTTCTTTTATCATCTCCACCCCCCCCCCCTTTTTAAATCCTCTTCTCCTATTATTTCCCTATTAGGGAAGCTACATTTCTACACACAACTGTGTATATATGGTCTTCCTTGTTTAAGCTAATTGCAAGGAAAGTGAGGCTCAAGTATTGCTAGCCACCCCCTTCCTATTTTCCCCTCCCTTGTGAAAGTTATTCCTTGTGTACCTTTTATGTGAGAAAAATTTCCCCATTGTACCTCTCCTCCCTTCTCCAGTGCATCCTTCTTTCTTATCACTCCAATTTTTTTGGAGGTCATTCCAACATAATCAGCACACTCCCTATGTAAACTCTTTCTATGTAAACTACTTTTAACAGCCCTAATAATGATAAAGCTTTTAGGAAGTACATGTATCACACCTTCTGATATAGGAATGTAAACATTTTAACTTTATTGACTCCCTTTTGATTACTCTTTCATATTTACCTTTTTTGTTTCTCAAGTCTTATGTTTGAACATCAAATTTTCTATTCAGCTGTGTTTTCATTAGGAATGTTTAGAAGTTCTCTATTTCATTAAATGTGTATCTCTCCCTTCAGTTTTACTACATAGGTTATAATATATATATATATATCACATATCATATCATATAATATCATATCATATTCCTCCACTTATTTAATGTAAAAGCTGCTAAATCTTGTGGGATTCTGACTGTTGCTCCACAATATTTTAATTACTTCTGTCTGCTTGGAATATTTTCTTTTTGACCTGGGAGTTCTGGAACTTGGCTAGACTATTTCTTGGAGTTTTCATTTTGGGATCTCTTTCAGGAGATCAATGGATTCTTTCAATTTCTACTTTACCCTCTGGATCTAAGATATCAGGACAGTTTTCCTTGATAATTTCTTAAAATATGATACCTAGGCTCTTTCTTTGATCATGACTTTTAGGTAGTTCAATAATTCTTAAATTATCTCTCTTCAATCTATTTTCCAGGTCAATTGTTTTTCTGATTAAATAGTTCACATTTTCTTTTATTTTTTTCATTCTTTTGACTTTGTTTTATTGTTTCTTGCTGTCTCATGGAGTCATAGCTTCCATTTGCTCAATTCTAATTTTTAAGAAATTGTTTTCTTCAGTGAGATTATTATTATTTTTTTTTACTTTTCTTCCATTTGGCCAATTCTGATTTTTTAAGCAGAATTTTTTCTTTTGTGAATTTTTCTTTTTCTTTGTGAATTTTTGTATTTCCCTTTCCATTTGGACAAGTCTGCTTGTTTTTGTTTTTGTTTTTTAAGGAGTTATCTTCAGTGGATTTTTGCACCTCTTTTACCATTTGGTGAATTCTTTTTTTAAGGTTGTTTTTTCCCCACAGAGGATCTTTTTTTTTTTTGTGCATGTGCCTCTTTAACCAAGTTGTTAATTATCTTTTCATAATTTTCTTGCATTGCTCTCATTTCTTTTCCCATATATTTCCTCTACTGCTCTTACTCTTTAACTCTTCCAGGAATTCTTGTTGGGTATGGATCCAATTAGCATTTTTCTTTGAGGCTTTTTGGATAGCTATTTTCACATTGTTGTCTTCTGAATTTGGTCTTTTCTGCCACTATCGTAGCTTTTTATAGTCAATTTGTTGATTGTTTTTTTTTTTAATTTTAATTTTGCTCATTTTTCCAATCTATTTCTTGACTTTAGATTTTATATTAAAGTTGGGCTCTGTTTATCTTGGGGTGAGAAGGCACCAAGATTTCTGGCTTTTTCATGCTACTATTTTCAGAGCTAGTTCTTGGCACTTCCAGCATGATGTGATTCTGGGAAAGGTATGGTCACTGCTCTCCTGGTCTGCACCCTAGTCTTTACCCAGAAAGAACCCTTAGTTCCCTGTAGAAGCTCCTCTTTGTTTTGGAACTGTGACCAGGACCCCTGCTCCATTGTGATCGACTACCAGTACTCCTCTCCACCCTGGAATAGCAACCCAGAACTGTGTACAAGCAATAAAGTTGCCAATCAGAGTCAGCTGTACCCACTATCAGCAAAGAGTGCCCCATAA
The DNA here is from genome assembly GCF_028583685.1 of Petaurus breviceps papuanus. Taxonomy (NCBI): domain Eukaryota; kingdom Metazoa; phylum Chordata; class Mammalia; order Diprotodontia; family Petauridae; genus Petaurus; species Petaurus breviceps. The sequence goes on along the minus strand of NW_027185694.1, from coordinate 20,043,596 downwards.
TCTCTTTCTGACTAGTTGTCTAATTGCTATATCATCTCTAGGCTGAGAGCTCCTGAGCTGCTTCTGTCAAGTTCCATTTGTATTTCCTGTAAGTTCCATTTGAATATGGTGAGATGTTGATTTAAATTAATCTCTACCAAACTGCTTTTAAAAAAAAAACTGCTTTTCATTTTTTAAAATAGTGAATTCTTACCCAAATAGTTGGAGTCCTCAAGTTCATTAAGCACAATGCTACTGTGTTTAATTGCTTCTGGATCTTGTATGCCTAATCTGTTCCAATGGCCAACTCTTCTATTTTTAAAATTAGCAACAAATAATTTTGAGGATCATAAATTAGTATTGTAGTTTGAGATTTTGTCCTTCTAGACTGTGGACTGTTGCTACTGCTCTATGTGTGTGGGCTCCAGATAGGCCTCTACCTGGTGCCAGACTTTTCTGGCTCACCTAAGTTTTCTTAGGCTGGAAAAAATGTCTCTTTCCAACTTTTTGCTGACTCTGCCACTCCAAGATATGATTCGAATCATTATTTTAAAGTTGTTTAAAGGGGAATGGTGGAAGTGTTTAGGAGGGTGGTTGCCACTAATTGCCATCTTGACTCGGTCCCTCATGTTTAGGTTTGTTTTTTTTTTTTTAAAGAAAATCATCATTTTCAAGGAATCCAATGATTTTTAAAATTTCCTTTTTTAAAAAAATCTTTTGATTTTGTTCTAATATTTCTTGCTGTCTCATAGGCATTATAATATTTTGTTTGATCTATCCTAATTTCCAGGGAGTTCCTTTATGAGATAAAGTTTAGCACTTTTCTCTTCTTTTTTTTTTTAATTTTCTGGAAAACTTTATTTTTCTCATAGGTGGAATGGGGACACAGCAAGTTAGATGATTCCAATTTTGTTGGCAACATCTAAAGCATCATAGTCTGGAGCAAGACGGACATAGGCTTTCTTCTCTCCATCGGGCCAGATCAGTGTGTTGACCTTGGCCACGTCGATGTCATACAGCTTCTTTACGGCCTGCTTGATCTGATGCTTGTTGGCCTTGACGTCCACAATGAAGACCAGGGTGTTGTTGTTCTCAGTCTTCTTCATAGCAGACTCGGCGGTCAAGGGAAACTTAATGATGGCATAGTGATCGAGCTTGTTTCTGCGAGGGGCACTCTTCCGAGGGTATTTGGGCTGCCTTCGAAGTCTCAGTGTCTTGGGTCACTGGAAGGTGGGGGATGTTCGGATCTTCTTCTTTTTGTGGCCATGGACACCCTTCAACACTGCCTTCTTGGCCTTCAAGGCCTTGGACTTGGCTTTTGTCTTGGGGGGGACAACAGCTTCCTTCTTTGCCTTCGGCACCATGTTGGGGGAAAAGGCTAGCACTTTCTCTTCTAAGCTACTTATTCTCCTAATTCTTTCCTCTGGAGGTTTTAAATTCATTTTAAATTCTTACTTTAAGAAAACCAATTTTTTTTCTTTTGAGAGTTTTAAGTTATAATGAAGTTACTTCAAAGGAGTCTAGATTTACAATAATTGTTTTATGATGTCAGATCTTCTTTGATTCATTCATCTCTTAAGCCTTGGTTCTTGAACTGGGGCTTTGTGATGAAGTCTGACTCCAACTGTCACTTTTTCAGTGTGGTAGACAGCCCTTCTTGATCTCACTCAGTTTTCCACATAACTGCTACAGTATTAGGGGCCACCCCCCACCCCCACCCCACTCCCTCACCCTTGATCTTAAAGACTCAGGATTATGGGGCTTCAGAGCTGTCTCTGGCACCTCAGGACAAAATTAGCAACATCAAAGCCCCAGGGCCTTTCTTGTCAGTGGGTATAGAAGCACTGCACTGATTATTATCACTCCCTGGGGCTTCCAAGGTTCCTTACCCTGAGGCTTTCTGACCACCCTGAAGCTTTCTCAGAGGAATTATCCAATCTAGCTGGCTACCTGTACCTTCATTGTAAAATATGCCAGCACTGGTGTTGGCTTTGCTGATGCTTCCTTTCCTAGGCAGTAAGTACTTATTAACCACTAAATGACAGGTTAAATGCTTGGATACAAATCCAAGCAAAAAGACAGTCCCTACCCTCAAGGGGTTTGTATTTTAAAGTGGGAAGACAATAAGCAAAAGGGAGCTAACAAGGAGATAGGGAAAGAATGAAAGTATCCCATCCAGAGCATGGTTTAGAAGTCTAGAAAGTCAGGAACATAGACTGAAGATGAAGGTTGGCTGACCAGGCCCCTCCCCAAAATGGAGGAACCTAGAGGAACTCACCACTGGGAGAAGGGGAATCACATGGTAGAGGGAAATTTTATGATAAGACTGCAGATGAAGCATGGTGTTAAAGTTGCCTGGGAGGCTCTGACTGATTTATAGGAAGGAAGTTCTGGGATGGAAATCACAGTAGTTTTTCATTGAATTTCCTGATTATTAATTGGTTGTGTGAGGCTAGCAGTCTTTTGCCAAAACAAATATGTGGAAGCTGGGTGGTTTGTCTCCTGTTCAGGAAGCTAATGTGTAGAGAGTCCCATTTATATTCACTATATATCCTGAATATGGTGTGAGATGTTAATATGAAATTAATTTCTGCTAAATTGCTTTTCATTTCTGTTTTTTTGAAGTGAATTTTTACTCAAATAGTTTGAGTTCTCAACTTTATTAAGCATAATGCTACTGTGATTAACTGCTTCTGGATCTTGTATACCTAATCTGTTCCACTGGTCAACTTTTCTATTTTTTAATTAGCAACACATATTTTGAGGATCATAACTTGGTATCCTTCTAGGCCCCTTTATTTTCCCACTTTTTTTCATTATTCTTCCAATTTGTGACTTTTTCTTCCTCCAGCAAATTTAAAAAAATTAATGTCTTCTGTTGTTACATAGTCTAAATTGTGTCCTATATACCCCACTCTCTTCCCTTTGGTCATTCAATATAACAATTATTTTTAAAGTAAAAAGAAAAAAGGAAAATTAGCAAAAATGATCACTTCACTAAAAAAGAAAAAAACCTGACCATATAAGCAATGCAATGGTCCTTACTTATGAAATCCTCCTCTCCCACCTCTCTAAATCAGTGAGAGGTACATTATCAGGAAAAAAAGTTGTAATTTAAAAACATTCATGATTATTTTGTAGTTCTTTCCATATACATTATTATCATCACTGTTTGTACAACTTTTTTTTTAATGAGCAATCGGGGTTAAGTAACTTGCTCAAGGTTACACGGCCAGTTATTTATGGGTGTGGTGCTAAGTATCTGAGCCCAGATTTGATCCCCAGGTCATCCTGACACTGGAGCCAGTGCTCTTACTCGCTGAGCCACCTGGCTACCCCTAAGCAATTGGGGTTAAGTAACTTGCTCAAGGTTACAAGGGCAGGTGTTTCTGGGTGGGTGCTAAGTGTCTAAGTGCAGGATTCGATCCCCAGGTCATCCCGACACTGGAGCCTGGCTGCCCCTGTACAACTTTCTGCTTACTTCCCTTTGCATCAGTTTATGGAAGTTTTTATGTGTTTCTCTATAGTCATTATATGCATTGTTTCTTTTCAAAAATTTTTATTTTGTTTAAATGATCAAGCATCTATTTTTTTTCTTCCTTCTACCTCTTCCTCCATTGTGGAAAAAAAAAAAAACATTGTAACAAATAAACATAGTTAAACAAAACAAATTCCTACATTGGTCATGTGCAAAAATGTGTTTTCATTCTGCATATTAGCCTATTTCCTGTCTGTCAGGAAGTGGAAAACATTCTTCATCGCTAGTTTTCTGGAAACACGATTGATGACTGTGATCAGAATTCTTAAAGCTTTCAAAATTGCTTTTTACAATGTTAATGTTACAGTATAAATTGTTTTCCTGGTTTAGCTTACTTCACTCTGCAATAGCTCATACAATTCTTCCTAGGTTTCACTCAATTTCTTCCTATCATACACCACAGTATTATATTTCATTCATGTACCAAAATTTTTTCCCTCATTCCCAACTGATGGGCCTTATCCTTAATTTTCAATTCTTTGCAACTACAAATATAGTAGCTTTTCTTTCCTTGATCTCCTTTGGGCACAAAGGCAGGTAAACAGTGCAGTGGATAGAGTGCTAGGCCTGGAGTCAGTCTGTGTTCAAACCTGGCCTCAGATACCTACTAGCTTTGTGATCTTGGGCAAGTCACTTAAGTCTGCCTCAATTTTGTCCACTGTAAAATGGGAATAAAAGTACCAGACTCATAAGAGTTGCTATGATAATCAAGTGAGATACTTGTAAAGTGCTTAGAACAGTGCTTACTGCTTAGATCTTCACTTTCTCTTTATTATTTATTAACGAAAGTGTTTAGATCAGAGGTGTCACACCTGCAAATTCTAAAGTGAGGCCTGAACCAGTTTAAAACATAATTGGGAAATGTTTAGCAAAACATCAAAATACAACAGAACAGAGATAATATTAATTTAGGGTTTAGAGATATAAAACACCCTTAAAATACTGCTTTGGCTTCATACTAAGAATTTTGGTATATTTTACTATTATTGTCATTGTCTTTAATGAAATTATTGTTCCTATTTTTTTTTGACTCATTCATACTTTAGGATTTATTAGTTTCCAGTTAACTTTTTTTTTTGGAGGGCAATTGGGGTTAAGTAACTTGCCCAAGGTCACATGGCTAGTCTTTGTGTTAACTATCTGAACACGGATTTGAACTCAGGTCCTCCTGACTCCAGCCACCTAGCTGCCCCCCAATTAACTTTTAAATTAAATTTATTTTCTGTTTCAAATTCCCTCCCTCCTTCCCCTCTCCCATTCCTTGAGAAGACAAGAAAAACAAGATCCTTTACAAATACATATGTAAAACAAACTTCCACATTATCCATGTCCAAAAAAAAAAAAAATAGAAAAGGAAGAAGAAAAAGAGAGGGGAATAAAGGGAGGGAGAGAAAAAGTGGTTTGATCTGCTCTGAGTACATCTGTTCTCTATTTGGAGGTGGGCAGATTTCATCATGAATTCTTTGGAATTGTGGTTGACCTTTGCATATCTCAAAATTACTAAGTCTTTTAAATTTGATTATTTTTATAATATTGCTGTTGCCAGATAAGTTGTTCTCCTGATTTTGCCCACTTCGGTTTGCATCAGTTCTTATAGGTCTTCCTGAGTTTTTCTGAAACTATCTCCTTCATTCTTACAGTACAATAGTATTCCATCACATTCATGTGACATAAATTGTTCGGCAATTCCCCAACTGATGGGCATGCCCTCAGTTTCCAGTTCTTTGCCATTACAAAAAGCTTCTATAAATAGTTTCATACATATGGGTCCTTTCCCCTTTTCCTTGATCTCTTTTGAGACATAGGTTTAGTAACAGTATTGCTGAATCAAAGTGCATGCACAGTTCAATAGCTTTTGGGGCATAGTTCCAACTTTGGGCTTTCCAGAATGGTTAAAGTAGTTCACAGCTCCATCAACTGCACTAGTGTACCTGTTTTCCAACAGCTCCGGTATTTGTCACTTTCCTTTTTTTTTTGGTCATTTCAGACAATCCTGAGGGGTGTGAGGTGGTACCTCAGAATTGTATAAATTTACAATTCTCTAATTACTAGAGATTAAAGCATTTTAAAATACAGATATTGATAGCTTTGGTTTCTCCCTCTGAAAACTGCCTGTTAATTACCTTTTTATGCTTCTCTTGAGTTGACTCCTGTGTCTGTAAGTCAAATTTTCTACTCAGCTCTGATCTTTTCATCTGGAATGTTTGGAAATCCTCTATTGTATTAAAAGTCTATTTTTTTTTCCCATGTAGGATTATACTGTTTTGCTGGCTAATTTATTCTTGGTTCTAAGTCTAGATCTTTTGCCTCTCTTAGAATATCATTCCAAGCTCATTATCCTTTATTGTGGTGACTGCTGAATCATGTGTGGTTCCTTGGCACCTGAATTCTTTATTTCTGGATACTTAAAGTAATTTTTCTTTGACCTGGGAATTCTGAACTCTTAGCTATAATTTCTGGGAAGTTTTTATTTTGGGGTTTCTTTCAGGAGGCAATAGTGCATTCTTTCAATTTCTACTTCAACTCTCCAGTTCTATGAAGTTTTATTTTTTGAAACATGGTATGGGGGGGGGAGGGGGAGGGCAGAGGCAGAGATTGGTGGTTGTTATGGTTTTTAGATAGTCAAATGATTCTTAAAGTATCTTAATCTATTTTTCAGCTCAGTTGCTTTTGCTATGGTAGCTCACATTTTTTCTTTTTTTTGTTTTTTGATTTTATTTCTTGATGTATCATGGAACCATTAGTTTATATTTAATCCATTCTCATTTTCAGGGAGTTATTTTCTTGGGCAAAGTTTTATACCTTTTGTTTCAAACCAGGAATCCTCTTATTTTTCTTCCCTACTCCTTGTTTTTTATTCCATTTTCAAATAATTTTTTTGGCTTTTTAAAACTCTTGCTTTAGCTGTTCCAGGAATTATTGTTGTTTTTTTTTGTCCATGTTATATTTGTCTTGCAGCTTGTAGGTGTTTTTGAGTCTTTTTCTTCCTCTGAGTTTATGTCTTAGAGCTTCCCTGACATCACTTAAGCTTCCCTGACGCTCTTTATGGTGAGATTATTTGCTTATTCTTCCAGTCCATTGCTTTATTTTAGTCTTTATGTTAGTGTTGGGCTCTGCCTAGTTCTGGGGGTGGTGAATGTCTAGCCTAAGTTTCTGCCCTCCCATGTCCCTCTGTTGCTTTCAAAACTCAGGCTGGGGGCCTGTAGACTTTCAGTGTTCCCAAACTGATTTGTTCTGGGACAAAGACTACTTATTGGCTTCCTATTCTGAGCCCTGCAAGTTTCTGAGCCAGGTTTGGGAATGTTGGCTTGTCGCTGGTGGGAAATGCAGCACTATACTGCTGGAGTCAGCCACTATTAGCCTTCTGGGAGTCTCTGAAGGTACCGAGTTACTGAATTGCAGGCTCTCCTTTAGGCTGGTATTCCTATCCTGGCCAGGCCATAGCAGGCTTCCATTATTGACTGGAGTCTATGGCTGAGTGTCCACTTTGGTCCTGGAATCAGAGACACACAGCTACTGTTTGCTTTCAAACTTGTTCTTTGCTCCTACTACTCTCTACCACCCCTATCTGCAGATTTCTTTTTTAGTTTGACTCAGAACTGGGTACTAGGCAAGAGTTTCCAAATGACACCTATCCCCTGTACTCTGCACTAGTTCAGGGATCTACTATTTTCTCTTCCTACTCCAGCACCCAGTCTCGGCTTTCATTTTCTGTGTGCTGCAATGCTCTGCATGCACTCCTGGTCAGATCCTGACATCACTGTCCATCCCTATTGCCCACAGGCCTTTATCCCTTAACTATCCTGGGCTGAAAAATGACTCAAAGTGACTTTTTCTTGGACTTCCCTATCAGAACATTTTCTAGATCATTGTGGAGTTTGGTGGGAGAGGCGGGGTGTACTTCTTCCTGTTCCTCTGCTATCATAACCACATCTCTATAATATGGTATCAAGGTTTTTCATTTAGTCATGAATTTCAGGGTGTTTGTTTTTCTTCTCTACAACTTGTTCTCTTTGAGTCTTTTGACTTTGTTCTAATATTGTTTCATCAAATCATTGTTGTTTACTCCATTCTATTTTGTCAGTGTTCACACTAATTAAGTTTGTCCATCTTCTAAGTTTTTTCTTCTTTTTTATATGTCCTCATATTTTACTTTTTTTTAAAAGCTGGAGATTTTAAAACCAGATATGAAGAGCTTGTGGAAAATAAATTAAAATCTAGATAAGGAGACAAAAGGGAATGCTTCATTTTACTCTAATTATAAAAGCTTTAACTCTGAAAATACATGTAAGCACAACTATACATATTTTATTTATAAACTGTATTGTTCTAGGATACCAAAAGTGTCTCTAATGAAAGTGAATTAACAAATTTTTTTGTATCTCATCTCAAAATGTCCACAGATTCATCTCACCAAATGCAATATTAAATATTAAAAGAAATAAAAACAAGCATGAACACAATTGCAGTTTTTAAAAAGGTCTATTTCATTATAGGTGGGTAGCAATTTAACAGTAAAATACATTTAAATAATGTATAAGTAACTGCACTACTGCAGCATTGGTAACTAGATAACCAATTTAACTAGAAACCAACTAACAAGTCTATAAAATACAGTTTTTGTTTGGCTCATCTTTTATTTCAATCATCTCTCTTGAAAAAAAAAAGTCAGCAAGTCACATTGGAAGCATATTTTATGGCCAAATCTTCTGATATCCCTTCCTTACAAGTTCCTTCAGAGGTACTGAACTTCCAACTCCAAGGCAAGTCCAAATTTGTGACCTCCAGCATAAATGTCCTTTCCATCTACCAAGGCAGACCACATAAGTCTCACACTGGGCCTCAGGGTCTGAGTGTGGCCCTCACCAATTAAACTAGAATCGCGATTTTTGCAGAAATAGAAGCCATGGAATACAACTGATATTAAGTGCAATATCAAAATGAATGCAGGTGATACCTGATGTCCAAGCTAATTTACAGAAGTATCAAGAAGATCACATAGTTTCTAATAAACTGATTTCCAAATTCTGTTCCATCACTGACAATAGTGCACAGCTGGAAGGCTCTAGTCCTGTAACCCCTTGCAGTCATTCCACTAAGGTCATCTAGTAACCAGAAAGCTGGCTTTTGTAGCCAAAAACAGATGATCTAAATTGTAAGTGTCGGTCCAGCAAAATCAAAGTTAATATTACAATCAAGGTTTGTATATTTCCATTTGTGAGCAGATTTATTTTTACCACTTTTCTTAACTGTTTGGTGAAAAGGTATATTTAAATGTCAGCTTCAAACAGTGGCAAATCTAATATTTAACTGTAATTTTAAGTTTCCAGAGTAATCAGTGTTCCAATTTTTTAAAATCAAATTTTATTTAAATTTTGTGAAAGACAATGCTCACATCATTTATATTTGGTCTCTAATTTCACTATAACTTTGGTCCCATTAACTTTACTAGTGTCTGTACTAGGCAAAACAGAAAATGATAATTCCACTCCATTACAGAAATTTGTTTTCACATCAAGTTTCACCAACCATAAACTAAATCCTTACTTGAAAATATTTCTGGCAACTTTGCCAAGGTCACAATATAAAGGACAAATACACACTGAAAGAGGCTGACAAGACTGTAAAATGACATGACAAGACTACAGGAGGGGGTGACTTGGTGATCAGTGCACTAATATTCTAGACAGGTGTTGAGGCTGGAAGGCAAAGTAAAGGAGACATCATCATTCTCTGCCTTCCAGGAACCCACCCCCACCCTCCACCCTGTCATAGTTGCACACTGTACTGGTCCAACCATAGTCACCCTTCAAGACACTCTTACCTCCATGAGAATTCACCACTTCATCACTCCTCCTCAATAAAGCTACCTCTGTGTCTGCCTCTTAGATACCAAGAGGGCATAGGTAAGGAAAGCAGGCAGTAGTGAGAACAGCTTGTGCTCAAAGGGAGGGAGGAATGGTGGGAGTCCTATATTGCTTCTTTCTATTTTTTTCTTCAATAGGTCTAATTTCACTTTTTAAAATGTCCTGAATCCTTCTGACCATATTATTCCTTTTTCTGAGGCATTACTTATATTTGTTGTGAACTCTATTTTTTTGTGGTATTACTCAATTCTTCTTTGGCTTCTCTTATCCCATTATATTCCTTTCAATTCTTTAGTTTGGGACATTTGCAAATTGAATATCATTCTTAGTTTTTTCCTCGATAAACTCTTTTACATGCCCCCTCCTTTGTTGGATGTCTTTTTTTTTATTGGTAAGTTCAGGTTTGCAAAGTATATCACTTTGCATTGGAGCTTGAGTTCCTTTGCTTTTCAGAATATGGTATTCCATTCTCTTCAGCAATTTCTTGCGCCTGTTGAATAATCTTGTGTCATCCAAATTTTCTTTCCTTTATAAAGATATTTCTTCTATTTGAAGAATTTGCCGCTAGTAATGGAAATTATTAAATTTAACCACTGTGACTTGGAGTATAAAACACAAGTCTTTTTTCTGAAGACAAGCTGATTCTTGAAATTGATGTTTTTGTTTTTGTATTTAGAAATTCTGGGAAGTTTTCTTGCATTATTTGTTACATTGTGGAGTTCATTTTTTCATTCTTTTGGGAGATCTTTGATACTTAAGTTATCCCTATGTATCCTTTCTTGTACGTCAAATCACATTAGTGTGTATTTTCCATTGCTGCCTTTTAGTTCTTTTATACCAGATTATCTTCCACTCATTTTTTTTTGTTTTGTTTTGTTTTAAACTGGTTAATCTCTTTCCCTTCTTTAGACTCCTAATCCTGAATTCAACTTCTTCTAAATTGCTTAGTATTTAAATTCTGCACTTCAAGTTATAAATTCTGAACTATATTTACTCCCAATTTATTAGGTGCTTTCCTAGCATTCTCATTTTAACTTCACAACTCTCTGACATATGTGCTATTATTATTCCTATTTTATAACTGAGAAAACTGAGGCACACAGTTTAAGTGATTTGCCCAGGGTCATGTAGCTAGTTAAGTGTCTGAGGCTGGATTTGAATTTGGGTCTCCAGGCCCAGTACTTATCAACTGTACTAGTTTCTTCTTCTTTTCCATACTCTCATATTAGTCCACAAGATTTTGCATTCTGAGTTTTTTTGAGGAATTTTTCTATAATATTTCATTATTCTAATAATAATGAGTTTTCACCTCCCCCCATCCATCACTTTTTGGATCTTCCCTTTTTACAAGATCACAAGGCTGCCTTAGTCTCTAGATATCAGGAGATACGGGTTTTGCCAGCCTATTTCCCTACACTGAATACACCTTGGCAGGGCAGGACTAACTCCCTCCCCCGATTCCTCTCTGGGCTCTCCTTTCCTTCCTCAGTCAGATTGAATCATTATCTACTGATTTTTTAAGGAGGAAGAAAAGATGAAGAGGATATTCAGCAAAGAGTCCTTGCAGTCTTACAAGTTCCCTTACCTAGGCTAGGACTGGGGTCCAGACAGGTTTCACATTTTCAGCCCCTTCCTGCAATCCCCCAAGCTGGACGGTCTGCCTCTTATTTTTGAGTGGGACAACAGAGAAAGTGTGCTGATAGTCCCTGCAATGGAGGGAAGTCTCCTGATGAGTCCACAATACAAGCCTGCATGTTGGCCTTTGTCTCCACCACAAGTTTGGATGCTGGTAGGGAAAAGGTATTGAGTTACTGCTTTAAGTACATGAGTTCTCTAGTGTAAATTCATAAGTATTTTTATTTGGTCAGGGTTTTCTCATTGTCCTGTTTATTCAACTATAATTGTTGGATACTTGTGCATAATTCTTTTTTGTTGGGAGTATTAGACAGTTAAAAGGAATTGACGAAAGTGAATAATCTGCTATCTTCCTCATTCTATATTATTTCTTCATTGTAAAGTTTTCTTCTGTTTATTCACATCTTTAGCTTCACTTCTTAAACTGGGATTTAACATCAGGAGAAAATTCTACCCTCACCCACATTCTTGGATGATGCAAAGGTGCCAAGGTGCTATGATACTGTAACAACACCACAGCCATTGCCCTGCTATAATTCTCCATGAGGTGGCTGGTTTCTGGTTTTCTTTCTTACAAGGCTGTAACTTGTCTTCCTTCTGTAAACCTGACTTGGGACAAAGAGCCAAGCCAATACAAAGGACCAAGCTCAGTCTTCAGCCTCAATCCCTTATTTACTGTTGGCCCAATATGTATGCTGGCCTCTACCTCATTTATCTCCTTTCATAGTCACCTATTAGAATTCGACTTTTCATCCTAATGTAGCTGAGGCCAGTCCTAATCCAGTATCAGAGATTACTGCTTCAGACCTCAAGCATTATGCAGTATAAATTGAACAAGTGCATTTGCCTCATTTAATTTCCTTGGGCAAGAACTAAGAGGTGTCTTTACTGTCTCATGCAGATCTAACAGGTCACTGGAGATGGAGTTGGTTTCAGGCATCCTAGAGGACCCTATAGCATAAGCTTCCCATGTATCTTTGCCCCTTCTCCTAGGGGAGTCATCTACTGACTGCTGGTTTTGTCTTCTGCTGTAGCTCTGACAGTACAGAGATCTCACTGGCTTCAAGTTACCCAACGAGAATATTCATGATCTTCTGTGCCATCTTCTTGTGTAGTCCTGGACTGGATAGAGCAACTCACCAGTTTTTTTCTGGTCTTATCAAATCTTTGCTTTATGATATTCTGTTTAATCTTTCCTGGGATATTTCCCAGAGAAACTGGGTTTGGCTGAAATCTTTCACAATGTCATCTTTACCAGAAATTTAAACAGGCTTTCCAACAAATCTATTCAAGTCAGTAATAACCTTTATAGTTATCTTTATTACACTTGTCAAATTATAAGAGGAATATAAACTCTAGTGCACTATCTTTTAAAAATTCTCAATTAATAATCAATCAATAAGCATTTACTGAATATCTATAATGACCAGGCATTAAGTTGTGGGCTTACAAAGAAAAAGGCAAAATAGTTCCTGCAGTAAGAGAGTTTTTTATTTTATTGGGGAAGACAGCATGTACAAGATAATCTTGGAAGAGAAGGCACTAGCACCTAGGGTAATCAGGAAAGGCCTTTCACAGAAGGTAATATTTGAGTTATGTCCTGAAGGAAACCAAAGACTCCAAAAGGCAGAGTTGAGGAGAGAAAGCATTCTAGGTAGTAGACTCAGTCAATACCAAAGCACAAAGATAGGGAACAGAGCACTATAAGGCAGTAAGTGGATAGAAAAAAGATAGGGAGAATAATTTGTAAGAAGGCAGGAAGGATCAAGCTGTGACAAATGTTAAATATCAATTAGCTTACATTTGATCCTACAGAAAAAAAAAGAGAGCCAATGAAGTTTGACTTGGTTATACCTATGCTTTAGGATCATCACTGGGCATCTGTGAAGAATGGATTGGATCAAGGCTTGAACTAGTGTGGTAGAGAGAGTGGAGAAAAGGGTATAGATGCTAGAGATGTTACAAGCCTAGAAATAACAAGATGTGACAACTGACTGAATATGAGTTGAGACTGAGGACTTAAGTTTGTAAAACTAGGTGAATGAAAGATGGTAATGCCCATGACAGCAAAAAGGAAGCTTGGAAGAGGGGTACGTTTGCTGACAGGAAGGGGGAGAATAATAAGATGTTTTGGAAATATTAAGTTTGAGATGCCTATGGGACATTCAGTTTGAAGTGTCCAACAAGTAGTTTGTGATATGGAATTAGTGAAGGAAATAGGCTAGGTTTAGAATACATAGTGAGAGCAATCTGTATAGAGATAATAATGAAAGCCACAGGAATTGATGTCACCAGATAAAATAGTGTGTAAAGAAAACAGAAAGTCTACAACAAAGCTTAAAGGACAACCAGACTTGGTGGTCTTGACATAGATGATAACCCTGCAAAGGAAACTGAGGAGTGGTCACAAGAATCAAAGAGCTGTGCCATGAAAAACTGGAGAGAAAAAAAGTACCCAGTAGGAGAAGTGGTCAAGTGTCAAATGCAGAAAGATCAAGAAGGATTAGAATTGAGAAAAGGCTATTAAATTTGGCAATTAAGAGATCACTGATGACTTTGGGGAGAGAAGCTTCAGTTGAGAGAAGAGGTTTTAAAGACATATTACAAAAAAAACAGAAAGAAAAGCATTAAATACAGACCGACTTTTCAGAAAGTTTTGCTGAAAATCGAAAGAGAGATAGAGAATGATATCTAGCAAAGACGGTGGGATGAAATGAGGCTTTTTTTACAGATGGAGGGGATCTGAATGTATCAGGTAAGTAAGACATAGACAAGGAGAGACTGAAGTTAAGCTGGATATCATTGAATGCTATATCTAAGACCCTACTTTCTTTTCTCTCCCTTTAAACAGTCTCATCAGGTTCCAGAAGTTCAATCATCATTTATTCAAATGACCCAAATAAATATATCTCACCCAATTTCTTTCTTGAACTTGTCACATCAATTCCCACTTGGCCATCTCCATCTGAACTTCTGAAATTCAGGGTCCTAATCACCTCTTTCCCAAACTATTCTAAAAACCTTTTAAATTGGGTTTCCTGGCTTCTGGTTTTTTGCTTCTATCATTCACAAAGTTGCCAAAATAATATTCCTAAAATAAATTTGACTATGTCATTTCCCTATTCGAAACTCTTTAATGGTTTCCTAACGCCTCTTATGACAAAAATACAAGCTCCTCAGCTTGGTGTTGAAGTCCCTTCAGTTTGGTCCCAACTGACATTCTAGGCTTGACCCATTTGTATAGTTTTCTTTTTTCCTTATACATTCTTCAAAGAGTAAATAAACTAGATGACAAAAGGCTCTATGTTTTCTCTCTATGCCTTTGCATGAACTGTACCCTATGTCAGGAAAGCTCTCCTTCCTCACCTTTGCTTATTAGATTCTTCATGTTTCCTTACAACTCAGGCCAAGCGCCAAATCCTCCATCTCTGCAGTCTTCCCTGGTCATCCTCCAATTAGTGTTCTCTCACTTCTCAAATTATCTTGTTTTACATATTTATGTACATGCTGTATCCCCCATAGAATAAAGGTTCTGTGAGGGCAGATATCTCCGGTACCTAGGACAGTGTCTCACACATAGTAGGTCCTCAATAAATATTTACTGGATTGAATCATATATACACTCTCAACTTCTCATATGAAGGTAACACTAGTTGTTTTCCCATTACACATGAACGTCTTTTTGTACACTAGATAGCTGTGAATCATTGTTAGCTCAATTTCCATAATGAAATACTGAGATGGATGCTGATGGAAAAAGAAAAGACCTGTTGCAGACAAAAATAAGAATGCAGAAAACTTTTTTTAATCACATCAGAGGAAAAAATGGGCATTTTTCTGATAAATCATGAATATTCAAAATAAGTCACAGAATACAGATATTGTATTGAAATGGCAAAAGCTATACAGGACCAGAAACTGCACTTAGGTGTAATCCAAATGGGAGTGATCCACTTTGTAGACCCTTTACATTAATCCATGGTGGTTCCTTGTTTAAAGTGAAATTTTCCTTTTAGAATTTCAAGTTTTTAGTCAGTTATTTATTTAACAGACTTAATAAGAGTTGTTGGTTCACTATATCCAAGACTCTGACAAGTATATAGCATGTGTCAGTTATATTTGATTCATCTTCATATTGCCATATTTTAATGCCGATTTTCATGTAGAAGAAAGCAGAATACAACTACATTAGTAAAGGGTTCATACTAAGCCTTCACTCTGGTCACTCCTAAGAGAAATCTGTAGATAGACAGAAAAATGCAGAGGAAGATTTTCCTTGAAAGAGACATTTGGAGACTTTACAATTCTTTTGCATTGCTTTACATGATAATTATCCTTAGTCCTTTGTCTACAAAGGCTTGGCCCATTCATATATTTTTTTTTTTCCTTATACATTCTTCAAAGAGTAAATAATGCCTGAGCTGCGATGGTTGGATATTTGTCTCATTTGGACTATTAACAAAATTTCACTAGGTGAGTTCAGAGTTTCAAATAATTTTTCTTACATTCTTAGCATTTAGAGGGTCACCACAGAGAGAATCATGTCAAGGTAAACAAGGTCTGATTAACTCGACAATACTTGCTTTTGTGGTTTAGGTATAAAGTGGGCTTTTTCATGTCTGGTACAGTTTGATTGTCGACTAAATCTTCTCCCACATCTACTACATCTATAGGGTCTCTCTTCTTCATGAGTTTCTTGATGAAGCAAGAATTCTTCATCTCCTAAGAAGCTTTTCCCACATTCTTGACATTTAAGGAGTTTTTCCTTTACATGAATTACTTCATGGCGACTCCGGTGAGAGTTCTGACGGAAATTTTTTCCACATTGTGAGCATGTATAAGGTTTCTCTCCAGTGTGAATTCGTTCATGTTTATTAAGGTTTGTTTTATGATTGAAGCTTTTCCCACAGTGAATACAATCATAAGGTTTTTCTCCAGTATGTGTTCTCTGATGGGAAATAAGGTAAGAGCTTTCAGTAAAATGTTTTCCACATTGTGGACATGTATAGAATCTTCGTGTTCTTCGATTCTGAGAAAGTGCAAGAATACTCATGTCCACATATTTTGAAAGGTCCTCTAGTGGGGCATCATTTTCAACAGTAATTAAAAGACTTTTTAATCTCTTTTCTTGAGGGACTGAGGTATTTAGTCTTTTTCCTTCATGGCTATCTGGATGCTTCTCATAGCCTGTTGCCTGCTTAAAAATCTGGGAACCATCCCTTTCACAGTAACCTGATGACATTTCATGATGTTCTACATCCTCTGGACTTTCTGGCTGAAGATCATCTTCCTTATTCTCACTGCAATCTACTGTTGAGACAAAGACAGAATTCATATAATATATCCTCTTAAGCATCGTGTAAAAAAATAGGAAGAAATACCAAAATGTATGCTCTAGGTTGTTACTAACTTAAAGACCACAACTCAAGGACCTCTATCAGAACTTGTGGTAAACCTGAGGGTTGAAAATAATACTAAATTTATAAAGCATTTCATTACTTAATTTGAGTGAAAAACTAGGAAAAAAAAATTGCCCTGACCAAGATCAGAAAGGGACTGAGAATTTACAGATTTATTTTTCTTCATCTCACCTATCACCATTAATTTATTCAACAAGCACATATTGATACTTATGTTGTGAAGAGCATTAAAGAACAGAAAGGAAAAAATACTCATGAGGACTTAGATATAGTCACTGAAAACTACTATACTTTATGCACTGAAATGAAAGCAGTATTACTAAGTCAGCTTAGTTTGGGTGCATTGATGCTTAAGGTAAAGCTTTTAATAAAACTTTTTTTTAAAAGAAAAGTTACAGAAGACAATTTTTATCCTTGAGGAGCTTACAATGTTAGTAATCTCTAAGTTTTGAGATCTGGAATCCATGTTTATAAGCTAGGCAGGGAGAAAAGTTGTTTCTTTATTTCTATATTGTACTAAATTGATATTATCATATTGTGATTGTCCCTTTACTGTTTATTCCCAGTTCCCATCCTTGTCAAGAGGACAGTGGTTAAGGAATCCTGTAGGAAATTTTCCCATCTATAGAGTTAGTTGCAGGACTTCTGCCTGGGATTCCCTAAATTTTCCCAATATAAAACTTACAAAGACAAGGTGAACAAACATGGCCAACACGTTGTTTGCTACAATAGTTCCTCAGGTAAAACTGTCATAGGTGCAACCAACAAGACAGAAATTTTCACTTGCAGCACAAGAGCAAAGGAAATTCTAAAGTGATCTTCAGGCTGCACATCTGCTAATGCCAAGGAATACAGGGACAGGTGCACAAAACAAGGTGGTTTCTCATTCTGTTTTCTAGAGTAATTAGATGAATTTATGAAAAGAACAAAAGAAGCAGTTCAAAGTAAAAGCAAAGAATAAAAAGGATATTAAGAAAAAGAGAATATTCCTGATCTGCATTAGGAGTTTAGAAGGCAAAAAAAATGTAACAAAGAGAAGAGAAAGAGGACTACTGAATCTTTGGAGTTAATAGACATGAGTCTTTTCTCCTAGGGAGGAAAGCTGAATATTTTCAAAAGGAAACAGGTTTTTTTTGTCTTTTTTTTTTTGGAGGGGGGAAGGTAGGGCAAACGGGGTCAAGTGACTTGCCCAAGGTCACACAGCTAATAAGTGTTAAGTGTCTGAGGTGGCATTTGAACTCAGGATCCTCCTGACTCCAGGGCCTGTGCTCTATTTCAATGTGCCACCTAGCTGTCCCAAAACAGGTTTGTTTGGGGTTTTTTTGGTGCTCCAAGGAATGTTTGGATGGATCCAAAAGTTGCAAACAGAGTTAAGTCATCCAGGAAAAATCAGAGGAAGAAGAAATAGTATGAGTTTGTGACTCTCTGCTTAGGGATATACTAAGGCAGCTATTTGATTTGACTTTTTACAACAGGTAAGGCAGATGTCTCCACAGAGACCATGTTAAGGATGTAACAGAATTAGCTGAGACTTGTTAAACCTGGTAACCCACTATCCAAATCTGATGATTCGCGTGGGGACATGTCACCAAAAGGAATCCTATAAAGCATTATAAGGGTTTATAAAATCGTGGGCAAGAAAGTGAAGATCTTAGGAACACAGATGTTTCAACCACCAAGAAAATAATTTCAGTTTATGTACCACATCCACTGCAGAAGATAAAAAGATAGAGTAATTCTATTAAGAATTCAATTAAGACTCTCCAAATTAAATCTGCATGGACATTTAATACTAAGTAACTTCAAAGTAATAGGGGAATCCTAAGTAACTTCAAAGCAAAGGCATAGGGGAAGAAAATGAAAAATACATTGGAAAAATATGGCTCAGAAGTAAAAAACAAGAAAAGTCAAAGACCAGTAGACTACACATAAGCCTTACCCCTAAATATTGTAAATCCTTTACTTGGGAAAAGTTAGAAGTCCTGAACTTGGCAAGCACCAAAGAAGTGTTTGTTCTTTAACTGACTGTATTTTAACAGTCAAGAAATGCTTGATTATAGATGTGGAAAATCATTTCTGGATTAGCTGAGTACAATCAGATAGATTATTATATAGAAAGACTTAGAGCAAAGATCAAAACCACTTCTAAGTTAAAATAAGAATGAGATGCAGTATACAACTGAGGCAATTCCAGTCTTATGTTCTGAACTAAGCTATTGATCCAAAAGGAGAAACATGGAAAAAAGATTTGTCACTGACAGACTGTCACCACTTTCCAAACAAGTTTAGCCGATGTAAATAAAATAACAACAAGAAAAACCTAGAAACTAACAAACTAAGAAACACTTGATCTCTTTTTCAAACAGATAAATATGACAGACAAAGGAAACAACAATTTAGAAGATAAATTAGTGGGCAAAATGTACTGGAGGAAGATTAACAGCATTATCATCATTTCACAAAACAGTAAGAAGCAGCAGAGGGGGCAGCCAGGTGGCACAGAAGGAAAAATCACTTTGAAGAAAGCTTGTTTTGAAATCTAAGTAGTTATCACAGAAAGGCACTTACTGACAAAATCAGAGATTTTAGACTATAAAAGAGAACTGTAAAATCTGAAAAAAATCTGTAAAGGATAAATTTTTATGGTACATGAAAAAGAGAATAATACCTAAGACTTGGGAGAAAAAGTCAATCCTTTTTATTACACCTCCTAAAAAAAAAACAATAAAAGATGACGGAGTAGAAGCAGGACCTCCCTGCAGCTCCGGCTTCTACCTTCCCCAATCCATGTAAAAAGGGACTCTAAACAAACTTTGGAGCTGCAGAACCCACAAAATGATACCTAGAAGCTAACCTCCTGCTGAGATCAACCCGGCAGGCCAGCAGGGATCAGCCAGCACAGCACTCTGGGAGCTGAGACCAGGCCCCCATGAGCTGGAGGTTTTAGCCCCAGGGCAGGCCTGACCAGCCGCCAGCCCAGAAGGACTCCAGATCACCAGCAGCTGTGGCCATTTCCAGATTCATCAACACATAGATGCAAAGCACAAAATGAGAGGTCAGTGCAGTATAGACTCTGGGACCAGTAGTTGGGAGAGCATCAGCTTTTGCCCCCAGGGCGAGAAGTCGCTGAGACACCCAGCACAGTCAGTGCCATGTGGCAGCTTCAGCTCCTGGCCTGCAGAGTGTAGAAGGACCAAGCGACCAGTCTGAGGGGTAATTGCTCTTGCTTTAACCTGCTCGGATCTGGATTGGAGGTCCTAGGGTATGTGACCAGCTTGCCAGAGCATGTGGAGCCTTCAGAGAGGGCACCCATCTAATACCTCCGGCAGCTGAGAAAACGCCAGCGTTTGCCCCTGTCTGGTGGCAGAGTCCTACTATAGCAAAAAGCCCGGGGGTTAAGTGACTAAGGGGCGACATGACCTGACAAAGGAAGCAAAACAAACAGAAGACTCCAACATTAGACTCCTATTTTGGGGACAAAAAGGAGCAAAGTATGGAACAGGAGAAAGACAGTGAAGTCAGAACTCCTGCACCAAAAGCTACAAAGGAAAATATGAGCTGGTCACAGGCCATAAAGGACCTTAAGAAGCAAATAAGAGAAGGGGAGGAAAAATTGGGAAGAGAAATGAGAACAATGCAAGAAAATTATGAACTGAGAGTCAACAGCCTGACAGGAAAATCACACCTTAAAAAACAGACTGACTCAATTGGCAAAAGAGGCTCAAAAAGGCAATGAGGAGAGGAATGCCTTAAAAAGCTGAATTTGCCAGATGGAAAAAGAATCTCAAAAGCTCAATGAGGAGAATTGTTAGATTGGAGCAAAGAGAAGCTAGTGACTTTAAGAGAAATCAAGATCATGTTAAACAGGTCCAAACAAATGAAAGAATAGAAGGCAATGTGAAATATCTCATGGGAAAAACCACTGACCTGGAAAACAGATCCAGGAGAGATAATTTAAAAATTACTGGACTACCTGAAAGTCATGATCAAAGAAAGAACCTAGAAATCATCCTCCAAGAAATTCTCAAGGAAAACTGCCCTGATGTTTTAGAACCAGAAGGCAAAATAGAGGTTGAAAGAATTCACTGATCACCTCCTGTAAAAGATCCCAAAAAGAAAACTCCTGTGAAAATTATAGCCAGGTTCCAGAATTCCCAGATCAAGGAGAGAATATTACAAGCAGCCAGGAAGAAACAATTTGAATATTGTGGAAACACAATCAGGATAACACAGGATCTGGCAGCTTCTACACTGAGGGATCAAAGGGCCTGGAATAGGATATTCCGGAGGGCAAAGGAGCTGGGATTAAAACCAAGAATCACCTACCCAGCAAAACTGAGTATCATGTTTCAAGGGAAAATATGGTCATTCAGTGGAATAGGGGACTTTCAAGCATTCTTAATGAAAAAACCAGAGTCGAATAGAAAATCTGACATCCAGATACAAGAAGCAAGAGAAGTTTGAGAAGGTAAACAGGGAAAAGAAATCATAAGCCACTGATTAAAGTTGAACTATTAACATTCCTACATGGAAAAACGACAGTTGTAATTGATGAAACTTTTCTCAGTATGAAAATAGTTGAAGGGAATAGAAATATATATATGTCTATATTGGAGGGTATACAGGAGTATGAATACATGTGTGAATGTGTATATATATGCTTACAGGTATACATAGACAGAGGGCACAGGACCAATTGAATAGGAAGGGATGATACTTAAAAGAGGAAATTAAGAGGTGAGAGAGGAATATAATGAGAGGAAATGGAGAGAGACAGAATGGGGTAAACTATCTCATAAAGAAGAGGCAAGGGTAAAGGGTTACAATGGAAGGGAAGAATAGGAAGGCAAAAGGGAATGGGTCAACCTTATTCTCACTGAATTTGGCTCAGAGAAGGAATAAAATACACACTAAATAGGGTATCATCCTATGGGAGAGTAGGGGGAAGGGGATGAGAGGGGGGATGATGGAAGGGAGGGAAGGAAGTTGGAAGCACTCACTTTTGAAAATGGATGGGATCAATGTAGAGAATAGAACAAGTGGGTGGCGGGATAGGAGGGAGGGAAATGTAGTCAGTCTTTTACAATATATCTACTATGTTAATGTTTTGCAATAGCTACACATGTACAATCTATACTGAACTGCTTATCTTCCCAGTAAGGGTGGGTGACAAGGGAGGAAGGGAATGAATCTGGAATTCAAAGTTTTAAAATCAAATGTTTAAAATTATATATACATATATACTATTAATAATACTATCTTACATGTAATTGGGAAAGAAGATATACAGGCACTAGGGCATAGAGATCCACCATGCCCTACTGGAAAAGTCTAAAGGGGGTATGGGAGAAGATATGGGAGAGAGCAGATTGGAGGAGGGGCTATCCTGTGGGACTACTATTCTGGAAAAACAGGGAGAAAATTTGTAACTCAAAATCTGGCAGAAATTAATGTTGTAAATCAGAACCTAATAAAGCATTTGAAAAGTGAAAAAAAAACCCAATATAAATTATTACCAATATACATCAGCTTTCTCATAACATTTCTCATGAAAATAATCTACACACTTTGGGGACATCTTTGATGAAGATTTAAGAGATCAGGTAGACCTATATAACTCATTCCCTACCACATCCTTAGTATTCATAAAACTAACTAAAAGGTAAAGTGAATATAAGATTGCATTGTGTTTATTGTCTGACTATTTTAAAAGTATTTAATTCAGTAGGACAAAATATTTCTTTAAAGGATTCTCCTCTAACGAAGAACCTCCCCTGGAAATATAAAATTTATCCACAATTTCTTTCAAGTTAAGACAAAATACATAGCTTTGTTTGATCCTCTGATCATTAACATCAAATGAGGATAAAACAGAAAGACATATGCTAACTAAAGGTCAGCCACTGTCATGGAGAACATTTAGAATACAATACAAAAGGAAGAGAATTTCTCTACAGATCATATTTTAGAATTGAAAGTAAACTTAAAAGTTATCTACTCTAGCACCCTCATTAGAGATTAGAGAAATGTGTCCCAAGAGGTTAAATGACTTTCAAAAAGGTCATCCAGGGACCAAAACCAGGATTTTAACTCTGGTCCTCTGACTCTAAATTTAGTGCTTTTCCACTGTACAACTTGTACAAAATAAGTGATACCCCAGCAGAAGGACAAATATCTCAATTTTCAAAAAGAGGGAAGAAAATGGAATCTATAAGCAAAGAGCAATGA
Source organism: Petaurus breviceps papuanus (assembly GCF_028583685.1). Taxonomy (NCBI): domain Eukaryota; kingdom Metazoa; phylum Chordata; class Mammalia; order Diprotodontia; family Petauridae; genus Petaurus; species Petaurus breviceps. The sequence goes on along the minus strand of NW_027185694.1, from coordinate 20,020,929 downwards.
GCCTGACTTAATTCCTGACAAAATTCTAGAATGCATTATTATAGGGATGATTCTGATTATTTAGAAAGGGAGAGTAGTGATCAGTAAGAGCCAAGATGGGCTCTTCAAGAATGGATCAGGTCTTGGGGCGGCCAGGTAGCACAGCGAGTAAGAGCACCGGCTCCAGTGTTGGGACGACCTGGAGATCGAATCCCGGGCTCAGACACTCAGCACCACACCCAGAAATAACTGGCCCTGTAACCTTGAGCAAGTTACTTAACCCTGATTGCTTAGTAAAAAAAAAAAAATGGATCAGGCCAGCTTAACTTCATTTGTTTTTCTGATATGGTTAATTAGTCTGATAAGTTGGAAGAACATTATTATATAAGCATAGAATACTTCAGTTTCAGTAAAGCACTTAAACTCTCATGCTAGCCCTGTAGACAGGATGCAGAGATATAGACTTTCTAGTCACTAGATAATAGCATAATATAGATAATAGTATAGGATAATGTAGCATGGTATGGTCTGGTCTGGTCTGGTATAGTAAAGAGTTAGTACATGTTTAACAGAATCAAAAGAGCAGTCACAATGGGTTCATGTCATTTTCGAATGGAGTTCCTAATGGAATGAAAGCAGAGGTTTATACTCAGCTTTATACCATTCAACATTTTTAACAATTACTTGGATTCTGAAGGTGTGTTATTTGTGTCATGAAATTTACAAACAAACATAAAGCTCGAAGGAATGGCCAATATAGTGGAAAACAGAATTAGTATCAAAAAGGACATGGGCTACTAAGATGAAATTTAATAAAGATAAATTTAAAGTCTTAAATTTGGGTTATAAAAAGTAATTTTAGGAAGCACTAAAGAGGTCACGAGTGGAAAAACTTTAAGAAGTCCAAGGACAGAAAGCTGAATTTCTTGTCAAGAAGACCTGAGTTTGGGGGCGGCTAGGTGGTGCAGTGAGTAAAGCGCCAGACCCGGAGTCAGGAGGACCTGAGCTTGGTTCCGGCCTCAGACACTTAACACTCACACAAAAAAAACTAGCCGTGTAACCTTGGGCAAGTTACTTAACCCCAACTGCCCTCCAAAAGGAAAAAAAAAAAAAAAAAGAAGATTTGAGTTGAAATATGGCCTCAGATACTTACAAACTGCGTGACTCTGGGTAAGTCACTTAAATTTTCTAGCTCAGTTGCCACAGTAAAATTAGAGAAATAGAACCTACTTCCCAGGGTTCTTGGAAGGATCAGAGAATTGTGAAGTACTTAGCTCAGTGCCTAGCACATAGCAGGCACGTGATAAATAAATTCCTCTTGTCTGGCTCACCCTGGTACCCATCTTTCCAATTACTAAGGTGTGGAACAGAAGTCTCACCTTAAATATAGACTGGAAGATACCTTTCCATTCAAAGGGAGAAGGGAAAGGTTTGTTCTTAGACCATTTAAAAGTAGTAATCACCAAAATGATTTGGTACTGGCTAAGCAGATTAAGTGATGTAACATATGGAAGCAAATGAACATGGTGATCTAGTGTTTGATAAATCCAGAGACCCCAGTTACTAGAATAATAACTAAATTATTTGACAAAAACTGCTGGAAAAACTAGAAAGCAGACCAACAGAAACTAGATACAAATCAACATCTTCATATCATATACTAATATAAGTTCCAAATGAGTATATGACTTAAAACATAAAGGTTGATATCATTTATAAAATTAGAGGAGCAAGGAAAAAAAAATTCCCTTGGATCTTTGGCTAGGGGAAGAATTCACAACTAAATAAGGGATAGAGAGGATCACGTGAGATAAAAATGGACAATATGAATTACAAAAAATCAAAAGGTTTTTGTACAAATGATTCAAGGAAGCTAGGAATTAGAATGGAAACATTTAAATGATGAAAATATTTGCAGAAAGTTTCTCTGAAAAAGGTCTCATTTCTAAGACATATGTAAGGAAATAATTTAAATTTATATGAGGTTTTGCCTTTTTAATGGTCAAAGGTTAAGAACTGCAAGTTGTCAAGGGAAGAAATCCAAGCTATCGGCAGCCATATTTTTAAAAATACTCCAAATTACTAATAATTAGGGAAATACAAATGAAAACAATTCTAAAGTTCACTGTCAGGCCTATCATATCAACAAAGAAAAATGACAACTGTTGAAGGGGTTGTAGGAAAAGGTACACTGATGTGCTATTGGGGCTACTTTCCACAGTCATTATAGAAAACAATTTGGAACTATGACCAAAAAGTTACTAAGCTGTGCATACCCTTTGATGCAATACCACTATTGAAGCTATACTCCCAAAAGAGATCATAGAAAAAGGTCCTCTTTATAATAGCTTTTTTGTAGTGACAAAGAATCAGAAACTGAGAAAATGACCATCAACTGGGGAGTGGTGAAACAAACTAAGTATATAAATTTATGGAATACTGTTGTACTATAAGAGGAGACTGTTTCTGTGAAACCTGGGAAGAATGAAATCTAATCAATGCAATGATTAACTATGATTCCAGAGGACTAATGATGAATGCCACTCACCTCCAGACATAGAGGTGGATGAATTAATAAGCAGAATTAAAAAAGACATTTGGGAATTTGTTTTATGGACTGACTATGCTTGTTACAATGGTTTTGTTTTATTGTTGTTGTTTTTTTTCTAATAGGGAGAAGAAGTTAGAAAAAGAAATGCTTAATCCTTTAAAAAATAGAAATTTAATTTTTCTTTTGGTGAGGCAATCAGGTTAAATGACTTGTCCAGGGTCACAGAGCTAGTGTCAAGTATCTGGGCCATATTTGAACTTGAGTCCTCCTGACTCCAGGTCAGGTGCTCTATTCACTGTGCCACCTAGCTGCCCAAAATTTAATTTTTTAAAAAGAAAGCAGGTGAAAGTAAGTTGTTATGCCCAAGATGGGGGAGTAGAAACAGGACTTCCACACAGCTCCGGCTTCCACCTACTCCAATACATGTAAAAAATTACTCTAAACAAACTTTAGAGCTACAGAACCCACAAAGTGACAGAGAGAAACAAATCTCCCACCGAAGGAAGCCTAGCAGGCCATTGCAGTGCATTGCGAGCCTGTGGCAGTCCTGACTGAGCGGAGGTTTTAGCCCCAGGGCGGCTCCAATGAGTGGTAGCTAGAGCAGACTTCACGGGAGTAAATCACCAGCAGTTTTAGTGGTTTCCAGACTTCTCAATCCATAAAGGGCAGTGTGGAACTAGCTTGGTCCAGGGGAGGACAGAAGAGTGCGGTTCAGTTGTTACCCCTGGAGCGAGAAGTGTAGGAGGTGTGGTGGCTGTAGTCTCCATGAAAACATGGTTGCTGCAGAGCTCCTGGCCTGCAGATTGTGGGGGGACCAAGCGACCCCGCAGAGGGTAATTCCTCTTGCTTTGATTTGCTTGGATCAGGATCATGGTCTTGGGGTGTGTGACCAGAGAGCCAGAGCGTCTGGGGACTGTAGAGAGGGTGCCCATCCAGTAGCTCTGTAGCTGCAAAAACCCCAGCGATTTGTGACATAGCTCTCTCCACTCCGGAAGTAGAGCTCTACAGTCAAGCAACTGGCTGCCAATGTGAGTGAGAACGGAAGCACAAACATGACAGAATCCTTTTTGGGGGACAAAAAGTATCAAGGCATGGAGGGGGAGGAAGGCATGGAAGTCAGAACCCCTGCATCAAAAGCCCCCTAGAAAAATATGAACTGATTATAGGCCATGGAGGAGCTCAAGAAGGATTTTGAAAATCAAGTAAGAGAAGTGGAGGAAAATTTGGGAAAAAAAATGAGAATGATGTAAGAAAATCATGAAAAGAGAGTCAACAACTTCACTGAAGAAAATAACATTTTAAAAAATAGACTAACTTAAATGGCAAAAGAGGCTCAAAAAGACAATGAGGAGAAAAATACCTTAAAAAGCTGAATTTGCCAGATGGAAAAAGAATCTCAAAAGTTCACTGAAGAGAATCATTCCTTCAGAATTAGACTGGAGCAAATGAAAGCTAATGACTTTATGAGGTAATCAAGATACTATAAAACAGATCCAAACAAATGAAAAAATAGAAGGCAATGTGAAATATCTCATTAAAAAACCACTGACCTGGAAAATAGATCCAGGAGAGATAATTTAAAAATTATTGGACTACCTGAAAGCCACAATCAAAAAAAGCCTAGACACCATCTTTCAAGAAATTATCAGCAAAATTTCCCTAGTATTCTAGAACCAGAGGGCAAGATAGAAATTAAAAGAACTCACCCACTGCCTCTTGAAAAAGATCCCAAAAAAGAAAACCCCTAGGAATATTGTAGCCAAATTCCAGAGTTCCCAGGTCAAGGAGAAAATACTGCAAGCAGGCAGGAAGAAACAATTTGAGTATTGTGGAAACACAATCAGGGTAACACAAGACCTAGCAGCTTCTACATTAAGGGATCAAAGGGCTTGGAATGATATTCTGGAGGTCAAAGGAGCTAGGACTAAGACCAAGAATCACCTACCTAGCAAAACAGAGTATAATGCTACAGGGAAAAATATGGTCATTCAATGAAATAGAGGACTTTCGAGCATTCTTGATGAAAAAAAACCTAAACCGAACAGAAAGTTAAATACAAGAAGCAAGAGAAGCATGAGAAGATAAACAGGAAAAAGAAATCATAAGGAACTTATTAAAGTTGAACTATTTACATTCCTACAGGGAAAAATGATAATTGTAACTCATAAGATTTTTCTTAGTATGAAGACAGTTGAAGGGAAAATACATATATATAGAAGGATGTATGTATATACAAATATAAATGTGTGGGCATTTGTATGTTCATGTATACATAGAGGGCACAGGATGAGTTGAACATGAAGGGATAATATCTAAAAAATAAAATTAAGAGGTGAGAGAGGAATTTATTGGGACAAGAAGAAAGGGAGAGATAGATTAGGGTAAATTATCTAATATAAAAGTGGCAAGAGAAAACTGTTACAATGGAGGGGAAGAGCAGCAAGGTGAAAGGGAATGGGACAACCTGATTCTCATTGAATTTTACCTGAGGGAATAACATACACACTCAATAGGGTATCCTACTCTACAAGAAAATGGGGGGGTAGGGGATAAGACTGGGGAGGATAGAAGGGAGGGCAGATTCGGGGAGAGGGTATTTAGAGCTAACACTTTTGAAAAGGAATAGGATCAAAGGAGAAAACAGATTAAGTGGGGGGTGGGATAAGATGGAGGGAAATCTAGTTAGTCTTTCACAATATAACTACTATGGAAATGATGTGGGTAACTACACATGTACAATCTATATTGAATTGCTTATCTTCCCAGTGGGGGTGGGTGAGGAGGGAAGAAGGAAAAAAAATCTGGAACTCAAAGTTTTAAAAACAAATGTTCAAAAATTTGATTTTTTTTTTTACATGCAACTGGGAAATAAGATATACAGGAACTAGGGTACAGAAACCCATCTTGCCCTACTAGAAAGTTAGGGGGGTGAAGGGGAAGGATATAAGAGAGAATAGATGGGAGGAAGGGGTATTCAGTAGGACTGCTATTTTGGGGTGGGGGGTAAGAGAAAGACAGGGAGAGAAAAAATTGTAACTCAAAATCTTGTGGAAATGAATGTTAAAAACTAAAAATAAATAAATTTAAAAAAATAAAAAGGAAGCAGGCAAATGGGAAAAATATTTGCAGCAAGTTTAAAGTCTCATTTCCAAGATATATAAGGAACTGATGCCAATTTATGAGTCACCTACCAATTAATAATAATAAAAATATATGAATAGGCAGTTCTCATAGGAAGAAATCCAAGCTATCACAACTCTATGAAAAAATGATCCAAATCATTAATGATGAGAGGAATGGAAATTAAAGCAATTCTGAGGGGTTTTCCTCATATCTATAAGATTAGCCAAATAGACAAAAAAAAGGAAAATGTCAAATGTTGGTGATGTAGGAAGACAGGCACATTGATACTGTTTGTTGGGCTATGCATAGGTCTAGCCATTCTGGAAAGCAATTGGGAACCAAATCCCAAAAGTCACCAATCAGTCTATACTCTTTGACCTAGTAGTAATAACGCTACTAGGCCTATGCCTCAAAGAAATAAAGGAAAAAAAGAAAAAAAAAGGATCCACATGTACAAAAATATTTCTAGACATTCTTTTTGTGGTAACAAAAAACATGAAACAAGGGGCAGCTAGGTAGCACAGTGAATAGAGCACCAGCCTTGGAATCTGGGTAAGTCATTTAACCCCAACTGCCCTCCAAAAAGCAACAAAACAAAACAAAACAAAACAAACCATGAAACTAAGGACTGCCCATTAACTGGGGAATGGCTGGATGGATATGATGGAATATTATTTTGCCATAAAAAATGAAGAGATGGTTTCAGTGAAAACTGGAAAGATGAGTGAGCAGTTCAAGGAGAAAAAAAATATGTAATAACAACAACACTGTAGAAACAAACAATTGCAAAAGATTTAAGAATTCTGACCGACACAACGACCAAGCAGAATTCCAAATGATGAACCATGCTACAAATTCTCCTGACAAAGAGGGGATGATGTAGAATGAGACGTATGTATTTTTGGACATGACCAATGTGAAAGGAAAAATCAGCTGTTAATGAAAAAAAGAATTGTTAAAAAAATAAAATATGGAGGTTGGAGACCAAAAAAAAAAATACAACTGCTTCATTATGCAAACTCATCTTCCCCAAGTGTTCTCTACATTAAATATATCCAGTTCTATAAATCAGTCTTCATATGGTATGGTTTCTAATCCACTTACCATCAACATGGTCACCCACTTCTGCAGCTCATGAATACTCCTAAAATATGGGAGCCAGAAAATGAGCATACTATTATAGATGCGGTCTGACCAGAACCATTCCCTCCCTCCTTCTGGACACCAGATCTCATTCATATAGCTTATATTGCATTAGCCTTTATGGCTTATCACAGCATGCTGCTGACTCTCACTGAATCATTAAAATGAGTCTATGGAAATCCTTGTTTTTCCCACATAATCTTGCAAGATCTCTCTCACATACCCTCCTAGCTATCTGCCTTCCAGTCTTGTGCCAGTTAGGCATCTTACAACTTTCTGGTTGCTCTGGAACAAGAAATCAAGGAGAAACATATTATCAAGCACTTCCTCAACTACCTGAAATACTTTAGATACAGTTCTTACCTAATGAATCACAGGGGAAAAGGGAAGGAATGTATAGAGCAGCCAAAAAGTAAATTAATACCATATCCTGAACTAATGTGGTTCTCCTATCACTGGAGATGGAACTCTCAGCTGAAAAAAACAACCAACATGTCCAGGGTGCATCACTGGGTTAGGCATCACTATTATTTAATCATTTATTGAATGCCTACCAAATGTACTGAGTACTGTGTCGTACAAGTACTATTACTGAAGCGGCTTTTCTGTGACTTGGGAGGCAGGAGTAAGATAGAAAGGTTTGCTTAACAATGAGTTTTCTCAAACAGCAAAATTTTAAAAGGGTTGAAAAGATGCAGAGGCTAACAGGCTTGATGTAAAAAAATTTCCTAACAATTAGAACTCTTCAAAAATAGAATGGGTTAAGAAGTAGTTGGCCTACCCTCACTAGAGGCCTTCAAAAAGAAGCTGGACTACTTGTTGGATATCATAGAGAAAATTCTTGTTTAGGAATAAGCTGGGTCAAATGGCTTCTACTTTCTATTCCAATTCTAAGATTCTATGATACAGCGCAGTGACAGTGTTTCTGAGGATGGTGGGCTGCAATAAGCCTATGTACAAATGTTTTTTATGGGGTCAGAAATTAATTTATTCTACCAGCCACTCTTCCAAAGTCAAGACTAACTCAGGTTTCTATATTGCTTATCAAATAGCAACCTGAAGAAATGAACAAAAGCAAACTCTCTCCAAATAGAAGACTTCAGAAATGCTGCCCAAAGTGAACCTGAAACTTAAATAATATTATCATTATCAACATTTAAATAGCATTTTAAGGTCTGCAAAACACTTTACAAGCATTCTCTCATCAAACAATTCTCCTTACAACCCTGTGAAGCTACTCTTCTGGATTTCTACCCCGATTATGTACTGGCCCCTGCCTCCAATACCCAGCAACTCTCAACCTAAGTGTGTTAGAGACATTCACTGTAAATTCATTAATTAGCATAATATTTCTATTTTGTCTATATGTCCTCATCGTGTTTATGTCAGAGGGTAAGAGCATTTGTACAAGCAACAGAACATCCAATAAATGCTTTGGAGGGCAGACGTGACATCACAGTAGCTACTAAGTCAAGACTGGAAGAAAATGATAAAAATTCTTAGATATTCTTTCTAACTGGTTGTTCTCCATCTTCTTTCTACCTCTTACAAGCTAGTACTCACTCAGCCTTTATTCTTTTCTCTACAGTTTCTTCTCCAATGACCTCACTGAGTTCCACCACTTCAACACAAGTGAATGTTCAAGTTAAATCTCTACTTTTGACCTCACTACACAATTCCAGCTGTAGATATTCAAATGCACACTGAGCACCCTGACCTGGATGTTTTACAATAATTTAAAATTAAATTTTTAACATGAATTTAATCTGCATATTAATGCTTTGTATTTTTTGGAGTGACTTAAGTTTTACTTATCTATGGACACGTTTTAGTTATTAATAGAATGTAAGTTTGAGAATGGAGGCAGGCAGATTCACTCTTTGACTTTGTATCCCTGACCCCAAATGTTATTGGTCCTATTTGAGTACAAAGAAAGAACAACATCCCTAATACCTAGTACATAGTAGGTGCCTAATAAGTGTTTGCTGAACTGAACCAAACCTTTCTTCCTAACCTGACTCCTCTTCTTAATTTTCATATTTCTGTCAAAGGCACCATTTTCCTAGTTCAATCAGTCAACTCTTAGCATCATCTTTAATTCCTTTTATTTATATCCAAAAACCAAGTTCTATTGATTTTTTTCTTAATAACATCCTTTAAATTCATCCTTTCTATTTGTATCCTGTCACTATGCTAGTCCAGTTCACCCCAATTTCAAGATTACTATGACAGTCACCAAATTGCACTCCCTGCCTCCAGTTTCTCTCCTCAGTCTATCATGCAAATCCTGCCAGACTGTTCATTTTAAAATACTATTCTTATCATTCAATCTTAATCATTTGAATTTAGTCCACACTTATTAAAGACTATATGCAAGACAATGTAAAGGATACAAAGATAAAAAAAAAAACAGCAGTCTCTGTCCTCAAAGAGTTTACAACCTTGTGGGGAAAAGTAAGCAAATATTACATAAAGACAATTAATTGTGTTCTAAGGTCCCTTCTAGCTCTAGAATTCTAGGACAGATCTGAGTATCAAAGTTCATTAAAAGAGATATGAAGGGGGCAGCTAGGTGGCGCAGTGAGTAAAGCACCCGCCCCGGAGTCAGGAGGACCAGCCTCAGACACTAACACTTAATACCCACACAAAAAAACTAGCAGTGTAACCTTGGGCAAGTTACTTAACCCCAATTGCCCTCCAAAAGGCAAAAAAAAAAAAAAAAGAGAGAGAGAGATATGAAGTTCTATGAGGCTTCAAATGAGGAAGGGGATCACTTTCAGACAGGGGATTATCAGGGAAGGTGTCATACAGGCACATTCTCATCAAAGACAGATAAAGTATCAAAAGGTAGAGATGTGGAGAAAGACATTGAAGAAGAAGATGGTGGCATGAACAAAGGCAGAGAGGAGGAAAAGTAGAAGACATTTTAGAGGAATGGTAAGTTGAATGATTTAAGAGCCCACTGGGACAATGAGGAAGAATACTTGTAAAGTGTAAAAGGTATTGAATTATAAAAGGTAATACTGTAAAAGGTACTGGATTCCAAGTTAAGGAACTAAGACATTATTTGACAAGCAACCGTACATCAAATCTCTACTCAATTTGTCCTCAACTTACCTTTCTATCCCTTTTTCCACAATACTACCCAATAAAAATGCTACGGCACAACCTGACTGGTCCTTCAAACACACACTACATCATTCATAGAATCAGATTCTCCAAATTGGAAGAGGCCTTCAAGGAAATCTGTTCCTACATGACCATCACCTCTATCATATCACTAACAAGCAGCCATCTAGTTTATCCCTGAAATGTCTAGTGATGGGGACTCAAAATGTGTCCTGTAGCAGTTCACATAGCTCTTAAGTTTTTAACTTATATGGAACTAAAATGTGTTTCTTAGCAACTTCCACTGATTGCTTCACATTTTGCCCTCTGGGATCAAACAAATTAAATACCTCTTTTCCATGACAGATACATGAAGAAAGCTAGTATGTCACTCCAGAGTTTCTTCAATCATCTCTTAGGCATAGTTTACAGTTTCCTTATCATATCTGGATCCCAGCTTATCAATATTCTTCCTAAAATAGAGTGCTCAAAAATGAATCTGATACTCTAGATATAGTCTGATCAGGGTAGAGTAAAACAGGATACTATACCTTCATTAATGTAGCCTAAGAATACACCAGATTGGGGTGGCCAGGTGGTGCAGTGAGTAAGAGCGCCGGCCCCACAGTCGGGAGACCTGGGATCAGTTTAGGCCTCAGGTACTTCACACCCACACACCCACAAAAAAAAACTGACTGTGTAACCTTGAGAAAGTTACTTAACCCCAATTGCTTTAAAAAAAAAATACACCAGATTTTTCAACCATTATATAATATTCAACTCATGCTGAACTCAACTGTCCACCAAAAACCTGAGATTTCTTCCCATATGAAGTTTTAGTCATGTCTTCTTCATTTTGTACTTGGATTTAAAAATTCAATTGCACTTGACCTTCCAATTTTTATATTCAGACTCTTGTTTCAAAACAAGGATTCTCAAAGCATAATTCATGCTGGAGGTCCTCAAGATCCTCTCAGGGGGTCCACAAAATGAAAACCATTTTAATAATAACAACACTAAGACATTTTTAATATGGTAAATATCAGCAGCTATAACCCACTTAAACAAAAGTTACTTGGGGAGGGATTCTCAATAGTTTTTAAGAGTGTAAAGGGATCCTAAAAACAAAAAGTTTGGGAACTGCTGTTCTAGGTATCTCTGCATCTTGATTCTCTCATTTAATGTGTTAGTTATCCCTCCCAGATTAACATATAAAACTGAACTGTTAGCTAGCTTATATCTCTCCATCTTATCCGTGGAAGGCATCATGAAAAACTTTCTCAAATTGCTTCCTGAAATGCAAGTACATTTAGTCAATGCACTATTCTGATTTATTAGTCCAGTAATACTGTCAGAAAGGAAATTAGGTCAGTTTGATATGACAGCGTTGGGTTTTACTGGGGGGCGGGGAAGTGGAGGGAAGTATTGATGTTGACTCATCATTGACTCCTTTTCTTTCTTTTCTTCTTGCTTTTTTTTTTTTGGAGGGGGGAAGGCAGGGCAATTGAGGTTCAGTGACTCGCCTAAGGTCACAGGGCTAGTTTTTGTGTTAAGTGTCTGAGGCCAGATTTGAACCCATATTCTCCCAACTCCAGAGCCAGGGCTCTATTCACTGTACCACCTAGCCACCCTGCCTCCTTTTCTAAATGTTCACAAAACATCCCTTCAATAGTGTGTTCCATAATTTTTATAGGAACTGAAATAAAATTCACCAACCTACTTCCTTTCCCCTTTAGAAAGAAGAAAAAAACAGGCATTTACTTTTTTTTAGTCCTCTGTCATCTCTCCTACTCCATGATTTTTCAAAGATTATCAATAGCAACTGAAAAGTCACATCTGCAAACTAGATTAGTACCTTGGAATGTAACCAGACCGGGGACTTGAACTCACTAAGGTCAACTAGGTTTTAATTACCATTCTAGTCTTTTAGTTGACCACAAGTCGAGTGGCAGCCAGCAGTATGTTGTGCTAATACTTTTTAAAATACAACATTTAACATAGATTACATCAGAATGTAGTAAATAACACTTCCATTATATCTTGTAATAATTAAATCAACTCTAGAACACTGTGGTTCACATGTCTAGGTGCCTCAATAGAAGGATACTGATAAACAAAAATATATTTGAGGAAAAGTGAAACCACCACATAAAAGAAACTTGAAGAAAGCAAAGTTCTTTAGCTAGGAGAACCATAATAAAAGGCAAAATATGCTGAAGTGACTGAAGGGCTACTATCCAGTAGTAGTAGACCTGTTTTGTGCTGGACAAAAAGAATTAATGCCAAGGAACATAAGTTATAAAACAGGCAGAACTGAGCTCAAAGACTGTCAGTGTTTATGGAGTGTCAATAAATAAATCCCATCATACGTGTAAACTTGCAAGAGTTTATGTGGTATCAAGCCGATATCTTTAGGAACAGTCTACCATTGCCTGTTAGCGCTTGTTCCTATTTGTATTTCTGATATGATTCTGTAACATATCAACATATCAACCCACAGTGTTAACTGTTAGTGGATGATCTCTATCTAGGGGCATAGACTCTAAACAACAAATTAAGCTCAATGTCACGTCTAGAGGGGTAGAGGGCGAAAAGGAATGTGTGCACACATGTACAGTAGATACTTTTTCAAAGGCTCTAGAACTAAAGAAAGATGATACTATCACAAATAGTAGAGTTGGGTGTGAAATCATTCAGGTATCTTAGGATTCGGGGAGAATGTGTTGCTATAATGAAAAGGCACTGATTTGGGAGGTCCAAATTCTAGTCTCAGGTCTAACACTAGCAAGGGAACCTCAAGTATAAGTCCTTTTATTTCTGTGGGTCTCAATTTCTGTACAAAAATGAGAGGGCTGGATAAGATGGTCTCTAAAGTATCTTTCAGTTATAATGCTCTATGATACCCCACAGTTCCCAAAATTTAAGGAATTCTTACCTTCTAAGATCATGTCGCCAACGTCCTCCTCTCCATGATTCCTGGAGAAGGGGGACCTCTGAGCAAGATCCAGGCCCACATATTCCTCTTGGGAGTGATATACATTTAGATCCTCAAATACCACAGGCTCCTGAAATAATGACAGACTCCTCAATTAGTACTTATTTTCTCTGAGATGGTCCTAACTTCCTTGATGAGATATTAAGGTAAAAGAAGAAAGATGTAATGAAGATAAAACAAACTTCTGAGTATTATTATCAATATGGCATATATGGAAACATATCAGAGACATAATGATAGCAGCCAAGGGTGGGAGCAGTGAAGAAGTAGCCTACAAAGAACATCTAGCATAGGACACCCAATTTCTTCCTTGAAAGCTAAACATAAAGCTTTTGGAAAATTAGGTTTTCTGGGCAGGAAAGATCTGAAAAAGGAAAGAGAAGGCTGCATTCAAGAGAAAGAAGGAAGCAGAGCTTACCTGAAGTTCAGATGGAAAGGTCTGGGGCCCCACCTCCCGTTTATGGACACGTCTGTCCTTGGGAAATATTGTCACCCAGGAAGCAGGATGGGCTGAGAGGAGAGAAGGCAGCAATGACAGACAACGTTGAGACTCCAAATTATTAGAGTTCAGATTCTCCCTCAGTCTCTAGGGCTAGGCTGCCCCCTCCCCTTCTGTATCAGACTTAGCAATATCAACCTTCTTTAGAAACCAAGGAACAAATATTAAAATCATAGTGTCGTCAAAAGTCATCTAATCTAATCCTTACCTAATACAATAAAATTCTTCCCCCCACCCCAAAGTGATCATCCAGCCTCTGCTTAAATATTTTCAGTAAGAGAAAGTAACTGCTGATACCTTCAGGGCCACTCATTCCAATTTTGGACAACCCCAGTTATTAAAAATGTAAGCCTAACGCTGCCTCTCTTCAACTTCTACCCACTGATACTAGTTAAGAATAAGTCTAATGATGATTCTTCATGTGTCAAGGCTTGGCTCATCTAAATTTTCTCTCCAGGCTACATATCCTCAATTCTTTCAACTCCTCTTTAAATGAATTGACTTTAAACCTCCTGCCTTTCCTGGTTACTCTCTACATTCACTACCCTAGATGGGATTTGACCAAAGCAGATTACAGTGGGACTATCACCTTCATACTACCTTTTATGCTGAGAACATAGTTACTCTCTTGATTACTGAAACATGGTAGACGGAGGAAAGGAAGAAATATCAACTAAACAATATCTACTATCCCAGGCAAGGAATATCTATTGCTCCCCACCTCTCACCTGTTTTTTGGGAGAGAGTGGTGCTAAGATTCTCCCTTTCTCCCCAGTGAAATTTTTGTCTCACCTCTGTTCTGCAGAGTTGAAGTAACATCCTTCACTAAGATTATGGTATCTTCCTTGCCAGTCTTATGATTTGGGGACTGGTTCTTCTCTGGCAGAAAGGTAAAGAAGTGCTCCAGTACTAATTGGTGGATGGTCTTGGGAGGTACAGTAGATTCTTGTAGAGCATCCTGACCCATTTTAGGGCCTGGCACCAGTTTCAGTATAAGAGACCCTGTTTGCTTTGGAGGTGTCAGGACCGCTTCTGCCGCCATTGTTAGTCTCAGATTTTCCACAATTTCAGCTATATATTAAATATCTTGCCCTTTCAAACAGGATCCTGACTTCTACTAGATGAATATGTCACACAGAACCCTAAGGAAACAGAGAAGACAATATAACTATCTAAAGGAAGCAAGAAAACAAGCATTTATTAAGTAACTAATATGTATCATTTTACAGATGTTATCCCATTTGATCCTCACAACAACCCTAGGAGATAAGTACTTTGATTATTCCCAATTTACAGTTGAAGAAACTGAGGCAAACAGAAGTGGAGTGAGATGTCTGTGGTCACACAGCTAGTAAATTTCCAGGTTTAAATTCAGGTCTACTTGATCCTAGGCCCAGCACTATACCACCTAGGACTATACAGATCTTACCTCCTTTCCCAACCTGTGAATCACCCTCCTGTATCCCCTCATGTCTCTAGAGTGAAGCTGAACAAAGAACCCAACAACAACAAAAGGCAGAGCTGAATCTATGGGAGTCATGTGAAACTGGAAGTTACAAAACAGCATAATTAAAAATATCAGATGGGTAAAACTTTAGAAACATCAACCTAACTTCCTCATTTTTCTTCAAAAGTCAGAAAAAAATTTGAGGCTTTAATACCAGAGGTCATATTATGACTGGTTAGTTCTTTATGTTGATGTATTTAAGTCTGAGTTGAATTGAGAGAAAAAACACTTCACCAGGTCCCTAAATATCACTTGTTCAAGGTTTATCACAGTGCTACTTGAAATTCAAAAACCATTAGGTCCCAGCATGTTTAAAACACACCATGCTAGATGAAACGCAGTCCTTATCCTCAAAGAACTTATAATCTTAGGGAGAGTCATGATACATATGTAGATAGATAATAAAATTAGATTACTGATCATCTTAAGTGTTTCTCCAAAACATATGTACTAATGGATTGGTTCAATACATTTTCCAACCAACTGAATAGATTTTAGTCTAGAAAATAAGCATTCTTTTATCCACTTGGTTTCTGTTTTCCTGTTAGGTCAAACTCTTTTGAATAATTATGAATCTCATTTAGCAGGCTCTGCAATGTTCTAAGGCTTGATAAAATCAAAACAATGTTATTTGAAAACTGTAGCATTTGGAGGACTTCATCATTTGGATCCTTCCACTTGCAGTCTGAACTAGATGTCTTCCATGATAAGTGAGTCTGTTTCCCAGTTTTATGCCTGGCTTGATAATAATAATGGAGAATGAAGCTTCTTTCTATTGTCTTTCGAGGAATCTTATGATATTTACATGCACATGAGGGACATCTTGTTGGAGAACCTTTAAGTAGCATTTGAATCAGCTGAATCAAATGCTTTTTTACAGTAAAATAATATACAGAGATTTTGTATTTTTTCTACCTTTTAGTCAATTGCACGACTATAAAGATGTGGCCACAAAAGAATATAATTTACAAAAGCTTACTTGCTTCTTCTTCCTCATATGTTCATGTAGGTTGTCCTCAATATTATTTACAAATTTTTCTCAAAGCTTTTGTAGAGTATTCCATCGATGTAGGAAATTGCCAGGGAAGAAATTCCCTTTATCAATGAAGATCAGTAACTGTTCTGCAATTTATGGCCTTACAGAAATTGCCTAGAACATTGAGTTAACTTGCCCAGAGTCACACAACCACTCTGTGACACATGTAAAACTTGAACCTAGGTCTTCCTGACTTTGAAGCAGGTTCTTTTATCCATGATGCCTGGTCTATTTTTTTTCCCCCTAGCATCTGTGTACTCTCCTTTCAGAGATCTTTAGAATCAATCCTTCAAAATCTTGTCATGTTCTAAATGGAAGTCTGGTCTTGGTCTTCCTATCTGTTTTCTTTAGTACTATTTCTGATTTTTTCATGCAGCACATGAGACAGATATTATCATCCAAATGCGATGGTTACTGAAAGAAAAAATAGTTTGTTGTAAAGAAATTAATGTATCTTTTTCATCTACTCATCTTCCTTCCAGGGCCAGTTTAACTGATTCTCTACCATGTGTTTTTTGCACTAATCTTCACTCCTGTACGATTTTAGGAGATGACACTGCTCATAGTGTTCCATTACCCTTCTACATTATATTCTGCAAACGAATTTATGTTCTTAACAGGCACTTCCCTTAGCTGCCACATACCACTAAAAGTAGAGCAAGTATTTTCTGGCTGAAGTAACTTCCTGGCTTTTTTGGTTTCCTCATTGTGGTGATTGATTTTTATCAAACTTCAAAGGAAAGAGTGACAGTCTAAGTTGCTATCTGTTCCTTCATCCACTTCTTATTTTTCAATGTCAACAACTTGTTGGTCAGACTAAAACTCTTTTAGCGTTATTCTACAGTCTCACATTTAACACTGATTTTGATCTGTTTTAATAACTCAATTACAGTACAAATACCACTGATTCAAAAATGACTCCTATATTAGTAACTAGTTGTTTCCCAACATATAAAGTCAACTTTACTTTGTTATGATGTTACTTAGTGATCACTATGTATCTAACATCTTTTCTTGAGAAAAGTACTCATTGGATAGCAGGGTTGAGGTAGTTTACAAGCCTCTGACCTCTTTTGTTTCTTGTTCCTGATCCACATTCTCTAATACACTGAATGTAAAGTATAAAATGCTATGAGATTAGGTAAATGAAATGTAATATTTTCACCCGATCTTCAAGTGCATGATTCAGAGACTGGATTTACAAATTAAGCCTTGAACTATGAGTTAATCTATCAAAAGATGGAGATTGAGGGGAATAATAGAAACAAAGATATAGAGGTAGAAGGTATTCAGGAGGAAATCTGGAAGACTGCAATTAGTTTTGTGTTAGGTCTTAAATGTAAGAATAAAGCTTTTTTTGCTTACTTTACTTGGTAGGTAAATAAGAAGCCATCAAAGTTTTTGAGCAGTAGAATGAACAGATCAGATTATTTGTGTTTTAGAAATAATAATCTGGAAGCATATGTAGGATACACTGGCATCTGGTTAACATATTAGAAGATATGCGGATTAAGGATGAACTAGAATTACAATAAATGATAAGAATTAATTCAACATATTTTGGAAGAACTGACCAAATGTGAAGTGGAAAAGGAAAAGTCAAAGACACTGTAAATTACAATGATAAATGATGGTATATTGACAGATATAGGAAATCAAGAAAAGAAGGTTAAGGGAGAACAGAGTTCAGTTTGGGATTTATTGAGCTTGATGTGCCAACAAAATATTGAAACAGAAAAATCTAGAAGACAGATGAAAATTTAAGTATAGAACTCTAGAAAGAAGTAAGAGTTGGAGGGGTAGCTAGGTGGCGCAGTGAATAGAACACCGGCCCTGGAGTCAGGAGGACCTGAGTTCAAATCTGGCCTCCGACACTTAACACAAAAAACTAGCCACGTGACCTTGAGTAAGTTACTTAACCCCAACTACCATCCAAAAAGAAAAAAAAAAGAAGAGTTGGAGATTTCGGTGTTGCCCACAGAGAGGACAACTGAAGCCAAAGTAGAAAAGATTACCTGGTGAGAAAGTATAGAAAATACCCAAGAATTCAACAAATACTATTTTTTATTTTTTGCTTTTTGGAGGAGAGAAGGTAGGGCAATTGGAGTTGTGACTTGCCCAAGGTCACATGTCTAGTTTTGTGTTAAGTGTCTGAGGCTGGATTTGAACTCAGGTCCTCCTGACTCTAGGGCCAGTGCTCTATTCATGGTGTCACCTAGCCTCAACAAATAGGAGGGCAATCGGGGTTAAATGACTTGCCCAAAGTCACACGGCCAGGTTTTTTTTTTTTCTGTGTGTTAAGTGTCTAAGGCCGGATCCAAATCCAGGTCCTCCTGACTCCAGGGCCGGTGCTCTATTCACTGCCCCACCTAGTCACCCCGAACAAATACTATTAAAATAACTAATATGTGCCTCAAAATCAAAAGGCTCTACCATCAAGTAGCTGACATTCTGTGGAGCTAGAGAAAGCAAAAGACAGAAGCATAGTTAACACCTATGGTAGTAAGAAAGGCATCAAAAGAAAAGATATAGAAAAGGAAAGACTGTAGAAATCAAGGCAATAGAAAACATCATAAAGTGCCAAATACTTGAGAGGTCCATAAAGATGAAGACTGACAAACATAGTTTAATTATGAGCAATGAGAATAAAGTATAATGTTAAAGCACCCTAAACTGTAAGTCAGAAGACCAGAGTTCTAGTCTAAGGGTACTGAGAGCTAAGAGAAGAGTTTGTGGGTTTTGTTTTAACTTGGATGGGGGAAAAATTTACATCTTTACTTTTTTCACCATTAACCCTGAAGATTTATCATGTCCTTCAATATTTTATTTTATTTTTTGTCTTTTTGGAGGGGGGAAAGGCAGGGCAACTGGGGTTAAGTGACTTGCCCAAGGTCACACCACTAGTAAGTGTCAAGTGTCTAAGGCCGAATTTGAACTCAGGTCCTCCTGACTGCAGGGTCAGTGCTCTATTCACTAAGCCACCCTGATGTCCTTCAATATAGAATTGTTAAAAAATAAATGGGGTAAGTAAGCTTCACCAGATTGCCATAGGGGTCTTTTTACCTGGTCTAGGAGTTCAAGACCCAGAAAATCATTTAAGTGTGGTCTCTGACAAGTCATTTCTTTGCTTTAGGGATGAGTAATCTCATTCCAAAAAAACCGGAAACGGCTTAATTGTATAATCTCTAAGGTCTCATTGAACTTAATATATCTTCTAATAATAAAGAAAAGGAGGTCTGCAAGTCACGTCTTACAAGAAGACCAGGGCGCTAAAGTATATTAGGGCTCACCTTACTTCGGTTTTTGAGAATCAGTGAGGCATGTGGCTCTGCCTGACTTATGACCTATGAACTCGAGGGGAAATTCCCACACAATATATTATGTCAAAGGTTGGTCCAATGTCTCCTTCCTCTCTAGACCTTCATAGGACGCCTCCAACCCAGCCCTTTTGTCTCCCTCCCCGTCCCAATACTCCCGGGGTCCCGTGGGCTGAGGGGCGTGCGGACCCAGGGGTCTCCGGAGCCGCCTCTGAGGGGCTGCACCTCACAGCGCATGTCAAGACTCGGCTTCGGCTCAGGGCGCAGGCCCGATTCCGGCGGTCCTCCCGGTCTCCCCCCCGGCCCTGCCGATGCCCAAATCGGCCGGGGTTTGCCCAACCCTCGGCCCCTGCGGCCCCAGCCTGGCCCTCCCCACCCTTCCCCACTCAGCCCCGCCCAGCAGCTTCTCCCTCCCCGGGGATCACCTGGCCAGCAGTTTCCTCCACCCTAGCCGGACTCGCGGAGTCTCCAGACTCCGGTCAGAGGAGACCAGCTGGAATGAGGGAGGGGCCGCAGCCCACAAATCCACTCACCTCTAGGGTCGGGGGAATCAGGTATTCCAGAAGAGACCAGGAAATAGAACTAGATGGGAAAAGCCCACCGCTCCTCGCCTGTGATTGGTCCGGTTTCGCGCCCGCGCGGAAGAACCCTCCCCATCTATTGGTTGAGGCAGCTGTCCCTCGGAGATGGCGGCGGTGACGCGTGTTTTCTGGAAGACAGTGAAGGCTTAGTTAGCCGTGGCGTCACTCCCGGTGCCTCGTTTCCACTTCGGATGTCTGGTCTCCCCGCTCGGAGCGGCGCTCGGAGCCAGGAACTCGAGTCACTAAGCGGTGGAGCCGGCAAGGTCGTCAACGCTGGCGAGCTGATCAATAGAGCAAAAGCGCTGTACCATCTACCAGCGACCTTTCGAAGGAGAGCCGGGAGACAACCGGAGTCCCATGAAGGGCTGAAGCCACTGCATGCTGGGAGTTAGAGGCTGCGGACTCTTGTGAAGGCTTCCGGGAAATGGAGTTCCGGCTCCCTCCCCACCCACGCGTGGGCGGTGTGAGGCGGAGACAGAAGAGGAAATGAAATTTAACCTCTGACGTTAATGCTTTGTCCCTTTGGTTCCAGAAAAGCTGGTGTAGGGGGACCTTGTGGTGGTGTTTTCTCCTATGTTAGAAGAGGAAGGGAAGAAGAGAGTAGGCGCAGCCTCTGCGCAGTCTCCGTCATGGATTTTAGTGACCTGGGCAGCAGGCTCTTCCGCAAGAGTTCGGCCCTTCTCACCAGGGACAGCGACCGAGAGTGGGAATGGATCCTTTTAAAACTTCCTTCTGCTGGAGTGACCGTCATCCTGTCTGCGTCCCCTCGCTACAAGCATAGTGCGATAACGACAACTCGCCTTTCTTATACTGTCAGAATATAGGTTTTCCTCTTTTACACGTTTTTCCTTAAATCTCCATTGCAGAAAACCCTCGTGCACTGGTACTTTTTTTCCATAGTGCATTCACTTATTAATGAATGGCTGAATATATACATATATATGTACACACACAATCTGCAAATCTACGCACTTACAGATACACACATACACACACTTTCCTTTTAAGAAGATCCCATTTTAAAAGGAAAATCCTACATTCAGAACAATGTAGGCATATTGGCTTCCTGTGACGCGTGACTTGTAACATATTTTAAAGTACTGGTTGGGCAATGAGAGATTAAACGATTTAGCAGTTAAATTGCTAGCATTTACATAGCTAGCTTCTGCACTCTGCTAACCCCCTCCTAGCTACCGTGATTCACCCAACTAGGATGTGTCAGATAAAAGACTTGTTTCCAAGTCTTTCAGGATTCAAGGCCATTCTCCATGCCACTGTCTCCCGTATAGTCAAACCCTCTCGTTGCAGATGAGGACACTAAGACTCAGGAAAAGTGTGTTTGTGGAGAGAAACGCTCTTAGTTTAATCATGTCAGGGACTAAAACCGCATAGAACTTTTATACATCCCACAGAAATTAATCTGAAATAAGATAAAGTTTAATTTCTTTAGTTTTAGGGCAAAGAAGGCAGGGTGATGAGTGTCCTTTTTTGTTCTGTTTTTAAAACAAAAATCAGTGAATTCAGGGCTTTATAATTTATAGAATTCCTCCAAACCTTGTGAATTAGGTACTACAAGTAGTATTTTCCCTCCTTTTACAAATAAAAAACTAAAGGAGACATTAAATGACATGCTTTCCAACTTCAGGTCAATTAGTCTGTGGTGGATCTTGTATTCAGACATCTCCCAAATTCAATTTCTGTTCTCCTATCAGTACAACATGTCCAATTTCTTTCTAGGCTGCTGCTTCCAGTTTTGCTCCCATTTTGTGGTTTCCCCTACCTTCCGATTACTAGTATATCTCTTCTTACTCCTATCACCTCAATCAGCATTTATTAAGCCCTTAATTATGTGCCCTTGGCTATGCTAGGGACTTAAAATAGAAAGACAAAAGTGAGTATTTACCCTCTAGAAGTTTACAGCCTACTGGGGCTTGGGATGGAAACAACATGCACATGTATCAGTATGTATAAAATAAGTAAAAGGTGATTTTGAGGGAGGCCACTGGCAGATGGAGGGGAAGAGATACAGAAAGGCTTCGTGTAGAACTAAATCTTGAAAGAAGCTAAGGATCCTAAGAAGCAGAGGTGACGAGAAAATGCTTTCTGGGCATGGGGGAAATCCAGGGCAAAAACTTAATGCTGGGAGTTGGATCATCATGTATAAGTACTGAGTGAAAAAGTAAATATTAAATACTGTGTGCCATACACTGTTATCAATGCTGGGGATAGAAACAAAAAAGACAGTTTCTACTCTGAAAAGTTCACCTCTTAATCAAGACAACAAATACGTAAGGAAAGTTTCACCTGTTAGTCAGATGAAAAAGTCTCATGGTCCTTAGGGTATAGTGGTCCAAAGACAAAATTGAGGATATTATATAGGTATTTATATAACAAGAGAGAAAACAAATTCCCACAAATTTTTTGTTGGTGGAATTGAAAATATAAAAATAATAATTGAGTACAATTGTTTGTAATACAGATCTGCTAGTGAAAAAAATTGGGTTCTTTTGAGGTGATGACATTTCCCTTAACGGATTCAAAGGTAGTGTTCCCCATGCAATTGATCAAAATCAATTATTAATGCTGATATGTAATGAGATTTTATATATTTCATCTTTAAAGATGTCTTTTTACATAGGCATTGCCAAATATTTGTAATCATATGCCATGAGCATATGATTTTAATTGAATACATTCTTTTGATACATGCCATCCTAATTGCAAATGACTTTTTTTGCTTTTTTTTGTTTGTTTTTTTGGAGGGCAATTGGGGTTAAGTAACTTGCCCAAGGTCACACGGCTAGTTTGGGTGTGTGTGTGTGTGTGTGTGTGTGTGTGTGTGTGTGTGTGTGTTTAAGTGTCTGAGGCTAGATCAGAACTCATGTCCTCCTGACTTCAGGGCCGGCTCTCTACTCACTGCGCCACCTAGCCACCCCAAATTAATTACTTTCAATTGAAGATTAAGTGGAATTTCCTCAATTGCACAGCTAAATGGATTTTCAGATATAGAAATTTCTCTTCCATTTGCATAGAGATCCAAAAAAAAATTGCTGGAACTATAGTTTGAATATCTGCTGCAAATTAATGGGGAAATGGGGATTTTGCTTCTTGTTTTATCTTTTGACAGAATGAGAAGTGTACACAGCAGTAAATTGACATTATTTATGATTCAAACATTACTTGTCATCAAATTGATTTTACCACAGTAAAGGTTAGACTTCCAGTGCTGTTTTAGCTTATAGTTTTAGGTTGAATTAATTAAAAAATAAAGTCTAGGGGCAGCTAGGTGGCGCAGTGAATACAGTGCTGGCACTGGAGTCAGGAGGACCTGAGTTCAGATATGATTTCAGACACTTGAGGCTTCTAGCTGTGTGACCTGGGGCAAGTCACTTAACCTCAATTGCCTTGCCTTCTCCCCTACAAAAAAACAAAAAAATCCAAAAACACAAGTGTGCAGCAAAAGCTAATTTCCAGAGACATTCATTGTTTAAGAATAGAAATGGAGGGCAGTTCTTCTTTAGAAAAATTTCAATCCTGGCCCTGAGGTAAGAAATACTAACAAAACTTTTTTCCCCTCCTTTCTTGATTTGAAAATTTGGGTAATTAAAAAAAAGTCACAGTACAGCAATACATGTGGTACTCAAAATGCTGACTAGTTTTAACTTCGTCACTATGATTTGTGGTACGGAAGCAACAGTGGGAAGTTATGAGAATACCACATATGTTCTCAGTTATAAGTATTCAGCTTTGCCATTGTGGCAGAAAAACAGTTGTAGACAATACATAAACAAAGGAGCATGACTGTGTTTCAATTTTATTTAAAATTTTAAAAACCATTCTTAGCTCAGAGGCAGTATAAAAACAGGCTGCTGGCTAGATTGGCCCCAATGGCCTTAGTTTGCCTATGTTAAAAGGTAATGGAAAATAATTGGGGTTTAT
The DNA here is from genome assembly GCF_028583685.1 of Petaurus breviceps papuanus. Classification (NCBI taxonomy): domain Eukaryota; kingdom Metazoa; phylum Chordata; class Mammalia; order Diprotodontia; family Petauridae; genus Petaurus; species Petaurus breviceps. The sequence goes on along the minus strand of NW_027185694.1, from coordinate 19,997,151 downwards.
TGAATAGTAAAGTGACAGGTAAGTCCCAAGTTTTAGGAAAATCACTTTGGCAACAATGTGACAAATTGGGATGCTAATTACTGGTGATAAAAATGAAAAATAGAGGCAGACCCTGCCCCCCCTGAACTTACATTCTAGTAGAAGAAGGCAACATTTTTAGGGCAGTAGTCACCAGGGAAAGGAGTAGAAATTCACAGAGATGATAAATTTGATTTATGACTCAGGAAAGTGGCACTTTTCAAAAGTAGTAACACTATTGATTGAATTACTGTAGTCAGAGCAAAAAGTGGAGGGGATGCAAAGAGGAGGGCTATAGCAAGGAGATGATAAAATGGTCTGGGTAGAGATCTGGATACACTGTGAAGGTGAAATGGTCTGGTGTCTAAGGCCAGCAGTGAACATAGTGAGCTAATCCTGTTGAGTCACCAAACAATGGGACTGGACCCTAGAGCAGAACTGTACAGTAGATTAAATTCCCCAGACTCTGGGTAAATGGATTTTGGAGGTCTGAGTTGCAGAGGTTTAGGTCTAGAGGTCCAGATTTGGTGTGTAGTTTGTAGGATGCTGGTTCAGTGGTAGCATACTGGCAGGTGGTAAGATGACCCTAATGGAAAACTGGATGCGATGTAAAGGTGAAGCAACATCTCAGAGTTGTGAATCTTTGGACCCACTGTGACTACAGAGTTGATGTTGCATACATTCCTATTCCATATCCTTTTGCTTTGCCTAATGTCCAACTCTGTTGGACCTCCAGTAGGGAATATTGCTGTGATTTTCTTTACTGTCTAGTAAAGAAACCGAAGATGACTAACCTGAAGCATTTGGAATTTCAAGAATGAAGTAAAGCAACTCTATAGTCAGGCATTCCCCATAAGAACAAGCAGGAATAGGGGAATCTCCCCAATTCTATGTTGAAATGCTACCAGTCTGTGGTTTGCCATGATACAAAATTTGCAAATTCACAAAACTGTTCCCTAAAATACTATGAGATGCAGAGCAATCTTTCAGTGATGATAAAGACATTGAAAAGATGATGATGTTTGCTTCCTGGAGCAGTATAAGATAGTGAAAATTTTATATAACTGGAAGGTAGGCTGGCTTCTTTTAACTCTCAGAAGGAAAAATAAGTTTAAGAAAAAAAAGAGCAGGTTCAGGAAGGACTTTAATGGTTTCAAGCCAAAAATAAAAATAAGTTGGCTAATCTTACACCCCACTGCTACAGGAGACATTGATGACAGACCACAAACAGAGAACCTGAGAGCCAACTCCAGAAGTTCACCATGAGGGGGGTGGCAATGCTAAACTGGCAGGCAAGCATGATAAGTCTCAGTGATTTAGGGTAGGGTTCTAGGGTGGGGAAGAATGGAATATTGAGTTCTGGATGGGAGTCTTTCTGAATTAGGGGAAGGTTAGTGAAGGGGATATATCTGTTAGCTTACTGTTTAAATCTTAAGGAAATAGACCAGACTCAGTCATTATCTCTCTGGTATAATTTATTTTAAATTGCATTTTTTTTAAATTTTATTTTAGACTCAAATGCCACAATACAACTATAGAACAGAGAAAAGAAACAAAAACATATCATAAACTGAAATAATGGAATTTAAGTACAAAGTTAGAAAGAAAAATAAAAGCATGTTGTATGCATAGCAGAACAAAAGAGAGGATTCAAAATATGTAACAATGAATTTTCATTTCAAGAAAGCCTATATGATAAATAATACTCAATTGTGTTGCGAATTCTCCATCTTTTCTTTGCTTCCTTGTGAGTTTTCTCTTGTTCTATGCTTTCTACTTTTTTACTTTGTTCTTTTTTCTTTCCCCCCAAACAGAAGGCCACAATAAAGTTTAGATATGTTTCTCTATAACTATACATATATACATACCCTTCCCCACCCCTCCAGAAAGCTACCATAAAGTTTAAATGTTTCTCTATAGCTATAGATATTTACATACACATATACATACATATATAGACATACGCTTTCCCCAACTTATTCTACTCCTGATCTTTGTTTTTAATGTATGTGCATATCTCTTGTTTCCTATCCTTTCTGCCTCCTCTATTTTACTTCTACTCACTACCTTGCCCTCCTATGACTTGCCTACCCCCTTCCAAGGATCCGTCTCCTATCCTCCCATTCCCATAAATCTAAATGACCTCCTATACCCCTATTTTACCTATTCCCTCACCCTCCCCTCTAAAGATCCCTCCCTTGTCCTCTCCCCCTTCCCTATACCCCTACCAGCTTATTTCTTCTGAATTTATATTCTAAATATATATGTATTATTCCCTCTTAAACCCATTTCCAATTAAAGTAGGTTACCAGAACTACCAGCCCTCCTCCCCCATCTAATTCCTCTGTCAGTACTTCCTCTTGCAACTCATTTGTATAAAATAATTATTCTTTTAAGGTGTCCTAAATGGTTTTGCTTTTTAAATTCATATCATACTCAGGTTTACCCCAATCTTTCATATGAGCTACTGTATCAGCAATGCCATATTCACAATGCCTATGGAAATTACAAATATGCTGATATAATTATCCATCACAAAATACATCATGCTTGCCATATGGGGGAATAAGCTAGAAAATTTATTAAAATACCAAAAGACTGAGTCCCAAAACCAGAAAGTGAAAGCCATCAGAGTAGTTATGACATTGGCACAGGTAGATAAAGTAGAAAGCACCCACATTCTCAAGCCTTTAAAACAGAACAGGCTACCTCAGGCAAAGGTCCTCCTCTCCCCACTCACAGCAACCACCCAGCATCCAGGAAGCGTGCTCCCAGCAGCTCTGGCCCCTGGCAGTCCTCAGCAGGAGTCCTTAGCAGAAATTCTGGCTGACTCAAAAAGGGCTTCGCGCTGCTGCCGCCGCTGCCTCTGCTGCTGCTGCCGCCACTGCCTCTGCTGCTGCTGCCGCCATCACCACCACTGCTAGCCACCACAGGAACTCTAGTTTGGCTTCTGCTTCCTCTTGCTCCGCCCCTTCCTGCTACGTCAGCAAGTTCAATGGGGCATGGAAGATCTTTAAATCCCATAACCCTTACAGCTACCCAATTATTGATAAGAATTTTAGACATACATTTTACATATATAAAAATGTCTCTACTTACATATTCCTTATGATGAGTCTTTGTTATGTGCCTTATATTTCTCTGGGTTTTTGTATGTAGAATCTTCTATTAAGTTCAGGATTTTTTTTTAACAAAGTCTTGAAAATCAGTTTATCAAATGACCATTTTTTTTTTCATTCAGATTACTACCTAGCTTTGCAGGATATGATATTTTTGGCCAGAGTCCCAGTTCTTTTGCTCTTCAATATGTTATGCTCCAAGACCTGTGGTCCTTTAATGTCTCTGCTGCTAGGTTTTGTGTAATTCTAATTGTGACATCATTATATTTATTTTGTTCATCACATTGTTTTACATATGTGACATCATAATGTGTTTTTTTTTTAAGCAATTGGGGTTAAGTAACTTGCTCAAGGTTACATGGCCAGTTATTTCTGGGTGTAGTGCTGAGTGTCTGAGCCCGGGATTTGATCTACAAGTCATCCCAACACTGGAGCCAGTGCTCTTACTAGCTGAGCCACCCGGCTGCCCCTCATCATAATGTTTTAATCTTGATGTTTTTAATATTTTTTTCCTTGAGCTGGGGGTTTCAGAATTTGACTATGATATTCCTATGAGTTTTCTTCATAGGATCTCTTTTAAGTGGTGATTGATGGATTTTTCTATTTTTATTTCTACTTTCCCCCCTTGTTTTAATGCTTCAGGACAATTTTCTTTAATTATTTCTTGTATTATTGTATTAAGATTCTTTTTTTTGATCATAACTTTCAATTAGTTCAATTATTTTCTTGATCTAGTCTTCAAATCTGTTATTTTTCTTATATTTCACTTTTCCTTTTATTTTTTTATTATTCATATTTTATTTAATCATTTCTTGATCTCTCTCTTATAATTTCACTGACTTCATTTTGCCTAATTTTAATTTTCAAGGTGTCATTTTCTTCCTTAAGATTCTGGATCTTCTTTTCTAATTGGTTGACTTTCCCTTCATATCCTTCTAGTTTTTCTTGGATTATTCTTTTTTTTTTTTTAGTTTTTCCTCCATCTCTGTCATTTGATCTTTAAAATCTTTTTAAAAATCTTCTATGAAATCTTTTTGGGCAGGTGACCATTTGACGTTACTCTTTGGGGGTTTCTTTAGTTCAATATCCTCCTTGGAAGATGAACCTCTGTCATCTCTATTCCCATAATAGCTTTCTATGGTTGAATTCTTTCTCCTTTGCCTATGCATTTTTTTGGGTAATAGCCTGATTATTGTAATCACCTATATCCCTAGGGTATGGGAAATGGTGCCTCTTGTCCCAGATCTTCAGTTCTCCCCTCTAGCCTGGAATCAAAGCCAAACCTCCAACCTCCTCTAAGTGCCCACAATCAGGGACTTTCTGCCCTACTGCTTCTGTATTCACTGGGCATGTGCTGGTTCCTTCTCATCCCTGCTGCTCTTTGCAGCACAGTTAGGTCTGGCATTCCTTGTCAGCAGAGGTTCCCTCTATCTTCCCAGGCTCAGACACCCAACTCCCCTCACTATCCCTGGGGTAAAAGTTTTGTTGGCTGGGCTGAGCTGGGCTACTCGTTGTTAAAACGGAACCTATCTTGGAAATGTTTACTCTTCACAGGGACCAAACCTTGTCCTGGGATTTTTCTTTCAATCTTCTCAAATTGTCCTAGGAGGACCCCAGTTATGCCCCTATCCTTATTTATCTCTACCCACACTTTGTTTGCCCTAAGGTGCTATTTTAACTCTCTTGTGAGGGAAAATCTTGAGAGCTTGCAATTTTCTAACCTACTCCACCATCTTCCCAGAATCCTCTCTAAATTGCATAATTTACCTGTAGGTTCCCCAATAAGAGAATGAAAGCTATGATAATGTGGGAACCTAAATGAAAACCTTTGAGACTGCCCTTACTATGGCAAATAATTAGTAGAAACAAACAAATAACAACAACAAAAAAAGCCAGTACCACGTTCCTGGAGGAATTGATACAATAAGAACCACGATCAGAAACCCTGTTAGGAGCATAGTGTATCTCATTACCAATAAATGTAAGCTCCTTGTGGTCAGGGACAGTTTTTTCTGCCTTCTTATACCCAGTGCTGGCAGTGGAGAGTACCAAATACACAAAAATACAGTCAATTAAAGTTTAACAGAAAGGAAATGACTCTTGATGATATAAGAGTCATTCTTCAACCACCTATCTGTGTATAGTCAGACCACTATTAGAACAAAGATCAAAATGATTGCAAAACCAGAAAAAGAAAAAATAAAAATCTGGAGAAGAAAAAGTGTGCAATTAAAATGTCAACCCTCTGACAAAAGGAAAACGAAGGATAGAACAATTATTGTTACTGATTATAACAATCTTGCACAGAAATCTATCCACTGAAAAATCTATAGCCATAATGAGACAAAAGAAACCTAAAAACAGCATTGCCAAGTAGTTAATCTCCTTTTTAAGCAGAACAAGGAGAACCCAGTTTGGAATAGAAACTAATCTGTAAAATTTTGTGCAGGGGGATGGTAGAAGATTATAAGCAGTGTTGCCTAAAAATACCAAGATGCAAAGGAACTAAAAAGCAGTTTAAAAAAGTTAGATGAGACTTCTAGGTCATGTGATAAATAAAATGGAGGACTAGATATTTTCTGTCATCTTCACAATCTTTCAAACCTCTTCAAAATTAAAATAATTTGCAAGAGGAAAATAATTACAGCTGCGTGGCTAGGTGGTGCAGTGAATAGAGCACTGGCCCTGGAGTCAGGAGGAACTGAGTTCAAATTGAGCCTCAAACACTTACTGTGTGACCTTGGGCAAGTCCCTTAACCCCAATTGCCCTGCTTTCTCTCCTCAAAAAAAGAAAGAAAAGAACCCAGACAGCATTTTTTGAGAAATTATCAAAGAAAATTGCATTGATATTCTAAAACCAGAAGGTAAAATAGAAATTTAAAGAATCCATTTATCACTTCCTGAAAGATCTCAAAATGAAAACTCCTAGCAATATTGTAGCCAAATTTCAGAACTCTCAGGTCAAGGAGAAAACAGAACAAGGAGCCAAAAAGAAATAATTCAAACATTAAGGAGCCACAGTCAGAGTAACATAGCAGCTTCTACATTAAAAGACTGAAGGGCTTGGAATATGATATTCCAGAGGGCAAAGGTGCTAGGATTACAACCAAGAACTGTATTCCCAGCAAAACTGTGTATTCAGGGGAAAATGTAGATATTTAATGAAACAGAAGACTTTCAAGCATTCCTGATGAAAAAACTAGAGCTAAATAGAAATTTTAGCTTTCAAGTAAAAGACTCAAAAGAAACATAAAGAGAGCCAGAAAGAAGGTGGAGAGAGCCAGAAAGAAGGTGGAAGAGAGAGATTCTCAGTCAAGGAAAGAGAGAGGTTTTATCTCCCTCCTACTTTTAAAAAATGTTGGGGTGGAGCTAAGATGGCAGAACTGAAGCAGTAACTTTTCTAAGCTCCTCTGTGAATCCCGTCACTAAACATTATTTTTTTGTTTTTGCTTTTTTTCAGGGTTCAACAGGTTTATTAACAATTATAGATTCCTACACCCTCTCGTCCTATTCAGGGTCAGCCTGGTGGCCACTGAAGTTGCCATCCCCCAAGTATGTGCAGATGCAGGTGATACACAGATTGGGCTCCAAGCTTCCCATAGTTGATCACTAACCGGTATTCACCTCCTAGACCCTCAGCTTTTGCTCTTTGTGCAGCCACAAGTAGTAGGTAGCCCAGGAGCTGTTTGTCCTTTTCTTCAGCCTGGCTGATCGGAGGAATAGGCTTTTTGGGAATGACTAGAAGATGCACTGGAGCTTGAGGGGCCACATCTGGAAGAGAATGGTCCTCATAAAGGATGTCAGCAAGACTGCTTTTGTCAATGATCCGGGATAAGATGGTAGGGGCTGCTCCTCCAGGGGCTGCTTGCTGGGCTTTGAACACCTCAATCCTCACCAGGGACCCCTGAAACTCCTCAAACTTGCAGCCACACGGCAGCCCCAGTCACACATTGCGTCATTCGGAAGGGCAGCCCAGGCAATTACAGCCTCCATAGCAGCCTTGGAGCCACAGTCTGTTCTGAGAGCCCCCATCACTAAACTTTAAAAAGTGAATCTGAATGGATTTTGGAGTGTCAGAATCCACTGGGAAACAGCGTGGCAGAATGCAGCCCAGGAAAGTGCCCACGTGGGTCTAGGCAGGGAGAGCGCAGAGCATGTGGGGGCTGCAGCTCTCTTGGAAGAGAGAGCAGACTACAGCAGAGAGAGAAGGAGCCCCAGCCTGTGGAATCACCCACCTCAAGGGCGATTTGCAGCCATCTCACCAGCATCTCACCAAGGGTTGGGAGGATCCATTGGAGCCCAGTAAGAGAGGGCTTGGGGCCCCCAACAGAGACAGCAGCTTCTTCTGGGGCTATCAGCCCCCCGCCTGGAAGTTTAGAAACTGCTTGCCTGACTTTCCAGAGCCTAGGATGACAAAGTGAACTCTGGCTGCTCAATTCCCCCTCCCTGACCTAGAAAACACAGAGATAAGTGTCCTGCCCAGAGTGAAATCCTGAGACAGTGGAAATAGCTTGGGAGTCATTGAGAAGAGGTGTAGCTGAGGCAGCAAGGAGTCTGAAGAGAAGAGGGGGAGGGGTCCCAACAAGCCCTACCTCACCTGACCAGCAAAAGCCTGCTACAGCGGTAGCCCAGGGGCATAGAGGCAGAAATCTGGAGTGGACAGACCACCCCTTCTCCACCGAGTACTCTGTGAGCATCAGCATAACTTAACTGAAACACTGAGAGCCCTTGCCTTGGCCTCAATCTACACACCCAGAGGCTACAACACAAAGCCAAAAACCAGGCACCTAGCTCCCAGCCTAAGAAATTAGGAAATAGGAAGTTACAATGGGAAGGAAGGAGAAGGAGAAGGGGAGACGAGTAAATCTATTAGAGCTTATTATAGCGAGCAAGAACAACCAAATACAGAGGACAACACGGACTCTATCCTCACATCTGAGACCACAGAAGGAAACATGAACTGGTCTCAAACCCCAAAAGCACTCTTGGAGGAGCTCAAGAAAGATTTTGAAGGCCATATTAGGGAGGCAGAAGACAAATTTAAATCTACAGTTACCAAATTGGAAAAAAGTTTCACTGAAGAAAACAAATCCTTAAAAAGTAAAATTAGTGAAGTAATTGGAGAAAATACCTCTCTAAAAGAGGACCTTCAAACCTAAGCAAAGAGAATAATTCACTAAAACATAGAATCAGTCAAATTGAAGCTCAGGTCTCTATGATGCTCCAAGAGTCAATTAAACAAAATATGAAGACTGAAAAATTGAAAGAAAGTATAAAATATCTCACTGGAAAAACAACTGACCTAGAGAACAGATCCAGGAGAGATAATTTAAGAACTATTGGTCTACCAGAAAACACACTATAGTAGAGGGGAAGGAAAGAGGGAGAGGAACATCATTTGAACATTATTCTTACTGGTTCTGGTTCAAAGAGGGATCAACATAATCAGTTAAGTTTAAGATTCTAACGAGAAAAGACACGAAAACTCATTAGAGGGAAAGGAGGGAGGGAGAGGAGCACTGTATGAAATTTACTCTCATTGGTTTGGGGTCAAAAGGGCAATAACCTACTCTGATAAGTATAAAAATCTATTGTGTCCTATAGGCAGTAGGAGGGCAAGGGGGGGATAAAAACGGGGGGACTAGAGGGGAGGGAAATAGTAGTAAGGGGAGAGGGTAGGTAAAAAAGAGGGGGTTACTGGGAGGGAACACTGAGAGAGGTGGTGGTCAAAAGGAAAACCCTCAAGGAGGGGAAGGGAGAAGGAAGAAACAAAACCATAAGCAGGGGAGGGGATAGGATGGAGGGGAAGGGACAGATAGTCATCATTACTGTGAATGTGAATGGGATGAACTCTCCCATAAAACAGAGGTGGACAGCAGAATGGATTAAAAACCATAATCCTACAATATGCTGTCTACAAGAAACACATTTGAAACAAAGGGATACCCACAGGGTACAGGTAAAAGGCTGGAGTAGAATATATTATGCCTCAGCTAAAGTAAAAAAAAGCAGGGGTAGCAATCCTTATCTCAGATAAATCAAAAGCAAAAATAGATCTAATTAAAAGAGACAAGGAAGGAAATTATATCCTGCTAAAAGGCACCATTGAGAATGAAGAAATATCATTACTTAACATATATGCACCAAGTGGTATAGTATCCAAATTCCTAGAGGAGAAGTTAAGGGAATTAGAGGAAGAAATAGATAGCAAAACTATACTAGTGGGGGGCCTTAATCTCCCCCTCTCTGAACTTGATAAATCTAACCTCAAAATAAACAAGAAAGAAGTTAAGGAGGAAAATAGAATTTTAGAGAGGCTACATATGATAGATCTCTGGAGAAAACTGAATGGGGATAAAAAGGAATATACTTTCTTCTCAGTGGTTCATGGCACATACTCAAAATTTTACCATGTTCTAGGGCATAAAAACCTCACAATTCTGTGCAGTAAGGCAGAAATATTAAATGCATCCTTCTCAGATCATGATGCAATAAAAAGTATATGCAATAAAGAGCCATGAAAAGACAGACTAAAAACTAATTGGAAATTAAACAATTTAATTCTAAAGAATGAGTGGGTTAAACAAGAAATTATAGAAACAATCAGTAATTTCATTCAAGAGAATGATAATAATGAGACAACATACCAAAATTTGTGGGATGCATTAAAGGCAGTTCTTAGGGGAAGTTTTATATTCCTGAGTGCAATACATGATTAAATTAGAGAAAAGGGAGGTCAATAAATTGGGCATGCAATTGAAAAACCTAGAAAAAGAACAAATTCAAAACCCCCAATTAAATACTAAATTAGAAATATTGAAAACCAAAGGAGAGATTAATAAAATTGAAATCAAGAAAACTATTGAATTAATAAATAAAACTAAGAGTTGGTTTTATGAAAAAACCAATAAAATTTATAGACCCTTAGCCAATATGATAAAAAAAGAAGAAAACCAAATTATGACTATCAAAAATGAAAAGGGTGAATCTACCTCCAATGAAGAGGAAATCAAAACAATAATTAGGAATTATTTTTCCCAATTGTATGCACATAAATTTGACAATCTTAGGGAAATGGATGAATATTTACAAAAATACAAGTTGCCCAGATTAACTGAAGAGGAAGTAAATTACTTAAATCTCAGAAAAAGAAATTGAACAAGCCATCAGTCAACTCCCTAGGAAAAAATCTCCAGAGCCAGATGGATTTACTAGTGAATTCTATCAAACATTTAAAGAACAATTGATTCCAATACTCTAGAAACTATTTGGGAAAATTAGTAAAGAAGGAGTCCTACCAAGTTCTCTTTATGACACAAATATGGTACTGATACCTAAATCAGGAAGAGATAAAACAGAGAAAGAAAATTATAGACCAATTTCCCTCATGAATATAGATGCAAAAATTTTAAATAAAATATCAGCAAAAAGACTACAGCAACTTATCACAAGAATAACACACTTTGATCAGGTAGGATTTATTCCAGGAATGCAAGGATGGTTTAATATTAGGAAAACCATCAGTATAATTGATCATATCAACAAAAAAGCTAGCAGAAACCACATGATTACCTCAATAGATGCAGAAAAGGCTTTTGACAAAATACAACATCCATTCCTATTAAAAACACCAGAAAATGTAGGAATAAATGGAGCCTTCCTTAAAATAATAGGTAGCATCTATTTAAACCATCAGCAAATATTATATGTAATGGGCATAAGCTAAAAGCATTCCTAATAAGATCAGGGGTGAAACAAGGGTGTCCACTATCACCCCTCTTATTCAATCTGGTACTAGAAGTGTTAGCAGTAGCAATTAGAGAAGAAAAAGGAATCAAATTAGGCAAAGAAGAGACCAAACTATCACTCTTTGTAGATGATATGATGATATACTTAGAGAATCCTAGAGAATCAAGTAAAAAACTACTTGAGACAATAAATAAATTTGGCAAAGTTGCAGGATATAAAATAAACCCACATAAATCCTCGGCATTCCTGTATATTTCTAACAAAACTCAACAGCCAGAGATAGAAAGAGAAATCCCATTTAAAGTTACTGTAGACATTATTAAATATTTGGGAATCTACCTGCCAAAACAAACCCAGGACCTATATGATCACAACTATAAAACACTTTAATTGGAAAAATTTCAATTGCTTGTGGCTGGTCGAGCTAATATAATAAAAATGACAATTTTACCTAAATTAAATTATATGTTCAGTGCCATACCAATCAATTTACCAAAAAACTACTTTATAGAGCTTGAAATAATAGTAACAAAATTCATTTAGAAGAACAAACAGTCCAGAATATGAAGGGAATTAATGAAAAGAAATGCTAGGGATGGTGGACTAGCTATACCAGATTTCAGTCTGTATTATAAAGCAGCAGTCATCAAAACTACTTGGTACTGGCTGAGGAATAGATTAGTGGATCAATGGAATAGATTAGGCACATGAGATTCAGCAGTCAATGATTATAGTCATCTATTGTTTGATAAACCCAAAGACCCCAGTTTTGGGGATAAGAATGCACTATTTGACAGAAACTGCTGGGAAAACTGGAATATAATATGGCAGAAACTGGGCATAGATCATTATCTAACACCATATACCAAAATCAAGTCTAAATGGGTGCATGATCTAGGTATAAATGTTGATACTGTAAGCAGTCTCGGAAAGCAAGGAATAGTTTACCTGTCAGATTTGTGGAGAGAGAAAGACTTTATGACCAAACAAGAATTAGAGAGCACTATAAAATGCAAAATGGATAATTTTGATTACATTAAATTGAAAAGCTTCTGTACAAACAAAGCCAATGTAACCAGGATTAAGAGGGAGGTGGGAAACTGGGAAAGAATTTTTACAACCTATGTCTCTGATAAAGGACTCATTTCTAAAATATACAGAGAATTGAGTCAAATCTATAAGAATACAAGTCATTACCCAATTGATAAATGGTCAAAGGATATGAACAGGCAGTTTTCAGAAGAAGAAATTAAAGATATCTATAAGCACATGAAGAAATGCTCTAAATAACTATTGATTAGAGAAATGCAAATCAAAACAACTCTGAGGTACCACATCTCACCAGTCAGATTGGCTAAGATTGGCTAAGATGACAAATGCTGGAGAGGATGTGGACAAAGTGCAACACTAATGCATTGCTGGTGGAGTTGTGAACTGATCCTACCTTTCTGGAGAGCACTCTGGAATTATGCCCAAAGGGTTATAAATCATTTCATACCCTTTGACCCAGCAATAACATTTCTAGTGTTATATCCCAAAGAGATCATAGAAGTGGGAGAAAGACCCATATGCACAAAAATATTTATAGCAGCTCTTTTTGTGGTAGCAAAGAATTGGAAATTAAGGCGGTGCCTATCAATTAGGGAATGGCTGAACAAATTGTTATATATGCATGTTATAGAATACTATTGTGCTATAAGAACGAGGAACAGATGGACTTCATATTTACCTGGAGAGGCTTATACGAACTGATGCTGAGTGAGAAGAGTAGAACCAGGAGAAATTTGTACACAATTACAGACACAACATATGTGTGATGACCAACTTGTATAGATTGGACTCTTCTCAGCAATGCAGTGATATAAGTTAATCCCAAAAGACTCATGATGGAGAGAGATGTCTACATCCAGAGAAAGAGCTAGAAAGAACTGAGTTTGAATCCAGATTGAAGCAAACTACCTGATCTTTTTCTTTTTCTTGTTTGGTTTTATTTCCTCTTTACCATTTTTCATTCCATCTGATACAATCCGTCTTTATAATCTGACTAATGTCTAATGTGAAAGTATTTGCAGATCCTATACTTGACTCTATGCTGCCATGGTAGGGGGGGAGGAAGGGAAGGCGGGGGACAGAATTTGAAACTGAAGGAATTGTGAAATTGAATCTTGTAAACTAAAAGTAAACAAATTAATAAAAAAAATTTTTTTAAGAAGCATAAAAAAGTAAACAGGAATGAGAAATCATAAGAGATTCAATAAGGTTAAACTGTTTACAATCCTATATAAGAAGATGATACTTGTAACTACTATGACCTTTATCATTATTAGGGCAATTAGAAGGAGTATACATAGACAGAGGGCATGGGTGTGAGTTGACTATGTGGGATGACATACAAAAAAATTAGGGGGTAAGATAGAAGGACACATGGTGGAAAGTGGAAGGGAGCGGTAAAATGAGGTAAGTTATCTCACATAAAAGATGTGCAAAAGATCTTTTACAGTGAAGGGGAAGATACATGGACAACCCTTGAACCTTACACATAGAGTAAAGGGCAGGGGTTGGAGCAGAATCTACTGTACTTCAGTTGAACAAAAAAAAAAGTAAAGGTAGCAATCTCAAAGCAGAAGGAAAAATACACCTAATTAAAAGAGATAAGCAAGGAAACAACATCTTGCTAAAAAGTACCATAGACAATGAAATAACATCAATACTAAACATATATGCACCAAATGGTATAGCATCCAGATTCTTAAAGGAAAAGTTAAATGAGTTACAGGAGGTAATAGACAATAAAAATAGACTAGTAGGGGACCTCAACTTTTTCCCCTCTCAGAACTAGATAAATCTAACCAAAGGTAAACTGGAAAGAAATTGAGGAGATGAATAGAATTTTTAAAAAGTTAGATATGAGAGACCTTTGAAGAAAACTGAATGAGAATAGAAAGGAATATATCTTTTTCTCATATGTACATGGCACTTACACAAAAACTGACCATATATTAGGGCACAAAAACCTCACAACCACAGAAAAGAAGAAATATTAAATGCATCCTCTTTGTATCATAATACAATAAAATTTACATTCAATAAGGTACAGAAATTCCACTTAAAACAACTGTAGAAAATATAAAATGCTTGGGAGTCTACCTACCAAGACAAACCCAGGAACTATATGAACACAATTACAAAACACTTTTCAAATGAATAAAGTCAGATCTGAACAATTAGAAAAATATTATTTGCTCATGGGTAGCCTGAGCCAATATAACAAAAATGACAATTCTACCTAAATTAATTTACTTATACAGTGCCAAACCAATACCAAAAATTATTTTCTAGAACTACATAAAATAATAACAAAAATTCATCTGAAGAACAAAAAGTAAAAAATATCAAGGGAATTGTTAAAAAAAAAAAACATATGAAGGAAGGCAGTCTAGTTGTGCCTGATGTCAAACTATATTACAAAGTGGTAATCATCAAAACAACCTGGTATTGGCTAAGAGATAGAGATGTGGATCAGTGGAATAGATTGGGTGCACAATAGACAGTAGGTAATGACTATAGTAATCTAGTATTTGATAACTATCAAAAATCCCAGCTTTTGGAACAAGAACTCACTATTTGATAAAAACTGCTGGGAAAACTGGAAAGCAGTTTGGCAGAAACTAGGTATCGATCAACATCTTATACCATATACCAAGATAAGATCAAAATGGGTACATGATTTAGACATAAAGGATTATATATAAATTAAGAGAGCATGGAATAGTTTGCCTATCAGATATACGGATAAGGGAAGAATTTATGATCAAATAAAAGAGAGCCTCATGGGGTGTAAAATGGATAATTTTGATTTTGTTATTATTTAGACATATCTGACTCTTCATGACCCCATGAATCATAAGAACATACCAGACCCTTCTATCTTCTACTGTCTCCTGAAGTTTGTCCAAGTTCATGTCATTGTTCCCATGATACTGTCTATTCATCTCATCCTCTGCTGTCTTCTTTTCCTTTTCCCTTCAATCTTTCCCAACATCAAGGTTTTCTCCAATGAATCCTATCTCCTCATTATGTTGCCAAAGTTTTTAAGCTTCAGCCTTCTAATAAATAGCTTGAATTTATTTAGCTGTTTACTGACTACCTCCTTGCTATTCAATTTTCAAAAGTCTTCTCCAGCACCACAATTCAAACGCATTAATTCTGTAGCACTCAGCTTTCCATACAGTTCAATTCTTCACTGTCAGGAAAAGTTATAACTTTGACTATGTGGACCTTTGTCAGCAAGGTGATGTCTCTGCTTTTTAGTATGCTGTCCAGATTTGCCATAGCTTTCCTTCCAAGGAACAAGCATCTTTTAATGTCCTGACTGCTGTTACTCTCTGCAGTGATCTTTGGGGCTTTTGTTTTGTTTTTTGCTTTTTTGGGGGGAGGAGGGAATGCAGGGCAATTGGGATTAAGTGACTTGCCCAAGGTCACATGGCTAGTAAGTGTTAAGTGTCTGAGGCCAGATTTGAATGTGGGTCCTCCTGACTCCAGAGCCAGTGCTCTATTCACTGCGCCACCTAGCCACCCCTCTACAGTGATCTTTAAGCCCAAGGATATAAAATCTGACATTGCTTCCATTTCTTCTCCATTTGCCAGGAAGTGATGGAACATATTGCCAAGATCCTACTTTATGTTAAAAACTTCAATCCAGCTATTATATTCTCCCTTTTCACCCTCATCAAGAGGCTTCTTAATTCCTCTTTACTTTCTGTCATCAGAGTAGTATCATCTGCATATGTGAGATTGTTGATATTTCTCCCAGCAACCTTAATTCCAGTTTGATTCATCCAGCCTAGCATTTAGCATGATATACTCTGCATATAAATTAAATAAATAAGGTATACAGCATTGTACTCCTTTTCCAATCTTAAACCAATCTATTGTTCCATGTTTGATTCTAACTATTGCTTCTTGGCACACATACAGTTTCCTAAGGAGACAAGTAAGATGATCTGGTACTCCCATCTCTCTGAGCTCTTGTCACATTTTGTTGTGATCCACACAGTCTGTGACTTTAGTATAGCCAATGAAGCAGAAGTAGATGTTTTTTTGGAACTCCCTTGCTTTCTCCATAATCCAGTGAATATAGCAATTTGGTCTCTAGTTCTTCTGCCTCTTTGAAAACCAGCCTGCTCTTCTGGTAATTCTTGGAAATTCTTTGTATTGTAATTCTTGATTCACATATTGCTAAAACCTAGCTTGCAGAATCTTAAGCATAACCTTTCTTGGTGTGTAACAGAAATGAACAAAATTGTTAGGTAATTTGAACATTCCTTGGCATTGACCTTCTTTAGTTAGGATTGGGATGTAAACTGTTCTTTTCCAATCCAGTGGCCACTGTTGTGTTTTCCAAATTTTCTGGTGTATTGAGTGCACTACTTTAACAGCATTATATTTTAGAGTTTTAAATATCTCAGCTGGAATTCCATCACCTCAGCTAGCCTAATTGTTAGCAATGCTAAGGCCCACTTTGCTTCATTCTCCAGGATGTCTGGCTCTAGATCATTGTGATTATCAGTGAAGTTAAGATTTCTTGTATAGTTCTTTTGTGTATTCTTGTCACCATTTCTTATTCTCTTACTTTCTTCTGTTTCTGTTAAATCCCAACTTTTGGTCTTTTATTGTGCCCATTTTTGCATGATACTTTTCCTCTGACCTCTCTAATTTTCTTAAAGAGTTGTCTTGCTTTTCCATTCTATTGTTTTCTTCTATTTCTTTGCATTGCTCATTTATCTCTCCTTGCTATTCTTTGGAATTCTGCATTCAGTTGGCTGTATCTTTCCCTTTCCTTCTCTCCTCAGTTATTTATAAAGCCTTATCAGACAGTCATTTTGTTTTTCTGCTCTTCTTTTCTTTGGAATGTTTTTTGTTACTGTGTCCTCTTTTAATCACATTTAGTAAATGCTGTATTTTGAATGATGTCATGTTTTGACCTTCTCTGTTCTCGGTCTGTCACTGAATAAAATGGAGAGCACCTATGCTGGTATTTTGAACCTTGGGAAGTTGCCTTTCCTTGGCATTACATTACATTATGGCGTAGTCGGCATTACATTACACCTCTACAGTGTTGCAAACAACTGTCCATAGTTCTTCAGGCACTCTACCTACCAGATCTATTCCCTTAAATAACTGTACGATCTTATGGTTTTCCCTACTTTCTTCAATTTAAGTCTGAATTTTTCATTAAGAAGGTCATGATCTGAGCCACAATCAGCTCCAGGCCTTATTTTAACTGACTGTATAGAGCTACCCTGCCTTTGGGTATAAAGAAAATAATCGATCTGATTTCTATATCCACCATCTGGTGATGTCCATGTGTAGAGTCACCTTTTAGGTTGTTGAAAAAGCAAACTATTTTCTCTTTTTGTTTTGTTTTATTTTTTTTCTTTCTCATGGTTTTTCCCATTCATTATAATTCTTTTATGCAACATGACTAATGTGAAAATACATTTAATAGGAATGTATGTGTAGAGCTCATATCAGACTGCAAGTCATCTTGGGGATGGGGGAGAAGGGAAGGGGAGAAAATTTAAAACTTATGGAAGTAAATGTTGAAAAATAAAAATAAAAAAATGTTAAGAGTAGGAACTGCAATCACTATTAAACAAAGCAAAAACAAAAATTCACAACATAAAAAGATGTAAATAAATAAACTGCATTATGGTGAAAGGATCCATAGGTAAATCAATAATGCTATTAAATGATAAGCTCCAAGTGCTCTACCCTTAACTAAATTAATAAAGAAAATATAAACATTAATATGCTAATAGCAAGAGGTTTCAATGTCTCAGTTGTGGACAGATCCAACAAAAAGATAAACAAAAGTGAAAATATGGAATTGAATAAATTTCTGGAAAGGCTAGAGCTAAAATACGTGATTATTCTAAATGGTAGTTTTGTTTGTTTGCCTTTTGGAGGGGAGAATGCAATTGGGGCTAAATGACTTGCCCAAGGTCACACAGCTAGTAAGTGTTAAGTGTCTGAGGCCATATTTGAACTCAGGTCCTCCTGACTATGTTCTATTCACTGTGCCACCTAGCTGCCCCTCTAAATGGTAGTTCTTAAGAATATAAATATTTCCAAGAACCAAATGGGACTTTTACAAAAGTATTCCTAATCTGTTTCACTGATGATAATCTCTATTTTTCTAACAATTCCAATTTGTTTTTATTACAGATAGATTCTTGTCAAAAGATACTGAGGCTAATCATTCATTCAACAAACATTTATTTAGCACCTACTATTTACAAGTCTTTGTTCACATTTCTATGGGGAATACAGAAATGAATAGGACAGTTCCTTCCTGAGAGAGTTTATAATCTAGTAGGAGGGTTAAAAGCAAGCACAGTGATAACTATAACAAAACATAAGACGTGTTTGTTTACTCCATAAATAAGGTATAAAACATTATGGAGAGCATGAGATCTCCCGAGTAGGTTCACGTTCTGTAACATGGATACTAAGCTTCTTTACTTCTACATACTCCCTCGACAGATGGTCAGAGGACATTCATTTTTGCCTTTATCATGCAGACCAGGGCTGAAGACAGGTCTGAGAGGATCAGAGGAAGAATTGGAGAAATGGAAAGTATAGATGTGGGATTTGGCAGTCACATTGTAAAAGGAAATATCTCCAGCTTCATAGTCCAGGAAAATTCCCACACATCTGGGGGGCTCCCCTAAATAAAGAGGGGCTGGTGGAATGGTGGAGGCAACATACTCATTCTTTTTGGTCATCATTACCAACCAATATCCATTTCCTGGGGAAAAGGCTGTGCTCCCCTTCCTATTTACAGAATTTTTGCAAACTCCCAAAGTCCACATACTTTTGTCTCCCACGTATACCTGCCAATACCATTTTCCTGAGACAAAACTTGGAGATCCCAGAACGATGACAGAATCATCAAATCTTTGTGGGCCATTAGGCAACTTCTGACATTTCTTCCCAAGTGTCACACTTTTTAGATCATCAGATATGATAAGTTTGGGGTGAGCTGTTTCTGGGTCCAGAGTTACATTAGCTACAATGAAAATTCAAATAACCAATGAGAAATTGATGGTATCTCCACTCTCTACCCAATAAGTTTTAGGGAAAGGTAAAAATAAGGAAGGCAAAGTTGGCAGCTCCCCAGGATACTATAATATAAGGGAATATGTGGAACAATTTTATATAAATATATGATATATGTGATATAAACATACATATATATATGCATGTATGTGTATAAACATATATATGTATGTATGTATATTAGAACATTCTTTTCTCCATGGTCTGCTAGTATTTATTTTGTGTTGTTAAATATATTGTAGTGTAGGCTCAGAGAATTTAGTGGACAGATTACTGTGTGTTAATACAGAGACAATATATGAAATTTTCAGACTTTGTGTATATGTATATATATATATATATATGCCTTTTCCAGACTCTGGAACTGTTAGCTGTTCTTTTCAGATGTCAGAGTAAAGAACTGGGGGATCCTGAGTTAGGTTTTCTGCTGCTCTGAAGATCTCTGATCTTAGCCACTTACCTGTATGTAATTGGACTTCTCTCAGCTGTAAAACTGAACAGATAAAAAAAAGATGAGAAAGAAGCTGAGTGTATAAACTAAGATCTAACTCTCTCTTCTGACTTCTACAATGAAACATGGAACTTGATGTATTTTAGGAACTTCCCCCAGGATAGTAGGTTCTTAGGAATTTCATAAATCCCTACAATTGATATATGGTTTACGGTATATGGTTTTTATCTTCCCCAGATTTAGCCTCACTCTTGATCTGGGCCTAGGGTGGGAACAAGCTAAGGGAGGGAGAGCTTTGGAAAAGCAGAAAGAACACTATCAAGTTTTATCAAATAACAAAGGTATTAGGGGAAAACCTACAGAACCTGACCAAAGAAATTGGAAGGAAGAGATTGATGGCTCAAGGCCAGGCTGATTCCTTGAAAATATGCCTCCTTTATTTAGGAAGCTCCAAGTCACATAGCCAAAGGGGAACAAAAAGAGAGGCTCATACAAGTGAGCTTTGGGGGATTTCTACTAGGAAATAATCCTTTTCCCCCCTCAGTTTCTCTTTCTAAATAACTCAAGAGAAATTAGCATTCTTGAAACAATATAAAACTATTCCCTCCCTTCTTGGGTAAGTAGATCCAGACACTTACTTTTGAATGTTTCCATTTCTGATTGCAGACTCTCTAGGAGAAAAAGGAAATGAGTTGAGTTCCTATGACCCCTTGTAAGGGAGATTTCAGGTGGAAATTAATAGCATTGTTGAAAGACAAAAAGAAAAAAGGGACCAAGATAAAGACACTGAATTCTGCTATCTGAAGAGATGAGTTCTTATGACCCCTTGCAAGGGAGATTTCAGGTAGAAATTAATAGTATTGTTAAAAGATGAAAAGAAAAAAGGGACCAAGATAAAGACATTGAATTCTGCTGTCTGATCCAGGGATGAGATGGCTATGCTGTTTCCAATTTCTCTAAATACCAAACAGCTTTATATACAAACCTATGAACCGCCTCATGCTCTTCTGCACACACTCTGATTTCCAGAAGAGAATGTGAATTTTCTCTTTCAACTCAGGAGACACAGCCCACTCCTTAGGTAGAGTCACCCATTCTGCCCTACAGATACAACAGACAGCAAAAATTGGTGAATGTCACCGTGAACGTGGTGGTTGAGAGAAAGCTCTCCTCTCACTTCTCAAATTCCTACAGAAGTGAAGGCCAAGGAAACTTCCAATTGACTTCTACATAGGGAAGCAGACCAGTGCTACTTCTCAATCCACCTAGTACATTAGGCAAATGCCACATTACCTTTTGGCCTCATTCTAATCTCTATTAGAGGACTCTCTTCTTTGTAGATGAAATTCTCAGAGAAAGCCTCTGTCCTTTATGAAAATCCTACCCTTCCTGATCAGCCCCCAAATCCTTGAATCCCATGCATCCTCCACAAATTGTGATCTTATAATAAAAAATTAACACAGCAACAGTTTGGAAGAGACCCCAATAGCCACACAGTCCAACCCCCTACCAAATCCCTTTGATAAAATGTCCAATAAGTGGTCGTTCTCTTGCTGGAAGATCTCCTGTGACGGAAATGCACTGCCTCCGGTTGCAGCCCACTCCAAACTTGGACAGCTCTCTTTGTTGAAAAGCTTTTCTTTATGTTAAACTTAAATGTGCTTCTTTGTAACTTTTACCCATTGCTCCAACTTCTGCACTCTGGGGCCACATAGATCAAGGCTAATCCATACACCACATGACAGCCCTACAAATGCCTTAAAATAGCTACCATTGTCCCTTACTCCCCCTCCAATCATCTCTCCAAGTTAAACATGCCAAGTTCCCTCAGTGGAAGCTCCTGTGGTATGAACTTAATGCTCTTGATTATCACGGCTGAATTACTCTGGACCCCCTCCAGCTTATCAATGGCTTTTCCCTGTCTCATCAGCCCCAAGTTCTTAGGGATCACCCACTCTAAGCATCCTAGCCATGTTCTAAGGCCCAGCTCAAAAATCACCTACTCGAAAATCATAAAAAATGACCTGAAACTCTCAGAAGTCACCTTTGCTGGTCTAACAATACTTGCTAGTTTTCCTGTGTATTTATCAGATTTTAATTCGTATATTCAATTTGTTGTTTAATTTTATATTTATATATATATTTTAACTTGTAACCCGTATACATGTTTAATCTCCACTATTAGATGGTAAGTTCCCTGAGAGCAGCAATCATGTCTTACTTATCCTTTTTTTCTCTAACTCCCAACATCATACCAATACATACTCAACATTTTGTGAATGTTTGTGGAATGAACAACTGATGCACCAGGATCAGGGCAGGGCAGTTATTGGGTACACTGGTCTGGCCTTTCTGCCTCATGGATTAGGAAGGACATGGTTAGATGAAGGGTGCCTGTCCCTAAGAACTACCCTGAGACCAATAAACTGATTACAAAGGGTACTGTTTCTGAGAATTGCAGAGGGAAACCTTTCATGGACAGATGGCATGGTCTTCTTTCCTGAGCCAGAGTCATCTCACTTCCTCTGGGAGGAACTATTCAGATCCAACTGGAGGTTCAAGGAAATACCTACCCATTGGAAAGAAGGAAATGCAAGACACCCCCAAAGCAATTGGGATCCAGCATGGAAAGTTCTGAGTTACAGAACCTGAGGAGTTAGGCCTTCTAAATGTTCAGCCTCTTCTCAGCACCGTCTGTGTATGTGTGTGTGTGTTTGTGCGTACTGTGTGTGTGTGTTTTGTGAGCTGTGTAGTTACCTCATCAGGGTGACTCTGATATCCTAGGGGAGAAAAAGGGAAACAATCTGTCAGTCTTGCTCTGGAGCTACTGCTTACTCTTAGTAAAGTCTTGATTTGACATGTTCAGCTACAGTCCAGAATTACTCAGGTCCCACACCCACCACCACTGTCCACTATTTCAGCAACCCCTCCTACACGTGCTGCTGGCTCTAGCCTAGTACTGATGTCCTCCACCTCTCCCACTGCTTTGCTATCAAAGTTCCAGCAGGAGATACAAGGGTTAATTTTAACCCTAATCCTCCTCTTTGACTTTAACAACCCTTGAGGGAAACACATTCAGGTGCTGATTCCTGACAGTTCATTTCAAATATAAAAGAGTGAGCCCCTTGTTTATTAGGCTATAGGAGCCATGCCATTTCAGACAGCTTAAGACCATTGTACTATATGGTACAACTTCCCCAGAGGCAGAAAAGCATCTTGGTATGTATCATTTTGGTCCAGATACAGGCCACACTTTCCACACTCCATTTTGTGTTAAACCTTGCATGAGTCCTGTATTCACTGCTACTTTACAATGTACATCTAGATTTTTTTTTCCTTTCAAAGAGATTTACTTTTAGGGGAAGGAGAGAATTAACTTATATTCAGGCCAACATGTATGTATATTATAGCTAATGTTAAACAATAAGCAAAAAAATCTGACATTAGCTTGAGAAAGTTTGGTTCAGTATAAACCAAAGTGCCCCCATGAATTGTCAATACTGCTTC
This sequence comes from Petaurus breviceps papuanus, assembly GCF_028583685.1. Classification (NCBI taxonomy): domain Eukaryota; kingdom Metazoa; phylum Chordata; class Mammalia; order Diprotodontia; family Petauridae; genus Petaurus; species Petaurus breviceps. Next base: position 19,974,186 of record NW_027185694.1, on the reverse strand, counting down.
AATTTCACAGTTGTGTCTCTACTGATTGATCCAGGAAAGTCAATCCATTGGGTCAAAGGGAGCAAGAACAAAGACATGTATGAGCTTTTGTTTTCACTGAACATTTGACAAATTATACCTGACATTAATCTAACCTTGGACATTAACTGGAACATGTAGAAATTAGCAAAGATGATTTGATAGCCCTTGGTGAGTTTTCAAATGGTTCCTTCCCACTGCTGGGTTCTTCCTCCCTCCCCCCCAAAAAAAAACCCAAAACAAAAGTTGGTTGGTTCCCTGAAGTTTCTGTTGGATTGAATACAAAATTTTCAGTGTCTATATGAGTGTAAGTTACTAATAAAATAGGAAGGAGGAGGTCGTGTTGAATAACCAATTCTACTTGGGTCTTAAGACTTCCTTCCTTAAAGAGATCTCAATATGTTGGGAAATGCCTGGAAAATTATCTGAGCTCCCAAGGAGTTTTACAGACAACTGAAGACACTCAAGGGTTTTACCAGAACTCGTCAAGTGGCACAGGCATGCCGAGCTTTTCTCCACATATATGCTAACGGGGCCCTGGAAATTACCTAGACTTCAGGTTAAGGCAGGAACGCAAGGGCACAGAATGAGCCTGGGATGCTGATAGCCTGGCGTAAGCATAGCATAAATTGGAATGATGAACATACGAGGCCTCCATTCTGACAGGGCCCTTCTGTATGCAAGGGGTCACTCATTTTCACCTGTAGGAGTTCCCATGCTGGCTGTTTCTGTTTTTCTTCCAGCTCCCCCATCAGCTCTTCAAGAAGGGAGATTTCCTGGGATGCTCTGGTGATGTGCTCTGCCTTGCTCCTGAAGATGGTCCTGGATAGTTCTTCCAACCAGGCCAGGAAGAGCTGCTCTTGTTCTGCTAGAAACTGATGCAGCTGAGTCAGTCGGGACATAATCTGCTCCTTCTGAGCCTCTGTCTTGCTCTAGGAGCAATAGTGTTAGGAAGACAGGGGTCAAGTGTGTTAGGGATGGCTCGGGGACATTACCCACTTGAGGTTTTCGCTGTGAGGATGACCACTAGATCCATCACTGTGGTTTAGTGGAAGCCCATAAAGGTTAGAGGAACTCTGGATATGTGTTAAGGATGCCCATTCCTCAGGACGGGCCTGAGGGTGGTTCTGTCTCTTCCCTCAGGGACGTTTTGGATATGGATGATATGGGAATTTGTTTTACTTGACTACTCATGTTTGTTATAAGGATTTTGGTGGTGGTGGGGGGAGTTTCCTTCTTAAGTGGAAGTGAGTCTGAGAGGGAGAGAAAATAAATGCTTGTTAACTGAAAAATAAAATGAAAAAGCAAAACAAAATGTATAGTGGTTACTGGAGCTGACTCATTTTCAGTGTGAGCATTTACACCTCAGAAATCAATAAACACTATAAATCGGGGCTTGATTTATTATTATTTTTTTGTTGTGTAGACTTAAGAAAGTAATAGAGAAAATGTGAAAAATGCAGGTAAAATTTGTGTTATGTGGGCATTTCTTTTTCAAAGAGCCACTTGTTAAACATTTATTGGAACACCTTGTATGTGTATCTGCTACACCTATGGGGGTAGGGGGAAGTAATGGGAGGAGTCTAAGCCCTTCCATTGCCTTCCCTATATCTATAGAAAGTCTCTTGGGTAAAGCTAGGGCAGACCACATGGGTGCAGCAACACTAGGAACTTCCTAGCTATTAAGGAGTAGAGTTCTCATCGCTCACTTCACCCTTCTGAATGATCTGTCCACTTGCTGATAATACACAGTAATTTCTTCCACATTGAGACTTTCCCTATTGAGGTTTTTGTTTTGTTTTGTTTTTTTGCTTTTTGGAGAGGGGAGAGCAGGGCAATTGGGGTTAAGTGACTTGCCCAAGGTCACACAGCTAGTGAGTATTAAGTGTCTAAGGCCGGATTTGAACTCAGGTTCTCCTGACTCCAGGGCCAATGCTTTATTCACTGCACCACCTAGCTGCCCCATTGAGGTTTTGATATATTGCAGATCGACATAAGAAATTAAATGGGAATTTTGGGGGAGTTCTGTAGAAGCCACAGATGATACTCCAAGGCCAACAGATGACAAAGAGCCTATGACCAAATACCTAACACAAATTTTACAATAAGGTACTGTAAACACCCCATAAAAGAAAAAGAAAAAAATCAGACTTCTTTTCTGGTACAAAAGGAAGGCCAAAATTTTTTTTGGATTTTCCAGACTTGTGGAGGCACTGCACTCCCAACCCCTGAGAAGTGGAAGGGATAACTGTAAAAGATAAAGCAACCACTTTTTAGTAGTTTCCCCCACCCTTCTTGACCACCAATGAAAGCCATCTATATTTCTGAGTTCTCTCTATTTCCCCAGGAATTAGGAAAGTCTCAAAAGGGCTCAAGCCTTGGTCCTGTTTTGATCCAGTAGCAAACTTCTCTTCCTGTAGTTCCCCAGAGAGGAGTGTCTGCAGAATGTCACTGTCCTTACCAGGAAGGCTGCCATTGTCTCATTTCCTTGTGATTTCTTCTCTTCAGCTATTTCTCTTACTTTCTTAAGATGCTCCAGATGGCTCTGAAGTTGTTCCTGGTTTAAATTTTTTAAAATGTTGAGGATCAGAATAAAGTCCCTACTCTTTAACTTGCTGTAAATATAAGCCCTACTTAAATGAGCAGGGATGGGGCCCTTAGCAGATCAATGCCAAAGCAATCATTTCATATAACATATTAGTGGGGCAAAGATTAAGTCTCTTGAGCCCACAGTGGCCCAAGACCCATTAGGTCCAAGTGCTCTAGGAATAAAGATAAGCCAAGATACGAGAGTACAGTGAGTGAGAATGACCATGAGTGATAAAGAGAAGGGCAAAAGTTTTCATAGAAAGGAACAAGATAAAAGACTAGGAGCCAAAGAAAAAGATGGCAGGTTAGAAAGGGACCTTAGAGGTTATCTGGTACAGACTCCTTATTTTTCACATAAGGAAACAGGTCCAGAAAGGTTAAGTGATTTTCCCAGGATCATATAGGCATTAATTGGCAGGGCTAGGATCGGATTCCAGCTCCTCTTGCTTCAAATCTAGCTCTTTTCCCACCAGCTTATCCTGAGGGAGACAGGGGCTGGGAAGAAGAAGATTCAAGGATAATAACGATTCAGGTTTGGTTTTTTTTTTTTGATTCAGTTTTTTTTTAAGTATATTTTAAGAAGTAAGGAGAAGTTGTGTTAAAAAATTGTATGAACTGGTAAAAAAAAAAAGTGTAGTACATTAGTAACAATCAGGAAACACTGCTCCCTTTCATTCCCTGCCTCCACGCTGGACTGTAGTACACTGACCTCAAGTTCTTTTCTTAGAAATATCCAGGCATGGGTTTTTGGATAACTTAAGGGCAGTAGTCTAGAATTCATAACCAAAACAGGTCATACTTCACAGAACTTCCTAATTTTTCTAGTATACAAATCAAAAGACTTCACTTCCCCACTCAAAAACTTTTAGTGTGTCTCAATTGCTTACCACAAACTCCTTAGCTTGGTATTAAAGGCCCTCCGGAATTTGACTCAAGGCTACTGTTTCAGTATTGTCTAATACTACTCCCCTCTATCCTCTGTTCCTACTGAAGCAAACTAGTTGTTTTCCAATCTTGTTGGGCCTGTTCCCACCTCCTTGCCTTTGAGCACTATCCCATATGCCTGGAATTGTTCTCCACCCCAACTTCATCTCCACCAATTAAAATTTTTTGCTTCCTTCAAAGTCCATCTTTAGTGCCAAGCTCTTGCATGAAGTCTTTCCTGATCTCCCAAAGTAGAAGCAATCTCTTCCCTCCTCCAATTTCTTATAGCATTTGATAGGGATCTCTCCCATCCACTTAACATATTCTATTTTTTTTTTAAGCAATTGGGGTTAAGTAACTTGCTCAAGGTTACTCGGCCAGTTATTTCTGGGTGTGGTGCTAAGTATCTGAGCCTGGATTCGATCCCAGGTCATCCCAACTCTGGGGCCAGTGTTCTTACTCACTGAGCCACCTGGCCGCCCCTCATATTCTAATTTTTTTATTGTGGTTATTTGTGTATTTGTATTAATTTCTATTAAACTATGTAAGGACTGTGTCTTATTTCATTTGGGCATTGTGCATGGTAGATATTTAATATATGTTGAATTGAAAGATTTGTTGAATTGACTATTCCTATGCTGCTTTACTAAGTACAGAGTACTTTCTTCCAACATCATTATAAGTTAGGAAGTCCAAGTATTATTATGGCCATTTGACAGATGAGAAAATTGAGGCTCAGAGAGATCAGGTGAATTGTCCAAAATCACATGGCTAGTAAGTGGCAAAGCCATTAAATCTTCTGACATTGTTTCTTTCTACCATACCATGCTACCCCTATAATCCTACCTTTGGCACCGTCATACTGTTTTCTCTAGATGAAACCCTTGAGAATATGATACAGACTTTCAATGATACAGAGGGAATTCCTCAAAGGTCCCATATATCCAGGGCAGATCTACCCTAAAAGGGAAAAGGGCATTTGCTCAATTATCTGTGGGAAGGGGTGGTCTTATGTAGAGGGAGGGCAGACAGCCACCTATGGGGTATGATTTAAGGGGCAGCCAGAAGGCTCTTACAGAAAACATTCTGCCCCTCCAACCTATTCTGATACCCAATTAGTGTCGCTGGTTGTTGTCAGTCATTAGGACCTGAGTGTAGATTAGTTCATCTCATATTCCCCACAGCTTATTCATCATATCTAAACTTCTATGCCTGTCTTTTAAGACCTTCTATAATTTATAATTGAGTCCCTGTCTGTTCTAATTTTAGTGCTTTGGCTTTATTTGTGTAAAAAAATCTTTCAATTTTATATAAACACAATGTCCATTTTATTTTTTGTGACCCTCTTTATTTATTTGGTCATGAATTCTTCTTGTATCCATAGATCTGACAGGTTATTTCTTTTTTGCTTCTCTACTCTATGATTTCTCCCTTCGTGTCTAAGTCATGTATCCATTTGGAATTTATGCTGGCATCTGGGGTGAGATTCCCAATAGTTTTTGGTGAATAGTGGGCTCCTGCCTCAATAGCTAGGATCTTTGAGTTTATCAAACTTGAGGCTATTTGATTTTATATATTATGCTCCTGATCTTTTCTAATGATTGAGCTCTCTATTTCTTAAACCAGTATAATAAATGGATTTGATAAGTGCTGATTTGTAGAATACAGTTTAAGATCTGGTACTGTTAGGCCCCTTCTTTCCCATTTTTTCATTATCTTCCTTTAGATTTTAGATCTTTGGTTTCTCCAGCTAATTTTCATTATTATTATTTTTTTCTATCTCTATAAAGTAATCCTTTGGTAGTTTGATTGGTATGGTATTGAATAAGTAAATTAATTAAGTCAGTATTGTCATTTTTCTTATATTGACTCAGCCTATCCAGGAGCAATCCATAATTCTCCAATTATTTGGATCCATCTTAATTTGTGTAAAGCATGTTATGTAGCTGTATTCATATAGTTGCTATAAATTTGCCCAACCTAATTGCCTACTGCTTCTCAACATACTCTGTTTCAGTCAGAGGTCTCCTCCCTGTCCTCAGCATAGGTCATCCTCATTCCCATCTCTATGCCCTTGCTTGCTCTACTGCACCACAACACTGTCTACTAATGTAAATCCTAGGTCTATTTACCACCTCAAGTAAATCTACACATTTTGACTTTTCTTCTCCCTTTTCTGGTCTATTGCAATTGTAGTCTACAGTTATACAACTTGGCATTTGATTATAGACTGTCCTGTGCTGTTCTCTAATTGTTTTGTGTTTGTTACTTTTATCTCTTGATTGAAACTGTGAGCTCCATGAGGGAAAAGACTATATCCTGTATTTCTCTCTCTCTTTTTTTTTTTTGGAGGGGGGAGGGCAGGGCAATTGGGGCAAGTGCCCAAGGTCACAGGGCTAGTAAGTGTTAAGTGTCTGAGGCCGGATTTGAACTCAGGTCCTCTGGACTCCAGGGCTAGTGCTCTACCATATTTCTCTTACATATCCCACTGTGCTGAGCATATAGTAAAAATTCCATAAATCTTTTCTAATTGTTTTCTTAGAGACAGCCATCTAGCATTTTAATTAGGAATGGGGAAGTATCAGAGTTTGTAAGAGAGAATAGGTTTGGAGAATGTGGCACTTCTAGATATGTATGGGGGTGCCTAAACCATGTGATCTAGATAGCTATGGGGAAGTTAGGAGATACAGAGTGTTGCAACAGAATAGCCACAAAAACAAAGAGAGAGAAAATATGATGTAATAGGATGAGCCTTGGGTTAAAAGCCAGGGCAGCTAGCATTTAGTACTGGTTCTACTACTCACTAGCTTAATGACTATGGGCAAATCAGTTATCTTCTCTGGGCTTCATTTTCCTCAAATGTATAGTGACAGGGCTGTACTAAAGGAATTCTGAGTTCTGTTCTAATGTTAATATTCTATGTTCTAATATTCTAAATTCTAAGCTTCCTTCTAACTATAACATTCTGTTTCCCATTGTAAATTCCCTTCCAGTTTAGAACCTTCTATGTTTTGTGATTCTAAAGGGAAAGTAATATGTTAATGTAATAGAATACTATTGTTGTATAAGAAATAATGAAAGAGATGGTTTCAGAGAAACCTGGGAAGACTTATATGAAACAATGCAGGGTAAAGTCAACAAAATCAGGAAAACAAGTTACATTATAACAATATTGTTAAAATAAATTATTTTGAAAGACTTAAGAACCCAGATCAATGTAATAATCAGCAATACTCCCAGAAAACTAATAATGAAGAATAATATCTCCCAACACAGAAATAATAGACTAATAACCAGAATAAAATAAGACACATTTTTTTAACATGACCAGTATGGAATTTGTTACAAGAGTTTTTTCATTTATAAATGCTTGATAGATAAAAAATGAAATTTAATTTTTGAAGTCTTTGAAGAAACAATTGAATTGAAAGTAATTGAAGACTAAATAGCTTATTCCTAAAGATTTGGTGAATCAAAGCACAGATCATGATCAATAATTTTTTTCTTTTTTCTTTTTTTCTAGTGGAGGAAGGGAGATAGGAGGGAGACAAAATAAATGTTCATTAATTTTTAAAAATTAAATAAAAATTTAAAAAAGGAAGGTGGGAGAGTCCCAAAGACAAGCTTGACCTATTCCCCAAATGTGCTGAGGGTCAGTTTTATCCAGCCACTAAATGGAATATTAGGCCCTTTTCCAAAGTGGTTGCAGAAAAAAAAGGATAAATATCCATCTCCCATACACACACTCACCCCACGCATAGCCATCTAGTGGGTATCAAAAACCCAGATAGTTGTGCAGAAGGATATCCAGCCTTCTAGAGGATCCTACCTTGTAGCTCTGAGCAGCCTCCTCTATGGAGAGTATTCGATGACCTTTGTGATCCAGGGACATACTACAATTGAGACAAATGGTTTTTCCATGATCTTTGCAGAACAGCAGTTGGAGCTGCTTTGGGTGGTATTCACAATAAGGTGTGGAGCCAGGGCTTAGCATTGGCTCCTGGAAGTCAGTGGATATGTTTCCTAAGCTCTTGCTGTGTTGAAAATTCTTAGGAAACATGGCCTGGCATTTGAGACAGACATTATACCCAACATTGCGATGATATCTGATGTCATGTCTACAGGAATTTCTCGATGCTTTTTCCACCATGTCCTGACATATAGAACATGACTCCTGCATTCTCCTCAGGGACACTGCTCTGACAGGGGCTCCCGTGATCTTCATGAAGTTGAAGGCTTTGATGGGTGTCTTGCTCAGTGTCAGCTCATCTGAAAGAAGTAGACCAGGGGCTATAGGGGCTGTTGTTTTCTCCTTAAGTTTTCTCCTAGCTCTAATATTCCATGCTCTGTGTTCATAGCATCGTGAGATTTAGAACTAGGAAGTACCCTTAGAGATCATCTATCCCAAAAGTTTCTAAACACTTCTGTGTTATGGACCCCTTTAGCAATCTGATGAGGCCTATGGACCTCTTCTCAGAATAATAATTCTAAAATGCATAAAATAATTTACAAAATTACAAAGGAGGCCAACTATATTTAAATATAATAATAAAAATATTTAACCTCAACTTAAGAACCTCTGATCTAGGCCAACTTCATTTTACAGATGAGGAACTAAGGGCCAACGAAATTAATAAAGTGACCTGTTCAAAGTCAAATAGGTAGTAAAAGAGCCAGGATTTGAACCCAGGTTGTCTGACTTGAAATATAGCAATGGCCCCCCCCCCCTTTTTTTTCACTATGTTCTAAAATCTCTTCTGGCTCTGACACCTGTAGTCTATATTCTGAAATCCCTGTCAGTTCAGACTTTCTACATGTCACACTCCAGTGTCCTTTCCAGGTCTCCCATCCCAAGTTCTTGAGGTTCCTTCTAACTCTGACTTCTATTGTCTATGATTCTATAGGGGATGAGGCCAGATGAAAAAGACAAGACATTTACAATCTAGAAACATGAAAGCTGAGAAAAGAGATGAGGCGATAAGGCTTAGGTAAAACAGCTGAACAGTCATAACAACAACAACAAACTGGTGTTGACTTTGCAGCTAATTTGATCGTACAAGGTACTTATTTACAAGAAGTACAAGGTACTCCTCTCTAGGCCTAAGTTTACTAAATCTATAAAAATGAATGATTTGGTTTAATCAGGGATTCTTGCCCTTTTTTTATTTCATGGATCCCTTTGGCAGTCTAGTAAAATCCATGACCTCTCCTCAAAATTGTCGCCTATATTCATAATTAAAGGAAGTGCTAAGCTTGTTAAAGGTTTGTAAAAATAAAGATAGATTTTTTTTTCCCGTAAGTTCACAAATTCTTTGAAATCTCTATAGGTTATGAACTCCTGAACTAAATGAATGTTCTCTGTCTCTGTCTCTCTCTGTGTTTCTCTCTCCCTCTCTTTCTTAAAGTCTATGAATCTTCTATAAGTCAAGGTTTATAACATCATGGAGAGAGAGAGCGTGATGTCATGGGTACTTGGTCTATGTCATGAAGGCCTAGGTGCAAGTCACCCCTACTAGCTGTGTGCCCCTTGAGAAATAATTTAAACTCTCAATGATCTAGGCAACTCTCTAAGACTATAAGTTGCAGAACAGTCATTATCTGCATTGGTAGAAGGAGCTTTCTCACTGGGAGTTTCCAGATAATAATAAAGTCACAAGTCTGGACCAAAAAAATAAATCAAATCATGAAAGTTATGAATAAGGTAAACACAGACTTGCTGGCCAAATATACACCAGAAGAATGTGAAGTGCCTGTTACAGCTTGAAAGAATTAAGTTTAGAAGGAATAAAAAGGACTTCCTACTCCACAAATCAGGAATCAAACTTCTGGAGCTCATTGCCCTAAATATCAGATACAGGCTGAACATATGGACAGATTTAAAAGAATTGTGTAGACAACTTTTGTATAACAAACCACAAAGGGTTATTAAGGGAAGCTGGGATTTTGAAGATACCCCTCAACCTTTGTGGAAGATACCCACACTCCCTCATAGTACATCCTGTACATAGTACATAGTGCTACTATCAGAGCTGAATGTTGGGCTAGCTCAGCCTAGGCCTTTGATTCACCACGGCCTTTTTTATGTTCTACTGGACACCTAGGCATTTGTGCAGCCAAAGAACCAAAGGTTATTATTATGTCATATAATGAGATGCTTCATATTTTTTCCAGTCATCCACCTTGCCATCTGACCTGCTACCTCTGCAGCCTCATTTCTCCCCACTTGCACCAGTACCCTAAACACAAGACTTCTAGAATCTACTCTACTAGTGCCTGAAAAAGTTATTCTACTCAGTTTTGGAACTCCTACCTTGGAATTAAGTCATCTTAATTGGTGACTAAGTGAGTTCAAACCTGCCTAGTCTACAAAATCTAGCTGGCCCCAGAGGAGACAAGATTATACATCACATTTCATCTAGCTGTCTCCTTTTCCTTCCTGTGCTTATTTTCTTATTCCCCAGTCTTCCTATTTTCTGCCTCTTGTGTGGGACATAGTAATCTAATCAATAGTAATGGATGCATTCCAAGGAAATTAGAGATGGTTTATACTGACTGACACATTATAGACTTGCTCAATTAGTAGTCAATGAGAAGTATGGAAAGGTGTTCTTAAAAGCAGAAAATCTGCAAAATGTAACTTTGTTTAAAATGGTATTAACTTAACTAGAACATAGATGAATAACTTCAATTTTTTATTTCCAATACAGTGTCCTCATTTTTGCCAACTATCAGAATCTCCAGTAAAAGCTTACTTCAAGAAATGCAAGGGGAGGAAGCCCAGGATTTCAGAAAGCAGCAGTGCTAGTTTAAGAGAATTTTAGACATAACCGAGATAAGAGGAGAGCAAGATGTGTGTAAAACTGTGAAACTCCAATTTAAAGAAATGCTTAATTCTTCCTCAGGGATTTGGAGCTAATTTTTGCTATTGATGTCCAAGACTGATTTTATAGATTTTGGAATTCTTATTGATATGGAAATGTAGCTGTAATCATGTAGCAAGTTTTAACATTGAGCAATTTAAAATTTCGATTTATATTGTTATATTGTATTGGACAGATTAATTTGGAACAGTTATTATTTACAGCATAGTTGATTTATGTTCTGAATAGCAAGCACTGGTGCCACACCTCTGTAGCTATGAAAATCAAAATGATAATTTTTCTGGAAGCAACAAGTATAGAATGTCAAAATTTATAAATAAATGGAGTGGTTTTTCCATATGGCTAATTTAGAGATACATTCATTGTAATATTAGACTGGCAGTAAGTTTTGTGTTTATATGTTAAGTCCATGAGATCATCTTACGTTTAGTGTTAAGTCTTTATGTGTTTAACATTGTGACTTTGAAAATTATTGCATATAAACGCTTTTAATTTTGGAATTATATATAGTATGATTTATTTGTAAAATTAGATTAGATCTTTCTTAATCAAAATGATGTAATTGATTTACAAATTAGTACTATTTCATAGTCAGAGACTTTGGAATACAGAGTGCACTTTTGATTAGCAACAATCCTAAGTATTCCAATGAGTATATTCTGGTCTGTCCATGTATCCATTTGAATTTGGTAAATATTAAGGCAGATTAGTAAAGTTAGAAATGTCTGTCAAACAGATGACCCCTTCCTGAGTGAATATCAACCTGTTCCCAGGAGATAATTCAGGAGAGTTTAAAGAAATTATAATAGGGTGGCTAGGTGGTACAGTGAATAGAGCACCAACCCTGGAGTTAGGAGGACCTGAGTTCAAATCTAACCTCAGACAAATAATGATGATGATGATAAACAGAACAGAAAAATCAGGCCATGAATCATCTTTGGCATCTTTGAAGACTGCATGAAGCCTACACAGAGGGATTTTTCGGAAGTACAATCTTAGTATATATCCTTTTAGGATGAATTTTGAAGTTGCAATACTGTAGGGCAGCCACAATGAAAAGTATGGAAAAACTTTTGCAAGATTGTTGTTAACCACCAAACAGCTGCACGAAGTCAAGATCTTTAATATTGAAGAATAATTCAATACATGCAGGTGACTGCACTAATAACCATTCCCTTGTCTAAAGAAGAAAATATGCCATTCTAGAACACAGAGACTGTTTTCTTAACAAAGATACTGGAGTGGTTTGCCATTTCCTTCTCCAACTCATTCTCTAAATGAGGAACTGAGGCAAACAGGGTTAAGTGACTTACCCAGGGTCACACAGCTAGTAAGTGTTTTGGTGGACTTTCTCCATTGAGAAAAGATTAATAGATCCATGAAAGAGAGGAAGTCCATTTGTTCAACTCCAGGAGTGAGGTCCAGGAGAAATAAGATAGTGACTTGATTACTCAATTCTATAATATTAACCCAAACTGCATTTTAAGATATCTTTTCCTTGTTTAAGGTTCCCATAAATTTTATCTGAAATCTTGGGACAGAGAGTCATGTCAGAGGACAGTGGGGTTTATAACAGTTTGGACATGTCTCTAAATTCGAAATTACCTGCCTGCATATTAATGTTAATTAAATGAAATTATTTCTTGCAAATTATTCTTTGGTGCCTAAATGCAGGGTACAGCATTAATTTTTTTATATAAAGAATATATTATTGAAGGCAACATTTAAACATATTTACTATTTAGATTTAGATGTTCTTCAATCTAATGCACCTGGCAAGGTGTGAAGTACTGAGAAAAAGTGGCAAAGTTAATATTTTAAAAAAACAAACTTTTATTCAGATGATCCTGGGGAAAGAACCTCCCAACATAGTGGATTACCATGGCAAAATAGGATATTTGCTACAGAAGACTATGATGGGAATTAGTAACAAGAGTGGTGAAGAGCTGAGGATCTCACTTTCAGCAAGTATGGAAGGCAAGGGGAGTATTTAAATGACCTTCAAAGATGGTGGTATTTCTGCTAGAACCAAAAAATAAATAAATGAATGCCTATGCACAAAATACAACTGTTTCCTGCCGAAAGAGAAGATGAAAGCCCTAGAAGAATGACTCTCTGCTCTTGAGATTATTAGATATGATTAAAATTAAATCAATATTTAATCATCAGGTTTTATATCAAGATTATCAGGTATGATTGAAAAAAAGTGCTTTGATAAGGGAAGAAAAAGGAGAAGAAATCTAAAAAAGCAAAAGAGAATTCAAACTTATGTAAGGAAGTTATGGGACGGAAGAGGTAACACGGAGAAGGAAAGACCACAGAAATTTCAGAGTTATCTTGTAGGTGTGAAGGTAGGGCTAACATCTTGAAGAGGAAGCAGCTCCTCATATTCAGCAGAATAACAATGAGTATCTGTAGGTTAGCCTGGGGAGGAGGACATCCAATACTGGTCACAGGAAGAAGAGATGAGGCCTATGCCAGGGTGGTCATGTATCAGTTTGACATGAACAATCAGGACATAGTTGTATTGCTGGGGCATATATCCATGATATAATTTAGAACCCCTGAGTATTGTCTAACGTGATGACCATTATTTATGGGGAAAGCACGATGGAGAGCATTTAGGTATCAGTAAAGAAAGAAACTGAAGGGACAGTATTGTGGAAAAGAGGGGTTTGAACTAGATGATGCTGGCACCTGCCTTACATGGTTATTGTAAGGATCAAATGAAATAATATATGAAAAGCATTTACAAACTTTGAAGTGCTATATAAATGCTAGATATTATTATCATTATTAGGTTCTTTCCCATCTTTAGAGGTGGTAATGTAATAAAAGTAATGGTCTGGAGTATACTAGACATAAACCAACCAGAAGAACAAAATAGACAATAAGTTCTGGAAACATCAAAAACCTAACATGGCAGTATGATATAGTAGTGTGGGAGTAATTTCACCTATTTAAATATCTTCTGGAGCTTTATTTTGGCTAAAAGCAGAATAGTTTGTAAATTACTGACCTGCCTTAATTTTATTCCATTCTTGAAAATATGGAGAAAGCAATGAAAGGAACTATTCTGCAACTGATTCTGAGTTGAAATAAAAATGATAGCATTGAGAAGAAGTTACTACCCCATCTTAGCATTTAAAAGGAAGAAAAGTCAATGTGTGCCCTATATTTTGGCAGAGTAAGCTTCAAGGAGACCAGAGAAAGGACAGAATGGGTCCTATGGTCTAAAATTCTACCAGGGAAACTGGCACAAGGGGGATGAGATATTCTCAAAAACAAAATTATGACAGTACAAATAAATCATTTTGATGAGGATGGAAGAGAAATTTGTCTAAAGAGAAGTGGATAGTTGTACAGTGAAATAATTGACAAATTTAAGAGACATATACAGAAGATAAAAGCAAAGGTAGGAAACCAGATCAACACAAATGGTATGGTCCACTAAAAATGTCAAGAATGCTAAAGACCAAATTGAACTGAGCCTTGTTCTGAATTTTAAGGACAAAATTAAAAGAGAAAGAGGAGATCTTACAGCAGAAGTTGGAGCCAAATTAAAGTAAAATAAGGAATAGGATCAAAGAATGGCATGTCAGCTACTTTATGTGGATGAAACAACAATAATAGATGATGATGAAAAAACATAACTTCAATTCTTATTTTGTTTCTATTTTCTTATCAAGGACAATGGACTATTTTTGCCCTTTTTTGTACCCGCAGAACTTAACAGAGTGCCTGGTACATAAAAGTGCTTAACGAATGCGTGTTGAAAGTTGTGGCATATGACTGTGATGGAATACTACTGTTCTGTTGGGAAATGATGAGAGGGATGGTTTCAGAAAAACATGGCAAGACCTATAACAACTGATACAAACTGAAGTGATAACTGGAAGATCATTGTGCACAGAAACAGCAATGTTGTAATGATGACCAACTGTGAAATACTTGGCTATCTGATCAGTATAATGATCCAACACAATTCCAAAGGATTCATGATGGAAAAAATGCTACCAAACACCAGAGAAACAACTGATGAACTCTGAGTACAAACTGATATATAATTTTCTCACTTTCATTTTTCTTGCTTTTTAAAAAAATATGGCTAATATAGAAATATGTTTTGCATGATTTCACAGATATATTGATATAATATTGCTTGCCTTCTCAATGAGAAGTGGATGAGGGTGTGAAGGGAAGGAGAGAATTTGGAATCCAAAATTTAAAAAGAAAAGGATGTTAAAAAGAAACAAAATTTTTAAAAGTTAAAAAATGCATGTTGACTGGGAAATATAGAATAAAAATGGTAACATGATATTGAAGATGGTAAAAGAGTACCCAAATGCCCTCAATGAATTTAAGTCCTTAGTCCCACACTTACTAAAGTATAGCATCCTGAAAGAACTCATGGATGTGTGCCTTAAAGTAAAGTTTGAAAAATCATGGAGTGAGGGAGAGGTCCTATGAAATCAATACAGGCAAATGTTAAACCGAGTTTTTTAAAGATGTTAGATTAATCAAACTAGTGAACTTGATCCTAATTTCTGGTAAAATTCTAGGATGTATCATTAAAAAATGGGAAGCAGAATCTCAAAAGCTCACTGAATTAATTGGAGCAAATGGAAGCTAGTGACTTTATGAGAAATCAAGATACTATTAAACAAATTCAAACAAATGAAAAATAGAAGGCAATGTGAAATATCTCATTAGGAAAACCACTGACCTGGAAAATAGATCCAGGAGAGATAATTTTAAAATTATTGGACTACCTGAAAGCCATGATCAAAAAAGAACCTAGAAATCATCCTTCAAGAAACTCTCAAGGAAAATTGCCCTGATGTTTTAGAACCAGAGGGCAAAATAGAGGTCAAAACAATCCACTGATCACCTCCTGAAAAAGATCCCAAAAAGAAAACTCCTAGGAATATTATAGCCAGGTTCCAGAGTTCCCAGATCAAGGAGAAAATATTACAAGTAGCCAAGAAGAAACAATTTGAATAATGTGGAAACACAATCAGGATAACTCAGGATCTGGCAGCTTTTACATTGAGGGATCTAAGGGCTTGAAACATGATATTCTGGAGGTCAAAGTAGCTGGAATTAAAACCAAGAATCACCTACTCAGCAAAACTGAGTATCATGTGTCAGGGGAAAATATGGTCTTTTAGTGGAATAGAACACTTTTAAGCATTCTTGATTAAAAAAAACCAGAGTTGAATAGAAAATTTGACATTCAGATACAAGAAGCAAGAGAAGCATGAGAAGGTAAACAGGAAAAATAAATCATAAAGAACTTATCAAAGTTAAACTATTTACATTCCTACATGGAAAAACGATAATTGTAACTTATGAAACTTTTCTCAGTATTAGAATAGTTGAAGGGAATATAAATGTATATAAATATATATGTGTGTGTATACATACATATATATTTATATAGGAGGGTATACGGGCATATGAATACATATGTGGGTGTGTATATATGTGTGCAGGTATACATAGACAGAGGGCACAGGACCAATTGAATAGGAAGTGATGATATTTAAAAGGTGAAATCGAGAGGTGAGAGAGGAATATAATGAGAGGAGATGGGGAGAGACAGAATGGGGTAAATTATCTCATATAGAAGAGGCAAAGGAAAACTGTTACAATGGAGAGGAAGAACAAGAAGGCAAAAGGGAATGAGTCAACCTTACTCTCATTGAATTTGACTTAGGGAGGGAATGACATACACATTAAATCGGGTATCTCACCCTACAGGAGAGCAAGGGGGAAGAGGATGAGATGGAGGATGATGGAGGGGAGGCCAGGTTGCGGGGGAGGGAAGTTGGAAGCACACACTTTTGAAAAGGGACAGGGTCAAAGTAGAGAATAGAACAAGTGGGGGGCAGGATAGGATGGAGGGAAATATAGTCAGTCTTTCACAATATATCCACTATGGAAATGTTTTGCATAGCTACACATGCACAACCTATATTGAATTACTTATCTTCCCAATAAGGGAACATACTGAATGACAGAATTGATAAGTTCTTTATGATTTATTTTTCCTGTTTACCTTCTCATGCTTCTCTTGCTTCTTGTATCTGAACTGAGGATGTTTTCCATGAAGAAGAGAAACTGGAATGGGGACATATCACTGTCTTCAAATACTTGAAGACTTATCATATGGAAAAGGGATTAGACCTGTTTGGCTTTCACTCACTGATCACAGCTCTGCCAACTGGAGTTAAGTTGCAGAGGCAAATTTCAGCTTAACATAAAGTCAAGTTTCCTAATTTGAATTGTCCAACTGGACTGTAATTAGTCTTCCAGCACTGGAGGTCTTCAAATGGAGACTGGATGATCACTTGGTAGGGATGGTATAGAGAGAAGTTCACTATTTGGTTATAGGTTGGGCTCCATGACCTTCTAGATCTACAACTTTTTTGATTTTATGATTCCTTGACCTCCCCCTCTTCCCCCGGTCCCCTACCCTTGCTAACTCTGTATTCTGCATATCAAGTTCCAAATACTTTCTCAAGGCTTCAAACCTATCCATCCATGTGATTTCACTCACATCTGGATTTGGAGTCGGGGGCCTAGGTTGAAATCCCAGCTTTGCCACTTACTAGCTATGTGAGTTCCATCAAGTCACTTACCTTAATGCAACTCCATTTCTTCTCTGGTAAAAATGATGGAGTTGGACAACAATGACCTCTAAGGTAATTTCCATCTCTAAATCAGGATCTCATAATGAAATTATAATCTTATGATCCCTCATCTCCCCTGAGGCTTCACTTTTCCAAGATTTCTGCATCATTTCTTGAGAAGCCATTTAGGACCCAAATAGAAAGACATTGTCTTTAAGACCTCTTATATTGCCCCTCCCCCACTCCTGTCCTAAAAGAGATTAAATAATAATAATGATACCAACAACAATAAAACATTTATGAGGCATTTTACAGTCCTCTCAAAGCACTTTTCTTCTAAGAACACTGTGAGACGTATTATTATCTTCATTTTAACAATAAGATGACTGAGGTTAAGAGAGAAAAAGTTATATGATCCATTGCTATATTGTTAATAAAAACGTCAGTCAGAGCTAGGACAAAAACCCAAGCTTCTGACTCTGAGCCTAAAATTTAAGAGCCAAGAGGCTTCTTAAAGAATAGCATTCAAGTAGCATAATTTAAAAACATCAAGTTGTTGCATTAAAAGAGAATTATTTTAAACAAAGAATTCCACTAAGGATATAAAGAGATATTAAGAGGAAATAACAAGATAGTACTTAGGGGACTGAAAAGAAATATTGTGAAAAATACCTTCACAAGCTTCTTTTAAATACTGGTTTCCAGGATCCTTAGGTTCTTTCTTTCCTGATGACATGGAAGTATCCATATTCCCAGGTCTTTTTTCCTCTTGGGACCCAGGGTCTTGGCAATTATCAGCAGAATTTTTATTTGGGTGGTTTTGCTCTCCTAAAGATGTATGCAATCCTTGCTTCTCTATTCCCTTCTCTCCCAAGAAAAAGAGCTTTTGATTTCTGTTTGCTTTTTGCCCTAAGGTGACAGCAACTTCCGAATTCTCATATCTGCTGCTCTCTGGAACCAGAGCTGCATTTCTAGCTTCGGCTGTCTTTAAGGGAACAGTTGTTTCTAGAATCCCATCTCTCTTGTCCTCAAAAATCATAGCAGCTTCTGGAGATGAAAGTTCTTTGTCTCCTGAAGAAATGATACGGACTCTCAGCTGGGTCCTTTTGGGAGGTACATTCATACTCTGGTTTCTTTGTCTCTCCAGAACCTCAGTCAGATGTGAGCCCTTTAAAGTCCTCTGAGCTTCCCATTCCTCCTGGGACTTCTTCTGACATTCTTGCCCAGGATACACCTGGATGGATGGAATTGGAACCTGAAGCCCAACTGTGCCAACTTTATTTGGGTCCTGCAAATCAGCATCTGGATTCTCTATTATCAGGCTCTTAGATACTGTATCCCTTGAGAAAACAGAGGTTCCTGAGATTTCTGTGACACACTTTTGAGTCAAACATTCTGAAAGGAATGCAAATAACAAATCATTAAAAACTCATAAATTCAAAATGAAGATTTGGGGGTGAAGGGAGGACGTAGGAGAGAACCACTTGTCAAAATTAGCTAAAGTACAAATTATAAAACATTTTCGAGAAATGAAGTTTAAATTTTACTTTTAAGTCAGGACAGCAGATACATTCAATTTATTTGCTTTATTTTCTACCTTTAATGAATAATTTGTAATCAGCACCCTAAATTTTGGTATGCAAAGAATTTTGGTTAAAATTACTTTTAGAGTGTTTTAAACAACTTGCCAGGGCAGCTAGGTGGTACAGTGAATAAAGCATCAGCCCTGGAATCAGGAGGATCTGAGTTCAAATTTGGCTCCCACACCTGACACACTTACTAGCTGTGTGACCTTGGGCAAGTCACTTAACCCCAATTGCCTTGCCTTCCCCCTCCAAAAATAAATAAATAAATGCTTGTTGATGGACTGACATCTCTTTAAAAAAAATTGCCAACACTTTCAATTAACCTAAAAAAAAAAAACTAAAGTGGGTATCAGAAAACCTGTAATTCAGCTCTGACTTACTAGCTGTGTAACCATAATTAAATCACCTCTGTTTTCTCATACATAAAAGAGATAATAATATTTTCACTGCTACCTTATTCTTTTTCAGAGGTCCACAGGTGTGGTAAATTGCATTTATTTTCAAACTTTTGTCCCACATATTAATCAGGGGTTTTTTTGTTGTTTTTTGGGGGCTTTTTGCTTTTTGAAGGGGGGAGGACAGGGCAATTGGGGTTAAGTGACTTGCCCAAGGTCACATGGCTAGTAACGGTTAAGTGGTGAGTTCAAATTTGAACTCAGGTCCTCCTGACTCCAGGGACAGGTGCTCTATTCACTGCGCCACCTAGCCACCCCTTGTATTAATCAGTTTTGCTGATTTTTTTTGTCTCATTTCCCCTTTTAAAAAATATTACTTATTACATAGGGTTGCTCTCCATTACAAGAAAGGGGATACTGGGATAAATTCTGGTAATCTAAAAACAAAAGGTATCAATAAAATGTATTTTTAAAAATAGTACTTTCATTACCTGTCTCACAGGGATGTTCTGAGGAAAGAAGTCCTCTGTAAACATTAAATGAGGAGCTGTGACTTGGAAGGTGTGGGCACTCCTTCCATCAGCTCAGATTGTAATTTGTCTATAACTTAGTAGATATATTTTAGAGAATTACCTAAGATTTACCTGAAGTTCAAGTGGCTTGCCCATGGTCACACAGGTAAAAAGTGTCAGATGTGGCATTTAAACCCAGCTCTTTCTGACTCCAAGATTAGCATCCTGTATCTACTATACCACACTGTTTCTTAAAGGGCTGTGGATAGAGCATGGGCCCCGGGAATCAGGAGGAGTTGAGTTCAAATTCGGCCTCGGACACTTACTAACTGTGTGACCCTGGGCAAGTCACTTAATCCCAATTGCCTCCAAAAAAAAAGAAAAAGAAAAGAAGTTCCAAACAATTTTGATGGCATATATATACTCAATATAATAATTTCAATTGATTCTTACTTACTCATTAAGGAATTCTAAGACAAATACTCTTGCCTCACTCATCTCCTAACTTTGTTAAGAGTCAGAATCACACATTTGAGCTGGAAAGGACTTGATAAGAGGAGGAAATGTGACACCCAGAGAAGAAAAGAGCTGCCCAAGGTCACAGATTTTATTAGTGTTGTAGCTGGACTAACACCCAAATTTCCAGATTATTAATGTCATGCCATTTGTTTGAATTTGAACTCTCTAGTCTCCTGAAGAACAGGTCCTGGTGAATACTTAATTTTAGATGCAATGTATCTTAACTATCTCACACAACCACAGCTGCATTTGAATGAGAATATCTTGTATTTGTAGAGTACTTTATGTATTTTGTTTCATGTGGTCCTCTTATCTGTGAGGTAGGTAGGGTAGTTATTACCATAACTACTCATATGGCCCTCACCCCAGTTCCCAATCTTCAAGGCCATGACTTGGGTACCACTTCCTTCACAAGCCCTTTCTTGATTCCCTGAGCTAAAAGGAAATTTTCCCTTCTCAGATTTCTCATAGCATCTGTCCTCTCCTTTGCAGCTACGACATTTTCCACGGGAAAGAAAAGAAGCAAAGAACAGACAGAGAGAGAGAGCTGTGTTTCTTCTAGAAAGGAAATGGAAAAATCTTCTAGACTGAAGACATATATTAGTGAGCACCAACAAGGCTAATATGCTTAAAGATATTTGCAGAGGCAGGGGGTAGGAAACTGATCAAAGGGGCAAATTCCTGGAGAAACCAGATGTGATCAGGGACACGTAGAAGGGCAAGGAAAAAAGCCACTGCTTCTCAAAGATTTGAACAAGTGAAGAGAATGGGGAATGATGTTGAGGGGATTTGAAGTATGGAATAGGGGAGGGAGGTATGACTGATGATCTCAATTTGCCTAGTAAAATAAAAGGTGAGTTCCTCTGCTAAAAAGGAGAGGGGAAGAGTGGCATAGGTGGTTTGAAAAGAAAAGAAAAGGTTTCCATTACAAGCATTAAGACATTCAGTGAACTGAAGAACTGCTTTAACACTGCCAAGGAGATCAGGATGCTGGAGATAGATGCCTGCTCCCATTCTCCACTCCTCCTCAATCTCCCTGGGAAATTTGCTCTGACCTGGGGATTGGTGGATGCGGGTTGATGTAACTTCAGCCTCCAAATAAAGGGACTGTGAGTAGCTGAAGTTATTCTAGAGCACATTGGCACTAGCAGTAGAAGAGGGGGTTGGAGGGTGGGCAGTGTCCTGAAAGCAGAAGAACTAGGGCCAGGAGACCAGAAGCCATGTAGGGGAACAGCATTAGCTGTAATGTCCTCAGTATCAGACTCCAGGCCCAGGGATGTCTGGGCATGTCATGTGCAAGATGTGTCAGGACTGATGCTGATGATGTCACTGAAACCTACCCATGACTGCACAACTGACAAATAGCTTTGTACTTTCTTTCCTTCCCTCCCTTCTGAGAAGATGCATGCCTGTTTCCCAAAACATATCTTTCCTTCTTAAAAGTTTGTTTACCTTTCTGTTTTATTCTGAGCAAAAGTATGATACTGTGATAACTGTTTTTAATCATTTCATTGCTAATCTATGTGTCTCCTTGCTCAAATATAGCAGAGAGGGGCCAGAAGGGAGCAAACAGAAGGGAAAGAAAGAAATTACAAGGAAGTTATTTTGCCAGATCAATGCTCTTGTTGAAGGCTTGGAGCTGAAAAAAAAAAAAGAAATATTAACTCTTTTTTTTCCTTCAATTTCCCAAGGCAGAGGGAACAATCATACCAGGGTCTTTCTAAACAATGAGTCAGTACTATGTCTGGGAGGCGGCAAGGTGATAAATTGGGGTGGTGTTGGAGGGAGAGCCTTGGCCATTTCTTTCCAATTTTCTGTGCTTGGATCAAGAAGAAAAGCCCTCCCACGATGGGGAAGAAATCTAATCTACATAAGGGTAGGGGCAAGTAAAATGCAGTGATAACTTGCTACTTCTACACATGGAAGGATAAAAGGACTGGTATAGAGCCATGAGCAGCCAGTTGATATTAGATAACTTAAATTTGCAGTGCATTCAGTTAGTATAGCTGAATAATTTTCTCTAGCAGCACCCAGCAATAAGTATGCAAGAAGAAGTAGAGAAGGTAGATAGTGGAGATAATTCAGGGTTGGAGCATGACAAAGTATGAGCAGTGATAGGAGGGTGGCAAGGCAAGAGCAGTGATCAAAGGGAGTGTGGGATTCAGTAGATAATGGAATGGGGTAGCTAGAAGACTGGCAGTTTCCACCAAGGATCTTCTAGGGACAAGGGGAAGGTTGAGGTGGAAGAGTTGGACAAAGTCATACAAAATCCCATCTATCTCTGATGGCCATTCAGTCTTTAGGAATGGAAACTCTAGACTTGTTGAACAAATACAGTTTCCCTGGCTAGGCTTTAGAATATGTGTATGTCTGTCTGATGCATGGGGTGGTTTTCAGAAAGGGGGAAGGAAGGTATTGATAAGCAATAGGGTAGTGTTCAGTCATGTCTGACTCTTTATGACCCCATTTGGCAAAGATAGTGGAGTGGTTTGCCATCCTTCTCCAGCTCATTTTATAGAGGAGGAAACTGAGACAAAGAGGATTAAGTGACTAGCCCAGGTTCACACAGCTAGTAAGTGTCAGAGGCCAAATTTGACCTCAGGAAGAAGAGTCTTCCTGATTCCATGGTGTCACCTACCTGGCCTAGGGCAGTATATAGGAACAACAGGAGAAAATGAGAAACCAAAGAGGAAGTGAAACTAGAAGTTTCCTGAAATGCAATGATCTGGGCCTGAAAGTTTCCACATAGCCAGAGATTATTCTTCTGCCTCTGAGAAGGGGGAACACTTGAAAATTACCCAGCTATGAAGAAACTCAAGAGGTGATGAAGAGAAACCACTAGCACTTTGATCTAATGGAAAGAGCCATTGTGAGTTAGGCTTGTGAGTTAGGCTTTCCTTCTGATTTAGCTATTAACCAAATGACTTTGGACAAGTCACCAGCTCTGCACATCTCAGTTTCACCATCTATAAAATAGGCTTATTAGTTTCTTGCCCTAACTGCCTGAAAGGGCCAGTGTAAGGTACATTCTATACTACAAAGAGTATTGGATTAGGAATCAGGAGACCTAGCTCTACTGACTGGTTCTGCGAACGTGACACTTCACTGATTTCCTCCTTTGTAAAACGTTCTCTAAAGTTCTCTCCAGCTCTATCATTTTATGGTCTCTGTTCTAATGTCTCTTCTAACTCTGGCATTTTGTGGTTTATGTTATAAGATCCCTTCTAGCTCTGATATTTGATTATCTTAAGGTTCCTCCTAGTTCTAATATTCTATGTTCTATTTTTCAGATTCCCTTCCACTTCTAACATATGTTCTAGGGCAAGAGTTCTTAACTTTATGTGTGTGTCAGGGACTTCTAACACTGACATTATGTTCTAAATTCTAAAAATAAGGTCCCTTCCAGTTTCCAATCTTCTAGAAAACAGATGTGACGGTTCTTTGAAAGTCTGAAGAACAATGCAAATGTAAAGAGGCACTAATATTGCTTTGGAAGGAAAAAAAAAAGAGAGGCTGCTTCTCATGGCTGCCAGACTTACCTGTGTTAGTTGCTTTGCTGAGCTCCTCTAGCAGGAGATTTTGGTTGATAGCTCGCAACACCTGCAGAGTCAACTTCACAGCATATTTTTCCCCATAAGAGTTGATCAGAAGGGCAGCAAGTTCCACCGGCCCCACAGCATTTTGCAACCTGCCTTGGGGAATGCGATCTCTATCTTTATCCAAGTTGACATTTTGCAGTTTGAACTTGAACCTCTCCAGATCATAGGTGACCAGGCTCTCCAAGGTATGCAGCAGGTGGTCACTCAGGGTCTTTGCCATAAGACCGGGTTAATGCTGTTTGAGCCAATCAAGCCAGGCATCAGTAAGGGAACAGAAATCTCCAGCCCTGGGACTGTGAAAGAGATACGGGGAAGTGACAAGTTGTGAAATAAAGGAAGGAAAACAGGAAGGGGAGGGAGGACCAGTGGCAAACCAGACTCCTCCTCTTACCATCAACATATGAGCTCTTTTATTATGACAGAGGTCTGGCCACCTTCTCCCAACCACCAGCTCATCAATCACAGCTCCATAGGCATCAAAATATCATGAAGGCTTTTAGGGAAGGGTGACCTCCAGTCATCTAACTGTGAAAGAAACAAACAAGTGCCAGGGAGACCACTACTCTTGCTACTTTAGCCAAATGGTTGTATATAGGCTCAAGGAATAATAAGAAGAAAAAGAACAATAAACATTTACGTGACATTTTTTAGTCTACAAAGTGCTTTCCACACAACTGTTCTTTGAGGTGTGTAGTATAGGTTTTATTACAGTTTGTTATTTAATATTATTTTTTTCCCAATTACATGTCAAGAAAAATTTTAGCATTCACTTTTACAAGATTTTGAGTTCCAAAAATGGTAGGCATTTTTTCTTAAAATTGGACTTTTATTGTTATTTTTTGTTTTCTTATCACCTACATTTCCCTATGTCCCTCCTTTCTCCCCTCCCACAGAGCCATCCCTTATAACTGTTTTTGAACATGTACAATCATATTAAACATATTTCCACATTAATCATGTTGTAAAGAAGAATTAGAACCAAAGGGAAAAACCAAGAGAAATAAGAAAAAGAAAAGAGAGAGATTGAGTCTTGATGTATTATAGAGTCATTGGCTTCCACTTTCCCAATTCTAACTTTTAAGGAGTTATTTTCTTCAGTTAGCTTTTGTACCTCCTTTTCAATTTGACTAATTTTACTTTTTAAGAAGTCATTTTCTTAAGCAGTTTTTTGTTTCTCCTATTCCATTTGGTCATTTCTACTTTTTTTTAAGCAATTAGGGTTAAGTAACTTGCTCAAGGTTACACAGCCAGGTGTTTCTGGGTGGGTGCTAAGTGTCTGAGCCCAGATTTGATCCCAGGTCATCCCGACTCTGGGGCCGGTGCTCTTACTCATTGTGCTACCTGGCTGCCTCTTTTTTTTTTTTTGCTTTTTTTTTTGGAGGGCAGTTGGGGTTAAGTAACTTGCCCAAGGTTACGCGGCTAGTTATTTTGCATGGGTGTTAAGTGTCTGAGGTCGGAACCAAACTTGAGTCCTCCTGACTCCAGGGCCAGCACTTTACTCACTGCACCACCTACCCATCCCGTCATTTCTACTTTTAAAGCAGTTATTTTCTTTTTCCAAGCTGTTGACTCTTTTTTTTCTGTAATTCTCTTGCATCACTCTCATTTCTTTTCCCAATTTTTATTTTATCTTATATGATTTTGAAGTTCCTTTTTGAGCTCTTCTATGAGTTCTTTCTGGGCTTACAATCACTTCCTGTTTTTCTTTGGAATTTTTTTCATAGGTGCATTGACATTGTTATCCTCTTCTGAGTTTGTGTCTTGATCTTCTCTGTCACTATAATAACTTTCTTATGGTCGGATTCTTTTTCTGCTTTGTTTTGTTTTGAACTCATATTATTTTGGGATTTTTCCTTTCTTTTAAATTTGAGCTCTGTTCCTGGGTTGGAAGGCGTATTGTCTCAGGCTTCTTGTACCAGGGGTTGTAGACTCTGGCTGTTTACCTAGTGCTGCACTGATGCTGCCTCTATGGGGGACCCTTGTGTCTGGTGCTATGCTGAGGGTGTGGGGTGGGAGGTGGCCATAGAGGACAGGTTAATTCTAGTATCTGGTGCCTTTCTCAGGAGAGCAGATCTGGGTAGAGTGTCAAAGTATGTATGTAGGGTGGGGAGACAGAATCATACAACCAGAAAGCATCCTGAGGGCACTGGGAACATAAGGGGCTAATGAGAGGCCCTAGAATGTGGTAGGTATAACATTTACCTAGGGATCTGATAACAGTTCTGATCTGTTTAGGCTGAGGTCTAGGCTGTCAAAAGAGACACCACAGCCCCCAGCATCAACTCAGTAAGTATTTTGGGGGTAGAATTTCAATTCAAGAACTACCCCAAACCTATAATTTTCCCAGCCCTATGCTACAACTATGAGGCCTACAGAAGTAGATGACAATGCCTATGCCCTCAAGGAATTTAGAATCTCATCAAGAAAAAAAATCACACACAAATCAATTGAGTACAACTGCAAAACAGTGAATGATTAATTCTATTACACAGAGCAGACTATGTTTTAGGAGTTCAAAGAAGAAAGAAAAAATAGTAGACTTAATTAATAAGGAAAGATTTCATGGTGGAGACAGACCTGGAGTTGTGTCCTAAATGCAGAAGATTTGGATGTGACATGTTGTACTGGCAGGCACAATAGTCATAGAGGCTCCAACTAGATCAGGCTCTAATATTTACTGCTTGTATGCCCATGGGCAACTCACTTTGCCTCTATGGGTCTTGATTTCCTTATCTGTAAAATGAAAATAGTGAGAATAATAATATTCTTTCTTTCTTTTCCTTTCTTTCTTTCTCTCACTCTCCCTCCCTCCCTTCCTCCCTGCTAATTTATATCTTTTAATATATATTATATATTTATATTTTTATATCCCATTTATCAATTGGGAAAATGAGTTTATTCTTATAAATTTTAATCAATTCCAGATATATGTATATATAAACACATATATTACATATATGCATATATATGAAATAAGGCCTATCATAGTTTCTCCCCCATTTACCTATTCTAGCTGCATTGCTTTTCTTTGTGTGAAACTTTTTTAATTTTATGTAATCAAAATTACCTATTTTATCTTCTGCAATCTTCTCTGTCCCTTGAACTCTTTCCATGACTATAGCTCTGCAAGGAAATTTCTTCTTTGTTTTCCTAATTTGTTTATAATATGACCTTTTATATCTAAGTCACGTGTCCATTTTGAGCTAACTTTGGTGTACAGTGTGAGATACTGGTCTAAATCTAATTTCCAACAAACTGTTTTCCAATTTTTTCAACACTTTTTGTCAAATAGTTTTTTTTACCTCTAGTTGCTGGAGGTGGGGGGAAGGGGTTCTATCAAACATCAGGCTACTAGATTAATTTGCTTTTATATACTATGTATCTAAACTGTTCCACTGACAAACCTATTTCTTAACCAGTTTCAAAGTGTCTTAATAATTACTGCTTTGTAGATTAAGATCTGGTATTGCTAAGCCCCCTTCCTTCCTACTTTTTGGATTAATTCCTTTGAGATGTTTGACCTTTTGTTCTTCCAGATGAATTTTGTTATTCTATAAAGTAATCCTTTGGTAATTGGACCAATATGGCATCAAATGAACAAATTAACTTGGGTCGTATTGCCATTTTTCTTATATTTGTATGGCCTGCCCATGAGCAACTAAAATTCCTTCAATTATTCAGGTCTGTCTTTATTTCTGTAAACAGTGTTTTATGGTTCTATGCATATAGTTCCTGTATGTGTGTCTTGGTAGGTAGACTCCCAAGTATTATATGCATTCTATAGTTACGTTAAATAGAATTTATCTTCTGTCTTATTTTGCTGGGTTTTGTGATAATATATAGAAGTTTTGACAATTAATATGGATTTATTTTTCTATCCTGCAACTTTGGTGAAGTTATTGTTTCAATTAACTTCTATTTGATTCTCTAGAATCCCCTCTAGGAAGACTTCTCTTCTACTCGCTTCCTAACTTCCTTTCAGCTCTCCAAAACAAATCAGAATGGCTTCTGATTTCTCCTCTTCTCCACACATTAACAAAGGTATCAAATATTCTCACACGTATTCACTTGCCTTTCACAGGAAGTAGATGAGAGCTGAGCATATTAAAAACAGATATTTTGGGAAATTCCTAAATTTCCTTTCTCATGGAACTTCAGTAATGACATCTACCTTATTCATCAAGTAGTCATCAAAAGGACTTTCCCAAAGTGAGATGAAATATTCCTGTCACACATCCAACTTCCTCTTTCCTTCATTACAAACCTGGGCATTTCTTTTCTTTTCAGGCAAGAGCCCTAAATTTTGAGAGTAGTACCTTTCCAAAACTACTCCCTTATTTTGTATGAGGGACCTTCTAGTCAAATATAAGCAGGAGATTAATGGAATGGATGGAGAATTGATTACTAAATGAATCACAGAAGTGAATCTGAAAGGAAAGGAAAAAGACAGAGACCATATCTGAAAGAGGAAATTGGTTCACTGATTTTATGATGACAGTATTTATTGAGCAAAGAGAAGTCAACTGAGGAACTCTACAGGTGAGGCAGAGGGGAAATCAGAAAACAGCAAAAGTGGCAAAAGGAGGCAGAAAAGGAGGGCCAAAAGGGAGACAGAGAGGCTGGGAAATGCTAGAGGAGCCATTACACTACTGATCTGCCAGGCATGGCTCATCTTAGCAACCTCATTTTCAACTAACCCCAGAGTCTATGCAGAAATAAGGTTTTCAGGAATGGATGAAAAGACAGAGCAGAGATTGAATCTAGAAGATGGTGGAGAAGTCTGAGAATAAAAGAATAAGGATAGGAACAAAAGGGATGCAGGAATGAAGGATTCTAGATACGCCACCGTGGGAAAGTGACCTTCTCTTTGTCATAAGGTGAGTACAATTAGTGACAGAAATTTACATTTTGGGCCCCTCAAAAACAATCAATTCTTCTAGGATTCTAGGATACATCAATGTTCCATCCCACTTAGGATTTTGAATCTGATGTCCCTACCAAGGGACAATCCATGAAAGTCCATTAGACACTAGGTACATGATGCTATGGAATGAGCACTTAGCATAAAGAGAGATCTATGTCCAAGTTCTGGCTCAGACACTTACTGACTGATAGATGTTAGTAAGGCATATCTCCTCTGAGTGTCATCTGTCAGATGGGAATAGTAATTGTCCTGCTACCTAACTCCAAGATGAGGAGAATACTTGGTAAACTATAAAGCAAACTAGGACCATCATTTCACATAACATTATGTATTGAGTAATTAGAAATTTTTTTCTAAGTATACATTTGTACTAGCTAGGATTAGTTTATAGATTAGCATTTTGTACATTAGAAATAACAGGGTAAGCCTGGAAAATGAGTGCCTGATTTGGGTAAGAGAGAAGACAGCAAACTGACCACAGTTTCATCCAATTCATTATTTTATCTAGGATTAGTCATAGGTGAATGACCCTCAACAAATATGTTTCTTAGGGTAGGTGAAACAGCAGTGCTTTTGTTTTCACTTTGCTCCTGGGTTGCCCTCATAGCATCCTGGCTCCATATAGGAAATTAGAAGACATTTTTTAAAGCTCTTGATTATATTTTATTGTATACTATGTGCTGTCCTCGAGATTGGTGAAACCATTAACATTCAGTTCTGTGCCATGTCAGGGGAGGCAGCCTAGTGTTTTGGAAAGGACTGGATACCTCACACAACATACCAAGATAAGCTCCAAGTGGACACATGATCTAAACATAAAATGTCATATTTTGAAATTGAAATATTGAGAAGAAATATTGAGGCCAGGTGTGGTGTCAAACATCTACAATCTCTGTGACTGAGAAGGCTGAGGCTGGTAGATCAAGCCCATGTATTTCAAGCTTCAGCAAGCTAAGCCAATCAGGTGTAGGCACTAAGTATAACACCAATACAATGAAATGAAGGGTCTGAGGCCGAATTTGAACTCAGATCCTCCTGACTCCAGGGCCAGTCTATTCACCGCCCCCGATACTTATAGTTCTTTCTTTTTTTTTTCATTTTTCAAATGCTTTATTAACTTCTGATTTATATCATTCATTTCCACCAGATTTTGAGTTACAAATTTTCTCCCCATTTTTCCTCCACCCACTGCCCCAAAATACCAGTCCCACAGGATATCCCCTCCTCCAATCTGTTCTCTCCCATATGTTCTCCCTATACCCCCTTCGACTTTTCCAGTAGGGCAGGGTGGATCTCTCTGCCCCAGTGCCTGTATAGGTTATTTCCCAATTACATGTAAAATAGTATTAATAGTATATATATATATATATATACTTTAAACATTTGATTTTAAAACTTTGAATTCCAGATTCATTCCCTTCCTCCCTTGTCACCCACACTTACTGGGAAGATAAGCAATTCAGTATAGGTTGTACATGTGTAGCTAATGCAAAACATTACCATAGTAGATACATTGTAAAAGACTGACTATATTTCCCTCCCTCCTATCCCACCTCCCACTTGTTCTATTCTCTACTTTGATCCTGTCCCTTTTCAAAAGTGGGTGCTATCAACGTCCCTCCCCTTGCCCCCACCTGCCCTCCCTTCCATCATCCCCCCTCTAATCCCCTTCCCCCCTACTCTCCTGTAGGGTGAGATAGCCTATTTAGTGTGTATTTCATTCCCTCCCTGAGACAAATTCAATGAGAATAAGGTTGACCCATTCCCTTTTGCCTTCCTATTCTTCCCCTCCATTGTAACCATTTTCCTTTGCCTCTTCTATATGAGATAGTTTACCCCATTTTGTTTCTCCCCATCTCCTCTCATTATATTCCTTTCACCTCTTAATTTCACCTTTTAAGTATTATCCCTTCCTATTCAATTGGTCCTGTGCTCTCTATCTATGTATACCTGTAGACATATATACACACATTCACATATGTATTCATATTCCCATATACCCTCATATGTATATATATATTTCTATTCCCTTCAACTATTTCATACAGAGAAAAGTTTCATCAGTTACAATTATCGTTTTTCCATGTAGGAATGTTAATAGTTCAACTTTGATAAGTTCTTATGATTTCTTTTCCCTGTTTACCTTCTTGTGCTTCTCTTGCTTCTTGTGTCTGAATGTCAGATTTTCTATTCAATTCTGTTTTTTTCATCAAGAATGTTTGAAAGTCCTCTATTCCACTGAATGACCATATTTTCCCCTGACACATGATACTCAGTTTTTCTGGATAGGTGATTCTTGGTTTTAATTCCAGCTCCTTTGCCCTCTGGAATATCATATTCCAAGCCCTTCGATCCCTCAGTGTAGAAGCTGCCAGATCCTGAGTTATACTGATTGTATTTCCACAATATTTAAATTGTTTCTTCCTGGCTGCTTGTAATATTTTATCCTTGATCTGGGAATTCTGGAACCTGGCTATAATATTCCTAGGAATTTTCTTTTTGGGATATTTTTCAGGGGATGATCGGTGGATTCTTTCAACCTCTATTTTGCCCTCTGGTTCTAAAACATCAGGGCAGTTTTCCTTGAGAATTTCTTGGAGGTTGCTTTCTAGGTTCTTTCTTTGATCATGGCTTCAGGTAGTCCAATAATTTTTTAATTATCTCTCCTGGATCTATTTTCCAGGTCAGTGGTTTTTCCCATGAGATATTTCACATTGCCTTCTATTCTTTCATTTGTTTGGGTCTATTTAACATCATCTTGATTTCTCATAAAGTCACTAGCTTCCATTTCCTCCAATATAATTCTGAAGGAATGATTCTCCTCAGTGAGCTTTTGAGATTCTTTTTCCATCTGGCTAATTCAGCTTTTTAAGGCATTCTTCTCCTCATTGCCTTTTTGAGCCTCTTTTGCCATTTGAGTTAGTCTGTTTTTTAAGGTGTTATTTTCCTCAGTCAGGCTGCTGACTCTCGTTTTGTAATTTTCTTGCATCGTTCTCATTTCTCTTCCCAATTTTTCCTCCACTTCTCTTATCTGCTTCTTAAGGTCCTCTATGGCCTGTAACCAGGTCGTATTTTTCTTGGAAGCTTTTTGGTGCAGACTTCACTGTCTTTCTCCTGTTCCATGCTTTGATTCTTTTTGTCTGCAAAATAGGAGTCTAATATTGGATTGCTTTGCTTCATTTGCTTCCTTTGCCTGGTAATGTTGCTTCTCAATCTCTTAGCTTTTTGCCACAGTAGGACTCTGCCACCAGACAGGGGAGATTTGTTCCAAATGCTGGGGTATTCTCAGCTGCCGGTGGTATTAGTTGGGTGCCTCTCTGAAGCCTCCACACACTCTGGCAAGCTGGTCACACACCCCAGGACCTCCACCCTAGACTGAAATCCAGATCCAAGCAGGTTAAAACAAGTGGTCCCTTGGTCCCCCTACACTCTGCAGGCCAGGAGCTGAAGCTGCCACATGGTGGCAGCTGGCCCACAGCCCTCAGCAGCTTCTAGCCCCAGGGGCAAAAGCCAATGCACTCCCAACTACTGGGTCCCAAAGTCCACACTGCACTGACCTCTCACTTTGTCTTTAGCATCTATGTGTTGATAATTCTGGATATGACCACAGCTGCTGGTGATCTGGAGTCCCTCCACCCGGCAGCTGGTCAGGCCTGCCCTAGGGCTAAAACCTCAGAGTGGGGCTAG
This sequence comes from Petaurus breviceps papuanus, assembly GCF_028583685.1. Lineage (NCBI taxonomy): Eukaryota > Metazoa > Chordata > Mammalia > Diprotodontia > Petauridae > Petaurus > Petaurus breviceps. The sequence continues at coordinate 19,941,917 of NW_027185694.1, read as the reverse complement.
GCTCAGCTCCCAAAGCACTGCTGATTCCTGCTGGCCTGCTGGGTTGTCCTCAGTGGGAGGTTAGCTTCTCTGTCTCATTTTGTGGATTTTGTAGCTCCAAAGTTTGCTCAGAGTACCCTTTTACATGGATTGGAGGTGGTGGGAGCTGGAGTTGTGTGGAGGTCCTCTTTCTACTCTGCCATCTTGACTCCGCCCCCAAATACTTGTAATTCTTAAGAATGATATCACTAATAGTGCAGTTAGAAGGAGTATGCATAGACAAAGGGTACAAGTATACGGTGAATTTGAGGGAATGACATAAAAAAATTAAAGAGTAAGAAAGAGAGTGTGGCTAGGTGGCACAGTGAATAGAGCACTGACCCTGGAGTCAGAAGGACCTGAGTTCAAATCCAGCCTCAGACACTTAACACAAAAACTAGCCATGTGACCTTGGGCAAGTCACTTAACCCAACTGCCCTCCAAAAACAAAAAAAAAAAAAAAGAGGATTCTATTGGGAGCAGAAAGAAAGGAGAGGTAGAAAGGGTAAATTAAAGAGGTGTGAAAGACCTAGCACAGTGGAGAGGAAAATGGGAGGATGGGTGGTAGGCATCACTTGAACTTTACTCTCATCAGAATTGGCTCAAAGAGGGAATAACTTACAATCAAATTAGTGTAGAAATCTACCTTACCCTACAGAGCAGTAAGAGGAAACATATATGTACCAAGTGGTATAACATCCAGATTCTTTTTTTTTTTTTTTGGAGGCAGAAGGTAGGGCAATTGGGGTTAAGTGACTTACCCAAGGTCACACAGCTAGTTTTGTGTTGAGTGTCTGATTTGCTGGATTTGACTCCAGGGCTGGTGCTCTATTCACAGAGCCACCTAGCCACCCCTAACATCCAGATTCTTAAAGGAGAAGTTAAGTGAGTTACAGGATGAAATAGACAGCAAAACTATACTGGGGGTAGGGAGGGGAGGATGTTCTTATTGTCCCCTCTCAGAACTCAATAAGTCCAACCAAAAAATAAACAAGAAAGAAACTAAGGACATGAATAGAAATTTTGAAAAGTTAGATAAGACAGATCATTTGGAGAAAATTGAATGGTAATAGAAAAGAATATACCTTTTTTCTCAGCTGTATATGGCATCTCCCTAAAAAGTGACCATGTATTAGGGCATAAAAACATCAAAATCAAATGTAGAAAGGCAGAAATATTAAATGCATCCTTTCTGGATCATAATGCAATAAAAATTACATTCAACACAGGGCAGTGGAAAGATAGATTAAAAATTCATGGGAAACTAAATAATCTAATGCTAAAGAATCAGTGGGTCAAAGAACAAATCATAGAATCAATAATTTCCTTAAAGATAATGATAACAATAAGATAGTATACCAAAATTTATGGGATGCAACTAATGTAGCACTCAGGGAAAATTTTATTTCTCAAATTCTTACATCAATAAAAGAGAAAGAGCACTTCAATGAATTGGACAGGCAACTAAAAAAACTAGAAAAAGAACAAATTAAAAATCCCCAATTGAGCACCAAATTAGAAATCCTGAAAACTGCAGGTGAGATTAATAAAACTGAAATTAAGAAAACTATTGAACTAATAAATAAAACTAGGAGCTAGTTTTATGAAAAAATCAATAAGATAGATAATCCAAAAAAAGAGAGAAGACCATATTATCCAATATCAAAAATAAAAAGGGTGAATTCACCACCAATGAAGAGGAAATTAAATCAATCATTATTAAATATTTCATGGAATTATATGTCAGTAAATCTAACAATCTAAGTGAAATGGATGAATATTTACAAAAATATAAATTGCCCAGATTAACAGAAGAGGAAATAGAATACTTAAATAACCCTATCTTAGAAAAAGAAATTGAACAAGCCATAAATATGCTCCTTAAGAAAACATCTCCAGGACCAGATGGACTGACAAGTGAAGTTTGCCAAACATTTAAAGAACAACTCATTCTTAAACCATGTAAAATATTTGGAAAAAGTAGGCAAAAAAGGCGACCTACCAAATTCCTTTTACAACACAAATATCGTGCAATATCTAAACCAAGAACAGCAGAAACAGAGAAAGAAAACTATAGATGCACTTCCATAATGAATATTAAGACAAAATTTTAAATAAAACACTAGCAAGAAGATTATAGCTATATCACAAGGATCATACACTATAACCAGGTTCCCTTTATACCAGGAATGCAGGGTTGGTTCAGTATTAGGAAAACTAGCAATATAGTTGACCATATTAATAACAAACCAACATAAGTCATATGATTGTCCCAACAGATACTGAAAAAACTTCTGAGAAAATACAGTACCCATTCCTATTAAAAACATTAGAGAGTGTAGGAATAAAGGGAGCATTCCTTAAAATGGTAAGTAGTATCTATCTAAAACCATGAGCAAGAATTATCTGTAACGGGGATAAGCTAGAAGCCTTTCCAATAAGATGAGGGTGCCCATCATCACCATTATTCAATATTGTACTACAAATGTTAATGTTAGCAATAAAAGAAGAAAAAGAAATTGAAGGAATTAGAATAAGCAAGGAGGTAACAAAACTATCACTTTTTGCAAATGACATAATGGTATACTTAGAGAATCCTATATAATCAACTAAAAAACCACTTATTGTAAACAACAACTTTAGCAAAGTTGCAGGGATATAAAGTAAACTTCCATAAACCATCAGCATTTTGATTTATAACCAACAAGCCCAGCAGCAAGAGACATAAAGAGAAATTCCATTTAAAACAATTGGAGAAACTATGAAAAAAAGTTTGGGAAACTACCAGCCAAGACAAATCCAGGAACCATATGAACACAATTACAAAACACTTTTCACACAAATAAAGTCATATCTAAACAACTGGGAAAATATAAATTACTCATGAACAGACCAAACTAATATAATAAAAATGACAATTCTGCCTAAACTAATTTACTTATTCAATGCCATGCCAAATGGTACATATCAAACTACAAAAAAAAAATTTTATAGAGCTAGGTAAAAAAAGCAACAAAACTCATCTCAAAGAATAAAGGGTCAAGAATATCAAGGGAATTAATTTTTAAAATGCAAAGAAAGGTGGCCTAGCAATACCAGATCTCAAAGTATATTATAAAGTAATAATCATCAAAACTATCTGGGGGCGGCCAGGTGGCTCAGCGAGTAGGAGCACCGGCTCCAGTGTCAGGATGACCAGGAGATCAAATCCTGGGCTCAGATAATCGCCACCACACCCAGAAATAACTGGCCATGTAACCTTGAGCAAGTTACTTAACCCCAATTGCTTTAAAAAAAAAAACTATCTGGTGCTGGCTAAAAAACAGAGTGGTGGATCAATGGAATAGAATAGGTACACAAGACATAGTAGTGAATGACCATAGTAACCTAGTGTCTAATAAATGCAAAGAACCCAGCCTCTGGAATAATAACCCACTATCTGACAAAAACTGCTAGGAAAACTAGAAAATAACATGACAGAAACTAGGTATAGACCAACATCTCACACCATATACCAAGATAAAATCAAAATGGGTATATGATTTAGACATAAAGGGTGATAACATAAGAAAATTAGGAGAGCAAAGAACAATCTGTCTATCAGATCTATTGAGAAGGGAAGAATTTATGACCAAACAAGAGATAGAGAGCAATACAGAGATTTCAGTATTAAATTACAGTAAATTTAAAAAAAGAAATAGGAGGGGACAGAGATAAAGGAAGTATAGAGAGAAGTCTAAAAGAAAAGATAGGATAGGTAAGGAAATGGTCATAAGCAAAAAAGAAAAACAACTTAAAAATTAGAGAGAGGAAAACTAAACGGGGATTAAAATGAAAGAAGAAAAAAGTGAAAACATGATATACAGGGTAAGGCAAGGGGAAGAGAAGAGCTACAACAGAAGGGAAACTGGATATTGCATTTCTAGATTTTAAGTATCAGTGATTCTCTCTTTTACCACCATATTCATATTTGCAAAGAAAGGGATGGGAGCAAAGAGATGAAAAATTTCAAGAAAGAAATAGAAAATTAATAAGCATAACCATAAATGTGAATGGGATAAACTCACCCTCATAATGAAAGAGGATAGCAGAAGAGATTAGAAAACAGAATCCGACAATGTCATTTACAAAAAACATGTAAAACAAGAGTGGCTAGGTGGTGCAGTGAATAGAGCACTGGCCCTGGAGTGAGGAGAACCTGAGTTCAAATCTGGCCTCAGACACTTGACACACTTATTAACTGTGTGACCTTTGGCAAGTCACTTAACCCCAATTGCCCTGCCTTCCTCCCTCCAAAATGCAAAACAAAACACATAAAACAAAAGATTCACATAAAGCTGAAATGAGGAGCTAAAACAAAGTTTATTATGCATCAGCTGATCTCAGAAAAAACAGTGGCAGCAATTATGATTTCAGATATAGATAGGATTAAAAGAGATAAGCAACCATAGATAATGAATCAATATCATTACTTAATATATACAAACCAACAACTAGTATAGTACCTAAATATTTAAAGAAAAAATTAACTGAACTGGCAAGATAGAGAGTAAAATTACAATAATGGGGAATCTTAATAAAACACTTTCACACTTAGAAAAATCCAAACAAAAGATAAGGAAAGAACAAGAAAGAACTTAAGGACATGAATAGAACTTTAGGAAAATTAGTGAAAATAGGTCTTTGGTTATTACTAGATGGAAATAGAAAAGAAATTGCATAATCTAAGCAATGTATGACACTTTTATAAACTTTAATCATGTATTGGGACACAAAGTCCTCTCCAAAAGCTAGAAAAGCAGAAGTGCTACATACATAATTTACTGATTGCAATGGAATAAAAGCAATGTTCAATAAAGGAACTTTAAGGAAAGAAATGAAAAGTGATTAGAGGTGAAATGACATAATTTTAAAGAACTAGCTCAAACAACAAATTATAAAAAACAATAGAAAACTTCATCAAAGGAAATGACAATAGGTACATAACACATCAAAACTTTTGGTATAATGTAAAGCTATTCTTAGGGGAAATTATCTCTAAATACTTTCTTCACCAAAAGAGAGAAAGAACAAATTTATGAATTGAGCATGTGAACCCCCAGAAATTCTGAAATTAAAGATGGGATTAACAAAATTCAGGGCAAAAAGTTAATAATTGAATTGACAAATAAAACTAAGCTGTTTTTTTGTAGAGTTAACTTGATTGGTTTCTTAAGCCAGCTCTAAACTGACAGACTAGACTGAGAAAGTGGGATGTGTAAATGTGGTCCAGGTGTGATTGTCAAGCAATCTATTTATTGATACCATGAGCAAGGTTTTTATAGAGAATTAAAACAAAGAAGGTAATTATAGGTCACTTGGTTTTCTTAATACTCTTTGTTCAGTAATAAGATACCAAGTAGTGATGTCAACTATTAGGCCTTGAAGATAATCAGGTCCCAAAGTATAGTATCTAAAAATGTATAATAGGCAGTTAACATCTTCTGGGAATAATCCCAGATCAGGGTACCTACCTGAATCACAGGATATCAGAAAGGCTCTGATAACAGCTGCTTCTCAAGTGAAAAAACCAAGACTAGTTACTTTGGACTAGCCATAGCAAAAACTTGGAGCAAGCTTATCTAGGACCAGCCTGATTCCTGGATCAGATGTTTTGGCTCCCTTCAGGTTTTGTTTTGTTTTTTTTGCCTTTTGGGAGGGCAATTGGGGTTAAGTAACTTGCCCAAGGTTACTGGCTAGTTTTTGTGTGTGGGTGTTAAGTGTCTGAAGCTGGAACTGAACTCCAGTCTTCCTGACTCCAGGGCCTGCACTTTACTCACTGCACCACCTAGCTGCCCCTTCCCTTCAGTTTTTTTTAAAAAATAATAATAATAAAATAAACAGGTATTTAATATGATTTATAAAAAGAAAGGAAAACAAACTGTTGTTATCAACAATAACAGAGAACTCAAAAAAGGAAAACAAAGTAAATTATCAGAAACTATTTTACCCAATCACATTTTAAGAAAACAGGCATTTTAGAATAGATAACTATTTACAGAAATATAAACTATCCAGATTAACAAAGGAGAAATCGACTATTTAAAGAATCCAATGTCAGAAAAGAAATTAAATAAGTCATAAACTAACCCCCAAAGAAAGTCATTTCACTACCTAGCAAATTAACAAGTGCCATTTAAAGAACAATTAATTCCAATACTACATAAATTGCAGTAATAAGAAAAGTAGATACCCGGGGCGGCCAGGTAGCACAGCGAGTAAGAGCACAGGCTCCAGTGTTGAGAAGACCTGGAGATCAAATCCCGGGCTCAGACACTTAGCACCCACCCAGAAACACCTGGCCATGTAACCTTGAGCAAGTTACTTAACCCCAATTGCTTAGGGGCGGCCAGGTGGCTCAGCAAGTAAGAGCACTGGCTCCAGTGTCGGGATGACCTGGATCAAATCCGGGCTCAGATACTCAGCACCACACCCAGAAATAACTGGCCGTGTAACCTTGAGCAAGTTACTTAACCCTGATTGCTTAATAAAAAAAAAAAAGTAGATACCCTTCAAATCTCCTTCTATGATACAAAAATAGTCTCAATATCTAAGCCATGAAGAGACCAAGTAGCAAAATAAAACTTCAGAACAACATATTAATGAATATTGACCCCCAAATTTTAAATCAAGTATTAGAAGTAGGGAACAACAAAACATTAAAAAAATTATATGGTATGATCAGTTTGTGTTCATATCAAGATTGTTGGATTGTTGGTTAAACACATGATAAATATGATAGATCATGTTAAGAATATAAATAATAAAAACCATGTAACTATATCTGGAAATGCTAAAAAGGTTTTTGTCAAAACCCAGTACCTGTTTCTAGTAAAAGCATAGAAATAAAAGGACCTTTCCCTCATATTGTAAATAATATCTATTTCCAACAGCAAAAATTATATGTAATAGAAAAAAGTTAGAGGCTTTTCCAATAAGATTAGGTATAAAACAAGGATATTCATTATCACTGCTATTGATTAACATACTGCTAAAGCTGTATTACTAAGACAAAAAGGAGAAATCTAGAGAATAAACATAAGCAAAGAGGAAAGAAAATAGTAAAATTTTTTGCAGGTGATTTGATGATTTGCTTAGAAAACCCTGAAGGATCAACTAAAAATTAATTGAAACAATACCTTCAGTAAAGTTACAGGATATAAAATTTTTGACATAAATTATCAGAATCTTTCTATACTGCCAACAAATTCTAGAAGAAGAGCTAGAAAGAGGAATTCCATTCAAAATAGGTACAGATCATGGAACTGTGTAGTAGTGTAAGCATTCTAGAAAGCAACTTACAACTATGCCCCCAAAGCTATTAAAATGTGTATGCCCTTTAACTTAGCAATACTTTTACTAGGTCTATACCTCTCAAAGAGATCCAAAAAAGAGGAAAAGGACACATATGTACAAAAATATTTACAGTAGCCCTTTTTGTGATGGGAAAGAATTGGAAACTTAAGGAATTCCCATCAACTGAGAAATGATTGAACTTGACTTAAATGGATATAATGGAATACAATTGTGCTATAAGAAATGATGAAGGGGATGATTTTGGAAAAACCCAGGAGACTTGTATGAACTGATGCAAAGTGAAGTGAGCAGAACCAGTGTAAGGCCGGTGAGGTCCAGAGCTAACAGGAGTGCACGTGGTCGCTGGCGTCCCGTCATGGGGGGTCTCCAAAAGTGCTGAGTTGGCATCACGGGGTGAGGCCCTAGTGTTTCATCACGGGATGACCACATACTTGGCTTTCCTCCTCCTCTTCAGGGTGGCACACGATTGGCTCGCTGTGGCCATGAGTGAAGGGGAGGAGTGGCTGGAAAAAGAAAAGATAAGATAAGGGACGACCCGGGGAGAGGCAGAGAGCAGTTGGGAGTAGTTCGGGATGGAAGATGTAACCTCTAGTCCTTAATAAAGAAAAGTGTACCTTTCTTGGATTCTGTGGAGTCATTCTCTAGCGGTAGCTGGAGCCGCTGGAGCCAGAGACGTCCGAAGCCTGTTGAGGTGAGTATACCTACCCACATAACATAGCAGAATGTTACAAACCAGGAGAATAATTAATACAATAACAGCAATTATATAAAGTTATTTTTTGTCCATTTTCAAAATTGACCAATGACATCACAAGGTGATATCTTGACTTAAATGTGACTTGGAATTATGTGAGTCAGAGTTGAACAAAGTCATCAGCTTCATTCTCTTTTCCAGAGTCATAGAAGTCCAGTGGCAAGACAAAAATCAAGATGACTGGTGATAGCCTGGGATGCAGTAGATGACCTTGGTATCTTTGGTGTCTGACCAAAATCTAAGACCTCCATACTGTCTGCTTTAGCTGCCTTCATGGCCATTGGAACAAACTGTTCTCATCTGGCCATTTTTCACTTGCTTGGGGTAGACATCCTCCTAATTCACCAACAGGTTTGAGGCCAATCAATTATGTTCAACCTGGTGTAGCATGTCAACAAAGAAGATTTTACAATGGTATGGCCACTGAACATGTTATAGCTGCTTGGAACCACAGGTGAGAGTTTAGTGAACCAGGTGGACACCAAAGTGGATAAGAAGTACTGAAAAGGGTTTGGCAAGCCCTTGTGCCAGAAGTGTTAGTCCTCTATGTGATCACTTTTCACACAAATAAAGTCAGATCTAACTACTTGGAAAAATATTAATTGCTCATGGCTGGGTTGAGCTAATATAATAAAAATGACAATTTTACCTAAATTAAATTATATATTTAGTGCCATACCAATCAATTTACAAAAAAAAAAAACTTTATAGAGCTAGAAAAAATAGTAACAAAATTCATTTGGAAGAACAAACAGTCCAGAATATCAAGGGAATTAATGAAAAGAAATGCTAGGGAAGGTGGACTAGCTACACCAGATTTTAATCTGTATTATAAAGCAGCAGTCATCAAAACTACTTGGTACTGGCTGAGGAACAGAGGAGTGGATCAATGGAATAGATTGGGCACACGAGACTCAGCAATCAATGACTATAGTAATCTATTGTTTGATAAACCCAAAGACCCCAGTTTTGGGGATAAGAACGCATTACTTGAGAAAAACTGCTGGGAAAACTGGAATATGGTATGGCAGAAACTGAGCACAGACCATCACCTAACACCATATCCCAAAATCAAGTCTAAATGGGTGCGTGATCTAGGTATAAAGGTTGATACCATAAGCAGTCTCAGAAAGCAAGGAATAGTTTACCTGTCAGATTTGTGGAGAGGGAAAGACTTTTATGACCAAACAAGAATTAGAGAGCACTATGAAATGCAAAATGGATAATTTTGATTACATTAAATTGAAAAGCTTCTGTACAAACAAAGCCAATGTAACCAAGATTAAGAGGGAGGTGGGAAATTGGGAAAGAATTTTTACAACCTATGTCTCTGATAAAGGACTCATTTCTAAAATATACAGAGAATTGAGTCAAATCTATAAGAATACAAGTCATTACCCAATTGATAAATGGTCAAAGGATATGAACAGGCAGTTTTCAGAGAAGGAAATTAAAGATATCTATAAGCACATGAAGAAATGCTCTAAATCACTATTGATTAGAGAAATGCAAATCAAAACAACTCTGAGGTACCACATCTCACCAGTCAGATTGGCTAAGATGACAAAACAGGAAAATGACAAATGCTGGAGAGGATGTGGGCAAAGTGGAACACTAATGCATTGCTGGTGGAGTTGTGAACTGATCCAACCTTTCTGGAGAGCAATCTGGAATTATGCCCAAAGGGCTATAAATACTTTCATATCCTTTGACCCAGCAATACCACTTCTAGGGTTATATCCCAAAGAGATCATAGAAGTGGGGGGAAGACCCATATGTACAAAAATATTTATAGCAGCTCTTTTTGTGTAGCAAAGAATTGGAAATTAAGGGGGTGCCCATCAACTGGGGAATGGCTGAACAAGTAATGGCATATGCATGTAATGGAATCCTATTGTGCTATAAGAAATGAGGAGCAGATGGACTTCATATTTACCTGGAGAGGCTTATATGAACTGATACTGAGTGAGAAGAGTAGAACCAGCAGAAATTTGTACACAATTATAGACACAACATATGTGTGATGACCAACTTGGATAGACTGGACTTTTCTCAGCAATGCAGTGAAATAAGTCAATCCCAAAAGACTCATGATGGAGAGAGATGTCTACATCCAGAGAAAGAACTAGAAAGAACTGAGTTTGAATCCAGATTGAAGCAAATCACCTGATCTTTTTCTTTTTCTTGTTTGGTTTTATTTCCTCTTTACCATTTTTCATTCCATCTGATACACTCTGTCTTTATAATCTGACTAATATCTAATGTGAAAGTATTTGCAGATCCTATACTTGACTGTATGCTGCCATGGGGGGGAGGAGAGGAGGGAGGGGACAAAATTTGAAACTCAAGGAATTGTGGAATGGAATCTTGTAAACTAAAAGTAAACAAACAAATTAATTTTTAAAAATTAAAAAAAGAAATGTTAGTCCTCCTGAGCACTCCAAATACCCCATTATAAAGATAATAAACTTTAAAAGATTTTGAAACTCTGATCAATACAATGACCAAATACCATTCCAAAAGACTCAAAATAAAATTCTTCCTTTGATTCTTCTTCTCCTCCTCCTCCTCTTCTTTCTCATTTTTTGGACATAGCTAGTATGGATATTTATTTTGCATTAATACATATTTACAATGGGTCTTGCTTTTCTTGCCTTCTTAATTAGTGGGGGAGAGGAGAGAGGAGGGAGAAAATTTGAAACTGAAAATAAAATTTATATTTAAAAGCTATAGAAGATATAAAATATTTAGTAGTATAACTTCCAAGATGATCCCAGGAATTATATGAACCCAACTATTAAACACTCTTTGCATAACTGGAGAAATAAATAATAAATAAATAGAGAGATATTCATTACTCAGGGGTAGAGTAAATATAATTTTAAAATGACAATGCTACTTAAATTAATTTACTTATTCAGTATTATACAAAACTGCTAAAGAAGTACCTTAAAGAAGCAGAAAAAATAATAGTAAAATTCACACAGAGGAACAAAAATTCAAGAATTTCAATGAAAATAAGGAGGGAGGGGCAAAGCAGTAGAAATCAGAAATCATTAAAATAATTTAGTACTAGTTAAAAAACAGAGATGTCACACAACATATAGAAGCAAAGAAACACAGTAGCATAGTGTTCTACAAATCCAAAGACCCTTATTACTAGGTGACAAAAAATGCTGGGAAAACTGGACAGTAGTCTAGAAGAAATAAAATTTATACCAATATTTCATATCATATAATAAGATTAACTCCAAATGGACAAATAACCTAGACATAGAAGGTTATATCATAAGCAAATTAGAGGAATAAAGAGTGAATTGTCATTCAGATCTATGGATAGTGAAGGATTCATGACTAAACAAGTGATGGGGTCACAGAAGATAAAATAAACCATTTTGATTATATATTTTAAATTTTTTTGCACAAACAAATGTAACGTAGTAAAATTAGTAGGGGAATATAAATGGGCAAAACCTTTGCAGGAAGCTTCTCTGATAAAAGGCTCATTCTAAGATACTGGAACTGACTCATATAAGACTTAGAGTCATTATCTAATAGATATGGTCAAAGTATATGAATGGACAATTAAAAAAAAATTTTTTTAAGCAATTGGGGTTAAGTAACTTGCTCAAGGTTACGTGGCCAGTTATTTTTTTTGCGTGGGTGTTAAATATCTGAGGCTGGAACCCATCCCGGGTCCTCCTGACTCTGGGGCTGGTGTTCTTACTCACTGCACCACCTAGCAAGCCTGTGAATGGACAATTTTAAAAAAGAAGAAATACAAGCTCTCAACAACTATATTTTTTAAATTCTCTAAGTCACTAATGATTAGAGAATTTAAAATTAAAGTAACTTCAGGGTTCCTGGTCAATCAGACTGGCAAAGGTAACAAAAGAAGAAAATGACAATTGTTACAGGAGCTTTGGGGAAATAATAATCTGACTGTTGGCAGAGCTGTGAATTGGTGTAGTCATTTTGAAAAATAATTTGGAACTATGCCCCAAAGTTACTAAAGTGTGCATAACTTTTGACTCACATCAAAGAAAGAGGAAAATAACATATATGTACCGTGGAGGCATATTGAAAATCTAATTTATAATAAAATTTAAAATATTAAATAATATTTTTATAATGCTCTTTTCATATTCTGGGGGAAAGTTCTTAGGGAAAAAAGTAATAATAGGTCAGCATGAAATGGGGGGAGGGGGAAGGTCTTTCATTAAGTGAATAGGTTAAGGTTAATAATCACATTTAACTCTGTCTTCCTCACAACATAGCTTCCCCATATATCTGGTCATTAGTCTTAGGACCCATACTACTCCATTGAAAAAGGCAAATTTGATTGATTCATTAAATATCTATTATGTGTCAGGCACTGTGCAAAGAGCAGAAGATACAAAAAGAGGCAAAAAAAGACAGTCTTTTTTGGAGGAGACAATATGCAAACAACTATACACCTACAAATTATGTACAGGACATAGAATAGAAAGCACTAGAATAAACAAGGATTAGGAAATGTTTCCCATTAATTGTGTTTTGACGGAAGCCAGGGAAGCCAATAAGCAGAGAAAAGGGAGAGAGAAAAAATGTCCAGAGACAAGACATGGAGTGTTTTTTTTACAGAACGACGAGGAAGCCAATGTCACTAGATCAAAAAATACATACTGGGGAGCAAAGTGTAAAAAGACTGGAAAAGTAGGAGAGGGATGTCTAGATTATGAAGGACTTTGAATACCAAACAAGGGATTTGGTATTTGATTCTGGAGGTGACAGGGAGCCACTGAAGTTTATTGAATAAGGAGATGACATGGTCAGGCCTTTGCTTTAGGAAAACTATTTTAATGGCTGAATTGAGGATAGATTGTAGTGGGAGAGACTTGAGGCAGGCAGATTCACCAACAGGCTATTGCCATAGTCCAAGAGTGAGGTGATGAGGACCAGTACCAAAGTGGTGAGAAGAAGAGAGAGGGGGCATATTTGAGAGATGTTGCAAAGGTGAAATTGACAGGTACTGGCAACATATTGGTTATGGAGAATAATAGCAAGAAGTCAAGGATGGCACCTAGGTTGTGAACCTGAGGGAATGGGCTTAATGGTGTTGCCCTCTTCAGTCATAGGAAATTTAGAAGGGGGAGAATTTAAAGGGAAAGATAATGAGTTTGGTTTGAGGCACGTCAAGTTTAAGATGTTTACTGGACATACATTTTGAGATGTCTGAAAGGTAATTGGAAAAGAGGGTGATCAAGTGTCAAAGGCTACAGAAAGGTCAAGAAGAATGAGGCTTAAGAAAAAGCCACTATATTTGTCAATTAGGAGATCATTAGTAATTTTGGAGAGAGGAGTTTGAGTGGAATGATGAGGCAGCAAGCCTGATTGTAAGGGATTAAGAAGTGAGAGGTGGGGGCAGCTAGGTGGCACAGTGAATAGAACACTGGCCCTAGAGTCAGGAGTAGCTGAGTTCAAGTCCAGCCTCAGACACTTAACACAAAAAAATTAGCCATGTGACCTTGGGCAAGTCACTCAACCCCAGTTGCCCTGACTTCCCCCTCCAAAAAAAGGGGAAAAAAAAGAAATGAGAGGTGCAGCTAGGTGGCACAGTGAATAGAGCAATGGCCCTTGAATTCAGGAGGACCTGAGTTCAAATTTGACCTCAGACACTTGACACATTTACTAGCTGTGTGACCTTGGGCAAGTCACAACCCCAATGGCCTTGCCTTCTCCCCTTCAAAACAGAACAAAACAAAAAAAAGTGAGGGAGAAGAGTATAGATGGTCTTTTCAAGGACTTTAGCCACAAATGATAAGATATAAGACAACAGTTATCAGGGATAGAAAAATCAAGTGAGTGTTTTTAGAGGATGAGGGGGAATGAGCATGTTTTTATGCAATAGGGAAGGAGCCAATAGACAGAGAGAGAATAAAGATAAGTGGCAGAGTGGGGATGACAGAGGGAGCAATCTTTTGGAGCAGAGAGGAAGAAATGGGATTACTTTTTCAGGTGAAAGAGTGGGCCTTGATAAGGAGTAAGTTTACTTCTTATAAGACAGGAGTGGAGGTCATAGTGGCAGAAGGCATCTGAGAAATAAGAGATGAGGAAGAGGGGAGAAGACAACTCACTGGGAATGGTCTCAGTTTTTATAAAATATGAGGCAAAGTTCTCAGCTGAGAGGATGGGGGTGAGGAGGTGGGGAGCCATGAGACGTTTGAGGAGGGATAAAAAGGTCTGAAAGATAAGGAATTGGGGGCGGCTAGGTGGTGAAGTGAATAGAATGCTGGCCCTGGAGTCAGGAGGATCTGAGTTCAAATTCAGCCTCAGACACTTGACACAATTACTAGTGACTTTGGGCAAGTCACTTAACCCCAATTGCCTTCAAAAACAAAACAAAACAAAAGATAAGGAATTAATATGTTTGGACAATTGGCTATAGTAATCAGGGTATCATGTTTGGGGGGGAAAATCACAAGAGTTTAACACTTTAAAAAAATGCGGAATAGAAAGCTGAAGATCAAATAGATTAGATAAACTCTAAGGTCTTGCCAGCTGACTCAATCTCCCAGCTATTTTAAGAGCCCTGTGATAGAAGGACACGCCTTTAGTCTGAGGTCAGTTCATTCAAAGCCAGGTCACAGCTGGGTACAAGTCAGAGGGGAAAGAGGTGAGGCATGATTGGGCAGACTGCTTTTGCACTTACATCCCTGAGGGGGGTAGAAGGCCCAGTAGAGAAAACCACATCCACTTCACAATTGCATTTTACTATGATCCTCCCCCTCTCCACCCTCAACTACAAAGCATTTTTTGAGGTGTAGAAAGGAGGAGATGGCTCAGTGGATTGCTTGCTAGGGCTGGACATAGAAATCCTCATCTGTCCGAGTTCAAATATGGCCTCAGACACATACTAGCTGTCACTTAATCCTGTTGGCCTCAGTTTCCTCAGCTGTAAAATGAGCTGGAGAAGGAAATGGCAAACCACTCCAGTATCTTTGCTAAGAAAACCCCGATTGAGGTCACAGAGAGTCCCATAGGACTGAAACAAGAAGGGAGGAGATAGGAGGGAAGGAAAAGGCAGTTTGGGGACAGTCTTCAAGGAGTATGAGGGTCAGGTAGGAGTTTAGGAGAAGAGAGAGGAATCCAGAGGGAGCCCAAGGAGGAAACCTTTCGGGATGTGACAGAGCAGCTCAGTGCACAAACACTCAAAGAGCCAGGTGGAGCGGGTGGAAGAGGTTCAGAAGAGCCTGAGCAGCTTTGGGAAGGAAGGGGTGACGTGCCCCTTTACTGGCGAGGATAGACGCCCAGGAGGCGGGGACAACTTAAAAGTTCCCTTAAAAGGAAGGGACTTTTGTTCAGATCCGGGTTGGACTAGGTGACCTCTGATATCCCTTCCAGCATGCACATTTAAGGAAGGGGATTTCTCCGGTCCGGGGAAAGGCTAGAAGAATCTTTCCCCCAGAGAGCGGGGAGTAAAAAAGGGTCTTGAGGGGCAGGCCGAGAGAGGAGCAAGTTGCCAGGGGCGGAGCGAGAGCAGGAAGAGGCGGGATCTGAAGGGGCGGTTTCCCTAGGGGCGGGGCGAGAACAGGAGGAGGAGCCTAAAGGGGCGTAGGCAGAGGTGAGGCAATCTCCCGGAGGCGGAGTGAGAGCAAGGGGAGGAGCGTAAAGGGGCAGAAGGGAGGAGGTCTCTCCTGAGACTAGAACAAAAGGGGTCTTTTGAGGAGCTCGAGTGTCTCAAGATATAAGAGGTTGGATGCAAGGGAGGAGATGATTGTTCATTTTTACTCTTCATCTCATGTTCAGTTGGGGTTGTTCGCTGCCCCCTTTCCCCAAAACAATTCTACTAGCCTCCGCCTCTGTCTCCCCCCGCAGGCTCCATCCCCCACCTCTGGGAGTTAGGAGCAGAGCAGTTCCTCCCCCATCTCCCTCAATTAGGACCAGGAATTCTTAGAGTAAGAGAAACCAACCCCCTTGGAAGGAGTAGCTCCTGGAACTACAACTCCCAGAGAACGCCGGAACTCAACAGACCAATCAAACGGCGCGAAGGAAGCCCGCTGGGATTGATATTTCCCAGAATGCCTCCGGAAAAGCGAACTAGCCATTGAGTAGCCCTCTGGGATGAAGCCGGGCGAGGGCGTGTCCCTTCCTGTATCCCCAGAACCACGCCCTGGAAAAGACCTCCCTCAGATTTGTAACTCTTTCCGATTTATGGAGTCCTGACCTGCTGTTGATTATCAGCATCCTGATTATGCTTTTGAAGAACCCTCCATAAAGTTTGGTCAGTCGATATGTTTTCTAGGTATGGTGACAGATTTTCTTTACTCTCTCCCCTTTTTGTCCCTTAAAGCAAATGGCGGCATCTTTTCCATAAAGGTGTGTTTGGCCTTGCAACACATAATGTAAGGGAAGAAACCTAGGTCTGGAATTTCAGGAGATCTGAATTGTAGTTGCAACTCTGCCACTTTTTTTTGTTGTGGGATAAATCACTTCATTCCTATGGGCCTCGGTTTTCCCATAATTAAAAGCAAGATGTTGATCTATATCTCTAAGGTTTCTTCTAGTTCTAACCTAGAGTAAAGTAAATCTGAGCAGGAATAACACTTATCTGCTTTAACCCGATTACTAGGTTAATTTGGATCGGGCAAAAAATACTTAATGGCCTCTATAAATCCCAGTATTTTTGGAATGATTGGTAAGTTGGAGTTTGGTGTGATGGTGAAGATGAGTTCAGTTTTAGAAATGTTGTGTTGAAGGTGACTATAGGACATCCAGATGTAAACGTTTTTCAGGCAATTGGTGATTTTGCAGGAGGTGGTTAAGGATGTCTGATACTGTAGAGAAGTTAGTCCTGTTACAAGGGGCGAATGAAGATAAAAACATCTTCCCGAATTAAGATTTTCAGTAAAAAACTGAGATAAAATAGGGAAGTGAGAATATATTGAGAATTCTACATACCTCTGATTTTTGTGATACTAATCAGTTTTCAAGATTCCTCAGAGGGAAAAGGATCCTAAGCTAGGCCAATAACTTGTGACCTTGATTGAATCCCTTGCTGAAGACCAATCTCTATTAAATGTAGGCTAACTATCCTATCATAAGAGATCTTGAGCTGGGAAGGATATTAAAAAGATCATCTAGCACAGCAGATTTTACCCTTTATTTACAAAGATTTTTCTATCCTTTATTTTGTGCTGCAGTAGTACACTAACCTCATGTATTTAAAGGGGATTCATTGCAAAACGCAAGGGAATAGTCTTCCTAAAGTACATTAACAGGATAGTTATTATTCAGTAGTGTGTCCAACACTTTGTGACTCCAGTAGGGTTTTCTTGGCAAATACACTGGTGTGGTTTGCTATTTCCTTCATTTTTTGCAGTTGAAGAAACTGAAGCAAACAGGGTTATATGGCTTGCCCAGGGTTACATGACTTGCCCAGGGTCACAAGGGTAGGAAGTGTCTGAGGCTAGATTTGAGCTCTGGTTTTCCTGACTTTGTACTTGGTGCTCTATCTGCTATGCAACCTAGCTTCTCAGATTAATAACCCACAGTTTCCAGAAAGTTCTGAAGATATGAGCTTTGCCTTCTCTCAACTACTACAAGACATTTGTCTGTCACATTTAGCTCCTTCCTGCTTCAAGATTGTTTTGGATATTAATTTATTTCTCATTCTCTGACTGTGGATTTTTTTGTACGGAGCTGCCCTTTGAAGCTTTTTGGTATGTGCTGCCTTAGCTTTCACTATGTCATATGGAAGTCTAGGCCTGAGCTAGAACTTCCCTTCTATTTTTACTCCTATCAAACTTTCATCTTCATTCATATTACCCAGAACCATCTATTCAAGTGCTAGGAAAGTGCTATCCTACCCAACTTGATCTACCTTTCCCAAGCTAGTGTCCAGTTCTGCCTTTTCAGCTGCCTTCTGGACATCTCAAAATGAATATCCCCTAAACATCTTTAATTCAACACATATATAACAACTTATCTTTTAAAAATACTTCTATTGATATCTTTTTTTGCGTCATCTAGATTATTAGCTACATCCCTTTTCAACAGTTCTCGAAGAGAGTTGACCATTATGAGAGAGAGAAAGAGAGAGAGGGAGAGGAAAAAAATACCATAAAATCAATCACCACATTCCCTCTTCCCCCCAAGTCTGACATATTTGATGTTTCACACCCCTTAGCCCTGACCTCCACAAAGGGGCAGAGGGAAATGTCTTCTTGTATCTCTTCTTTGCAGTAAAGATGATTTTACTTTTTTGAGTAAAGTTTTTGAGTGTTTTGTGGTGGTTGTTATTTTCATTTACATTGTTGTAGTTATTGTGTATACTATTTTCCTGGGCCTGTTCACTTCATTTTGCATCAGTCAATTCATATTAAGCTGTCCTGTGCTTCTCCATATTTATCATGTTCATATTAATACCAGCACATTAATATTCCATTACATTTATTTATCACAGTTTGTCTAACCATTTCCCAATCAATGAGTACCTACTTTGTTTCTAAGAACTCATTATTTTTACACTAAAACAGCACCCCCTTCTGACCTTTCTATATTTTTCAACCCCTCTTTCTCTTATCCAGGTTCACAAGCTAGAAAATTATCCTTGACAAACCTAAAATTTCGATGTAAATGTCAGTTTTTATTACTGTGATCCTCGACTGAAGCTCCTTTACTTATATTTATTTATAAGTCAAATTAACAAGCATTTATTAAATGTTTACTCTGTGTCAGCTAACTCTTGAATAAGGCTCATTCTGTAATTGCTTTTTCCATTTCGTCTTTCCTTTGAGGAATCTCCAGTAAACAAGGAATTCTGCATTCTACTTAATGGAAGGCTGTCATCCTGTCAAATCTTACCAATGGTAACAATGTGAAGGTATGGTTAAAGTTTTTTTCCACGCTGACTGTGGGATTTCTTCCCTGTAAGCACTCAGTGCAAAATGCCTAGGTTTGAGTTAATACAATTTCCCACATTTATGAAGCTTCTCTCCTTTGTGGATTCTCTGGTATAAGATAAGGTAGTAGTAACCATGGAAACTTTTCCAACATTCTTTACATTTATAAAATTTTTCCATTTTACAATTCTGACTTCTTGAAACCTCTTTTCTGAACAAAAGTTTCTGGTTTCCCTTCTGTTCTTTTCTTGAAGTCATATACTTGTCTTCACGACCTTTCTTTGTCTTTCTAGGTTTCTCTAACACTCAGGATTTGGGGAAGTGGGGATTGGAACCTTAGATCTTCTGGGTCAAGGGTTCTTAATTTGCGATCTCCAAACTTGTTTTTTAAAAAGATTTTGATGGGGCAGCTAGGTGGCACAGTGAATAGAGCACCGGCCCTGGAGTCTGGAGGACCTGAGTTTCAAATGTGGCCTCAGACACTTGACACACTTACTAACTGTGTGACCTCAGGCAAGTCATTTAACCCCAATTGCCTTGCCTTCCTGCCTCAAAAAAAACAAAAAAATGACACAAAAAAAAGGTTAAGCCATTTTAAAAGATAATATACTATGTGGTTACATTTCTTCAGAACTTTGAACTCTTTTGTTTTCACAGTTTATCTCATGACGCGAAAGAAATATAATGTCAGTGATCATTTCACTTTGGTGAAAGAAAACTGAGGAAGAGTAAGAAAATTAAACTGCTATTTATAAGGCAGACGTTCAAGAGCTCAAATTCTCTTTTAAAAAGTTGAAATCAATTTCTGGCATATTTTGTTCTACAGTACAAATACCACTTGCCATGGGACAAGCATCTCTCCGTGTGTGACACATACAGCCAAAGATGTTGATGTTTTCTCAGTGTTACACAGACTTACTGCAGAGTAGTTGAACATCCTAGGCAGGTAAAATCCCAAACCACCAGGTTTGTACTAGCCAACAGTACATATTTGGCCTTTCCTCTGAGTTTGCCCTTATCTGTCCTTCCTGTACACTCCCAACCCCCCCTCACCATGCTGAAGAAAAACTCTATCACCAAATCATCTGCCTTTTGGCTAAGGGCAGGGACTTTCATCTTTCAGCTTTAGTGTACCTTACATATAGTAGTATGAGTTGTGGACACATATTATAAATTTCCTTCTTAGTTTCTCTAGAGATATTAAGAAATATTTTCTCTGAGTCTAAATCCCTATCCAATTTTCCTCTTAGGAAAACGGGTAGAACAAAAGCCATGACTTTTCTTAGGGAAATGGATTGAGTGATAAATAAACTTAAGTGTGAGAGCACTAAGATGCCTCCTACCCTCCAAGGGAAATGTTTTCTATTCCATGGACAGGGAGGTATACTCTTGGCCTCCTTTTCCAAAAGATTCTTGTTATAAATCTCTTAGAAGAAGCCTTATTGACCCCTGAAAGGGAGTCATCCAGAAAGAAATGGGATGGTGACTTGGTTATTTTATTCATCTTTTCTAGAATGTTAACCCCAAACTGTGTTTTTGCATAATGTGATTTTCTTCAGGATTCTTGTAAATGTTACCTAAAATTGTTTTGAGGTATGTTAGAAGACATGGAGGAACTATTCCAGTTTGTACATCTCTCTTTCTAAGCCAGAAATGGTTTGGATATTAGATTAATGTTAAATTATTTCTGGAATATGTGTGCCTAAAATACAGGGTACAGTATTAATATTTTTTTGACATGCTGTGACTTAGAATATTTTAATACCCTTCTAAATAGTCTCCCTTTTGCTACGCTCTTTCCTCCCTGCTTCTATACAGCCTGTCCTGAACGCCATAACAAATTACTGTCCAAGTACCATCTTCATCTCAAACCTTGTTACTACTTCTCAAATCAAATTCTGACTTATCCTGTCATGTGTTCACAACAATCTGGCCCAAATTTATTTCCTCAAGTTCACATCTCATCCTTGCCCATCCTTTGAAGCCCAACTCTAGGAGGAGGCAATGTAGAGTAATAGGCAGGCCAGGCATACCAGGTTAACAGCCACCCAGGATACGCATACAGAGGATCGTGAATAACAGGTGTCAGTGACACAAATGAGCCTAAATGGAGGGGGGGGTACCTACCTGGAAAAATGTACTTAGACAACAAACTCATTGACCAGCTTCATTTTGAGAGACTTTAAAAGACAGGCAAAACTGAGGAGGAATGCTCTAAAAGAGTGGCATGGTCCTGTAAAAATAGTGTCAAAAGCAATTACCTTTGAGAGAGCTAAAGTGGTGGTCAATACTCAGGGCAAAAAAGGGGGCAAAGCTAAGATTTATTGAAGGCACAAGGAAGCTCCAAGAAGGGAGAAGACCACTGTGTGATAATTGGCGGCACATGGAAGACTCAACTCCTTTGTTTCTGTTTTCTCTTGCAAAGGGTACTTCTTAGGATGGGGAAGGACAGAACAAAATGTTTAGAAAGCATTGAGTGAACCTCCAGAGAGGTGAGGACAGGATAGAAGAGTTCCTCACTGCCCACACTGAGTCAACCAACCACCAGGCCCAGACAAGGATGTTCTCAAAGAACTTTATGTGACTGCTTAGCCACTATTGGTGATCTTTGAAAGATCATGGAGAATAGGTGAGGTTCTTCAAAGTGGACGTTGGGAATTGTCCTGGTTTTCAAAAAACATAAAAAGATTAGTTCTTTAAACTATAGATTATATAGAATCTTGGTTATTCATAGTTCACTTTGCATCAATTCGTAAAAGTCTTCTCAGGTTTTTCTGAAACTGTTCTGCTCATAATTTCTTATAGCACAATAGTATTCCATTACATTCATATATCACAACTTGTTCAGCCTTCCTCAGTTGTTGGGTATCTCCTACATTTTCAATAGCCACAACAAAAAGAGCCGCTACAAATATTTGGGTACCAATAGATCATTTTTCTTTGCTTTCTTTGGGATACAGACCTAGTAGTGCTGAGTCAAAGAGTGTGTACGGTTTTGTAGGTATAGTTCCAAATTCCTCTCCAGAATGGTTGGATCAATTCACAGTTCCACCAAGAAAGAGTGCATTAGTGTCCCACTTTTTCCACATCCCCTCAAGCATTTGTCATTTTGCTTTTCTGTCATTTTAACCAATATGATTAGATATGAGGTAGTATCTCAGTATTATTTTAATTTGCGTTTTCCTAATCAGTAGTTATCTAAAGCATTTTTTCATGGGACTGTTAGTGTTGATTTCTTCTGAAAACTGTTTTGGCAAAATTCAAAAACATTACTAAAGGATGGTTAAACTCTTAGAAATAATGATAACTAAGAATAGGGGATCATCAAGGTAGGACAAGGAAAACTAATCTCATTCTCTTTTTTTGGGCAAGGTTACTAAATTATAGACCAGTGTGATAGACATAGCATATCAGTATTTCAACAAGGCATCTGACAAAGTGTCACGATATGGACACAAAGGAAAAATGTAGAAAAGATTATAGGAGCCTAGGTTCAGAATTGGACCCATAGTAATAATTGATGGATTGTTGTCAATCTTAGAAAGTGGTCCCCAGTGTAGTACCCTAAGGTTCTGTTCTTGGTCCTTTCTGTTTAAAATTTTTATTAGTGATTTATATGAAAAAAATACCTAGACAACACACTTGGCAAATTTGTGAATGATAAGAAATTGGAAAGGATTTTGAAATACAGAACGAAGATACAAAAAGAATTCAGCAAGTTAGAAAAAATAGGCTTGATAATAAAATAAAATTTAATAGGGATAACAGTCTAGTGCCTAGATGAAAAATAATCAACAAAATAAGTACAGGGTGGGAGAGACCTTTTTTTACTTGAAGGTACCAATTCATGAAAAAAGATATGAGTTTTAGTGAGCTACCAGGTGTAACAGCAAGCACCCTAGCATCCCCAGGATAGCTGCCAACACAGGTTCTTAGATCTGCTTTTCTAAAGGAAAGCAACTCAAAATGGGTTAACAATCTTGCTTTAATCAAACATATATCATTTACCTAGTTCAGGGGAAAAAGGTCAGCACCCCAAACTTCAGAGAATACAGAGGTTACAAGCAAACAAAAAAATTACAGACAGAGAAACAAATCAGCAGACAGGCTTCCAGCTGCCTGACCATTACATCCATACCTAGTCACTTACCAGAGAGGTAAGCATCAACATCTGAGTTGGGGGGGTAGGGGGGTGCTCAACGGCTGCCCAGAGTCTCATCTGGTCAAATCACACAGCTCTTATTAAAGTAAGTCCCAAAGCAAAGCCTCACATCAGGGTATATATAGCCTTCTCCTGGATCAGAGAATGTCACAACCCTCTTGACCCACTGCCCAATCACAAAGTAAAAACAAGCCTCCTGCCATAGGCTCCATGTGACCACATTCAGCCTATTAGGAGGCAGAGTATATTTTCAAATCAAGGAAGGTTCTCTGAGTCACTTAAGCCTATCAAAGGGCCTAGGGGCAGGGAATATCTTAAATTCCCATTCCCAAAACGCCAGGTCTGTGAATCTACTGGATAGCTTGTCAGCCCCCAAAATGCTAAAAAAACAAACAGTGGAGGTTATGGACCTACTATAGTCTGCCTTGATCAGACCAGGAATATTGTGTTCAGTTCTGAATGCTACTTTTTAGGAAGGACATATGTAACCTGGAGTCTATCCTGAGGAGGATGATCAGTAGGTAAGAGTACTACAAACCATGCTACGTGACACTTGAAGAAAGAAATAAGTTTAGCTTCAAGAAGAGGTTAAGTGTTTGAACATTTAAAATTTAGAGAGTAGACAAATAGAATATGGTTAATTGAGTATTTTGAGGTGTACTGGTCCATTTAGCTCCTCCCTGGATGGGGCCTGGTGAAACTTCAGAATTGAACAAGATCTAAAGTGCTAATTAAGTTCTCTTCTTCTTGGAGAGCTCTACAATCCTAAAATCATAGACATAGAGCTGAAAAAGACATTTGTCATCTAGGTTTGTTTATTTAGTTCTTCATTTATTTATTTTTAGTTTTCCACATTCAGTTTTATAAGAGTTTGAATTGTAAATTTAGTTCTTTATTTAATTTATTATCCTTTCTACTATTCCCCACACCCAATTGTTCAATAAAAGAAAAAGAAAATTCTCACAACAAATACACAAGTCCAGCAAAATAAATTTCCAAATTGGCCATGTCCAAAAACATCTGTCTCCTATATTTTAAGCCTATCACTTCCCTGGTGAGAAAGAGTTGGACACAACTGAACAACAACAAAATTCTCTCCCTGATAGGAGGTGGTTATTGTACTTTCTCTTCAGCCCTCTAGAATTATAATTATAGTTTCCAGTTTGGGGATTTTACAGGAATTGCTGCTATAAATATTTTTCTGTATATGGAGTCTTTCTATATTTCTTTGATGTCTTTGAGGAAAAAATCTATAGGGATATTGTTGGGTCAAAGAGTATGGAGTTCAGTGATTTGGGGGGCGTAGATCAAATTGCTTTCCAAAATAGGTAGATCAGTTCACCGAGAGTGGATAATTGGACTTGTTCTCACACATGCTTTACAACATTTTTGTCATCTTGGTCAGTTTGATGGATATGAGGTAGATCCTCAAAGTTGCTTTGATTTGCATTTCTATAAATATTAGTGATTTGGAGTATTTTTATGTGGTTGTTGATGGCTCTGATTTCTTCCTTTGAAGACTGCTTTTTATATCCTTTGACCATGTCTATTGGTAAATGGCTCATAAATTTTAATGAATTCCTTATATGTGTGGGAATTGAGAGCTTTCCATAGTTTCTGACAAGCTGCTTTACAGTTTTCCAAGTTTTTCTTGAACAGTGAGTTCTTGCCCTATTGTCTCTGGGATCTTGGGATTTATCAAACACTAGACTACTGTGTTTGCGCTTTTCTATTTCTTAATTAGCCAGTTTTTTTTTTTGAATACTGCTTTTTAGTATAGTTTAAGATGTGGTACTGTTATCCTCTCTTCCTTACCACTTTTTTTCCTCATTATTTCTTTTGAGTCTCTTGACCTTTTGTTCCTCCAGATTGATTTTATTATCATTTTTTCAACCTCTGTCCCACTATAAAGTGGTCCTTTGGTAGTATGGTATAACACTAGATAAGTAAATTAATTTTGGTAGTATCGTCATTTTTATTGGCTCAATTAACCCATGAAAAATGAACGTTTCTCTTTTATTTAGGTTTGTCTGTTTCTACAAAGAGTATTTTGTGGTTGGTTTGTATAGTTCCTAGGTATAATCCTAGTCGATAGATTCCCAAATATTTTCTATATTCTGGAAGCATTTTGAATGGAATTTCTCTATCTCTTCTTCCTTGGTTTTGTTTTTAATATAAAGGAATGCTAATGATTTATGTGGATTTATTTTATATTCTGCATCTTTACTGAAATTATAGTTTTAATTTTTTAGTTGACCTTTAGGGTTTTCTATGTAAATCAACATATCATCTGGAGAGTACTAATTTTGTTTCCCCATTGTCTATGCTAATTCTCTTAATTATTTGGACATCATCCACTTTAACTACTTCATTTTATAAATAGAGCTCAGGAATGTGGTACAACAAATCAGTATTAGGAACTGGGCAGATGGATCAGTTAACTGGTAAAAGATTAGAAGCAAGAGGTATTGGCAAGGGTGGAAACAAAGTCAGAATCAGAAAATCACAATAAGGTTTTCCATCCTCACAATCAGCTTTAAGAGAAAGGAAAGTTCTGTTTTTAGGTTGCTAGGGTTTGTTATGGGCTAATAGACAAGGAGTCAAGCTAGACACAAAATGGGTTGAATTTGTTGTACTCATGGGCTGTGTGGATCCATATGACTTTAAAGCTTGGTCATGCAATGGTAGGTCCTCACTCCAGACACACCCAAACCCCATGTTAACTGGAGAGGTTCCAGTGTTTCCATTCCTTTATTAACCTCCATGAAATGTAGGAACAGCTGATTCTGTTCCTTCCCCAAAGGCTGGGAGGGAGAGGTTTCTACAGACTACTAGAACCATTCGTGGGGCCTTTGATGAAGGGCCTTCACCAGTTCTGAGGCATGAAGTAGGCAAAATGACTCTAAGATCCTCTCTTTTGATTTGTATCTATCTTACTGCAAGAAATGTTAAAGGCACCAGGGTTAGAGGGGTCAAGGGAGTCCATTCAAGGCATGAGTGTCCACCCATACAAAGCACACAGGTAGGAGTTGGAATGTTATATATAGGGAACAGCCAGAACAGTTTGACTAGAACAAAGAGTTTGTGAAGGAGATTAATATGAAATAAGAAATAAAATTAATATGAAGGTAAAGCTAGATTGGGGGAGGGAGGTGTTTTGCTGCAGAATCCCTCTTTATCCTAAAGAAAATAAGCACCACAGAAATTTTTTGAGTAGCATAGACATGGTTAGATCTGTGTTTTTGCAGATTCAATTCAATAATCATTTATTAAATACCTACTATGTGCCATCCAGTGTGCCATGCATTGGGTATGCAAAGACAAAAATGAAAGCCATTCCTCATTGCCTCTCAAAGTACCGACTAATTGGCTGGCTTTTAAAGCCTTCTACTCGTTGCTTCTTACAGTTCCAGAATTGTTCTGTGATACTGCTCTGTGTACTCCACATGTCATCTCTCATCTCCTTGCCTTTGCACAGGTTTTCCCCCATTCCTGGAATGTACATCTTTGCACCCTACTCTTTATTAAAATGTAAGATTTGATGGTAGGGACTTTCATATAGTGGGTGCTTAATTAATCTTTGTCAAATTGAAGTGACTTTTTATATTTAACTCATTTGCATAACTTTGAATTTATTATGATATGTGGTTCCTGAGAAGCTACTCTAAAGCCGTTTCTCACCAGGATGCTCTTCAGTTTTCCCAGCAGTTCTTCTTACATAAAGAATTATTTCCCCAATGCTTTGTATATCACAGGGGCACTGTGCTGGAATGTATAGAGAACTAACTCTAAAGTCAGAAAGACCCAGGTTCAAGTCCAGCCTCTGAAACATCCTTGCTTTGTGAGCCTGGATAATTCACTTAACTTCTCAGCACACCGTCCCCCAACCCCTGCTGTTGCTAGATATATTTCCTTACAAATCATGCCTAGCTCACTTATACTCATCAACTTTCCTATTTTTTATCTAGTAGAATATAGTTTTGATAATACTTGAAAATATTATATCAAAATACCAAGGGGATATTTTTTAAAAGGAGACAAAAATAACAAAATTAAAGAACAAAAGCTCTACAATGTCAAGGGAAGCATAGAATCATCAGATCTTCAACTAAATTATAAAGCAATCATCTTTTAAAAAATGGATTCTTTTCTGAACTTGACAGACACTAACAAACACGAACATTTCCCATATGCAAAGAACATAAGGTAGTTGTATATGAAATTGCAAAACTTAATATGTAGGGGCGGCCAAGTAGCACAGCGAGTAAGAGCACCAGCCCCAGTGTTGGGATGACCTGGGGATCAAATCTGGGCTCAGATACTTAGCACCACACCCAGAAATAACTGGCCGTGTAACCTTGAGCAAGTTATTTAACCCCAATTGCTTTAAAAAAACAAAACAAAATTTAAAATGTACCTTGTTTTTTTTTTATCAAATGCTTTCATAACTTCTAGTTTACATCATTCATTTCCGCAAGACTTTGAGTTATAAATTTTCTCCCTGTTTTTCCCCTACCCACCACAACAAAATAACGATCCCACTGGATACCCCCTCCTCCAATCTGCTCTCTCCCATATCTTCTCCCATACCCCCTCCAACTTTCCAGTAGGGCATGGTGGATCTCTATGCTCCAGTGCCTATATATCTTATTTCCCAGTTACATGTAAAATAATATTGATAATAGTATATATATATACATATATATATTTTTTTTAACATTTGATTTTTTTTTAAAGCAATCGGGGTTAAGTAACTTGCTCAAGGTTACACGGCCAGTTATTTCTGGGTGCTAAGTATCTGAACCCAGATTTGATCCCCAGGTCATCCCGACACTGGAACCGGTGCTCTTACTCACTGAGCCACCTGGCCACCCCTAAGCAATTGGAGTTAAGTAACTTGCTCAAGGTTACACGGTTTCTGGGTGGGTGCTAAGTGTCTGAGCCCCGATTCGATCCCTAGGTCATCCTGACACTGGAGCTGGTGCTCTTACTCGCTGTGCTACCTGGCTGCCCCTAAACATTTGATTTTAAAACTCTGAATACCAGATTCATTCCCTTCCTCCCATGTCACCTACCCTTACTGGGAAGATAAGCAATTCAATATAGGTTGTACATGTGTAGCTATGCAGAACATTTCCATAGTAGACATATTGTAAAAGACTAACTGTATTTCCCTCCCTCCTATCCCACCTCCATTTGTTCTGTTGTCTACTCTGATCCTGTCCCTTTTCAAAAGTGGGTGCTTCTAGCTTCCCTCTCCCCCCCCACCTGTCCTCCCTTCCATCATCCCCCATCTCATCCCCTTTCCCCCTACTCTCCTGTAGGGTGAGATACCCTATTTAGTGTGTATGTCATTCCTTCCCTAAGCCAAATTCAATGAGAATAAGGTTGACCTATTCCCTTTTGCCTTCCTGTTCTTTCCTTCCATTGTAACCATTTTCCCTTACCTCTTCTGTATGAGATAGTTTATCCCATTCTGTCTCTCCCCATCTCCTCTCATTATATTCCTCTCTCACCTCTTAATTTCACCTTTTAAGTATCATCCCTTCCCATTAAATTGGTCCTATGCCCTCTATCAATGTATACCTGTACACATATATACACATATTCACATATGTATTTATATACCCTCCTATATAGACATATATTTATGTGCATATATGTGTGTGTGTGTGTGTGTATACACACACATTTTTATTCCCTTCGGTTATTCTTATACTGAGAAAAGTTTCATAAGTTACAATTATCATTTTTTCATGTAGGAATGTAAATAGTTCAACTTTGATACGTTCCTTATGATTTCTTTTCCCTGTTTTCTTTTTGGGATCTTTTTCAGGGGATGATCAGTGGATTCTTTCAACCTCTGTTTTGCCTTCTGGTTCTAAAACATTAGGGCAATTTTCCTTGAGAATTTCTTGAAGGATGATTTCTAGGGCCTTTTTTTGATCATGGCTTTCAGGTAGTTCAATAGTTTTTAAATTATCTCTCCTGGATCTATTTTCCAGGTCAGTGGTTTTTCCCATGAGATATTTCACATCGTCTTCTATTTTTTCATTTGTTTGGATTTGTTTAATAGTATCTTGATTTCTCATCAAGTCACTAGCTTCCATTTGCTCCAATCTAATTCTGAAGGAATGATTCTCTTCACTGAGCTTTTGGGATTCTTTTTTCCATCTGGCAAATTCGGCTTTTTAAGGCATTCTTCTCCTCATTGCCTTTTTACGCCTCTTTTGCCATCTGAGTTAGTCTGTTTTTTAAGGTGCTATTTTCTTTAGTCAGGTTGTAGACTCTCATTTCATAATTTTCTTGCATCATTCTCATTTCTCTTCCCAATTTTTCCTCCACTTCTCTTATTTGATTTTCAAAATCCTTTTTAAGCTTCTCTATGGCCTATAACCAGCTCGTATTTTCCTTTGAAGCTTTTGGTGCAGGAGTTCTGACTTCACTGTCTTCCTCCTGTTCCATGCTTTACTCCTTTTTGTCCCCAAAATAGGAGTCTAGTGTTGGAGTCTTCTGTTTGTTTGGTCATGTCGCTCCTCAGTCACTTGACCCCTGGGCTTTTTGCTACAGACAGGGGAGCTTCATCCCAAAAGCTGTAGTTTTCTCAGCTGCCGAAGGTATTAGTTGGGTGCCCTCTCTGAAGCCTCCACACGCTCTGGCAAGCTGGTCACACACCCCAGGACCTCCACCCTAGACTGCAATCCAGATCCAAGCAGGTTAAAGCAAGAGAGATTACCCTTCAGACTGTTTGCTTGGTTCCCCTACACTCTGCAGGCCAGGAGCTGAAGCTGCCATGTGGGGGCAGCTGCACAGCAGCTGTGCCTCAGCCACTTCTCGCCCCAGGGGCAAAAGCCTATGCACTCCGAATTCCCAGATCCCAAAGTCCACATTGCACTGACCTCTCACTTTGTCCTTGGCATCTATGGGTTGATAATTTTGGAAACTGCCACAGCTGCTGGTGATCCAAAGTCCCTCTAGCCAGCGGCTGGTCAGGCTTCCCTGGGACTAAGCCCTCCAGCTTGAGCAGGGGCTGGGACCAGCTCCCAGAGTGCTGCACTGGCTGCTACCTGCCGGCCTGCCTGGCTGTCCTCAGTGGGAGGTTAGCTTCTCTGTGTCATTTTGTGGGTTCTGCAGCTCCAAAGTTTATCTAGTCATTTTTTTTACATGAATTTGAAGTGGTGGGAGCCGGAGTGGCTCGAAAGCCCTGTTTCTACTCCGCCATCTTGACTCCACCCCTGCAGCTTGTTTTTTAAAAAACATATACTCATTTCAGCATGCTAGTTTGAAAGCTTTCTCACTTCTCTATGTTGCCCTTTGAAACTTTCCCATCTCCTGTTTTGTTGTTCAGTTGGTTTTCACTCATGTCTGACTTTTCATGAGCCCATTTGTGATTTTCTTGGCAAAGATACTGGAGTGGTTTGCTATTTCCTTCTCCAGTTCATCTTATAGATGAGAAACTGAGGCAAGCAGGGTTAAGTGACTTGGCCAGAGTCACACAGCTAGGAAGTGTCTGAAGCTGGATTTGAACTCAGGAAGATGAGCCTTCCTGACTCCCAAGCCTTGCACTATGCCACCTCTCTGCTCCTCTTCTGTTAATCTTTAAATCTATCAATCAAGGAACAGTTATTAAGCATATTTTGGGTACTGTGCTAAAGTCAGAGGATACAGAAAGAGCAAAAATATCATCCCTCCCCTCAAGGAGCTAATAATCTAATGGGAAAGAGAACATATAAACAATTTTATACAAACAATCTATGTATAGGATAAATAAGAAATAATTAACAGAGGAAAGGCACTGAGATTCAAAGGGAATTGGGGGAAGACGTCCTGTAGAGGGCAGGATTTTAGTTGTAACTTAAAGCTAGGAAGCCAGGGAGGTAGTCAGAGTGCAGAGGGAGTGCTTTCTAGGCATTGGGAATTTATGAGAATGCCTAAAGACAAGTGGTGGAATGTCTTGTTCATGAAACAGCCAGGAGGCCAGTGTCAGGGGATGAAAGTAATGCTAGGGAGTAAGATGTAAGAAAGCTGGAAAGGTAGGAGGGAGCTAGATTATAAAGGGTTTGAATGCCAAACACAGCATTTTGTATTTGATGTTGAAGACAACAGGAAGTCACTGCACTGCATTGGGGGAGGGGTGATACCACCAGTTCTCTTTTCTTTTCTTACACACATTGGCCATGTCTGAAAATCTGTCATGTTCATTACTTCTGTGTTGATGTAAGAAGCATGCTTTCTCACACCAGTGACTCCCTGAGATCTTTCTACCCCTCTATTCAGCTCATCCCCCACTCCCTTCTCTCTCTTCCCTTATAAATTTTACTGTTTCTGTGGAAGGTACGTACCATCATTCTTTTATTCTCCCACATTGGTAACCTTGCCATTATCCCCAACTTCTCACTGTAACCCCACACTTCCAAAACTTGCAAAATCTTTGCCATTTCTCCTTCCCCAATATCAAATCCAGTCCCCTTCTCCCTATTCACACAGATAGCTCCTTAGTTCAGACCCTTCACTTTGGCCCTAGATTATTGCAAGAGCCTCTTAATTGATTTCCCTGCCTAGGGTCTTGCTATGTCAGTCCATCTTCACACTACTACACAGATCTGACCCTGTCACTCAGCAAAATCCAATGACTTCCTGTTGCTTATAGAATCAGATATAAATTTTTCTGTTTAGCTTTTAAAGCCCCAACAGTTCTTCCCAGCCTTATTGGACATTACTCCCTCTCCTGCACTCAGAAATTCAATCAGATTGGCCTTTTCCCTGTTCCTCATTCATGACACTTCTTCTTAGATCTCTGTACCTTTGCATTGGCTAGACCCTAAGCCTTGAAATGACACTTAATTTCATTAAAGTACAGAGATTGCTAGGTCTCATAGAAGAATGCCTAGAGTATTCTTTGCTTGAAGCAAGTGGTCACTCCAGAATGAAGCAGGACAGTGATGGAATGGTGATTCCTTGAGGAGTCCCCCAACTTCCATTCTGAAATCAAAAGTATGTCCTGGGGCGGCTAGGTGGCACAGTGAATAAAGTGCTGGCCCTGGAGTTGGGAGGACCTGAGTTCAGTTCCTACCTCAGACACTTAACACCCACACAAAAGAACTAGCCATGTAACCTTGGGCAAGTTACTTAACCCCAACTGCCCTCCAAAAGGCCAAAAAAAAAAAAATATGTCCTGACCTTGAGTTCATTTAAGTTGGGGAAGGAGTAGGGCTCGACTGGAGAACACTATTACAAAGTTGTGTGCTCTCCTAGTTGATTTTACTGTGAACAATTTTACAGTTCATCACCATAACCTTTCACCCCATTAGTATTTTTAATGCTGGGAAATCTTTGAAAACTAGTTGGCATCCTGATTTCTAGGTGAACCCTAATATATCCAGAGGGTACAATGATTGAGAGTGAGGCTACCCTTTTGATACTCCTTTTTTTCAAAAATTATTTAGTAAATACCTGCTATATGTAAAGCATTAAGTGGTAGGTAAGAGGCAACAACAATTAAGTCATGGTTCCTAACTTTCTGGAGTTTACAGCATAGTGGAATAATATATTTCCAGCTATAAACTTGTTTAACTTTTCATTGAGACATCTATACTCTATCTGGATCTTTCCTTCTGAGATTCTTAAGTCTAATCAACCCCAGGGTCTGGAGACCTGGCAACAACAATCATCAAAAAATGTCTATCCATTAGTTGGAGAGTTCTTAAATTGATTGTGCTACATGAATGTAATATTACTGTGTTGTAAGAAATTATGAATATTAATACAGAGAAGCATGAGATTTTATGAATCAAATCAGTTTACACAACAACTATGCAAATGGGAGGAAACTACAGAAACCAAATGCCCCAGAATTATGAGCACTAGGCTTAGCCTCAGAGAAATGAGAAGATACCTTTGCAAAGGTGGAGTAGTATGGGTATGGAACTCTGCATTCAATCAGACGTTTTCCACATATGGGTCAGTGGAGGGAAGGAACAGACTTAATTATTAAGTGCTTATCACAGACAGTTTTTGTATTGCCCAAATTCCACGGGTGGCTCCTCGGAGGGGGCAGAGCCCCGTCCTGGCCAGGGGGAAACGGTCCACTTATATTAATCGCAAACTGGCTCTGTGTGCCAAGCAGTTTACAAATATCTCATCTATTTTGCTTAAGTTGTATCTATTATATCTCTTCTGGGAGGGGGGGGCAAAGTCAACGTGATATATAAACAAAACATCAATAAACTTTTATTTAAAAAATCTTTTCCCATTGGAAATGAATAAGTCCCCGGTAGTTTACCCAAGCTTTTACTGGGGGCGGCTGTCAAGGCCTTCCAGTGATTTAACTACAAGCTGCTTCGCCAAGTCCCCCTTCTATTTACTGGCCAAGAAAAATGGGCGTGGCTGGGCTCACCAGTAACCTAAGACCTTCATTTCCGGTTTGGTTCTAAAATGGGCGGGCACCCAGGGGAGACCGGGGAGGAGGGAGGGCGGGCAGCATCTCCGTCACCGCTCCTGCCGGGGCCCCGCCCCCTGGCTAGCCGCGGGCGCTCAGGCCCAGCTCTAGGCGGCGCCTCCCTGCGAACAATCTGTAGAGGCGGACGCGTGGAGCCGGAAGCCTGTGTCCCCAGAGGAGCGCCCAGAGCCCCGCTCTCATGGCCCCGGACCTAGGGACTTGGGCTGCCAGGAAGCCCTCCCACCCCTTCTAAAATGGACTCTAAACTCAGGGCTGGCGTGTAAACGGCGGGTGGAGTCTCGCTTCTTATTGGTGGGTACGACCGTCCCTTGGGCAGCTAGGTGGCGCACTGGATAGAATGCTGGGCCTGAAGTCAGGAAGAGGAGTTCAAGTTCTGCCTCAGACACTTGATGTGTGACCCTGGGCAAGTCACTTGACCCTCTTTACCTCAGTTTCCTCATCTGTAAACGGAGATGGCAAACCAGTCCGGTATATTTGCCAAGAAAAATCCCACATGGGGTCTCAAAGAGTCGCACAGGACTGGAAGACGATTTAACCAAAGAACGGGAAACCCACCCCTCCATCCCGAGCGAGATGAGCTCTTGCTCTGGTTTCCGGCAGGAGAGTCCCCAGGGAAGAGGGGCGTGCAGGAGGGACATTGCGCAGCTGTAGGAACTCATGGGGAGCATGCGCTGTGCGGCCGGACGCTAAAGCGAGTCCAAAGGAACTCTGGATTAGGAATCTGGATGACGGTGCTGATCCTAGGTGTCAGGCAAGCCCGCTGAGCGTCCCCTTCACGGGACCCCTGGGAAGAGACCCAGAGGCAGTGACAGAGTGGGGCCTTAACGCTTTGACAGTGTTTGTATTAACCCCCTACAACGCAGTCACCTCCCCCCCCCCCCTTGCATTTTACTGCAGCCGGTGTGCAAGTGCCTGAGCGCGCGCTCGCACACACAATCTATTTTTGTTAACATTTAACAGCCGGCGGCTTAGGTGGCCCAGTGGATAGTGTGGGACTTGGAATCAACAAGGACTGAGTTTGAATCCTGCCTCAAACAGTAACTGTAACTCTTGGCAAGTCAACAGACCTTTCTCTGCCTCAGTTGGAACTGTAAAATAAGAATAATCATAGCACTTATCTCCCAGAGTTGTTGTGCGGATATAATGAGCTAATATTATCACAATGTCTGGCACGTAGTAGGTGATATAGATATTATGATGATGATCATTATTATTGTAAAATGGAATGGACTCACCACAAGTAAAGTGCTTTGCAAACCTTCAAAGGACTATAAAAATGCTAGTTATTATTTCATCATTTTCTTTTACAAATGTAACCCTTTTTTGTCTGTTTTCTTTCACTTTATGACTTACATGGAAATATGTTTTACATGACTACACATGTATAACCTATGTCAAATTGCTTGTCTTCTCAGTTGGAGGAGGGAGTGAATCAAGAGAGGGAGAGAATTTGGAACAAAATTTGAAGATAAAAAGTTAAGATTATCTTTACATGTAATTAGGGGGAAATAAAATATTAAATAAAAATAAAATGCGAAAAATTAAAAAATTTTAATGTAATCCTTGCCCCTTCACCTATCTAGTAATCTATCCCTTAGACCATTGTTCCTATTTTGCTTTGCTGATAAAAGAGCATTTAACTGGTGCTCCCTCAAACCCCCTTTTCCTTTGTTTTCTATCCATATTGTTCAATCACACCCAACTCTTCATGACCCAATTTGGGGTATTCTTTGCAAAGATACTGGAGTGATTTGCATTTCCTTCCCCAGCTCATTTTACAGATGAGGAAACTGAGGCAGATAGGGTTAAGTGACTTGTCCTGAGGTCACACAACTAGTGACTACGGCTGGATTTGAACTCAGATCTTCCTTACTCCAGGTCCTGCACTCTATCCATGTTCACCACCTACCTGCCCCTTTCTATCCCTTGGCTCAATTTTTTCTCTACTCTCAAAGAAATGGGTGGCTCTGCTTTCCAATGCTAAACCCTCCAAGGGTCTCCTTCCTTTCCATCCTAACTCCTGAAACCTCTTCAGTCACCCTTCTCTAGCTTATATCTCTAATCTATCTGTTCACTGGTTCTTTCCCTTCTATAGTTCACTCACTACCACAAGTCTAACCAACCTCTACATAGCTCATCTGCCCCTTACTACTGTCTATTCTCACCATTCTAGTTCAAATCCTTACCTATCTCATCTAGTCCTTTCTCACTCCCTTATATCCTACATAGTGTTTCTAAATTAATCTTCCTTATATAAACTTTGATCTTGTAACTCCATTCCTAAAAAACCTTCAATAGCTCCTCATTTATTTACCAAGTAAACTAAACTATTTAATCTGACCACCATAAAACCTCCCTAATCTGACACCAGACTACCTTTCTAGCTTTTCCATGCTACTTACTCCCTTTTATATGTCCTTTGTTCCTTCCAAAATGGATGAATCACCACCACTCAAGCACATCCTGTATTTTTTCATTGATGTGACTTTGTTTATACTGATCCCACTATACAGAAGACTATAACCTTAAGACATATACCACTAATAACTATAATATGGAATGTACATATGATAAAGAATAATGAGATACAAAGTTGAGAGAACTCTGTAGTTTATTATTTCTAGCTATTGAAATCTTAGCCATCCTTTAATGCTTCACTTAAATGTCACTCCTTCACTCAAAGGCTCTCTCCCTCTAAACTTTATTTGTATGTCCTTATTCCTTTATCATATTTTATTTTTTTGACAAATACTATTTTATTTTTTCTAATGTAAAGATAATTTTAAACATTTTTATTTTAAAATTTTTTTAGCATTTGTAATATTTTTTGTATTTTTTATTTTACAAATACAAAATGAGAAAAGAAAAAAAAACATAACCATGTACACAGCAGACCATAATAGAGGATTCAATAAAAAACAACAAATTTCCATTTCAAGAAAACCTATATAATAAATACTACACATTGTTTTTAAAGTTGCCCAGCTTTTCTTTGCTTCCTTGTTGATTTTCTCTGCTGTGCGATTTTTACCTAATTTTTTCCCCTTCCTCCCCCACACCTACCCTAAAGAAGACTACAATTAATCATGGATATGGATATGGATACACACACATATAAACATAGACATATATGAAATACTGTACTATGCTTATTTCCTCCTAGCATCTTTTTCTCTAAAGGTGTATATCATCTTCCTTCATTAGTCCAAATCTTTCCATGTTTTTCTGAATCAACAAGTTCATCATTTCCAACACTATAGCCGTATTCCTTTCTGGATTCAAACATCATCTTCCTTCATAGGATCTTTGAAGTTAATTTGGCATTTAAAATAGAATGACTTGGTTGGTCAAAGTTGTTCTTAAAACAATACTGCTATTAGTGTATACAGTGTTCTCTTGGTTCTGCTCATTTTGCTCTTCATTATTTCAAGGAGGTCTCTCCATGCTTTTCTAAAATCATTGAGCTCATCATTTCATATAGCAGAGTAATATTCCATCATGAACATACACCACAATTTGTTTAGCCATTCCCCATTTGACAGGCATTCCCACAATGTCCAGTTCTTTGCTACCACAAAGAGAACTGCTGTAAATATTTTAGAACATGCAGGTTCTTTTCCATTTTCCCTAATCATCTTGGGAAACAGTCCTAATAGGTAGTATTGCTGGGTGAAATGGTATATAGGCAGTATAATAACTCTTCCAGCATAATTCTAAATCTCCAAAATCGTTGGATCAGCTCTAAGATCACCAACAATGCATTAAGGTCCCAATTTTTCCACATCCCCTTCAGTATTTGTCACTTTCCCCTTCTATCATTTTAGCCAATCTGATAGGTGTAAAATGATGTCTCAAGGTTGTTTTAATTTGCATTTCTCCAATCAATAATGATTTAAAGCATTTTTTCATATGACTATAAATAGTTTTGATTTCTTCATCAGAAAACTGCCTGTTCATATCCTTTGACCATTTATCAGTTGGAGAATTACTCACATTTTTATAGATTTGACCAAGTTCTTTATATATTTGAGATATGAGACTTTTATCTGAGGAACTGTCTGTAAACTTCCCCCCCCCCCCAGTTTTCTGCTTTCCTTCTGATCTTGGCTACATTTGTTTTATTTGTACAAAACCTTTTTAATTTAATGTAATAAAAATTATCCATTTTACATCTCACAATATTATCTCTTATTTGTTCATTTATAAATTGTTGACCTATCTATAAGTCTGATAGGTAATATGTTCCATGTTCTTAACATTTTCTTGTAATATCTGCCTTTATATCTAGTTCATATATCCATTTTGACCTTATCTTAATAAATGGTGTAAGGTATTGGTCTATGTCCAATTTCAGCCAGGCTGCTTTTCAGCTTTCTCAACAATTTTTACCAAATAATGAGTTTTTATTCCAAAACTTAAGTCTTTACAGTTGTCAAACCCTGGCTAACTATATTCGTTTGCCACTGTATGTCTACTCTGTTCCACTGATCAACCATTCTATTTCTTATCAGGTACCAGATAGCTTTGCTAATTACTGCCTTATAAGATAGTTTAAAGTCTGGTACTGCTAAACCTCCTTTCTTTAAGTTTTTTCCACTAGTTCCTTTGATATTCTTGACCTTTTGTTCTTCCAAATGAATTTTTATTATTTTTTCTAGCTCTGCAAAATAGTTTTTTTTAGTAATTTAATTGGAATGGCATTAAATATATAGATTAATTTTGGTAAAATTGTCATTGTTATTATATTGGTCCATGAACAATTACTATTTCTCCATTTATTTAAATATGATTTTATTTGTGTGCAGTTTTTTTTTTTATGGTTTTGTTCATATATATCCTGGGTTTCTTTTGGTAGGTATATTTTCAGGTATTTTATACTGTCTAGAGTTACTTTAAATGGGGTATCTCTAGCTAACTCTTCCTACAGGAGCCTGTTGGCAATATATAGGAATGCTGATGATTTATGTGGGTCTACTTTATATCCTGCTACTTTGCTGAAATTATTTTTTTCAATTAACTTTTCAGTTGAGTCTAGGATTTTCCAAGTATATCATCCTATCATCTGCAAAAGGAGATAGTTTTATTACCTCATTCCCTATTCTGATTTCTTCTATTTATTTTTCTTCTCTTATTGCTAGGATTTCCAATACAATATTGAATAATATTGGTAACAGTGGGAAGTCTTGTTTCACACCTGATCTTACTGGGAATGCTTCTAGCCTTCTTTAACATTAGATTTTTTAGCCTCCAATTAGTTTTTTAATTATGTTTCCATGGTCCCTAATTAAATATAATTTTTATTGCATTGTTGTCTGTAAAGAAAGTATTTAATATTTCTGCTTTTAGCTATAAAATTTTTGTTCCCTAATACATGGTCAATCTTTGTAAAGGTATCACGTATCACTGAGAAAAAGGTATGCTTCTTTCTATTTCCATTCGGTTTTCTGCAAATATCTATCATATCTAGCTTATCTAAAATTCTAGTCAGTTCCTTAACTTTTTTTTTCCTTTTGGAGGGCAATTGGGGTTAAGTAACTTTCCCAAGGTTACACGGCTAGTATTTTTTTTGTGTGTGTGTGCTAAGTGTCTGAGGCCGGAACCAAACTTGGGTCCTCCTGACTCCGGGGCCAGCGCCTTACTCACTGTGCCTCCTAGCCACCCCTTAACTTCTTTTCTTATTTATTTTTTGGTTACACTTGTCTAGTTCTGAGAGGAGAATAAAATTATCCACTATTATAGTACTACTATGTGTATCTATAATTCATTTAACTTTTCTTTTAAGCATTTAGATGCTGTGGTATTTGGTGTATATAAGTTTAGTATTAATATTGCTCCATTATCTATGGTATCTTTTATCATAATGTAGTTTCTCTGTTTTATGTTTTTTAATTAAATCTATTTTAGATTTGACTTTGATATCATAATTGCTATCTCTATTTTTAAAATTTGCATTGAATAAGGCATAATACATTATACTCCAGCCCTTTATTTTAACTCTATGTGTATCTCTCATTTTTAAATGTATTTATTGTAAGCACATATTATAGGATTCAGATTTTTAATCTACTCTGCTATCATTTCTGTTTTATGGGTGAATTCATCCCATTCATATTCAACATTGTAATTATTATTTGTGTATTTCCCTCCATCATATTTTTTTCACTATTGTTCTTCTCAGCCTCTCTTTTTAGCCTATCCCTCTTCTAGGTTATTTCTGACCACTACCTCCCACACCCTTTTAAAGAATCTCTCCCTCATCCTCTCCCTTTACCCTCCTTTTCCTTGTTCTACCCACATCTGTAAGGGTCCCTCCCTTTTCTTCTTCCCCAACCCTCCTGAATCTTAATCTATACACCTTTCTATACCAACCTCCACTCCCCCCCTTACCCTATTCCCTCTCCCTCATTTCTTTTTAACTTCAGAAGACTTTATACCATTCTATTTTTATTTTTTGCTTTTTTTTTTTTGGAGGGGGAAGGTTGGGCAGTTGGGGTTAAGTGACTTGCCCAAGGTCACATGGCTAGTAAGTATTAATTGTCTGAGGCTGCATTTGAACACAGGTCCTCCTGACTCTTCACTGCGCCACCTAGCCACCCCCTTTTATACCATTCTAGATGAATATGTTCCCTCTTTAAGCCAGATCTGATGAGAGTAGGGTTCCAGCATTACCAGTACTCCACTCCCAGATGATTGCTTCTGTATCAGTTCTTCCTTTCACACCTCATTTATTGAGATGATTGCTTTTTTTTACCTTTTCCCACAGAAGTTGCTTTTTAGAATCATCACATTATACTCAGCTCTTCCCAATCTTTCTTTTGAATTACCCAAATACTAATGACAATCTTAAACATACAATTTATATTTCCATATGTAAAAAGTACACTTTGTCCTTATTGAATTCCTTGTAATTGGTCTTTGATGTTTGCCTTATTTCTCCTGAATCTTATATGTCAAATAGTCTATTAACTTATGGTCTTTTTGAGACAAAATCCTGAAAGTCTGTCAATTCATTGAATGTCCTTTTTTTCTATTTTCATTCAGGATTGTATTTAAGTTTGCTGGATAAATTATTTTTGGCCACAACTTGTTGGGGTCTGTGGCCACCCAAAGGTCTCAGGCAGCCTCCGTGGTATGTGCTTATCTTATCTGAGGTCAGAGAGCCCTGACCTCTAGGAAGTGCTGAGGCCCAGATTGTGTGCTGTCACACAAATACCCTGTTACCCTGATGTTTATCTCGGGGTCAAAGGGTAAGTGCGCAGGAGTATGCAAGCATTCTGGACACAGTCTCCCTGTTCTCTGATTGGCCCCCTACCTTCTCTCATGAGCTGTTCACGAGCTGTGCATGAGCTCTGCAAGTGTACTTTGGGGGATTTAAGGGCTGAAGCATGAGGGGGTGGGGAGATGGAAGGAGAGATGTAACCACACGCCTGTCCTGCCAATAAAGCTGTGCCTTTCTCCATTTCTACTGGCTCGACTTCTTTATATGAACATGCAGGACATGACCAGAATGCACACTGAAGGCCTGGGAGGGGTAACACTCAGCTAGAAATCATAGGATTGTGACAAGTCGCAACAACAACTCTAGTTCTTTTGCTCTTCAATATATAGTGTTCCAAGACCTTTGGTCTTTTAGTGTAGCAGCTGCTAGGTTTTGGGTACTTCTAATTGTGACTCTGCAGTATTTGAACTGTTTTTTTCTTGTTATGTGTAATATTTTAGCCTTAACCTGGGGGTTTTAGAATTTGGCTATGATATTCCTTTAGGTTTTCATCCTGGGATCTCTTTCAGGTGATGACTGATAGATTTTTTCTATTTCTACTTTTCCTTCTTGTTCTAAAACTTCAGGGCAATTTTCTTGAATTATTTCTTGTATCAAGATTGTTTTTGTGATCATAGTTTTCAGGTAGTCTGATTACTCTTATGTTTTCTCTTTTTGATCTATTCTCCAGATCAGTTGTTTTCCATATCCTCTTTTATTTTTTCATCCTTTTTTATTTTGCTTTATTATTTCTTAGTATCTTATAGCATCATTCACTTCTCCCTTGCCCAATTCTAGTTTTCAAGGTTCCTTAAGATTCTAGATCTCCTTTTCCAGTTTTTTGACTTTCTTTTCATAATTGTTTGGGTTTTCTTGGATTGTTCTCCCTTTTTTTCCCCTAATTTTTCCTCAGTCTCTCTTATATTATTTTTTTTGAGGGGTGGAGGTAAGGCAATTGGGGTTAAGTGACTTGCCCAAGGTCCCACAGTTAGTAAGTATGTCAAGTGTTTGAAGCCAGATTTGAACTCAGGTCCTCCCAAGGAGGTGCTCTATTCTCTACGCCATCTAGCTGCCCCTTGATTTTCAAAGTTCTTTTTAAGTTCTTCGAAGCACTCATTTTGGGCAGGTGACCATTTGACATTACTCTTTGGGATAGGACAGGCTTTTTTTGCTTCAGTATTCTCTGAAAATGAACCCCAGTCTTTTGTATTCCCATAATAGTTGACTATGGTTGGATTCTTTCTCCTTTGCTTACTCATTTTTAT
This sequence comes from Petaurus breviceps papuanus, assembly GCF_028583685.1. Taxonomy (NCBI): domain Eukaryota; kingdom Metazoa; phylum Chordata; class Mammalia; order Diprotodontia; family Petauridae; genus Petaurus; species Petaurus breviceps. The sequence goes on along the minus strand of NW_027185694.1, from coordinate 19,899,762 downwards.
TTTGTTGGGATTTGGGGGGTGTTGTTATTTTATTTGTTTTAGAAGTTTGCTACTATGATCATTTCTAGTCCTGGGGTTTGGGAGATGGTGCCTCTGGCCTCAGGTCCTTCTTATGTTATTTTTTGAACTTTGTTCAGGGCCCAACATTAGCGCTCCTTTCCTCCTCTAAGTCACAGCTAAGGGCCCCCAGACACATTATGCTGGAAATGCTCTTGCTCCTTGAGGACCCTCCAGTGTCTATAGCACTTCAGTTCTCCCCTCTAGCCTAGAACAAAACAAAGAACTCAGTTCTCCTCTAAGTGCACAGCCAGCAACATCCCACCCCATTGCTCCTGTACCCACTGGGTGTCTGCTAGTTCCTTCTGGCCTTCAGCTTCAGCCCTGCATCTCAGCAGCACAGCTGGGCCTTGCTCCCTCAGCAGCACAGGGTCCTTCAGTCTTCCTCTGCTCAGATGTCTGACCTCCCACACTCTTTTAAGTCAGAATTCCTGTGACTGAATCTGAGGCTACCTCCCAACCCATCTGCTCCTAGGGCTTGTTTGTTGTTTCAGTAGAGATAGCCTGGAGGTGTTTGCACTTCACTCAGGCTGAACCTCATCCTGGGGTCTTTCCTCTAGTCTTCTGTAGTTGTCCCAGGAGGACCACTGCTCTGCCCCCACTCTTGTTTATTTTTGCCACTCTACATTCACCCTGAGGCACTATTTTGTTTTGTTTGTGGAGGAAATCTGGAGATCTTGGAATTTGCTGACCTACCCCACCATCTTTCCCATATTTTCTTCACATATTGTGGTTATTAGTGATATATGTCTTATGTCTCAATGGCAGAGGCAATGTTCATGTTTGTGAAAGAAATGATTATTAATAACTAATGATTTGGGGAGATCCAGAGTTTTCCCCCTTTTTAAAGTTCTGATTTTTGTTTTGTCTCTTGAAGGACATTGCTGATAATGAGATTTGAACTAACTCTCTTGTCCAGACTCCACCCAGGTGGGGTAGCCATTGTGTTCTGCTCAGACTTGGTTGGGGCATAATTCTTTTAATAGATTGCCCAAAGCTGGGGGTGGTCTGGGTATAGAGATAGCCTCTCTGTCCAAGGGTGACATGATGTCACTCTCAGCCCCTCATTGTAATATTCATTCTCTCATGAATTGTTAACCAATCATGGTTGATTCCCACCCTAGGGAACATCTACCCTTCAAACTGTGAGACCACCACCATGATTGTCTTGGTGTAAGAGAGAAGACCAGATGACCAGCTTTATTAATAAATGTTGAGAAAGGATTCTGCCAAGATGGCAAAGTAGGTCAGAAAATTCCAGGCTCTCCAGATTTCCCCCACAAATGACATAAAATAGTGCCCCAGGGCAAACATAGAGCAGTAAAAGTAAATAAGACAGGGGCAGAAAGGTGGTCTTCCGGGGACAATTGGAGATCTAAAGAAAAATGCATGAGGTTTGGTCCCTGTGAAGAGTAAACACCTCCAGGCTAGGTCAGTTTAAATAACAAGTAGCAAGCCCTGGGGTTAGCGGGGTGGGGAGGCTTCCTCAGCCACAGCCACAGGAACTTTTACCTCCAAGAAAGTGAGGGAAGTTGGGTATCTGAGCCAGGGAAGATTGAGGGAACCTCTGCTGACAAGAAGCATCAGACCCAGCTGTGCTGTGGAGACATGGCCAGGGTGAGAAAGAGCCAGCACATGCCCAGTGTGTGCAGAAGCAGTGGGGCAAGGACATAGCTGACTGTGGGCACTTACAGGAGCCTGAAGGTCTTGGTTTTGGTTCCATGTCAGAGGGAGACTGAAGGAAGATCTGAGGCCAGAGGCAGCATACCCCAGGATTAGAGGTAATTACAAAATTTAAGCTGTCACAAATTTTTTAGAAAAATGAATAGGCAAAGGAGAAAGAATCTAACCATAGAGAGTTACTGTGGGAATAAAAAAGACTAGGTTCATCTTCAGAGGAGGATACTGAGGCAAAGAAATCCTCTTCTGCCCCAAAGAGTAACATCAAATGGTCCCCTGCTCAAAAAGAATTCATAGAATTTTAAAAAGATTTTAAAATCAAATGAGAGAGATTGAGGAAAAATTAAAACAAACAAAATCAATCCAAGAAAATCAAGAAGATTATGAAAAGAAAGTCAGCCAATTTTAAAAGGAAATCCAGAATCTTAAGGAAGAAAATGACTCCTTGAAATTCAAAATTGGGCAAGGGGAAGTCAGTGAAGTTATAAGAGAACAAGAAATAATAAAACAAAATATAAAGAATTTTTTAAAAGAGAGAATGTGAAACATTTCATAAGAAAAACAACTGATGGGGCAGCTAGGTGGCGAAGTGAATAGAGCACCAGCCCTGGAGTCAGGAGGACCTGAGTTCAAATCCAGCCTTAGACACTTAACACAAAACTGGCCATGTGACCTTGGGCAAGTAACTTAATCCCAATTGCCCCTCCAAAAAGGAAAGGAAGGAAGGAAGGAAGAAAGACAAGAAAAACAACTAATCTGGAAAACAAATCAAAAAAAGAAAACAGAAGAATAATCAGGCTACCTGAAATCTATGATCACAAAAAGAATCTTGATACAATAATATAAGAAATAATTAAAGAACATTGTTGGGGCGGCCAGGTAGCACAGCGAGTAAGAGCAACACCGCCTCCAGTGTCAGGATGACATGTGGATCGAATCCAGGCTCAGACACTTATTACCCACCCAGAAACACCTGGCCATGTAACCTTGAGCAAGTTACTTAACCCCGATTGCTTTAAAAAAAAAAAAAAAGAAAGAAAATTGTCCTTAAGGGTTAGAACAAAAGGGGAAAGTAGAATAGAAAAAATCCACTAATCACCACCCAAAAGAGATCCTATGAGGAACACCCACAAGAATATCATAGTCAAATTACAAAACCCCCCAGCTCAAGGATAAAATATTGCAAAGAACAAGAAAAAAACAATTTAAATATGGCAGTGCCACAGTTGGAATCACACAAAACCTAGCAGAGGCAACTTGGAACACTACATATATGGAAGACCAAAAGAACTTGGGTTGGGGCTGAAAAGATCATACTCAGCAAAGCTAAGCATAATCCTGAATGGGAAAAAAAAATGGATATTTAATGAACTGTCAGACTTTCAGGATTTTGTTATGAAAAAAAAAAAAACACCTGAATTTAATAGAAGATTTGACATAGAAGAGCCAAGAGAAATATAAGGTACATACCGAAGACTAATTACAAAGGACTCAATAATGGAAAACTATTTTCCCTTTATGTATGTAAAATATAAAATGTTTGTCTAAGATTGTTATTAGTAATCGTGTAGTTCATGAGAAAGATTGGAGTAGACCTGAGTATGATATGATTTTTAAAAGTAAGACCATTTAGGAACAACTAAAAAGAGTAATTATCTTATACAAATGAGGTACTAGAGGAAGAACCAACACAGAGGAATCAGATGAGGGAAGAGGACTTGCAGTTCTAGAAACTACTTTCATTGGGAATGGGTTCAAGAGGGAACAATACATCTATATCTAGAAGAGTATAAAAGTCTTCTAAAGAAAGAAAGAAATAAAATGCTAAGGAGATAGGGAGAGGGGAGAGGATAAGGAAGAGATCTTTAGAGGGGAGGGGAAATGAATAGGTTAAAGGGGAGTATAGAAGGGTGTTTAGATTAATGAGAGTGGGAAGATAAGGGAGGGATGGGTGGTAGGTTAAGTAATAAGAGGGCAAGGTAGCAGGTAGAAGTAAAGTAGAGGAGTCAGGAGGGATAGAAAAAAAAAGACACAAGCATAAAAAAAATCAGTAGAATTTGTTAGGGAAAAAGGAGCAGGGATGGTAATCATGATCTTGGATAAAGTTAAGGCTAAAATATATTTAATTAAAAGAGAAAAATAGGGAAGCTATACTATGTGTTAGTTATATCTATCAACATTGTTTTGGACTGTTTAAAACAACTAGACAGTATAAGGTGCAAATATTGCTGCAATGTAGGAAATAATGAGTTGGTGGACTTGGGAAAAACATGGAAAGATTTGAACTTAATTCTTTTTGCTATTTTTTTGAGGGGGGAGGAGAGAGCAATTGGGGTTAAGTGACTTGCCCAAGATCATATGGCTAGTAAGGGTTAAGTGTCTGAGGTGGGATTTGAACTCAAGTCCTCCTGACTCCAGGGCCGGTGCTCTACTCACTGTGCCACCTAGCTACCCCAAAATATCTTGTTTCTTTTTGCTTTTTTTTTTTTGGTGAACTTATGAAGGAAGAGGTTATCCACCCTGAGAGAAACATAAGATAAGTATAGTATGGTCTTATATAGATGCATATGGATGCGTATGTCTATATACGACTATGATTATCATTATCTAAGTATATGTATATGTCAGTAAGTATATGTGTGGGTATATGTGTGTGTATGTATGTGTATATGTATGCACGTGTGTGTGTGCATGTGTACAGACATCCACACTTAATTGTAGCATTCTGGCGGGAGAAGGGTAAGAAGGGGGAAAAAGAGCAAAGTAAAAAGTGCACAGAAAAGAACAAAAAAAACCTTAAACTTTTAAGGAGGCAAAGAAGGACAGCTCTCAACACTAGGCATAGTATTTGTCATATAAACTTTCTTGAAATAGAAATTTATTACTGTATATTTTGAACCCTCTCTCATGTTTTGCTGTACACATAGCAATGTTTTTTCTTTTGTATTATTTTAGTTTTAGTATTTAAGTTTGTTTCTATCGTCTTTTCTTATTTTGTACATAAGTTAAAAATTTTCAAAAAACTAAAAAAGAATGTTAGCCTTATTAATAAAATGATTAAATTACCCAGAAATTTTATCTCTTTAACATTTTTAATCACCATATTTGTTTACTCAAGGACATGGAGTGTCTTATTTAAAGTTTGTTGGAATAATTGAAAGGCTCTATTAAAACAAAAATGTAATTGGGAAATGAAGGTCATGAAGGAGCCAAATGTTGTTTGAGGACACTAGAGGATTCAGGATTTTGAGAGAGATGAACAAAGGAAGATGAAAAGTTTCCAAAAAACAATCTTCATATACTTGACTATTTTTCTTAAGGTTCACCGGAAAGTATATATGTGTAGTTGGGGTAGGAATAGGGGAATGCCTGTCAATTATGTGTTAATGTGGTAGAATTATGATATATGCTTCCTTTCTTAGGTATATTACCAGGTACATTAGGCTTGATATCTGTCTGAAGCTTTTGCACAATCTACATTTATATTTATGGCTTCTCTCCAATGTGAATTCTTAAATTAATAACAAAGCCAGGACTCTGAAGCTTTTCTCACAATAACTATAATAATAAATAATATAAAATAAATAATATAAAAATAATAAAAGGTCTCTTTAATGTGAATTCTATCATACATGATTAGCCAGTGAGCTAAATGAAGATTTTTCCACAACTCTGATGACACTTACAGGGTTGTTGTTTTTTTCCCCTGTGTTTATATTCTGTTGTCTTTTAAGACTTGGGCCATGACAAAAACTTTTCCCACACTGAACACATTTTAATGTTTCCTTTTCAGCATAATTTTCTGATGCCCTGTATAATATGTCCACCAAGTGAAATATTTTTTCAAAATTTAAATATTAATTGAATTCTCTCAGATCTGAACTATAATTGAAGCTTTCCTGAATTCAAGGCATTTATTATTTCTCTCCTGTTTGAATTCTCTGGTGCCTAGGTTCCATAATGAAGATGTTCTCAGGTTTTTCCTCCTGGGCTGGTTTTCTGTTGTGGATGAAGGTCTTAAGGTTCTTTCAGAGGAGTATAGTAAGGTTTCTTTCCTACAGAGTGCCTTGGATGTCAATGTGAATTTCTCTAAATCTCTAGTCTTTTTTATATTTATTTGACTATATTGTACAATGTGTTATAGAGAATTCGTCTTAAGCTTAATTTCTGCAAGACGACTTTCCAGTTTTCCCTGCAGTTTTTAATCAAATAGAGAATTCTTTCTAGTAATATTTGTTTCTAGTTTATCACACAGTAGGTTCCATTGTTTCTGATTCTCCCTTCTCTTGTTTGTCTCATTGATCTATTTCTCTATTTTTTTCAGCCAATTCCAAATTATTTTGATGACTTTTGTTTTATAATATAGCTTGTTGTCTAAAAGTGCTGTTTCCCCTTCATCCCTACCTTAAATTATTTTCTTGATATACTACATCAAAATAACTTTATTGTTATCATATTCAGTTCTGTAAAGTATCCCTTTGATAGTTTAATATAGTATTAAAGCTATAAATTATTTTTGGTGGAATTATCATTTTTATGATAATAAAATGCATGGCTTAGCTATGAGCATTCAATAGTTCCTCTAGCTATTTAAGTTGTTCTGTTTCTTTTTTTAAATTTATTTTGTTACTTTTTTACTCTTTTTTATTTTTTAGTTTACATCATTCATTTTCACAAGATTTTGAGTTACAAATTTTCTCCCTAATTTTCCCTACCCACCACCTCAAAACAGTGTCCCCACTGAATATCCCCTTCCCCAATCTGCTCTCTCCCATATCTTCCCCCACTCCCCCTTTGACTTTCCAGTAGTGCACGGTGGATCTCTATGCCCCAGGGCCTATATATCTCATTTCCCAGTTACATGTAAAATATTATTAATAATATGTATATATATTTTTAAACATTTGATTTTATAACTTTGGATTCCAGATTCTTTCCTTTCCTCCCTTGTCACCCACCTTCACTGGGAAGATAAGCAATTCAATATAGGTTGTACATGAGTAGCTACGCAAAACATTTCCATAGTGAATATATTGTGGAAGACTGACTATATTTCCCTCTATCCTATCCCACCCCCCACTTGTTCTATTCTCTACTTTGATCCTTTCCCTTTTCAAAAGTGGGTGCTTCCAAATTCCCTCCCCCCCTAGCCTGCCCTCCCTTCCATTATCCCCCCTCTCTTTCCTTTCCCCTCTACTCTCCTGTAGTGTGAGATACCCTATTTAGCATGTATGTCATTCTCTCCCTAAGCCAAATTCAATGAGAATAAGGTTGAATCATTCCCTTTTGCCTTCCTGTTCTTCCCCTCCATTGTAACAATTTTCCCTTGCCTCTTCTATATGAGATAATTTGCCCCATTCTATCTCTCCCCATCTCCTCTCATTATATTCTTCTCTCCCCTCTTAATTTCACCTTTTAAGTATAATCCCTTCCTATTCAATTGGTCCTGTGCTCTCTATCTATGTATACCTGTACACATATATACACACATTCACCTATGTAGTCATACACCCATATATCCTCCTATATAGACATACACACACACACACACATTTCTATTCCCTTCAACTATTCTCATACTGAGAAAAGTTTGATGTTACAATTATTGTTTTTCCATGTAGGAATATACATAGTTCAACAGTGATAAGTTCCTTATGATTTCTTTTCCCTGTTTACCTTCTCATGCTTCTCTTGCTTCTTGTATCTGAATGTCAAATTTTCTATTCAACTCTGTTTTTTTTTCAGCAAGAATGCTTGAAAGTCGTCTATTCCACAGAATGACCATATTTCCCCCTGTAACATGATACTCAGTTTTGCTGGTAGGTGATTCTTGGTTTTAATCCCAGCTCCTTTGACCTCTGGAATATCATATTCTAAGCTCTTCAATCCCTCAGTGTAGAAGCTGCCAGATCCTGAGTTATCCTGATTGTGTTTCCACAATATTGAAATTTTTTCTTCCTGGCTGCTTGTAATATTTTCTCCTTAATCTGGGAATTCTAGAACCTGGCTATAATATTCCTAGGAGTTTTCTTTTTGCTATCTTTTTCAGGAGGTGATCAGTGGATTGTTTTGACCTCTATTTTGCCCTCTGGTTCTAAAACATCAGGGCAATTTTCCTTGAGAATTTCTTGAAGGATGATTTCTAGGTTCTTTTTTTTTTTTATCATGGCTTTCAGTCCAATAATTTTTAAATTATCTCTCCTGGATCTATTTTCCTGGTCAGTGGTTTTCCCAATGAGATATTTCACATTTCCTTCTATTTTTTAATTTGTTTGGATCTGTTTAATAGTATCTTGATTTCTCATAAAGTCACTAGCTTCCATTTGCTCCAATCTAATTCTGAAGGAATGATTCTCTTCAGTGAGCTTTTGAGATTCTTTTTCCATCTGACAAATTTGGCTTTTTAAGGCATTCTTCTCCTCATTGCCTTTTTGAGCCTCTTTTGCCATCTGAATTAGTCTATTTTTTAAGGTGTTATTTTCTTCAGTCAGGTTGTTGACTCTCTCATTTCATAATTTTCTTGCCGTGTTCTCCTTTCTCTTCCCAATTTTTCCTCCACTTCTTTTATTTGATTTTCAAAATCCTTCTTAAGCTGCTCTATGGCCTGTAACCAGCTCATATTTTTCTTGGAAGGTTTTGGTGCAGGAGTTCTGACTTTGCTGTCTTCCTCCTGTTCCATGCTTTGATCCTTTTTGCCCCCAAAATAGGAGTGTAAAGTTGGGTTGCTCTGTTTGCTTTGCTTCCTTTGCCTCCTCATGTTGCTACTCAATTACTTGACTTTTGGGCTTTTTACCACAGTAGACCTCTGCTACCAGAAATGGGAGCTTTATCCCAAACTCTGGGGTTTTCTCAGCTGCCGAAGGTATTAGTTGGCTGCACTCTCTGAAGCCTCCATACGTGCTTTCAAGCTGGTCAAGCACCCCAGGACCTCCACCCTAGACCACAATCCAGGTTCAAGAAGGTTAAAGTAAGAAATATTATGCCTCAGACTGGTTGCTTGGTCCCCCTACAATCTGCAGAGCAGGAGGTGAAGCTGCCACGTGGCAGCAGCTGCACAGCCAAGGCACCTCAGCGGCTTCTTGCCCTGGGGCAAAACCGGATGGCACTCCAAATTCCCAGGTCCCAAAGTCCACACTGCACTGACTCTCGCTTTGTCCTTGGCATCTATGGGTTGATAATTCTGGAAACCAATGTAATGGGAATGTAAATTTTGAAGATCTTCCCTGCCTCTATGCTAAAGTGCACCTGGAGCCTGGGGTGGGAGGCTTGTTTTTCAGTTGATACTTCTTGATTGGCCAGTGAGTCAATAAGGTTGTTACATTCTCTGAGCCAGGAGAAGGGTATATAAACCCTGATTTGAGGCTTTGTTTTGGGGCTCACTTTGAGAAGTGTTCTGTGATTTGATCTGGATTCTGGGAAGCCATTGTCCAGAGCCCCCCGGCTTTGAAAAATCCAGATGTTGAAACCCAGATGTTGATTTGGTATGGATGTAATGGTTGGACAGTTTGGAAAGCTTCTACTTGATCTCTTTCTGTCTTGATAATTTTGTCTGTATACTCTGAAGTTCGGGGTGCTGACCTTTTTCCCCTGAACTAGGTAAACGATACATATTTGACTGATTAAAGTAAGCTTGTTAACCCATTTTGAGTTGCTTTCCTTTATCAAAGCAGATCCAAGAACCTGTGTTGGCAGACACCCTGGGGATGTTGGGGTGCTTGCTGCTACAACCACCACGGCTGCTGGTGAAGTCCCTCCAGCCAGTGGCTGGTCAGGCCACCCTGGGGCTAAGACTTCCACCTTGAGCAGTGGCTGGGTTTGGCTCCCAGAGCGCTGTGCTGGCCGCTACCTGCCAGGCTGTCCTCAGTGGAAGATTAGATTCTCTGTGTCATTTTGTGGGTTCAGTACTCCAGAGTTTGTCTAGAGTCCTTTTTTTACATGAATTGGGGAGGTGGGAGCCGAAGCTTTGAGGAAGTCCTGTTTCTACTCTGCCATCTTGACTGTTCTTTGTTTCTTTAACACTGGTTTGTAATTGACTCTGTACAAGTATTGGATGTGGTTTAGTAGACTGATTTATTTTGTAGTTTTTTTTAAAAAAAATAGGACTTCTATTATTGGCTTTTGGATTTTACTATTATATAGAAACACCATTGATTTTTGTGGATCCATTTTTTAGCCTGAATCTTTGCTAAAGCTATTTGCTATCTCAATTAATATCTTTATTGATTGTTTAGGATTTCCTATATAAACCCACCATCACCAAGTAAAGATAGTTTCATCTCCTCTTTGCCTATCTGTATGCCTTTAATTTCTCTTGTCTTATAGCTATTGTCAGTATTTCTGAAGATATCAAATAATAATGGGGAGGATCAACCCTCTTGTTTTATTCCTCTATGTACTGGGAAATCTAGTGTATCCTCATTGTATATAATGCTTGCTTTGGGTTTTATATAGATATTTTTTAATGACATTAAAAACTCTATAATAGTCTATATTTTTATAGAGTTTTTTTTTAGCATAAATGAATATTGTATGCTGTCAAAGGCTTTTTTTGCTTCTATTGAGATAATCATGTGGTTTTGGTTGTTGATGAACATAAGACTTTAGTCAATCTGACATCCATAGGGATTTCCAATATTATTCTTCAGAATCATCTTTTACTTTGAGCACGTGTGGATAGAAAATTTTTCCCACAGATTCTGGAGCCAAAAATGATCAGGACACCTCAAGAAAGTATCATAAAATCCATAAGTTGGAATTTTGTGTTTAGAGGAGGAACAGAATAAAGTAAATTAGTCTTTCCCAGAGAAGCTATATATTTTTAAAATTTTCCTATACAATATCCCTGAGGAGTATCTTTGAACATGGTCACTAGCACAAAGATCTCATTCTCTTAATTAATTTAATCCACTTTCTTCCTTACCAATACTATGAAGCTATGTCTAGCTCTTACTTTCTGCTCAAGAAACATGACTACCTGCCATGTTTCTCATTAAAATACTTGATATCTTCCATTATCCAAAAAGAAATCTTTGATCCTTTTAATAGTCCTAAAAGGGCTGAGAGTGCTCATTTGGGCCCTTCACTGTTTCCTGTGGTATTGAGTATGAATTCCATGATTTCTCCTCCTGTGATGCTTCTTCAAACTGAATCTCTGATATCTCTAGCACTACACCTAGTTGTACCATCTTTCTCAAGAGCACTTTCTTATAAGCTGTGACTTGAAGAAAATGTCCATTACCTGTTATGTAAAGAGGTAGGAGAATGTAGTTTTCTAGATAATTTGGAGCTAAAATCTGATATACTATAGGGGGAGGAAGTAGAAGAGTCCTTTGTGAACACAGAGGAGGGAAAAAGAAAACCCAAAGTTTCATTCTACTCCCAAAGCAACATTCAGAATGAATGACAAAAGCATTTATTAAGCAGTTACTATATGCCAGGCATTGCAAGCTAGCAAGATAGTTTCTGCCTTCAGGGAGCTTATATTGCAACAAAGAAAGACAAAACATAAAGGCAGTATAGAGATGAAAAGCAAGATGATGGAGAAGAGTAGGAGCCCAACAGTATGGAGAGGAAGTATGCAGTGGGGAAGGTAACTAGACCAGGAATGGTGAAAGTTCACCAATCTGAACACAGGGTAGGAGTTCAAGTACTAAAGGGAGGAGGAAAAAGCAGTTATACAGGTGGCATAGTTTGGAGATGGCCAGGAAGTTCCGTGAGCTACAAGGAAAATCCTGGGAGATACTAACTACCATGGACAAGGCATGTTCTGTACAAGTCCTGGTATTATTCCCCCTTTGCATTCCATTACTATAAAACTTGCAATGTATGTTTTCTACTGCCTGTGACAAAAAGGAAAGTTACTGCAAACATGTTTAGAATCAGAGATACAACCCAAAGGAAGAGAAGATTCTAAGAGATATGAAGAGATAAGGTGGTATGTACTTTCTAAAATTCTTGATTCAGTATCCTTAAATTAATTGCTCTATTGCTGGTCTTGGTTCTACTCATCCTCCTATTACTGAAATATTAAACAAAATATACACTAATATTTCCAGAAGAAACTCTAAAAATAATTAGGAGGAAGTCATTTATTGAAGAGGGAAATAGAACAACTGGAAGGGAGATTTTTAATAATAATTCACATTTCTATACCTTCTCTCCTAACAGTCTTACAAGGTAATTATATCAAATGTTATTATTCCCATTTTATGGAATAAATGAATGAATGGAGGAAGAAAAAATTTATTAAGTAAATGCTTGCTCTATGGGGAGCACTGTGCTTAGCACTGGAGATACAAACAGAATAGTAAGATAGTAAGAATAGTAAGGAACTCACATTTAAATGGAGAGACAGCAGATACAAATTAGGAAAACAAAGCTTAGAGAAAAAATGTTATTTGCCCCTGCAGGAATCAAAGAGTCTCGAATGATGCTTGATTATCATATTTCTGTGGTTATATTTAAAATCAAGGAGGGATATTTCTGTACAGAATAAGAACCTCTCAGACAGAAAAGACCTAAGAACCATGTAAATCCAATTAAGAGATGATGAGAATAATAAAGTTTAGGCTCTCATTCTTCCATGCTGGCCCCACCTTGTGGAATAGATATGCAACAACAACCGGATTGCTGCATTCTCATTTACTCTTCTCAATGCCAAAAGGTAGGGAAACAGTATTCTCTCTATTTTACAGAATAAAAAAACTGAAGTTAAGAAAAGTTGAGCAGTTTACTCATGGATGCACAGCTAGTAAACATCAAAGGTTGGCTCTGAATACAGGTTTTCTTTATTCTAAACCCAATACTCTTGCTTATGGATTTAGAACTCAAGAGGCCCATGAAACTGAAATGTGTATCTCAACATGATTTTCTGTACATAGGTGACCACACCTATTCTCTCTGTCTATATGTGGTCTCATTCCTTTCTGCACATATATTATATCTGTATCTATCTGTATGTGTATCTATCTGTTTCTGTGGCTCTGTGCTTTTATGGGGCTAAGTAAAACAGGGATCAGCAAATCAGGGCCCAGGGGACAAATCCTGCCTGCCTTCTCCTTTTTTTATAAGGCCAGTGAGCTAAGAATGTGGGGTTTTTTTATAGTTCTAAATACAATAAAACTTTATTTTAAAATGTAAAAATCCATTTTTATCACATAGCTGTACAAAAACACAGCAACCTTCATGCACAAGCTCCCTCCTCACTTTATGTTATTATGCTAGTCCCTCTGAAATATCTTAATCTTCTGAGCAATCCATAACAAGCATTTATTAAACTCCTACTATATGCTAGGCATTAGGGTACAAAAACAAAATCCAAACAGCCTCTGTCTTTAAGAAACTTAAATTCTAATTGGAATGACAATAAGGGCGATGATTATGTAACGAGGATGGTTATTTATATGGTGCCTACTATGTGCTAAGCACTTTACAAATATTATCCCATTTGATCCTTACAACAACCCTGTGAAGTAGATATTATTATCCCCATTTTGCAGTTGAAGAAACCTAGGCAGAGAGGTTAAGTGTCTTGCCCAGGGTCATACAGGTAGTAAGTGGCTTACTTAATGCTCTATGCACTACACCAGATGAGGGTATCAGGAAAGACCTCATGTAGAAAATGGCACTTGAACTGAGGCTCAAAGGAAACCAGCCATTCCAAGAAACAGAAGTGAAGTGGGAGAGCATTTCAGGCATGGTCCATAGCATTCCTAGTGGCTCAGAGATGTCACCATTATACCAGAAAGCAAATACCTCCACTTTTACTTTGAGCCTAATCTCCTTCCGCTCAATTACTAGAGATGCCTTGCTCCTTGTTTCTTTGGTAGTTTCTTTGGCATCTAGTTTTCAGTCTTCATCTTCCTTTCTCCCTCCACTCCCCCCTCCCCATGTCTCCCAAATCATCAGTTGAGTGTACGCAGACCCTGGCCCTAAAGCTTCATTTGACTCTTCCACATGAAACTTATGGCTCTCTAAAACTTATAATTTCTTAAATTAGACCCTTTGGGTCAGACAGCAACTGCTGTCTTTTCATTAATGAAGATTGGAAAATGTTACCAGTGTATTAACTCATTATGAAGAATTTACTGAATGTTTACATCATGTTGTTACAAACCACAGATTTGGAGTTAGAGGGATCTTCAAGTTCACCTAGTCCAACCTTCATTTTACTTACGGGGAATCCGAGGCCCAGAGAGCTGGACTGACTTGCCCAGCTCCCAAAAGCATTAAGTGGCAGGGACTAGGCTTCAAAACCCAATTGTCCAAATTCAGTACTCTTTGGATTGTGCCATTCTGTACTCACCACAAGCCTGTATATTATAACATAGGTCTTTCCTATATAACCTAGTGCTTTCCTCCCAGAAGACATGGTTGTGGTGGGAAAAGTACAGAACTTAAGAGTCAAAGACCTGTGTTAGAATTCTGGCTCTACCATTTACCAGTGGGATTCTGCCACTAAGTAGAAGTCAGCATGATACAGAATGGAGAGAGCAGGATTTGAAATTAGTAGTTCTGAGTTTAAACCCTAGCTCTACCACTAGTATCTGTCATTTGGACAAGTCACTCAACCTCTTTGGGACTCAGTTTACTCATTTGTAAAAAGAAGGGGATGAACTAGATGACATCACACTCCAAGTCTATAGTCCTTTCATTTTTGTTGTCCAGTCCTTTCAGTTGTGTCCACACTCCATGCTTCCAGATTAGGAAACTGAGGCAAACAAGATTAAGTGACTTGCCCAGGATCCAGTGCCAGGCCTGGAGTCAGGAACACTCATTTTCTTGAGTTCTTCAAATGTGGCCTCAGATACTTACTAGCTGGGTGATCCTGAGTAAGTCTCTCAGCCCTGTTTGCCTCAGTTTCCTCATCTATACAATGAGCTGGAGAAGGAAGTAGCAAACCACTCCAATATCTTTGCCAAGAAAACCCCAGATGGGGTCACAAGGAGTCAGATACAACTAAAAATGACTAAAAAACAAAAACAAGTGTTTTTGCATGTAGGACCTTTTCCTCTTTCTTTTATCTCTTTTGGACATGAGCCTAATAGTGGTATAGCAACATCAAAGGGCATGTACTGTTTAGGTAACTTTTTGTGCTTGATTCCAAATTGCTTTAGAGAATTTGAGTACTCTTAATTGCATCAATGGACTTTCTTCCCACAGCCCCTCCAGCATTTATCATTTTCCTTTTTTTGTAATCTTTGCTCCTTGAATGTGAGATGGACTCTCAGAATTACTTTGATTTGCATTTCTTTAATTAGTAATGATTTGGAGCATTTTTTAATATAATTATAACTAATTTAGGTTTCTTCCCTTGAGAACTATCTGTTCATATTGCTAGATCATTTAACAACTAGAAATGGCCCTTTTACTTATAAATCTGAATCTGTTCCTTATATATCTTGAAAGTGAAACTTTTATCAGAGAAATTTGCTTCAAATATTTTTTTTTACCAATTAAATGTTACCCTTTTAATCAAAACTTTATTAGATTGGTTGGTGCAAAAACTTTAATTTTGTGTAATCAAAATTATCCATTTTATCTTCTGTGATCCTCTCTATTTCTTGGTTATGAAATTTTCTCCTATCCAATTTATACAATAACAACACTTGTAAAACCACTTTGAAAGAGGAAAGAACTATCATTGATACAGTGACCATTCCTTATTCCAGAAAATCAGTGATGAAACATGTTATCCATTAGAGAGGTCATAGATATTTTTCTAATAGGCCTTGAGGGAATTTGTTTTGCCACACTATGCATATTTGTTACAAGAAAATTTTTCTTTTTTCTTTTTCAATGTGGTAGGACCTTGGAGAGATGTTAATTTTTCTATTTTTAATAGAGGCGGAAGGGTACTACAGATGTAAAATGTTGCATGCACTTTCAGATGAGACCACTGTATTATAAGTTTTATATAACTGTTTTACTTGTTAGAGAGACTTATTACAAAGTGGGAGTGATCTGTAAATGTTTGTAAATGTAAAAGAAAAACACCCCAGTAAAATTAAGAAGCAAAAGACTGTCCAGGGCTTCAAGGGGCTTACAAAAATATAGTTGGAGGTATAGGGCAGGTACAAGTACAAGACAAGTACAGGAAAGCAAAGAATAGATAACATTTGTGGGCGCAGAGGGATGAGGCCCGGCCAAGACAAAGATGCGTGCAGGAGGAGAGACTTCCAAGCTTTTGGGGGGGGGGGGGGGGTGGCTGTCAATCTGACCAGTGGCCCCCGCCCCACACACACACACCCTCCGCCCCCCGCCAGATATGCCTGGTGTTGGCTTCACAGCTCAGGCTTTAATCCCTTTTCTTTAAAACCTAAAATTAATCCAGGGCCAGAAAGGCTCTGAGAGCCGAAACCGAGAATGAAAGCAAAGAGTGTTCCAATACCGAATGTTGGGGACATAACAAGGGGAAACCCGGGCCCCTGACTCCGAAAAGGAAGAAAAATCTCCCGCGAATCCCCCACGAATTCCCCCCAAAGCTGCAGGAACCGCAGTTAGGGCCAAAGAGCGCAGACTCGGAGGGACTACGTCTCCCATGAGGCCTCGCGTTGCAGGCTCCCTTTTTCCCGTGGGCCAATAGTCTGGAATGACGTCTCCTCGTCCCCCAATCCAGACCAGAGAACTAGAAGGATTTCTCCCCCTCTCTTCCATCCAAACCAATGAACTCGAAGGATTTCTCCCCGCCCCTAAGCCACGATCATCCAATAAGGGTTAGACCTTCTTATCCCGGCTACGCTGTTGGCCAAGTAGGATCACAGTATTTAGAGGTGGGAGGGTTTTGCACGTCAGAGATTCAGAGCTGGCGAAGTTTTAAGATTTGAAGGTTCCCTAAGAGGGCGTCTAATCCAAACCCCTTATTTTATAGATGAAGAACCTGGGGCAAACAGAGATTTTCCCAAGTTCACACAGCCAAGTTAAGTATCTGAGGCAGGATTTATAGCTAATATTTATAAAGTACTTACTATATGCCACTATGCACCATGCAAAGGCCTTTACTACAATCATCTCATTTGATCCTTACAACAACCCTGAGTTAGGTGTTATTATTATCTTCATTTTACAGATGGGGAATCTGAGGCAAACAGGTTAAATGACGTGCCTAAGGTCACACAACTAGTGTCTGAGGCCACATTTGAACTCAGATCTTCCTGACTCCATACCCAGCATTATATAAACTAAGTCACCCTACCCAATTCAGCCCTAAATTAATAGAGGAGGAATCTGAGAGCCAGTAAAAAATGACTTGGCTAAGGTTTCATAGCTAGTAAGTGGTAGAGCCAGGGTTCTAACTGACTTTTGGCACCAAGAGTAGCAAAACAAAGGCCATTACTAACTGGGAGGTCTATGGAAGCTTCATAAAGAGGTGCTATATGATTTGGGTTTTAAAGGATAGATAGGTATTTAACAAGGAAAGGACATTCTATGCACAGTGCCTTCATGAGGAAAGACATCTAGGTAGGATAATAGTTTGTCATGAAAGAAAATAACATAAAATAAGGCTTGAAAGGTAGTATCAAATACTAGATTATAGAGAACCTTGACAACTAAGGTGGGGGGGGAATGATGCCCATAGCATAAGAACAACTGCTGTGGCATGAGTCAGGAAGGCAGATTACAAGAGGGCAGAAAGTGGAATGTCTGTGAGGTTACTATTAATAGTCCAGGCAGAAAAATGGTGATGACAATCTGATGTTTGTGGGAACACAAAAGATAGATAAGAGAGATGTGGAGGACTTAGTAATGGATTTATATGCGGTAGGTAACAGGCAAGACTTGGTAACAGATTGTATATGAAAGGTGAAAGAATATAGTCAAGGGGGGGATGACCTTAAAGGGGCCGAAGTTGCCACCGAGGCCCCACCGCCACCGCCTGCTCACTCATTGGTTTCCCTATCTTCTCCCTCCCCAGGCTTGGTAAGGGAGGGACTTGTCACGTCTAGGGCCTAACACGGAGGAGAAACTGAGACCTTTATCTTCAGGGATGGTGACCCAGAGTTATGCATTCGAGCAGGAGATCATGTCATCAACACCAATTGTTCTGCCATGCACACACACCAGGCACTCTGCTGTAAGATGTCTGTGGAATATGACAAGTTCATCGAGTCAGGAAGGAAATGGTTCTGCCGTGTGGATGATGTGAACTCCAAAGGGCTCCTACAGCTGCTCTCTGGTTTTTCCCCACGTCAGGATGTCTATGTGGGGCGACCTAGTCTAGACCACCCTATTGAGGCTGCTGATAGAGCCCAGGGAAGTGGAACTTCGTTTACAGTCAAGTTCTGGTTTGCCACAGGAGGAGCTGGGTTCTGCATCAGCAGAGGTCTTGCCCTCAAAATGAGTCCTGGGACCAGCCTGGGCAACTTCATCAGCACTGCCGAGAAGGTTAGACTTCCTGATGACTGCACCATTGGCTATATCATCTAAGGACTGCTTCAGGTGAAACTATTCCATAGCACCCTCTTCCATTCCCACCTGGAGAACTTGCAGAGGCTACCAGCTGACACCCTGCTCAGACAGATCACCCTGAGCTACAGGGGCCTGGAGAATCGTAGGAACATTGTGAGTGTGGGTGGTGCCTTCAGCCTGCAGCAGGACCCCACAAGGTTTAAATCCATCCATTGCCTTCTCTACCCTGACACTACCTGGTGTCCCCTGAAGAAGCCACTGTGACACCTAGACCGGGAAGTGTCTGGTTTTGGAAGCAAACCTGTACTTGGGCATGACTGATCTCATCCATGGGGAGCGAAGAAAATGGATCAGACAGCTCCTGCCAAGGAAAAACCCCTGTGCCCTTATCAGATACCAGCAGTCCTATGGAGCCTTATTGAACCCTTTCTCTCCTGCTTCTCCCATGTTCAAAGGCTTTCTCAGGGTCACTTATCTGATCTGGAGAGGGCCTGGACCTAAGCAAGAGTTAGCTAGAGGTGCCTCTCCACATAGCCAAATCTTGGAGCATGTTCAGTATTCACCCAGGGACTCTGGAGAGAGCCAGGGAAGGAAAATATGAGGTCCCTACCATGGGAGAGATCACAGCCCAGATTATCACACAGAGAAGGAAATGTAGATGTGGTCTTTCAGGGCTAAGGGGCTGGTTGTTTGGTAGAAACACAGGGCAGGGCCTCAGTTTACTGAACTTTGGGATAGAGACCTTGTAGCAGCCTTGACTGACCAGAGCCTTTGATCAGTCACCCTTTGAGGTAGACCTTTGAGCTGCTGCCCTTGAGGGGCCCCTGAAGACTGGATGAGCCACTGGCCAGGATTTCATTTTTTTTTTTCAAGGGCAGCCTAGGACCATTCAGGGTTGGGCTATCCCTGAAGCAGGTACAGGTTTGGGGAGAGCCTGGTGATGACAAGGGAGCAGCAGTTCCCCTTCTCAATAGCTACCTCTGAGTCCCTCTCTACTCAAAGGTTGTTGGGGGCATGGATGAGGACCACATAAGATCCTTTGCTTTCTGGCTACCTCAGATTTCTTCCCAGCCCTAATGGGGCACTGAGAGAGAGCTAAGGAACCTTGACTTACCCTGAACCTGAGCCAGGGTTTGAAAATTGGGGTTTTCCCACAATCTGCTCATTGTTTTCCACTTGTCCCTTACCCCTTGAATCTTCCAAGAACTGGGTGGAATGGGAAGGAAAAGGTGTCATCATGACTCCTCCCTGCCCCCAAATCTAGTTCAGCCAGTATTGAGGGTCCCTAGACACCCACAGCCAGAGAGCCCATCAGCCCAATCAGTTCGTGGTTTTTCAGCCAAATAAATAATATTTAAAGTTCAAAAAAAAAAGAAAGAATATAGTCAAGAATAACTCTAAAGTTATGAATATGAGAGATGGAGCTATAGGTGGTGCCACAGAAGAAAATTATGAAGCCAGAAGGAGGAGGAGCGTGCTTAGGAGAAAAAATAAGAATTTTAGTCTGAGAATGTTAGTGAGACCACACAGGGGCAGTTTTTAGGAAACTGGAAATAAAGGTATGGAATTTGAAAGAGAGATCAGATTTGGGATTTAGATCTGGGGATCATCTCCATAGAGGTGGTGACAGAAGCCCTGGGAGTAAATGAAGTTGTTAAGGCACAGTGAAGGAGGGCTTGACCAGGAGCAGGGGACTGGACAGAGAACAAGGCCAGAGAGTTGGAAAACTCCTGATGTTGAAAAATACAGAGGAGTGTGCGTTCAAGCAGGGGAGACGAGCCTCACTCCCCACACTGTCCTTATCTTCCTGTTTAAATATCAAGGTTCAGATCTGAAACACTGAATACACACCTCCTCACTTTTCCCTACTCTTTTCCATAATATTCAGGAACAGGTGGTATCAACTTTTACTCCAGGCACCCCAAAGAAGTGGGAGAGTAAATGGGAAGGGGTTAGGAGGATGATTGAAGTGTTCTAGAAGAGCACTTGATTTCTTTGCAGTTTTATTTGATCATAAAGTCTATCATTGAAATAGAGGTTCAGATTAAGCTAGAGAATTTCCCAGGTATGGGATGAGGGTGAAGCCAAGAAATTTCTTTTAATTCTCCATTAATTCAAGGCTATGTTTCATATTGTCCCTAAATCAAGATTTCATCCAAACCATTAAGGATTTCCTTCTCACACACCTTTTAGCAGGACAGAGAACCAGCATAGGAACACCAGAGGATCTCTCCCTTGTTGTGTCATTTTATTCATGTCTGACTCTTCATGACCCCATCTGGAGTTTTCTTGGCAAAGTTACTGGAGTTGTTTTCCACTTCCTTCTCCAGCTCATTTTACAGATGAAGAAACTGAGGCAAGGTTAAGTGATAAAAATCTGAGCTAGGGTGGTGTTAGTGAGAACAGAAAAGCTGGGACAGATAGGAGATGTGGAGAACTTAGTAATGGGTTTATATGCAATAGGTAACAGATAAGACTTGGTAACAGATTGATTGTATATGAAAAGTGAAAGAACATAGTCAAAAATAACCCTAACGTTATGAATGTGAGAGATGAAGCTATAGGTGATGCCACAGAACAAAATGTCTCAGGTTGGATTTGAACTCATGACTCCAGGCTTGGCACTCTAGCCACAATCTAGCTGCCTATATCTCTCCCTTACCAAATAATAAATAAAGTGACAGCTTGTTAAGGGAATTCTAATTTAAGATCTTCCCTGCCCCTAGGCCCTTTGATAGGCTTAAGTGCACCTGGAGCCTGTGGTGGGAGGCATGTTTTTCAGGAGATACTTTGTGATTGGGCAGTGAGTCGAGAGGCTTGGGACATTCTCTGAGCCAGGAGAAGGCCATATAAACCCTGATGTGAGGCTTTGTTTTGGGGCTCACTTTGAGAAGTGTTGTGTGATTTGACCAGACGAGACTCTGGGCAGCTGTTGAGCCCCTTGCCTTTGAAAAACCCATATGTTGATGCTTCCCTCTCTGGTAAATGACTAGGTATGGATATAATGGTTGGACAGTTGGAAGACTGTCTGCTTGATATGTTTTTCTGTTTTCTTGTAATTTCTGCTTGTAACCTCTGTATATTCTGAAGTTCGGGGTGCTGACTTTTTCCCCTGAACTAGGTAAATGATATGTTTGATTGGTTGATTAAAGCAAGATTGTTAACCCATCTTGAGTTGCTTTCCTTTAGAAAAGCAGATCTAAAAACCTGTGTTGGCAGCCACCCTAGGGATGCTGGGGTGCTTGCTGCTACACAGCTTCTCCTCTTAATTTTATTTTTTAGATATCATCTCTTCATATTCAACTGATCCTGTGCCCTCTATGTATAAATGTACACACATGTGTAATAAACTCACACATATATTTATAAACACATACATCTCACACACACACACACATATTCCCTTCCTATCCTCATACTGAGAAAAGTCTCATGAGTCACAATTATAGTTTTTCCATGTAGGAATGTAAATAGTTCAATTTTAATAAGTTCCTTATGATTTCTTTTTCCTGTTTACCTTCTCATGCATTTCTGGTTTTTTCATCAAGAATGCTTGAGGGCAGCTAGGTGGTGCAGTGAGTAAAGCTCAGGCCCTGGAGTCAGGAGGACCCGAGTTGGGCCTCAGACACTTAACACCCACACACAAAAAACTTGCCGTGTAACCTTAGGTAAGTTACTTAACCCCAATTGCCCTCCAAAAGGCAAAAAGAAAAAAAAAGAATGCTCAAAAGTCCTCTATTTTATTGAATGACCATATTTTCCCCTGAAGCATTATACTAAGTTTTGCTGGGTAGGTGATTCTTGGTTTCAATCCTAGCTCCTTTGACCTCTGGAATATCATATTCCAAGCCCTTCAATCCCTTAGTGTAGAAGTTTTTAGGTCTTGTGTTATCCTCATTGTGTTTCCACAATACTCAAATTGTTTCTTCCTGACTGCTTATAATATTTTCTCCTTGACCTGGGAACTCTAGAATTTGGCTATAATATTCCTAGGAGTTTTCTTTTTGGGATCTTTTTCAAGAGGCAATCAGTGAATTCTTTCAATTTCTATTTTGCCCTCTGCTTCTAGAATATCAGGGCAATTTTCCTTGAGAATTTCTTGAAGGATGATTTCTAGCCTCTTTTTCTGATCATGGCTTTCAGGTAGTCCAATAAGTTTAAAATTATCTCTCCTGGATCTATTTTCCAGGTCAGTGGTTTTTCCACAGTTAGCTTCGACAGTTAGCTACAGAAAGCAGGGCACAGGCAGAATACAAGATATACTGAGAAAGCAGAATTCCAAGTGACACCTGAGATACATAGCAGGGACATACCCAGGCACACCCAATCTGTGCCTCCTTTCTTATAATCCTTTATTTTTGCTCTGCTTTTACTGCCAGATTTCTAGAGCTGTCTATATTCATTGCCTCTTCCTTCCTCCCACTTTTTAAATTTATTTTTATTTTTGAACTTAACAAAGACCAAACAAAATGGGTATTTCCATATATACAGTAGAACAGAAAAAGGAATGGATGTTAAACTACAAATCTCATATACACCTTGCTTTTCTCTTTAAATATGTTAATGTATTATTGCTACTATATATAGTAATAATAATATAATAAATTTAACATAGAACTTTCAAAGTAATTCTGCTCATCCATGATTCTTTGTGGACTTAATTCATTTTGGGGGGAAATTCTTCAACAATCCTTCCTTCTTTCTTTTTTTTTTTCTTCCTTACCCTATCACTACCCCATCTCTCTCCCTGATCCACCCCAATTAAAAAAGAAAAAACCAAAAAAAAAAACAACAAAGTCCTAGTAGCAAATATGCATAGTTAAGCAAAACAAATTCTCAGCCTTGGTTTGTAAGAAAATGTATATTTAACTATGCACCTTTCATGTTATGGGATATGGGGAATGTGCTTCATCAGTTTACTGGAATTAAGGTTGTTCACTGCATTCATCAAAGTCTTTTAAAGTTGTTTTTCTTTATAGTATTATTGTAAAAATGGCTCTTCTAGTTATGTCCGATGCATTTTCATCAGTTCATATGAGGTTTTCCAAGTTTCTTTGCCTGAAATGAACTCTCTCCTAATTTCCAACTCAGACAATCCTTAAATTCATTCAAAGAATAACTCATATGCTACCTTTTGTCATCTCCTATGGAACAATAATATTCAATTATATTCATGTAATATCTTTCCCTTAATTTATTCCCCAATAGGATACTCATTTAGTTTGTAGTTCTTTGTCACACTAAAAAGAGTTGCTACAAATATTTTGGTGCATACTGGTCCTTCTCTGCCTTTGGAGTATTTATCTAGTAGTGGTATGGCTGAGTCAAAGAGTATCCATAGTTTAGTGACTTTTTGGGTAGACAATAGTTCTGAATTACTTTCCAGAATGGCTGGAACAATTAACCACTCTATGTGTTGGTTTTTCCACAGCCTCTCTAGCAATTTTCATTTTCTGTTTTTGTTATCTTTCACAATCTGATGGCTGTGAGGTGGAACCTCAATATTGCTTTAATTTGCATGTCTCTATGATTTGAAGTTATTATTCATATTATTGTTGATATTATGGATTTCTCCCTTTGAAAACTATTTAGTCCCTTAAATATCTTGGATATCAGATCTTTTTTTTAATTCTACAAAGACTTTTTCCCAGTTAATTACTTCCCTCCTAATTTTAATGGAATTAGATGTTTGTACAAAAAAGCTTAAAATTTTTAAGTAATGAAAGCTGTATTTTATTATCTACAGTCCCCTCAAACTTTTTTTTTTTTTATCATGAATTCCTCCCCTTTCCATATCCAGGTATATGCTTCCTTGCTCCTCTTAATTTTTTTACTGTGTGACCTTTTATATCTAAGTAGTATATTCATTTGGGACGAATTTTATTATGTGGTGTTCCCACTATATGTCTAATTTCTGCCACACAGCTCTCCAGGTTTCCCAGCAATTTTTGTTTGTAAGGTATGTCTCAGGAGTGGGGGTCTTTGGGTTCAAACACCATGCCACCACTGTA
The DNA here is from genome assembly GCF_028583685.1 of Petaurus breviceps papuanus. Classification (NCBI taxonomy): domain Eukaryota; kingdom Metazoa; phylum Chordata; class Mammalia; order Diprotodontia; family Petauridae; genus Petaurus; species Petaurus breviceps. The sequence goes on along the minus strand of NW_027185694.1, from coordinate 19,875,607 downwards.
TTTGTTTGCTTCTGTAGTATGTACTATTATTCTATTCTGCTGGTTGACCTATTTTTTAACCAATACCAAATAAGTTTTGATGATTACTGCTTCGTAATATATTTTGAGATGTGGTAATATTTAGCCCCACTAATTTCCCATTTTTGAAATTTTTCCTTGAGATTCTTGACTCTTTATCTCTTTAGGCATGGGGTCTGCATTCCAATTAAGTAGTCATTACAACTGAGAATAAGAGTGCTCCTAGGGTCATTTTAGGGTCTGATAAGCCACTTTGGGTGTTATCTTGCTCAGCACCTGGCCTCTACCACATTCCCAGGACATTTACAACTTTGTTGCAGAGATTATAAATGCCCCCATCCCATTCCAACTTTCTTTTATGTGCTGTTTTCCCCCTTTAGAATGGTAAGATCCTTGAAAGCAAGAATCATCTTGTTTTCATTTATCTGTACCCCAAGTGCTTAATACAGTGCCTGGAATATAGTAAATAATAAATGCTTTTATTAAATCTATTTATATTATATATGCATTTCATTATTTTTCTACCCATACAATGTAATTTTTTTGGCAGGTTGGTATGACAGAATAAATAGAATATAAATAGAATAGAGTAAGTTAAGCAATATTGTAATTTTATTATACTAATGGCATGGCCTACTCATGAAGTATTACTATTTCTCTAATTATTTAGGCCCATATTTCTGTAAATAATTTTTTATGGTTGAATTCACATAGTTCCTTGTGTCTTGGTAGATAGACTCCCAAATATTTTATACATTTTGTAGTTTTGAAAGAACTTCTCTCTTTATTTCTTCTTGTTTTGGGGGTTTTTACTTTTTTGAGGGGGGTACTGTACAGAAATGATGATGATTTATACAGGATTTTACAACCTACAACTTTGTCAAATTTGTTTTAAATTTTAGTTGACTCTTTTGGGTTCTTTAGAGAGATATTAGCTGCAAAAAATGAGTTTGTTTTTTTCTTTTCCAGTGCTACATCCCTCAATTTCTTTTCTTTTGGTCCTAATTCTATAGTTTGCATTTCTAGGAATATATTGATGATAACAGTGATAATAATAGACAACTTTGCCTTACCCCTGATTTTATTGGAAAGACCTCTAGTTTTACTCCATTATAATAATTTTGGCTTGTGGTTTTAGATATGCTATTTACTGTATTGAGGAAAGTATTTATTCCTATCCTTTCTAATATTTTTAACAGAAATGGGTATTAAATTTTATCAAAGGTTATTTCAGGATCTCCTGATATAATCATGGTTTTTATTAATCTTGTCATTAATATGGTTAATTATGCTCATAGCTTTTGTTGTATTAAACCAACCCTGCATTTCTGGCACAAATTCAACCAAGGTATTATCCTTTCAGTAGTTTGTTTATGATCCTTGAAAACAATAGGTTCTAAGAGTATATACTTTTTTCTATTAGAATATAAAAATCATCATAAAAATCACGTTCTTTCCATTTGAAGAAACATATTTACTTTTCTAAAGATTCCTATTGTTTACATTTCAAAGTTTCTGTTCAATTCTGGTGCTTCTGAATCCGTGGCAGTCTAGCTTCTGGACCCCACCAACAGCCTGAAACTGTTTTCTCCAAGCTTACCAATATCTCAATTGCTAAAATTCAGAGACCATTTCTTAGTCCTCATTCTTTTAGACCTCTTCAGCTTTTGATGTTAACTACTGCTTTCCCTCTAGGGAGTCTTCCCTTCATTTCCCTCCTCGGCTTCCATAGCACTACTCTCTTTTGGCTCTCCTACTTGTCTGCCTGTCCCTTCTCAGTCTCCTTTGCTGGATAATCATCTTCCTACAGTCCACTAAGGAGTGATGTCCCCCAAGGTTCTTTTCTCTTTTCTTACTACATCCTCTCCCTTAATTATCTCATATTATCTCTATGCAGATGGCTCCCAAATCTATATATCCAGACCTAATCCTCCTGAACTAGACCTAGGCTTGCATTATCAACAGCCTGCTGAAAACTTCACCTGCATCTCCAGTAGGCAACTTAAACAACATAGCTAAAAGGAAATTGTTTTTCCTCCCAAAACCTATCCCTACTCCCAAAGTTTGACAAATGTGCTGATACCTCCACCATGCTTGTAACCTTTAACCGTCCAACACTCTTTCTTCTGTTTCCACTTCCACATCTTTATTAGATTGTAAGCTCCTTGCAGGGAGGTGCTATCTTTTACCCCTTCTTGTATTCCCAGTGCTTAGCACAATACCTGGCACATAGTAAACAATAAATGTCTATTGATTGGATGTCTTTTCAACAATATCTTCATAACACCTTGTATCTTTCCTCTTCTCTCTATTCACAAACTCTAGTTCAGGGCCTCATCACTTCCTGCCTAGACTACATAGTCTTTTAATTGGTCTATTTGTCTCTAGTCTCTTTCTTCTCCAATTCATCTTCCACACAACTGCCAAATTGAAATCCCCAAAACACAAATCTATCATGTCATGCTCTGCTTAAAAATCTTCAATGACTCCCTTCTGCCTCTAGAATAAAATACTAACTTGGCATTTAATGCTCTCTGCAACCTGGCTCCCATTTCCCTTCCTATCTATTCAGTTTAGTCACCTTCACATATTCCCTGTTCTAGTCAAAATAGCACGCTAAACATTGGCTCACATAGGACATTATGTCTCCATGTCTTTGCATAAGAGGACCTAGATGTCTGGAATGTACCCTCTCCTCACCTCCATCTCCTTAGGTTCCTTCAAAGAACTGCCCAGATTCCACCTCCAACACGAGGCCTTTGCTGATTCTCTCCAATTATCAGCATTCTTCCATTCCTGAAATTACTTGGCATTTATTATACCATCTCTCTCCCAAGAGAATGTGAGCTGCTGGAGCACCTTTAGCAAGGAGTTTAACCTCTCAGTGCCCAAGAAGGTAACAAGACATGGGTGGAAAGATTCTTCTCATTGGAAGTGACTTAACCCCGGTCAAATCACCGGTCCGCTGCCCCTCCTTCTCCTTAAAGGGAAATCACAATATCTGTCTGAAAGAAGTGCTCGTTCAGCCTCTGCACCAGCCGGGCCTAGGCCACGAGTAACGGCTTTCTCCCTCTTTTAACTACAAGGTACGCTATTTTCTGCACACTGGTGGCGATGGAAGATACCAGGGAAAGGCACTAATAGACGGGCCCTTCAGGCATAAGGTGAGAAGGCAAATGTTTGCCCTGGTGGGGCAACAAAAATTCCACGTGCGCACCACAGTGCCTCTGCTCAAACTGTGTTGGACTTCCTTTTTTCCCCCTTATCATCAGCTCCCCTGCGTCTCTAGCTTCCTGACTACACCTCGGTGCCCATACCCGGTCCCAGACGCTTCCACCACCTCCCACCTCCAGCCCTCTCTTTCCCCCTACCCATTTGCTACCGGAACCCCGCACTACCCGCCTTCGTGCTGTTCGTCACCGAGACACTCCCCCCCTTCTCTGATTGGTTCTACCTGAATCCCTCCCTCCCACACACACTCCGCGAACAAAATCTACCTCTCCCGTTGGCCACCGAAGCTGACAATGAGACACGTGACTTAGATGAGTCAACAAGTTCCCCGCTCGTCCCTTCGGGAAATGTAGTTCTAGAAGTTCATCCCGAACATGCGCCGTTCGAATTAGAGGCGCTTCTGAGTATCTTGGCTGGATTTCCGGCCAGGGAGCTGAGTGGGAGTCCGGAGAACCGCTTCCCGGGCCCGGCCCGAGTGGGTGAGTCCCTAGGGGCTGGGGATAGCTCGGTTTCTCTTTTCTGGGCCGTGGTCCCGGAGTTATAGGGGCGAGGCGGGACGGAGAGCCGTGGAGGGTGGCCCGCTGTCCCAGGGCCGTTGTGGAGCTGGGGGAAGGGGAGCTGGGGTGGGAGGGGCAATTCCCTGATGATGAAGTGAGGGGGAGGCCGGGGAGGTCATCACTGATGGGGGGGAGGCCACCACTGATTGGGGGAGGCCAGGGAGGTAACCACTGGGAGGGAGGCCGGAGAGGACGCTATGCAGGGGGGCGGTTGGGGAGGCCACCACTGCTGGAGGGTGGGGGGGGGGGCGGGGAGCACCCTCTGATATGGGGGGGGGGGGGGAGGCCGGGGCGGGGGGGGGTCACCACCGATGTGGGGAGTATCCCTGGCGCCGCCCTACTCGGAGCTCGCTCACCCCATCTGCACCCTGTGCCACGGAGGCTCTCTCATTTGCTGGGAGAGGAAGATCCTGTGAGAGCACTCATTAATAACAATAACAGCCATTTAAACTTCAACCGTGAAGAGCCTTTGTCTCTCCCGGGTTCCCCCAGATCTAGCCCCAGCCCAAGAGCACCAAACGGGAGGCCTTTGATCCTTTTTATTTTTTTAAACTGATTTTCGAAGTGGAGTTTTGGGAGCTCTGAGCGCTGAAGGTAGAGTAGGCGCTGACTGGCCCCAGAACCCAGGTGGTGTCTTCTCACTGTACAGGAAAGAAGGGCAGCTTACCAAGGGGCCTGGGCTGGCAATCTGCCCACCATAGCTGTGATTTGGAACTTGGTGAATGAGGCTGGGACAGGAGGAAAAGGGAGTCTATGTCATTTTCTTACAGTTTTCACTCTCCTTTAGGGTTCCTGAGGAGAAGCAAGGCTTTTCTTGAACATTCCTATTCAGAAGCTGATCTGAAGAGAACAGGCAGGAAAACTTTGAGTAGGGGCTGAGGCTGGACGCTAAGCTGAATGATGACTTCAGCAGTGGGCTGCCAGGCTTCAGCTCCCCAGGAGCAGGAGGGGCTTTTGATAGTAAAGCTGGAGGAAGACTGTACTTGGGGGCAGGAAATCTCTGTACAGGATCAAGGAACCAGCCCTGAGACCTCCCACCAGTGCTTCAGGCATTTCCGCTACCAACAGGCTGCTGGACCTCGACAGGCTTTCATCCAACTCCAGGAGCTTTGCCATCGTTGGCTGAGGCCAGAGATACACTCCAAGGAGCAGATCCTAGAGCTGCTGGTGCTGGAGCAGTTTTTGACCATCCTCCCTGGGGACATCCAAATGAGGGTACGAGAGCAGCATCCAGAGAGCGGGGAAGAGGCAGTGACTCTTGTGGAGGAACTGCAAAGAGAACAGGGAAGATGCAGGCAGCAGGTGAGGAAGCTCTTATATCACATTTCATAGGGTATAAGAAATTGGACCATAAGGCAGTTTAATTTCCCCAGGAAGTCATGTTAGAGAGAACATTGTGTAGTGGAATGGGCATAGGACTTGGGAGTCAGGAAACCTGGAGTAACTTCCCAGCTCTGGCACTTATTAGCTGTGTGAGTACGGGCAAGTTGTTACACATCTCTGAACTTTCTTCATCTGTAAAGTATGTTGGGGGGGGGGGTGGGGGAAATGCTTTTACTATCTACCTTGCAAGGTTGTTGAATTTTAAACCTTCAAGTATTGTGTAAATGTGAGGTTTTTATTAGTTGCAGTTAGCATTTGGCACATTGGCCCTGGAAGTTTTCAGCAGACAGATCTAGAAAAGCAGAACAATTATTATTCATGAGTCACTGATATTTACATTGCACTTCAGGGTTTCCTGGGAAGAAGCTTACTTTTTCTTGCATATTAATATTCAGGAACATATCTAAAGAGAAAGGCAGGAAACCTTGAGTAAGAGGCCTGCTCCTGAGCTGAATGATGACATCAGCTATGGACTGTGATGCTTCAGCTCCTCAGGAGCAGGAGGGACACTTGGGAATCAGGTTGGAGGGAGACTGTACTTGGGACAGCACATCTCTGTGCAAGACTAGCAAGGTTTAAAGCACCTTCCTCACAGCAGTCCTGGGCAAAGTTCAGGGATTCACTTGAGTGTGATTACCCAGCTAGGCAGTAGCAGTATTGGAACCCAAAGCTAATTCTTTTGACTTAAGATCATTGCTCTTTCCATTATGCCAAGTATCGATACACTGGTCTCTCTCTTGCAACACTCATTCACAGTTGGTCTGTTAACTTGGAAAGCAAGTTTGGCAATTCAGGCTCACTAGCTTTCAAAGCATAGGTTGACTTACTGAGAAAGATAGAATGGGAGTGGCCAGTGAGGTTGTGGAGGGTTTGAATGAGAAGTGTAGAGTAAAATGACACAGTATCTTTGAACTGGGGCCAGGTCTGTTTCAGTCTCAGCATTTCTTTAAGTACTTTCTATGTGGTTTTCCAGTACACTTGGGAGTCATAAAATCTCCAAATCATCATCCTTTCTTTTCATGAGGTATGCCCTGTAGTTTATTATTAAGGATTTTCCCTCAGAATCCAGTAGTGATACCACTTGCCACTGGGCCCTGTTGTGGTGATGAATGATCTGGGCTGGTTCCCAGGTCACAATCCATGGGGGACAGGCAGTGCCTTTGGAGGAGACCTCACCCCTGGAAGCAGCACAGGAACCACCGAACTTCAAGCTGGAGCCATCGGAGACTGAGCAGAGCCCTTGCCTTGGACTACAGGACCTGCTGGGCCCTTGCCCTAAAGGGGGGTCCCAACCCCTAAAGGAGAGGGGTGAGGAGCAGAGATTGATCTGGGGAGAGAGCTCCCTTGAGGGGGGGAATGTTAGAAAAAGTAACCACAAAGGACTTACGGTTCCCCATAAGAAGGGTATACATCGATAGTGTCTCTCTTTGATTAGGGGGGAATGGGCTGCAGAAAAGAACAAATTCCTATAGTCAATATGATTTCAAGTGGGAGTTTGAAGGTTTCATTTGAGGACCTGAATGACCACAGCAGTAATAGTTTTTGGTTTTTATTCCTAGCAGCTTGGGAAGGGATGGAATTGCCCTAGGATCCCTTTTTCTACTAAAAAAGGGAAGCCATGTTTCATGGAGAGTTGTAGACTGAGTAAAAGGGAATAACAGGATCTGTAGGAAATTCTGAAAGTATTCCTCCACTTTTTGGGACCAATTGGAAAACAATTAGGAACCAATACCACTATTTGGAACCAATTTACTGTATATATGCCTTTGTTTTTTTTCTTTCTAGAATGTCAGCTCAGCAGGAACTGAGCAGTGGGGGAGAAATGAGCACTTTGTAGTGAATAGCATAGTATCAGAATAAGAACAAGAATGTTATTCTGATCCTTTTGATTTGTCTCCTTCAGCATCATCTATTCCCTGGGTTTCTCTCCTTCCTTCAAAGGCAGAAGGCACTGAAGACAAAGAGACAGCAGGATCACAGGTGATATGGCCGTTCCCATTGTTCTTCTTGAGCTCCCATTCCGACTGCCTGAATATTAACATTTCAGAGTCTTTGTATCTTTTGTGCATAAATTCTATATTAGGGCATCACCTCCCTGTTTGATTTATTGCCTCCACATGACAAGCATAGACTTTGTATGATTCCTATATAGATCCTGCCCTCAATGTCCCTAGTTTTTCTTTTACATTTTAATAGTGTGTTCTTAGAGCAGTAGGTGTTGAGAAGGAATCTTTGTGCTGTTTCAGTTGCCTGTGACCTTTGAGGATGTTGCAGTATACCTCTCTCAGGAGGAATGGGGGCATCAGGAAGCCAGTAAGAAGGCCCTTTCCAGGGAAGCCATGCAGGAGAATTATGAGAATGTGGTTGCATTAGGTAAGAACTTCTTACCCAGTAATAAAACCTGTGGATATCTGACAATAGTACCTGTTCCTTGAATAGCTAGGTCACTTTTATAAGTTCTATATGGTACAGGAGGGGTCAGATAGAGGAAGGAACTAAACAAGTGTGGAGGCCGTTTGGCTTGGGTCCTCAGTGCTGCAGGTTCAGGAGCCCAAAGTTAGGAACACTGAACCATATTTGTAGTCCTGGAATAGGATATATCTAATCCAAAGGAATTACAAGGCCAGTTAGACTCTTATAAATTTGGCTTTTGTGTAGCAGCTACAGCCTAGTGCAGTAGAACGAGCATTGACTTTAGTAGTAGGACCTATATTAGAATATTGGCTCTTCTACATGCTATCTGTGTGACAACAGGAAATAATAATATGATAATCTGCTACTAATTATTACTTAATAATATAATAAATTATAAATAATAAGTTGATAATAATAATAAGCTAGTATTTATAGAATGCTTTAAGGTTTGCAAAGTGCTTTACAAATATTTCATTTGATCCTCCCAATAAGACTGTGAGGTAAGTATTGTTATCATTCCCATTTTACAGATGTAGAAACTGAGGCAGACAAGTTAAATGACTTGCCTAGGGTCTCACAGCTAGTGAAGGTGCAAGGCCAGAATTGAACTCGGGTCTACTACACAAGAAGTAAGTTATCAGAGACAGGATTTTGACTCAGATCCTCCGATTTTGGAGCTATTTCTCTATACTGGTATCATTATCCTCATTTTTCAGCTGAAATATGTCTAGGCAGGTCAAGTGACTTGCTCTTGCCCACACATCTAGCTAGTAAATGTCAGAGGGAGAATTTTTTTTTTATTTTTCAAATGCTTTATTAACTTCTGATTTACATCATTCATTTCCACCAGATTTTGAGTTACAAATTTTCTCCCTGTTTTTCCCCTACCCACTGCCCCAAAGTAGCAGTCCCACAGGATATCCCCTCCTCCAATCTGCTCTCTCCCATGTCTTCTCCCATACCCCCTTCGACTTTTCCAGTAGGGCATGGTGGATCTCTATGCCCCAGTGCCTGTATATCTTATTTTCCAATTACATGTAAAATAGTATTAATAATAATAATATATATATATTTTTTAAACATTCTATTTTAAAACTTTGAATTCCAGATTCATTCCTTTCCTCCCTAGTCACCCAACCTTACTGGGAAGATAAGCAATTCAGTATTGGTTGTACATGTGTAGCTAATTCAAAACACTACCATAGTAGATATATTGTAAAAGTCTGACTATATTTCCCTCCGTCCTATCCCACCTCCCACTTGTTCTATTCTCCACTTTGATCCTGTCCCTTTTCAAAAGTGGGTGCTTCCAACTTCCCTCCCTCCCAGCCTACCCTCCCTTCCATCATCTCCACACCCCCCCGCCACCATCGCCTTCCCCTCTACTCTCTTGTAGGGTGAGATACCATATTTAGTGTGTATGTCATTCCCTCCCCGAGCCAAATTCATTGAGAATAAGGTTGACCCATTCCCTTTTGCCTTCCTATTCTTCCCCAACATTGTAATCATTTTCCCTTGCCTCTTCTATATGAGATAGTTTACCCCATGCTGTCTCTCCCCATCTCCTCTCATTATATTCCTCTCTCCCCTCTTAATTTCACCTTTTAAGTATCATCCCTTCCTGTTCAATTGCTCCTGTGCCCTCTATCTATGTAAACCTGTAAACATATATAAACACATTCACATATGTATTCATACACCCCTATACCCTCTAATACAGACATATATGTGTATAAATATGTATGTATTTCTATTCCCTTCAACTATTTTCATACTGAGAAAAGTTTCATCAGTTACAATTATTATTTTTCCATGTAGGAATGTAAATAGTTCAACTTTGATAAATTCCTTATGATTTCTTTTCCCTGTTTACCTTCTCATGCTTCTCTTGCTTCTTGTATCTGAATGTCAAATTTTCTACTCAACTCTGGTTTTTTCGTCAAGAATGATTGAAAGTCCTCTATTCCACTGAATGACCATATTTTCCCCTGAAACTCACTTTTGCTGGGTAGGTGATTTTTGGTTTTAATCCCAGCTCCTTTGACCTCTGGAATATCATATTCCAAACCCTTTGATGCCTCATTGTTAGAAGCTGCCAGATCCTGAGTTATCCTGATTGTGTTTCCACAATATTGAAATTTTTTCTTCCTGGCTGCTTGTAATATTCTCTCCTTGATCTGGGAATTTTGGAACCTGGCTATAATATTCCTAGGAGTTTTCTTTTTGGGATCTTTTTCAGGAGGCGATCGGTGGATTCTTTCAACCTCTGTTTTGCCCTCTGGTCCTAAAATATCAGGGCAGTTTTCCTTGAGAATTTCTTGGAGGATGATTTCTAGGTTCTTTCTTTGATCATGGCTTTCAGGTAGTCCAGTAATTTTAAAATTATCTCTCCTGGATCTATTTTCCAGGTCAGTGGTTTTTCTAATGAGATATTTCACATTGCCTTCTATTCTTTCATTTGTTTGGATCTGTTTAATAGCATCTTGATTTCTCATAAAGTCATTAGCTTCCATTTGCTCCAATCTAATTCTGAACGAATGATTCTCCTCATTGAGCTTTTGAGATTCTTTTTCCATCTGGCAAATTTGGCTTTTTAAGGCATTCTTCTCATTGCCTTTTTGAGCCTCTTTTGCCATTTGAATTAGTCTATTTTTTAAGATGTTATTTTCCTCAGGCTGCTGACTCATTTCATAATTTTCTTGCCTTGTTCTCATTTCTCTTTCCAATTTTTCCTCCACTTCTCTTATCTGCTTATTAAAGTCCTCTATGGCCTGTAACCAGCTCATATTTTTCTTGGAAGCTTTTGGTGCAGGAGTTCTGACTTCACTGTCTTCCTCCTGTTCCATGCTTTGATCCTTTTTGTTCGCAGAATAGGAGTCTAATGTTGGAATCTTCTGTCTGCTTTGTTTCCTTTGCCTGCTCATTTTGCCACTCAATTACTTGAATTTGGGTTTTTTTTGCCACAGTAAGACTCTGCCACCAGACGGGGGAGCTTTGTTCCAAATGCTGGGGTTTTCTCAGCTGCCAGAGGTATTAGTTGGGTGCCCTCTCTGAGGCCTCCACATGCTCTGGCAAGCTGGTCACACACCCCAGGACCTCCATCCTAGACCGCAATCCAGATCCAAGCAGGTTAAAGTAAGAGCGATTACCCCTCAGACTGGTCGCTTGGCCCCCCTACACTCTCCAGGCCAGGAGCTGAAGCTGCCACGGCTGGGGGCTGCACCTCAGCGGCTTCTTGCCCTGGGGGCAAAAGCCAATGCACTCCCAACTACTGGGTCCCAAAGTCCACACTGTACTGACCTCTCACTTTGTCCTTAGCATCTATGTGTTCATAATTCTGGATCGCCACAGCTGCTGGTGATCTGGAGTCCCTCCATTTGGTGGTTAGTCAGGCCCATCCTGGGGCTAAAACCTCAGCATGGGGCTGGGCTGGGCTCCCAGAGCCCTGTGCTGGCCGATTCCTACTGGCCTGCTGGGCTGTCCTCAGCGGGAGGTTAGCTTCTCTGTGTCATTTTGTGGGTTCTGTAGCTCCAAAGTTTGTTTAGAGTCCCCTTTTACATGAATTGGAGGTGGTGGGAGCCGTTGCTGCATGGAGGTCCTGTTTCTAGTCCGCCATCTTGACCCAGAGGGAGAATTTTTACCCAGGTTCTTCCTGATTCCAAGTCCAGTTCTCTTCTGCATTATGCCAGCCTACCTTTCAAAATTGTTTCTGCATTCTTTTATGTAATGCCTAATTGCTAGGGAAGTCTTTCTTGACAATAAAAGGTGCAGCCAATGTTCTTTAGAGCTGGGGATAAAATTGGAGATTGAGAGAGTTGCATTGAGTAGAATGCAGTAACAGTAGAAAGAACTTAGTCCACTAGGTTGTGGCTCTGTCTTTGTTCATTCCGATTTCCATAACATCCCAGTTGGCTTTGGGGGAAGAGTCTTCTCACTTATATTCTTGCTACTGTTACAACAGAGGTTGAGGGGATGTTGTGAATTTCATCCCCTTGGCCTTGGCTTTATTATGTAAGTATGGTTATAGGGGTGAAGGGAAGCTGAAATCCTGTTGAATAAATTATTTACTGTCCCCTCTAAATTTGATGAAATATAAAATGTCTTCTCTGCATCTTTTCCCAGCTATCTCAGCCAGACTAAATACAGGTGTGCCTCCTGTTATGCATTACTGTGTTCCTAATTTATACCTTGAATGTGCTGATGGGGAATTTTTTTAAAAGAATTTTATGATAATTTTTTAAATTACTTTTTTTTTGGAGGGGGAAAGGCAAGGCAAGGTTACACAGCTAGTAAGTTTGTCAAGTGTCTGAGGCTGGATTTGAACTTAGATCCTCCTGACTGCAGAGGCAGTGTTCTATTTACTGTGCCACCTAGCTGCCCCTGATGATTTTTTGGTAAAGTGAATTATTACCACTTAATTTATTTTAATGTGTTAGACTTGCTTAAAATTAACCACATCTCTAGATGAGTTTAGATAAATAGTCATTGAGTATCTCTTGCTAGCTTTTTTGGTTGTTTTCCTCTTGGCCTTCTTTATTTCAGTGTGGAGTTCTTGTACAACAGCACTCCAAATAAAGACCTAGGCAGTGATGAAAAGAAGGAATTCATTCTGTATTGCTTATTTTTTAGAATGAAACCTGTTTTTAAACTTTTTTTCTCAATTACACATACAGTTTTAACATCAATTTTTAAAAATTTTGAGTTGCAAATTCTCCCTCTTTCCTTTGAGAAGGTAAGTAATTTGATATAGATTATACATGTGCAATTGTACAAAACATGTTTCCATATTAGCCATGTTACAAAAGAAACAGACCCCCCCCAAAAAAAAAAAACAATAAAAAGTTTTAAAAATATGCTTCCATTTGCATTCACACTCCATCAGTTCTTTTTATGGAGATGGACGGCATTTTTCATCATAAATCCTTTAGGGTTATCTAGGATCATTGTATTTCTAAGAATAACTAAGTCATTCATAGTTGCTCATCATACAATATTGCTGTCAGATGATTTAAGTCTTTGCAGGTTTTTCTGAAAGCATCCTGCTCATCATTTCTTATAGCACAATAAAATACCACATTCTATATTTCTGCATATTATAATCCAATTTTTATGTCCTGGCAGCTAACTTCATGTTGTTTTTTAAATAGCATTCTTATAATAATTACTTTTTACTGTATCTTCTGTGAGCCCCAGATAATTTTGGGGGCGACCATCCTTGGACAAAATCACATTTTGTACAGTGAGTTTTTCTCTCTGTACTGTATTTTTTGCATATTCAGCTTTCAATTTCCGCTCCTATCAAGGTTATTTTATATTTTAATCTAGCTCTTAAAGATACTGGCCATCACAAAATATTCTAGTCTTGCAAACTGCCCTGTCATATCAGGATAAAACTTCCTTTTTTGTCTCAACTACTTTTTCAGTGTCTTTGTCATGTGCTTTTATTGTCACTTCTCTGTACATTGGCATGTAGTTTTCACATATTTAGTGCTTTGAAAGCCTTGAAATTCAACAAAAAGGAGATTGTAGTATATATAATGGGGAATCCCAGTCAGTGTTTTAGTATATATGAACTAAATTTCTCAGAGGTACCTTAGATACCTGCCTACTGATTCTGAGGAATTAGAGTAAAGAATTGATTTTACATGTTGTTTCAACAGAATCTCAGATTCCCAATCAAGACCCAGCCACCCAAGTAGAACAAGAGGAAAAGTCATGGGATCCCACTCTCCAGAGTACAAAAGATCAAGGGAGCTCCAGAATCCCTTATACAGGTAAAGAATAAAAAGGACTAGCTTCACAAATGGGAAAGCTTCTTTAAGCATAATTACTAGGGCACTTAGATGTTAAGGCCATTCTGCTGCTACTAAAAAGAAGTTGGTTACCTGACAGATCATAATTCTGTATACTTTGTCCACTGTCCATCCACTCTACATTATCCAGAAGGACAGAGATCACAGATTAAGCCTGGCAAGGAGAATTTACCTCTTTAAAATTAAGTATGAGGCTAGCCTGGGTGCTAAATGGCTTGATGTCACTCTCATTAAATGGATCTTAATTTGTTAACACTTAATTTGTTCTTACATGTAATGATTTCTATCAAGAGTCTTTCTTTCCTGGAATTTTTAATGGGAAGCTCTTAGGAAGTTGAAACAGAATTAGCCCCTTCTGAGCATCCTATGGTTGATGTACATATATTATTCAAGATATTTCAGATGGATACTATTCAGTGGCTTGCTTCCCCTATGGTACAGGGATGAAATTCTCTTTGGGTTTTTTCCTTTTTCCCAGCAGAAGAGAAGAAAGAAAATAAGGAAGAGAATTCTCCTTCTGAACACTTTGATGAAGAGCACCCTCAAGAAATACCCTCAGGACATTCAGAAATAGAGGTTCCCTGGAGTCCTGAGCAGGGAAAATCAGAAGGACAGTGGAATCCTTCCCCAGAGGAGAGAATGGAAAAACCCACATCTTGGGCATTGGGATGCAATGAATTGATAAGACCAAAGAAACCTCAGCCAGGAGAGAAATTATATAAGTGTCATGTGTGTGAAAAAAATTTCTCTAACAACTCAAATCTTATTAGGCACCAGAGAATCCATACAACAGAGAGACTCTGTATGGGTTTAGAGTGTGCAGAAATTTTCAGTGGGAACCCGCATTTTATTCCACCTCATAGAGTACATTTGGGAGAAGAAGCACACAAGTGCCTGGAATGTGGAAAAAGCTTCAGTCAAAACACACACCTGACTAGACATCAACGTACTCATACAGGTGAGAAGCCCTATCAGTGTAATGTATGTGGGAAAAGCTTCTCTTGCAATTCAAACCTTCACAGGCATCAGAGAACCCATACTGGTGAGAAACCCTACAAATGCCCTGAATGTGGAGAAATTTTTTCTCATAGTTCTAACCTCATTAGGCACCAGAGAATTCACACAGGAGAGAGACCATATAAATGCTCTGAATGTGGAAAAGGTTTCTCTCGAAGTTCACATCTTGTCATACATGAGAGAACCCATGAGAGAGAGAAGTTTTACCCTTTCTCTGAATGTGGGGGAACAGTAAGTAACAGTACAACATTCATCACAAATCACGGAGCCCAGAAAGGAGAGAAGAAACTCTTTAAATGTTTGACATGTGGGAAAAGCTTCAGACAGGGTATGCATCTCACCAGACACCAGAGAATACACACAGGAGAAAAACCTTATAAATGTCCTCTGTGTGGGGAAAACTTCTCTCACAGCTCCAACCTCATTAGGCATCAAAGAATCCACACAGGAGAGAAGCCCTATACCTGTCATGAATGTGGGGACAGTTTTTCTCACAGCTCTAATCGGATCCGACATCTGAGAACCCACACTGGAGAGAGGCCTTATAAATGTTCTCAGTGTGGAGAAAGTTTTTCTCGAAGTTCTCGTCTTATGAGTCACCAGAGAACTCACACAGGCTAGAAATGGTTTGCAATTTCATTATAGCCAAATTAGCAGAAGAGCTTTTATTTGGAATTGGTCTTCCCTGTCTCAACAGACAGCTCTACTTTGAAGAAATTGCCTCAGAGAATTACTTTGCAGGTAGGGAGAATTTTGTCCAGATGAGCTGAGTTAGCTTCAAGCTGTGAAAAGACATTCCTCCATCTTCAGAGTTTGGGGGCAACAGGGAGAACAGCAGGTGCACTCTGTAGTCACCCCCTCAGAGAAGAATTCTATGGTAAGTCCTCCCTGTTCCTAAGGTAAACACTCCTTGGCACGTATATCCAAATTGTGATTTGGCTCCCGTGCTGTGCCTGTTATCTCTGGTCAAATAGGATAGAGTGGGAGAAGTTTATATTCTGTCTGTCATCCTTCTCCAGAGGGACACAGCTGGAGTATTTGGGCCAGTTTAGATTCTTCTGGAGACAAACCTGAAGCTTTCCTGGAAAGCACTGGCTCTTAATTTTAGTTTGAAAAAAACATGAACAACCCAAGATAACAGCATCATTTCATCTAATAAGAGTGACTACTGGAAGGGGGATTTTGGTGAATTGCTTCAAAAGAGAGAACTTGGTAGTCCAGAAACCAAAGGGAAACAGCATCATGGAAGTTTCAGGTCAGTGAGAGAAATGGTAGAGGATGTGAAGGTCTGGATCATCCTACTCTCCTGCAGGGATTTTTAGGCTATTTTTTTTTCTGTTGCAACATAGTGGTAGAAGAGCCATGCAGGAGAAAAGCCCTATACTGTTCAAGAATTCCTGAATATAGTTGGCTTTTCCTGGGTAAGATGATGGACAGATGTCCAGGAAGATGAGTGTGGGTTCACCAAGACAACATTTGAATAGCCTGGGTATACTGAGGGTCATGGGAGATGAGGATCAGAGGTCATGGACTGCCTCTTCCCTGCTCCTCTGAAGTTGTCCAGATTAAGTCATGGAGCATCCTATCCTCCAGTGAAGGTGCATTAGAATGATCAACATGTCTTAAAGAACCATAAATCTACATGGCTTATCAGAAAAACCCCTCTTCAACCCCAGTATTGATCTGTTTCCTTTGCCTTGCTTTGGGTTGATGGCTCTTTCTTTGTATTGTCTTTCTAGACTGACCTGGAAAGTTCTGATAAAAATCCTAGCAGTTGGATTTATTCTTTGTCCGTGACTAGCATATACTGAGGCTAGAACAATTATGAAGGTCCATGGGTAAGCCCAATACCTGTCTTACTCACACTGGACTTATCACAAAGCCTTTAAAAGGAATGTTTTTACCTTCTATGAACATGGTGTAATAAAGTCAAATTTCTTTCACGTTTGGCTCCTTTTAAGTCTTTTTCCCCCCTTTTCGGAGGGGGGAAGGCAAGGCAATTGGGGTTAAGTGACTTGTTCAAGGTCACACAGCTAGTTAAGTGTGTCAAGTATCTGAGGTCGGATTTGAACTCAGGTCCTCACTCCAGGGCCAGTGGTCTATTCACTGCGCCACCTAGCCTCCCTTTGACGTTTTCTTTCACTTCCCTTTGCTCATCAGTGTTCTCATTGCTACCATTTTCCTGTCAGTCTTCTCTGGGTTTATATATTAGCCAATTCCTCTTATTGTTTTCCTGTTCTTTCCCTTCTTTTTTCCCTTCCTTCCTTCCATTAGTTTAACTTCCTTCTTAATGGTTTGTTATTCTTCCCCCATGGATTTCATTTTCAATATGCATTTAAGTACTTCCTGTGGACAGAATGCTGGAGATACAAAGAAACAAATTAAAGTCTCTTCTCCTAAGGAATTTGTATTCTGTCTTTCTGTGAGCCTTGATTTCCCCACTGGCATTTTATTTTCCTCCTCAATTTTTCTCCATAATTCCTTCTGATAAACTGAATTGACTGGCTCCTCTACTTGTTTGAACAGTGGTACCACAAGTAGTTTGGGCTATCTGAGTTTTTTCCATGATGGCTACTAATAATTGAATCCCAAGGTTTCCTTACAACTGTGACAAAGTGTACTTATTCCACTTGAACATAATAACTTCTAGTTCAGATCTGAGATGCAGTCAGTGAGGGATGATATGGAATTTTAGAATGGTTTCTGTCTTATTCTGAATTGCCATTTGAATCCTATCTCTTCTTTGCCTCCTAAAAGCCATTTTCAGGAAACTAGACCTTTACACGTCCTATCCCAGGGACAAGAAGGCAAAATTTGGGGAGTTCAAGAGGAGCTACATAAATGAAATGGGATTGATTTACTTAGGAAAGTGAAACTGGACAGCTAGAGTTAGGGGAATAGAGCTTCCACGATTATTTTTGGGGTAGCTAAGCAGACTAATGTCATACACATAACTGCCTCTTCCCTACCTATCGATCAAGTCAGGAAATATTTAATACACCCTCTTTCATTAATGTTCACAGTCTGGTTGTGAGGAAAGTGCTTTACAAACCTGAATAAATGTGACAGATTATGATATGCCCAGCACATTATACAAGGGAAGTATAATATACAGTTATGTCCTGGTATTTATAATCTAACTGGGAAGACAGAAGTATGGAGCAGTTAGAGCAAGAGGCTAAATAAACAATGTTGCTGAGTGTTATACTAGTTACATGGCAGGATAAAACGTGTTGGAGTAATTGGGCCACATGGACTTGGTGTAACTTAGGATCATAAATTTAGAGCTGGAAGGGGCCTGAGAAGTCACTGTAGTCCAGCACCTTTATTTTGCAGATGATTAAACTAGCCAGAAGTAGCAGACAGTAGAGCTGGTATTTGTGCCTAGGTCCTTGGTCTAAATTGAGTGCCAGCTTTGAGAAGGGTCTTCAAAGAAAGGCATACAGATAAATAAGCAGAGCAGAGGAAGCATGACTTAACCTGATAGAGGAAGAGGATATGCTGAGGAATTTGTTTTTCAGTCATTCAGTTGAGTTTGGCTCTTTGTGGCCCTGTGAACTATGCTGTCCATGGGGTTTTCTTGGCAAGAAAACGAGTGGTTTGCCATATCCTTCAGGGTCACACAGCTAATAAGTGTCTGAGGCTGGATTTAAACTCAGGTCTTCCTGACTTTAGACCTGGTGCCCTACCCACTGAGCAACCTAGCTGCCTCTAAGAGTATGACATGTTCATTATGTATGGTTCAGGTGAAATCACATTATGGAAACCCTTGAAAACCAGTCAGGATTTTTGCTATTGCAGTAGAGGGTAGGGAATCGTTGTCCTTGAGCAAAGGAGTAATGTGATGAAAGTGAAGTTTAAGGAAGTGTATTCTGGCAGAAAGTGTGCCAGGTAGGTTCAAGTTTGGAGAGATGAGAATCAGGAAAGCCAGAAGAAGGTATCAGTAACCTGAGTATGAAGTGGTGACACATTGATAAAGGATAGGGCAATGGGAATAGAGAGTAAGGTATGAATATTAACATTTTGAAGGAAAAAAAGGCTGGACCTGATGACTGATATAGGATGAAACAGGAGTATATGTCACTTAATAGTTTCAGGCATAGATGCTTAGGAGAAGGGTGGTGCCATTGTTTTCCCAAGGGAAGAGTTTTGGAGGTGGCCAAGAAGAAAGGAGGGATAACATGTTTGCTTTGGGACATTTTAATTTTTTAAATTTATTTCATATTTTATTTTTTTCCAGTTAAACATAAAAACAATTTTTAACATTCATTTTAAAAACTCTGAGTTCCAAATTCTCTCCTTTCCTTCCTCCCCAACCTTCCTTACCGAGAAGGCAAGCAATTCAACACAGGTTACACATGTGTAGTCATGTAAAACATCTCTGTAACAGTCACATTGTGAAAGAAAACAAACATTAAAAATTTTTTTTTAATAAAATAAAAAAAGAAAAACAAAAAACCTCAAGAAAAATAAAGGAAAAAAATATGCTTTGATCTGTATTCACACACCATCAGTTCTTTCTGTAGGGATCGATAGCATTTTTCACTGCAAGTCCTTCAGACTTGTCTTGGATTTTTGTACTGCTGAGGACAGCGAAGTCATTTACAGCTGATTATCTTATACTATTGCTGTTACTTTGTACACAGTACATTTCACTTTGTTCATGAAAGGATTTGCAGGTTTTTCTGCAAGCATCCTGCTCATCATTTCTTATAGTACAATAGTATTCTATCATAATCCAATAGCACAATTTGTTCAGCCATTTCCCATTTGATGGGCATCCCCTCATTTCCAATTCTTTGCCACCAGAAAAAAGCTGCTACAAATATTTTTGTACATAGAGGTCCTTTTCCTTTATATTTTTTATCTTTTGGGATACATCCCCAGTAATGGTATTGCTAGATCAAAGGGTATGCATGGTTTTATACTCCTTTAGGCATAGTTCCATATTGCTCTCAGAATGGTTAGATCAGTTCACAACTCCACCAACAGTGCATTAATGTCATATTCTTAATTAATAATATATAATTAACATATTACATTAGTAGATAAATAATAACATCCCCTCCACCATTTGTCATTTTCATTTTCTGTCCTCTTAGCCAGTCTAAAGAGTATGAGGTGGTACTTAAGAATCTTTTTAATTTACATTTCTCCAAGCAATAGGGAGAATGTTTTTTTCAAATGGCTATAGATAGCTTTTATTACTTCACCTGAAAACTGTTCATATCTTTTGATCATTTATCAATTGGGGAATGACTCTTATACTTTTATAAATTTGACTCAGTTCTCTATGTTTGAGGAATGAGGCTTTTATCAGAGAAACTTACTTCAAAATTGTTTTCACAGTTACTATTGCTAACAGAATTTCCTTCCATCCAATTTGCACCCCCCCCAGTTTTATTCTATTCTCTCTCCTTTCACCCTGTCCCTCCTCAAAATTGTTTAGCTTTTGACTTTCCCCCCAATCTGCCCTCCCTTCTAGCACCACCACTACCATCAGCCCCTTTCTACCTCCTGACTCCTTCCTTTCTCTTATCCCCTTCCCTTACCACTTTCCTGTAGGGTAAGATGGATTTCTATACCCAGTTGAATGTGGATGTTATTCCCTTTTTGAGCCAGTTCTGATGAGAGTAAGGTTCACTCCCCCTTCCTTCTTCCCCTCCACTGCAAAACTTTTTCTATTTTTCATCAAATACTTTATTAACTTCTAGTTTACAACATTCATTTGTGCAAGATTTTGAGTTACAAATTTTCTCCCTGTTTTTCCCCCTATCCACCACCCTAAAATAGCAATCCCACTGGATATCCTCTCCTCCAGTCTGCTCTCTCCCATAGCCCCTCCGACTTTCCAGTAGGGCATGGTGGATCTCTATGCCCCAGTGCCTGTATATCTTATTTCCCAGTTAAATGGAAAATAATATTAATAATAGTATATATATATATATATACACACTAAACATTTGATTTTAAAGCTTTAAATTCCAGATTCATTCCCTTCCTCCCTTGTCACCCACCTTTATTGGGAAGATAAGCAGTTCAATATAGGTTGAACATGAGTAGCTATGCAAAACATTTTTATAGTGGATATATTATAAAAGACTGATTATTTCCCTCCCTCCTATCCCACCTCCCACTTGTTCTATTCTCTACTTTGATCCTGTCCCTTTTCAAAAGTGAGTGCTTCCAACTTCCTTCCTCCCCAACCTGCCCACCCTTCCAACATCCCCCCTCTCATCCCCTTCCCCCCTACTCTCCTGTAGGGTGAGATACCCTGTTTAGTGTATATGTCATTCCCTCCCTAAGCCAAATTCAATGAGAATAAGGTTGACCCATTCCATTTTGCCTTCCTGTTCTTCCCCTCCATTGTGACCATTTTCCCTTGCCTCTTCTATATGATAATTTACCCCATTCTGTCTCTCCCCATTTCCTCTCATTATATTCCTCTCTCCCCTCTTAATTTCACCTTTTAAGTATAATCCCTTCCTATTCAATTGGTCCTGTGCCCTCTGTCTATGTATACCTGTACACATATATACACATATTCACATATGTACTCATATGCCCATATACCCTCCTATATAGACATATATGTATGTGTGTGTATAAATACATACACACACACACACACATATATATACACACACATTTCTATTCCCTTCAACTATTCTCATACTGAGAAAAGTTTCATAAGTTACAATTATCGTTTTTCCATGTAGGGATGTAAATAGTTCAACTTTGATAGGTTCCTTATGATTTCTTTTGCCTGTTTACCTTCTCATGCTTCTCTTGCTTCTTGTATCTGAATGTCAGATTTTCTATTCAACTCTGTTTTTTTTCATCAAGAATGCTTGAAAGTCCTCTATTCCACTGAATGACCATGTTTTCCCTTGAAACATAATACTCAGTTTTGCTGGGTAGGTGATTCTTGGTTTTAATCCCAGCTCCTTTGACCTCTAGAATATCATATTCCAAGCCCTTCGATCCCTCCAGTGTAGAAGCTGCCAGATCCTGAGTTATCCTGATAGTGTTTTCACAATATTCAAATTATTTTTTCCTGGCTGCTTGTAATATTTTTCCTTGATCTGGGCATTTTGGAACCTGGCTGTAATATTCCTAGGAGTTTTCTTTTTGGGATCTTTTTCAGGAGGTGATCAGTGGATTCTTTCAACCTATTTTGCCCTCTGGTTCTAAAACATCAGGGCAATTTTCCTTGAGAATTCCTTGAAGGATGATTTCTAGGTTCTTACTTCGATCATGGCTTTCAGGTACTCCAGTAATTTTTAAATTATCTCTCCTGGATCTATTTTCCAGGTCAGTGGTTTTCCCAATGAGATATTTCACATTTCCTTCTATTTTTTTTTATTTGTTTGTATCTGTTTAATAGTATCTTGATTTCTCATAAAGTCACTAGCCTCCATTTGCTCCAGTCTAATTCTGAAGGAATGATTCTCCTCACTGAGCTTTTGAGATTCTTTTTCCATCTGGCAAATTCAGCTTTTTAAGGCATTCTTCTTTTCATTGCCTTTTTGAGCTTCTTTTGCCATTTGAGTTAGTCTGTTTTTTAAGGTGTTATTTTCATCAGTCAGGTTGTTGACTCATTTCATAATTTTCTTGCATTGTTCTCCTTTCTCTTCCAAATTTTTCTCCACTTCTCTTTTTTGGTTTTCAAAATCCTTCTTAAGGTCCTCTTATGGCTTGTAACCAGCTTTTATTTTTCTTGGAACCTTTTGGTGCAGGAGTTCTGACTTCCCTGTCTCCTTCCTGTTCCATTCTTTGGTCCTTTTTGTTCCCAAAATAGGAGTGTAAAATCGGGTTGCTCTGTTTGCTTTGCTTACTTTGCCTGCTCATGTTGCCACTCAATTACTTGATTTTTGGGCTTTTTGCCACAGTAGGATTCTGCCACCAGAGAGGGGAGCTTTATCCCAAATGCTGGGGTTTTCTCGGCTGCTGAAGGTATTAGTTGGGTGCTCTCTCTGAGGCCTCCACACACTCTGGCAAACTGGTCACACACCCCAGGACCTCCACTCTAGACCACAATCCAGATCCAAGCAGGTCAAAGCAAGAGAGATTAAGCCTTAGACTGGTTGCTTGGTCCCCCTACAATCTGCAGACCAGGAAGTGAAGCTGCCATGTGGCAGCGGTTGCACGGCCAAGGCGCCTCAGCTGCTTCTTGCTGACTGCACTCCCAAACTACTGGATTCCAAAGTCCACACTGCACTGACCTCTTACTTTGTTCTTAGCATCTATGTTTTGATAATTTTGGAAACTGCCACAGCTCTGGTGATCTGAAGTCCCTCCATCCAGCTCCTTTGACCTCTGGAATATCATATTCCAAGCCCTTTGATCCCTCCAATCAGTGGATTCTTTCAACCTATTTTGCCCACTGGTTCTAAAACATCAGGGCAAATTTCCTTGAGAATTTCTTGAAGGATAATTTCTAGGTTCTTTTTTTTTTTTAATCATGGCTTTCAGGTAGTTCAATGATTTTTAAATTATCTCTCCTGGATCTGTTTTCCAGGTCAGAACTTGGGTACTCCTGACTCTAGGGCTGGTGCTTTATTCACTGCACCACCTAGCCACTCTGCTAGTCTGTTTTTTAAGGTGTTATTTTGTTCAGTATTTTTTCTATCTCCTTTACCAAACCATTGACTAATTTTTTCATGATTTTCTTGCATCACTCTCATTTCTCTTCCCAGTTTTTCCTCTCTTACTTGAGTTTCAAAATCTTTTTTGAGCACTTCTATGGCCTGAGACCAATTCATATTTTTCTTGGAGGCTTTGAATGTAGGAGCTTTGATTTTGTTATCTTCTCTGTGTTTTGATATTCCTTGTTGCCATAGTAACTTTCTATGGTCAGGCTTTTCTTCTTCTGTTATTTGCTCATTTCCCAGCTATTTCTTGACTTTTAACTCTTTGTTAAAATAGAGCTCTGTCTCCCGGGTGAAGGGGACACTCTTCCAAGCTTCATGGATTTTGTGTAACAGTTTTTATTTTTAGCTTTTTTTTTTGAGGGGGGAAGGCAGGGTAATTGGGGTTAAATAATTTGCCCAAGGTCACACAGCTAGTAAGTGTTAAGTGCCTGAGGAAGAATTTGAACTCAGTTCCTCCTGACTCCAGGGTTGGTACTCTATTTACTGTGTCACCTATCCGCCCCAGTGTGCAACAGTTTTTAGAGGTAATTCTGGGGACCTGTAAGTTTTTGGCTCTTCCAAGATTGCATGATCTAGTTAGAGGTGGGTTTACTCCTCTCCTGGCTTTTGCTTTGGTCTGTGAGGGACCACAAGCACCCCTTTCCGCCATGGAACTTCACGAGGGTCCCCTCTCCACTGCAGCTGCAAGCTCTGGTGTGCTAGTGCTTCTTCTAGCCCTCAGACTGTTCACCTAGGACTGGGACCCACATCTGAATATAGGCAAAGCAACAGTCCTGCCTTCTTGCTAGCAAAGAAACCCCTGCAATCTCCCCTTCTGTCCAGTTATTTGACCCCCTTTCTCTCTGTGGGCTGAAAGCTCCAGATGCAGCTTGCTGCCATTGCTGAGTAGTGGCTCCCAAGACCTGCTCTGGGTTTGCTAGAGCTGTGTCTGTGCTGGTGTGGCCTGTGCTGAACTATGCTCCACTTCCACCCAGGTGTGACAGACCTTTCCTGCTGACCTTCTAAGTTTTTTGCCTGAAAAATTATTTCATCCCATCCTTTTGTGGGTTCTGCTGCTTCAGAAATTGTTTTATGGCATTACTTAGAGGTATTTGGAGGGATTCTGGGGAGAACTTAGGCAAGTTGCTGTCTTTTCTCCACCATCTTGGCCCTGCCCTCCCAGTGGGCCACCTGCCCCCCCCATTTTAAAGTGACTGTGAGTCTTCCAAGTAGAGATCTCTAATAGATAGTTGATAAATTATAATAAGGATTAGGATCAGAGATGCAGATTTGGAAGTCACAGACAGCTGAGTCAAGTATTCCACAAGCATTCATTAAGCTCTTATTTTAAACCCCCAAGACCTGAGAAAGGCTTAAAACATGAATTGGCCAATCAGGAGAGAACTTTTGGCCTACTCTGAGCCTAGTCTACCATAATGCTTTGTGTGTTCTGGCATAGCAGACATAGCAGACAGGGAACTCAAAATTCCTCTTCCTGTTTCAGCAAGTACAAGGCCAGATAAAAGTGATCAGGAACATTCTGTTTATGGCTACCAAGGACAAGGTGTCTTCACCCAGGCACTATCTTGAATGATGGAACTTTTCTTATGTTTTCTTACATTATATTATGTCATGTTAAGAGTAAGAAAAACACACATCCTGGATCTGTAATTTCAATTGACACCTTGACATTCTCCTATCTTACTGTATTTACAACCTATCCAACTAAGAAATTTCTTTCTCATATCATGGTTAACACATCTGGAGACAATAATTTTGGCTGACAGGCTCCTTGAGCCAAGAAAGGATAGGATGGTGGGAAGAAATTGCTTTGAAGATATAAGATTTTTTTGGTCTGTCCATCCTTGAGTTTATTGTCTATGATGAACTCCCATGTGTACCTCTAATGGATGTTCTGCAAGCTTTGAGAGAAATAAACACTCACATTCAGTCTAATTTTGTTTGTCTTTCTAAGAAAAAACTTAATGGTTACAAAGCTAAGGTCTTTCCCAGGTCTCACTTTGTTTGAGGCAGCATCCATTCAGTGATTAAAACCTAGGTAAGACTTGAGGCAAAAGATGGCCTGGTTTGATTACAGAAGAATCAATTTAAGTGGGAAAGACTCTCAAGAGTTTCTGGCCAAAACAGAAACAATTGCTATTTACACTCTCTCTGAGACCTTAAAAATGCAAAGAGCAAGTGAGACTTGGGCTGGGACCTATGGTTGGCCAATCAATGAGAGCCAGAGTGATCTGGATTTAAAGGCATAGTCAAGTGGCTCCATTTGAAGCCCAATGGGCTTTATCAAAGGTTGGTTTACCAGAGCATATTTCAAGAAATCAAAAATGAAAACCACACGAAACAAAAGAGTTATGTTTAGAAATATCTATGCAATTAAAAATATAGAAAACTGCACAGGCAGATATTTTTTCTTTAATGGGAAGGGTGGTTGAGGGTTGTGAGGATCAAATGAGATACTTGTAAAACATTTTGCAAAACTTTGCTATACAAATGATCGTAGTTTTTTTTTTTTTTCTGGTTTGGAGAAAAGCTCTAAGAATGTTCTCTGTTCCTCTGAAAGTGGGCTTGGAGATAAGGTTCAAAGAAGTTCACACTCTTAAGTCAGTTGGAATTTTAAAAAATCACTTTTTCTCATTGACTCCTTCAGAGGCCTGAGAGGCTTAGACACTTTCTTTTGCTCTTCTTGCTTAACCAAGAGTTTGAAGACACACCAGCAAAAAGAGTCTAATAAGCCCCAGGGATAAATAGTTATTTCTCCACCTTTGTACTGGGTAGGTATGGGTTTTGCCAAATGCTCAAAATTTATTAAAACTAAATTCATCATACTTGGATGCAGACTGAAACACACTTTTTTCACTTTATATTTTATTTTGTGCAACCGAGCTAATATGGAAATGTGTTTTGTATGATTTTACGTGTATTATTGATATCATTGCTTACCTTCTCATTGGATGCAGAAGAGGTGGGAGGAAGGGAGAGAATTTAGAATTCTTAATTTTTTAAATGAATGTTAAAAATGAATTAAAAATTAACAATATAAAAAACCAAGTTCATCATAAAAAGTAATTCTCTGAGGGAGCTCATTTCTATACTTGTGAACAATGAGGCTCCTTCCACTTCTGCAGTGATGGTAGCAGAGAAGGGAATA
Organism: Petaurus breviceps papuanus; assembly: GCF_028583685.1. Lineage (NCBI taxonomy): Eukaryota > Metazoa > Chordata > Mammalia > Diprotodontia > Petauridae > Petaurus > Petaurus breviceps. Next base: position 19,849,371 of record NW_027185694.1, on the reverse strand, counting down.
AAGGATACTAATACAGTTTTCAGACTGTCTGAATATTTATTACTGGTACTCTAAATGTGAAATCATTGTCCACTGACTAATACATTGACACACTTATGGAAGAATTGTATCTAATCAATACTGACATTCTTGCTATAACTGAGAGCAAAAGGAAATGGCAGCTAAATGAAAGGATAGCTCAGACTGCACAAAGACACAAATAAAGGCATTGACAGAGCTGGTTTTATCATGTGTCCAGAGGCAACAAGACGTATCATTTCACAGGACACTTGATCCATTTCACATGAGGAGGTAATAAGGATCCTAAACAAAAAGACCACTGTGATGATAAATGAAGGTTAAATACCAATATCTGTTGATAACAGAGATAAAGTTTACTAAGGAATTGATAAGACCTTCCAAATCAAATCAACTTACACTTTCATACTTAGTGACATCAATGCAAAGGTAGGCAGAGAGGAGAGCAGTGAAAGATACATTGGAAAATGTTCTTTTTCTAATGAGCAACAAGAGACCAAAGGTTTGCAGAAACAAAAAAAGCCACATATCTATATAATCATATTTTCTCCTATAAGAAAGTTGGGAAGCCCTAAATATGGTGAGTGTTGAGTAAGATCCAAAGAACTAAAATCAATGTATCAGCGAACAGAAAATGATTGGTTTATCTACATCAGTAATTTCTGAACCAGGAACTCGTATGCAATGGTTGTCTATTTTCTTTGGTACAGAACAATGATACGATTTCCAAATGAGAAGATGTTCTTGTAATTTAAAAGTTTCAACCTGACTTCTTTTAAAAAGTTGCTGACAGTGAAAAATGGAAAAACTGACTTTGAAGTCTATTCACCCAAAACACTGCAAATTTCTCAGCAGCAGCCTGAAGTTCCACCCCTCTCACAGGAACACTAGAATGCTTTTGTTGGTACCACATGTACACTGCATCATCAACATCACCATATTTCGCACCCGTTCTTTTTCTTTTCTCTATTCTGACCAATGGCATATCTTGCTTTAATACAAAGTCCAAAATTAATTTATTTTTTAATGTCACAAAATGTTGATTTACTGATTCCAAATTCATCCAATACGCTTTTAAGAGTGACCTTTTTTGGGGCGGCCAGGTAGCACAGCGAGTAAGAGCACCGGCTCCAGTGTAGAGAAGACCTGGAGATCGAATTCTGGGCTCAGACACTTAGCACCACACCCAGAAACAACTGGCCGTGTAACCTTGAGCAAGTTACTTAACCCCTATTGCTTTAAAAAAAAAAAAAGAGTGACTTTTTTTTCTCTCTAAATTTAATGTTTTATATTTCCCTCTCTTATTCATACTGTGTACAGAAAAAAAAGAAGCTGGGAGAGAAACAGCAATACTGGATGACAAAAAGGAAAAAGTTGAAAAAAGAGGGCAACAAATAATGGTACCAAAATTCTGATAGAATGACAACTATACGTAGCATAGATTGGTGGGAAGGTAATGAACCAACAGTGAATGTTAGAGGTTCCAGTGTCAGGGCTTTTAAAGACTGTTGCTAATGGGGATCCTCCTCCTCCGTGCAGTTATTATAGTATTACAATTACAATCGTGAACTTTCAGGAACGTTTCAGTACCCTCTCACTTTTTCTCCTTCTCAAGTATAGACAATCAGGAAGAAAAGAAGCCCCTAATGTACCCTGGAACCCTCTCTAACCCCACATGAAAGAAGTTGTCCAGGACAAGAGAGTCTAGAAGAGGAAGGAGGAATAAGGAAAGAAAAATCCAAGGATGCCAAGAGTCTCTAAAAGGGAGTTGAAAGGAGGGTAAGAGAGGGCACCAGTTGGTAGACTGAGATCAAATCTTTCTCTTTCTTTCCCAGTGTTATCACTTCTTCACCTCACTGCTGAGAAAAACAAAATTAGTACAATTCAGTAAATACAGCTAATGAGGCAACTGTTTAGTAAACTGGGACAGGTCTTTAATCTTCCCGGACCTGCCATATGTGCTATTTTGATGTTCTCAGAACTTGAGACAGAGGACATTCGCTGAATAGTGAAGTCAATAAAGCAGCCTGGTATCAGAATAAATAAAATTTTACGATATTCAGTAATATGTCTTAACAAATCACTTATATTTGTTGATTATTAATTTCATGGTTGGTAATGACATTTCCGTCTCTTCTGAGTGAAGCTTTTCCCACACTCAGGTCATAGGATTTAGAGGTTGAAAAGATTTTAGAGATCACATAGTCCAACCTCCCACTTTACAAATGAGGAAAATGAGTCCCACAGATATTTACTTGCCTAAAATCACATAAATAGTAATGGTCAGAATGACCTGACCTAAGTACAGTGCTCTTTCCATTATACCATGGTCTGGGCTTCTTTTTTCTTATCTTAATGTGGGGTCGCTAATGAATTACTCCGAAGTATAGCTTTCAGTAAGGATCTTCCCCAGACTTTGGATGTTTATAATGTTTCAGAGTATGGTAGTATTGGGGTACCCAAGTCTGAAAGCTTTATAAAGGTTTCCCCAAACTTAGAACATTTGCAAGATTTCTTCTCTGACTTGATTTCCTTGAGGTGAATCTCTGTAGAGTTCTAAGAAAAACTCTTCTCACATTTGGGACACTTATTATTTCTCTTCAGTGTAGACTCTGGTGAGTTGGAGTAAAGATCATAACAATTTTTAGCAGATAGAAGGCACTTTTAAGGGTTTAACTTGGAATTTTTTGGTCTAATTTTTGTAAATCCTTCTCTTTGGGAGTGAGTTCAAACATTCTCTTAACTAGGGGATTTTGCCACAACTCTTTCATTCCCACTATCTTTCCTCCCATTTTAGCACAATCTCTTCAGGTCTTTTTGGTAACACTCTTTGATTTTAGTTTCTCAGAAATCTGCTTGTTCTCACTCCTGATCCACAAAGACATAAGAGGGTACAGAAATTGTAGCTGTCTTCTATTTGATGGACTGGGAAGAAAGAAAAGTGTGTCAGGGAATGACTGAAAGATGGACAATTCAGTTATTTTATTTCCCTTAAGGATAACTGATTCAAATTCATTTTCCAGCTGTGTAGATTTCTCTTAAGTCTCTCATGTAGGAAATGTATTCTAAAGATCTATGATTGACCCCTCAATTTAGCTTTAAGAGATTACCTTAGGTTCTGATAAATGGAGATCACATAGGACATTAAAATCTGATAATAGTTTAACTCACTGACCAACATACAGTAGTTTTTGCAAAGGCAATCACATAGGTCTGACAATCAAGCATAATTTAGCATTGAATAGAAAGAGGTAAAAATAATTCTGCTCCTCAGTCAAGGATTGCACCACTCACTGTAGTTAGCAAACTACCATATGTATGCTGTACATATGTCGTAAGACATAAAGGTAAAAGAACACCACTGTTCAACATACTGAATGCAGTTCTTTTTTTTTAAAATATTTATTTAAGTTTAGTTTACAATATTCAGTTCCACAAGTTTTTGAGTTTCAAATTTTTTCTCCCTCCTTCTTCTCCCTTTCCTCCCATGGCGTCATGCCATCTGATATAGGTTCTACAAATACCTTCACATCAAACATTGGTCAAGTTGTAAAGAAGGATTATAACCAATGCAGTGAACAAGAAGAAAGAAGAAACAAAACGCAACATAAAGAATGCACGTGTCTTGACCCCATTACAACAATTCAAAATTTTTGTTAGAGGGATCTTAAAACCTACAGGAGTGCTTAACCTGAGGTCTGTGAATTTGTTTAGTATTTTGACAACTGTGTTTCAATATAATTTGTTTCCCTTGTGATCGCATGTATTTTGTTTTATGCATTTAAAAGCAACATGGGGCGGCTAGGTGTCCCAGTGAATAGACCACTGACCCTGAAGTCAGGAGGACCAAAGTTCAAATGTGGCCTCAGACACAACACAAAAGTAGCCATTTGACACTGGGCAAGTCACTTAACCCCAATTGCCCTTTCTTTCCCCCTCCAAAAAGCAAAAAAACAAAATAAAAGCAATATTCTGACAGGGGGGCCAGAGGCTTTCAGGATATTGCCAAAGGGATCCATGACAAGCCAATTCTCTCATTTTATAGAGAATTGAGACCCAAAGACACGGCATGAACTAGGATGACCCCCAGATTCCCAACAGGAGAAACTTCAATGGCAAACTTTGGAAGTTGAGAGCACAAGGAGGCAAAAATAACAAAGAACTCTGAGAAAGTGAGAGCGTATTTCTCTCTTTTCCACATTCTTTCCCTCCCTTCTCTCCCTCTCCTTTAGCTAAAACTTGTTTGCCAAGAGACAGCCTCAATCATCATTTAAAGGGCCTCTCCCAATACCCTTAATTCAACACTTACTAACAGTGCCCAGTTTTGTTTTTTTTATCTTCCTTGAGCTAAAGAAGTCAGAGCTTCGCAGGCTGTTGTTCAGAAGGGTGCAGTAAAGTGCTCCCTTTGAAGGCCTCTTAGTGCCAAACAACACCTCCAGTCTCCCCAAGGCAGGCAAAAAACCTAAGGGCTTAAGTCACGCCCCACGGTGTTCTCCAGCCTGCAGCAAACTGGCCGAGCATCAATTTCCCCACAGGCGTTTCTCGGCTGCCTTACGTCAATTCCACGTCCCAAACAGGTGGCTACAGAGCAGGGAGGAGGGCGGGACAAGCCACCCCCCACCCCCGCGCCGCGGCTCTACCCTTTTTCACTTCCTCCGAGGTTGTGGAAGTTCCTCAACCTCCCTGGACCCGCGTTCTCCTCCGTAAAAGGAACACGCTCTGCACCCCCCAAGTCGGGGCTTTTACGTGGAGATCGAGCGAAGGTGAAAAGCAGCAGCTTTTCGCCATATGGCATCACAGAAACGAGAGGTTTGTCTGCTTAAATCAAGGGCGGGCCCTGCTGACCCTGGGGCGTCGGAGTCTCACTAACTCACTAACCGCCGGCAAGCCTGGGCCCCAAGAAGAACAAGGCCGTGGCGGGGCCTGAGAGGATAAGGATGGTAGACCTTGAGGACGAGACACGGGCCCTTACCAGGAGAGGCTCCGCGGCCGCCGCAGAAATCCTTCCGATCGGCTGCCAGGCCCCCTCAACCTCCCTCCCAAAGCAGAGGAATCGGGGAAGCCGAGTGCGGAGCGCCGTCAAAACGGGACACAGAGAGCCCTAAAACCCGGAAGCAGTCCTCTACACACGGCACCACATGACGAGACACTTCCGGGACCTCTCTAGGATCCGGGCGGGACCCGGTAATCAGTGACATTTACACCTTCCCCCACCCTCCGACCTCTGAATCTTAACACCCTGGAGGCCCCGCACACAGGTACGGAAGGGAACCAGGGGACCGGCCGGGTTAAGCGGGCAGGCGTCGGCAGAGCGTCACTTCCGGGTCCGGTCAGGGCCTAGTCAACAGGACGCTGCCTTAGGAAGGGGTAAGAGACGGCGGCGGGGAGACCCGCGGGAGCGGCGCCGGCCAGGGTGGGCGGGAGTAATGAATTTGGGGAGTCAGCAGCCCCTCCTTACAGCCCCGGCGCCGGGCGGGGCTTGGGGTGGTCAGGCAGGACGGAGGTTACCGCGGAGTTTCTCTTTCGCCTCTGGCTGCATGCGGCCCTGGTTTCATACGACCCTCCCCCGAAGGGACGTGACGCAAACTGACGTGACCACCTGCGGTGACGTCTCGCGGGGTCCGGGGGGCTGGCTATGGAGGGAGGGGATCTAGGGGCTGAGCTGCTGATTCCCTGCTGGGCCCTGGCGTACTTCACACGCCGCCCTTTGAACTGTCTCTGGACTGAGAACCGGAAGGTCCAGGCTGCCCACGGAGGGATTTGTCTGCCCGCGGACCCGTGGGGGCCGGGGCTAGCTCACTGGGAATAATAGCTGCCCACTTTTCCCTAGCGATGTGTGGTCCCCGCACTCTCTCTTTTACAGATGAGAAAACAGGCTCAGGGACTTGGCCGTATTCTCTATACGTGTGTCTACACACAGACACGTACACACAAAACCTTATTTGATCCCTCATATTCCTCTAGCTCAGTGCCTACCAAGGATGGAACCGATCTTTAATAAATATGTGGAATTGAATAAGCCTGCAATTTCAGGGCGGTAAAGTGTCCCACAGCAAGTGGTACAGCAGAGATTCCTGTGCGGAGCATGCGAGTGACCAGAAACTGACGAGAAGCTTCTGTGAGAGGCCACTCACACATTCTCATTCCCCTTCCAGAAAGTCACTTCCAGGGGCACACAGGTAGACAGAGCAGGGTCATTAGCTCTCCAGTAGCAGCAAATTCTTCTGCACCACAGGTGTCTTCTCTACTGGTTTTGGGAACTGGGGACACAGTGGTGTGGCCTAGGTTGTTGGATAAACTTTTGGTGGCAGGTAGCCCACAGACCTTGAAAGGTGGTATCTCATTGAATGCTGCTGCTGCTTGTATGTATGCAGGCTGTGACTAAAGGGGTGTACATACAGCCAATTTGACAAAAGTTTTGTGATCACAGATACCAGCTCTTTGAGAGCTTAGTAGAGCTGGGCCCCATGTGGAACAGGCTGTGGGGTACTTTCCAGGCACTGTATCCAGCCAGAATGACTAGCAGGGGAATGTCTGCTTTCAAGGCCAATTTTCTTCCCTAGTTCTTCATATTCTGCTCTTGGCTTTATTTTTTCACATGAGATATCCTCAATCTAGTGAAAATATTAATAGCAAAATAATCCATATTTACATGATACTTTAGATTTTATGAAACTTTCTCCACAACAATTCTTTGAAATACCAAGTATAAGTATCATTATCCCCAATTTTACAGATAAAGGACCAGAGACCCAGAAAGATTATACTCTTATACCTAGTATGTCTTGAACCTGGGACTCAAACCCAAGTTTCCTAATTTTAAATCCACAGTCTATTGCTGTAGCTGATAGCCTCTCCAGATAGCAATGAGTAAGCTGAATCTCATCTTTACAACAGTGAGAAGATCAAGGTGAGAGCATCAAGGTTCCCCCCTGGGATTATTTTTTTGTGAACGATTTTTTGTGAAAACTTCATATTTACAAGCATCAACGTTTGATATTTCTGTCTTTCTGGGATCATTGCTAGTAGGCAAAAGGATAAATGAACTCTTTGGCTAATCCCAAAGCTATTTTTCTTGTAGTAATCTGTTGAATACTGTAAGGTAAATGATCTTCTGACTTTCTAGATGTTGGAAGTTTAGGTGAATAGAAATATAATGAGAAGGGTGATGTTTGGAAGTCAGGCAGGAAGAAAACAACAGAAAACAAGGTACAAACTATCACCATTCTTATAGAATGTCAGAGTGGAGACTGCTTAGGGCTCCCAGAGAGCTCCAAATGAATAATGCTTCTTGAGGCTTCCTTGCTGACTCTCATATTTTTCAATCTGCCCCTAGGAAGAAGATTGTCCTAGTCTTATACCAGAAAAGAGATACTCACCTAGCACTGGAAGTGTGAGCACCACAGCAGGGCCACTGAAAGCAAGAGTAAAACTTTTTGAACAGGATGATGGCCATAGAGCTAATGGTGGCTGCAGATCTGAACCCTCAGATCCAGGCTTTATGGGAGAAAGAAAAAAACCTAGAAGAGAATTCAATCCAGAATCAGGAATCTGCCCTACAGAATGATAAAGCTGCTTCTGAGAGCTGCCGACAGCGCTTTAGGAGCTTCCAGTACCAGGAGTCAGCTGGCCCCCAGGAGACCCTTAGCCAACTTAGGGAGCTCTGCCACCAGTGGCTGCAGCCAGAGATCCACACAAAGGAGCAAATCTTAGAGCTGTTGCTGCTGGAACAGTTTATGAATATTCTGCCTGAGGAGACAAAGACCAGGGTTCAAAAGCATTCCCCAAGGAACATCAAGGAGGCAGTGACATTGGTAGAAGATTTGCAGAGTACACTTATAAAACAGAGCAAAGGAGACAGAAAGAACATTCCTGAATTGGACAATGAGGTATGAGAAAAGTTGAAAAATGGAGGGTGAGATAGAAAATATCACTCTTATTCCCCCAAACTTTCCAAATTCATGTTCTTATGGCAAAAGACTTTCTCATTAGTGAGAGTCAGTGCTCAGGACATCTGTCCATGCTACTGAAATCTCAGAAGTTTCCTTTTCCTCTAGAGAAGTAAAGGGAACTTCATCTATCCTATTTTAGGGCCACAGCCATGGCCTTAACTATATGTTGGTCCTAATATCAAGTGTTTTATTTTTTGCAGTGTCTTTTCACTTTATTTCCTATCAGAAATTCCAAGTCCTGGATTATTGGAGTCTTTAACCGAGATCAGCCCAATATGGGACTAGCAAGTTTACTAGGAGGTGGTGGAACAGAGGGATGTTTGTAAGGGCTGTTGTCCAGTGACCTGTCTGTCACATACTTGGTCTTCCAACTTAGGCCCTCTGATACTTAGGGTTACTTATTTTCTGTTTAAAAAAGTAGTATTTCATTTTATTCAATTCATCTATGTTTGTAGTATCACAAGAAGATAAGACACTGGGATTGTTTCCATAGGAGTTTGTATGGCCAGGTGGAATACAAAAATAAAAAATTGGTGGTATGAACTAGTAATGTGGATAGTAGTGACACTGAGGGAATTCTGATGATATATAGGAGTTGATTGGACCTAGGTAGATTGAGGATGAGCTAATGCACAATCTAGGTCGATCAAGAAGGCAAGACTTGAATTCCCTTAGGTCCAGTAGAGAAAATAAAAATAACCAAGGAAGGAATAAAAATAAGGGGAGAAGAAACAATGTTAAAGAAAAAAAAAGGAAAGGAAAAAGCAAACAACTTCAGAAAAGCATCAGACAAAAGGAGAAAGAAAAAAAAGGGTACTGGAAAGATAAGAAAACCGGAAAAATCCAATGAAGGGAAAGAAAATATATATACTAAGTTCATCTCTACTCTACACCAGGCAACTCATTTCCTGGGAGCATAAAAAGTAATTTTCCTCCTCTAGTAGCCTGCATAGAAAAATGAGCCATTGCCCTTAGGAAGATAATGGCAGACAGCAGAATCCCCCCCATTCCCTCTGGGCCCCATCCTGGAACACATCGGGCACAATCTTTGGGTCTTGTTGTGCTCAGGTCTAGATCCATGCTTTGCACCATGAATGCTTCAACAGGACCACATGGGAAAGGAACCAGTTCCCTCACTCCTTCCAACACCCTCACCCCCACTCCCAAATGGAAATTTGGTGGTTGTATATGTAGGGAGCAGGAGCCAGAATGAAGGATCTGGCTTCATGGGGAAACCAAGAGAAAAAAAAAGAATAGTAAGAAAACTGACTAGCATTTCAAAAGATCTGTGACTTCATCACGTGTAGGTGCTACTGTAACTTTTGCCAGCATGTCACAAACACTCTATGTCTCAGTAAAGGAACTATATGTTACTGCATTAAAAAATGTTGTTGCCTAGTGATAAATGTTAATAGTGTCCTGTTGATAAGGTTCTCCAAACTTGGCTAGGCTCCTCTTGAGACACTGGATTATATGCCTGTCACCAGGCTAATACCCAAACTTTTCTATTTTGGTAGGACCTGTCAGAAGTTGCACTCCACTGGTAATTCTTTTGGAGGGCCCTACATCATGTTGAGGCAATTGTCTCCTAACTTTTCCCAGAATCTCTTTTTGAAGGACTGAACTCTAACTACTACTCTCTCCCCAAAGTAAGTGTTGCTCTAGCCCAAGCCCTGTGGTAATAGAGGATGGGGATTAATTTCCAGGTTACAGTCCATGAGCAGGGACAGGAGGCACTCTCGGAGAAGGCAGCACCCTTGGGAAGAGCATCGGAAGCACTAAGCTTCCATCTGGAGCCAGCAAAGCCCCAGCGTATGGGGGTGTTCCAGGAAGAGGAATTGTGGAGTGCCCACCCACAACTGCAGGAACCACTGAGCTGTGACCCTGAAAAAGAGCTCCAGCCTGTGCAGGAGAGGGGTGAGGAGCTTCATCAATAATTTCCTCCTCTTAGGGGTGGTGAGATTCAGTCAACAAGCATTTATTGAACACTTCCTTGGTGCCTAGAGCTGTGCTAGACACTGGAGTGGATACAAAAGCAGAAAACAAAAACTTTACCCTGGAGGAGACCACAGTTCATCAGGGAAGAGGGAGTCTGCAGTGAAGGATGTGCAGGTCTCACCCATAGCCACAGTGGAAGGCTGTTTGTTGGGGTGAAGAAGGAGAAGCAAAGTGCTTAAGGGCAGGGTAGGAAGTAGAAATGATCAGTGTTGCAGATTCTGCTTTCAGAAAAGATCAAAAAGGGGAGGAAGTTGAGCAAGGAAGAAGGATACTGCATGGTCTTGGTAGGTAAGTCTTAGTTTTCTAGGGGAGCGAGACAGTCATAAGGCAATGTGTATTAGAACTGCCAGAAAAAAACACAGAAGCCAAACTCCTAAATTTCATGTCAAATAACAGGGGTATCTAGCTAACTGAAATATTCTATCAATCTGTGAATTTCAATTAAAAACCCATATAATTGTTTTGCAAATGGCCATTTATTGAGGGAAAATGACAGTGTATGCCAGAATTGGGATAAGGAGTATTGCCTCCATTTGTAAATTTTCTACTTTATTTTTTATTTTCCTTTTGGACTGATAGAATATTCATTCTAATTTGTTAGTGTGAAGGCCACCTCTTCCCATGCCCTACTGAAGTAATCAAGGGATCTCTTATATTTCAGAAATACACCTAAGGTGTCCCCTAACACAAAAGATAGAACCATTACTCCCTGACTTTTCTCTCCCTCTTCAGTTCTGCCTGCTCACAAGGTTCCTGTTCTTCCTGAAGCGAGATCTACCAGAGACTGGGAGGTCGCATCTATATTCTTCATACCTGAGTCTCAGGTGAGCTGCAGTTCTCAAGGTCCCTTCTCAAATCACATTTTTCCTAACTGAACATGACCTTGTCAGCATCTTTCTTTACTTCCCATGAATAGTTCCTCTAGGAAATTTCATTTTATCTTCTGGATAAATGGCCTTGTCATGCAGAGCAGCTGGGAAACTTATAGGTTGCTTATTTAGGCTGCCTCCTCCATACTTCTTCCTTTCTGCCCTCTCCCTGCCATTTACCCAGAGGTTACATATAAGGCACCAATATCGTCATCATCATCTTCCAGAATTTCTTTTACACATTTAATGTCCTTGGGTCTTATTCATTATCCAAGGACTAAATGGTCAGGTTGGTGACAGGTTGTGAGCAGGGGCCTGTTCTCATTTCAGGGTCCTGTGACATTTGAGGATGTGGCCATGTATTTCTCTCAGGAAGAATGGCAGTTATTGGGCTCCATTCAGAAGGACCTCTATAAGGATGTCATGCAAGAGACTTACAACAATATGATTTCAGTAGGTAAGAACTCCTTCATCTTAAAGCTGAAGTGTGGAAGGTTCTCTGATATGCTCACCTTTTAATAGAATTTTTTTATTTTATTTTTTATTTATTTTAAAAATATTTTAAATAAATATTTTATTTGTTTTAATCAGCAAAGCCCCACGTCCTCTACCTCTCACCCCCCATCTGAGTACACAACAAAAAACTCATTACAAACATGTATAGTCAGTCAAATCAAATTTCTACATTGGCTATGGCCTAAAAAATATTTGTCTCATTCTGCCTTCTGAATCCTTCACTTTTCTCATTATTAGGAGATGGGTAGGATGTTTCATCATTAGTCCTCTGGGATCTTGGTTTGTAAATCATACTGATCAGAGTCCCACACAATAGTTTCCATCTCATTTATATACCAGAACTTGTTCACCCATTCCCCAGTTTATGTGTACCCTACCCTCTCAGATTCCTATTCTTTCCTACCTCAAAAAGTTATTAATATTTTTGCACATCCTTAGAATCTGTTTTATTTGGAACTAATCTCTCCCTTAATCTGCCCTCCTTTAATTTTTCCTCATTCCTTCTTTCTATCTCCTGTTTCCCTGTTGAGTGAAATGTATTTCTGTACCCAACTCTGTGTATGTATTCTTCCTTCTTCTGACCAGTTCAGATGAGAGTGAGATTCAGGTGTCATCTGCTCACCCCAACCCCTTGTTATTCATATAGATGTCTACTTGTACAGCCTATTTATGTCAGATAGTTTCTGTCAACCATCCTTTCCTTGTCCCCACCTCTCAGTGTGTTCTCTCTACATTCCTCTTTAAAGATCATCAAAACATAACAGAATCACTTTCTGGCCTTGTCTAATTGCTCCCTCTATGAACACTGATAACAATAGAGACCAGAGGGTCCACTTGTATTATCTTCCCATTTTTGAATGTACAAAGTTTATCTTTGCTTAGTTCTTTCTCATTGTTCATTAATATTTACCTTTTTATATTTCCCTTCACTCCTATGTTTGACCTTCAGAGATTTTCTGCAGCTCAGGTTTTTTCAACAGGAATACTTGGAAGTCTTCTCTTTCAATTTATGTTTCTCATCTTTCCCTCTCCCTCACAGTATTATACTCAGTTTTACTGGCTAAGCTATTCTAGATCCTTTGCCTTTAGGAATATTATATTCCAAGTTTTCTAGCTGCTAAATTATGTGTGATCTTGACTGTACTTTGTACTTGTATTCTTTCTTTCTGGTTGCTAACAGCATTTTTTCTTTGACTTAGAAGTTCTATATTTTAGGCTGTAATGTTCCTGAGAGTTTTCATTCGTGGGATTTCTCTCTGGAGGTGACTAACTAGTGGATTTTTTTTTTCCAGTTTACCCTCTGATTCTAAGACATTTAGGCCATTTTCTTGAAATAGTATGTTAGGCTTTTTTTCTTTGTTTTGTTTCGGTCATGGTGTTTAGATAGTCCAATATTATTAACTTTTTCTCCTTTATTTTGTTTTCCAGGTCAGTTGTTTTGCTATGAGACACTTTATATTTTCTTCTAATTTTTCAATCTTTTGATTTTATTTAAATATTTCTTGTTGTTTTACAGAGCCACTGGTTTGTATATGGTTCATTTCTAATTTTCAGGTAGATTTTTGCTTGTGCAAGGAGTGTAGCTTTTATGTTCAGGTGTGTACTTGTTTCCAGTTCTTTCTTCCACAGTTCTCATTTCTTTTCCAATTTTTTCCCTCAAGCATTCTCATTCCATTTATAAAAAATTTTTTTTAATCCCTTACTTTCATATCTTATAGGAATTCCAGTTGAGTTTATGTCTAAGCTGTGGTTTTCTGTGAGGCACAGGTTGTAGATATTTTAGAGTAATTCTCTTCCTTTGTGTTTTTGTCTTGAGAGACCATGCCATCATAGTAGTTCATTATGGTATAGTTTCTCCCCCCTCCTGCCTGCCAATTATTCCAGCCTACTTCTAGACTTCAGATTTCATGCTAGATATTAGGGCTAAGCTTTGCTACAATTCTGAAGGGAAAGTCTTGTCTGGGCTGGTCTTGTTGCTTATTATTATTATTATTTTTGCTTTTTGGAGAAGGGAAGTCAGGGCAATTGGCGTTAAGTGACTTGCCCGTGGTCACACAGCTAGTAAGAGTTAAGTGTCTGAGACCTAATTTGAACTCAGGTCCTCCTGACTCCAGGGACACTGCTTTATTCACTGTGACAACTAGCTGGCCTTGTTGCTTATTTCTTAACATATCTAGTGTAACATTATTCCAGAATCTCAGGGAGTTGTAAACTTCCACTGCTCCCAAAGTTGTATGATCCAGAGCAAAGTCTGACTGCTGATCTTCCTGGTCTGGGCTCTGTAAGTTGCCAACCTAAGTTTGGGTCTGTGTAGAAGTAGACCACTGGATTCTGGACTCTGCCCTCATCAGCCACCTGGAAAGCTATTTTTGGTTCAGATAGGTAGAACCATAGGCTTTCCTTTGGTCTGGGACTCCTACTGAGCTTTTTCTTTTGCAGACTGGGCTGGAGACTAAAAGTGAGACCTTGCTCTGAGCTATATGGCTGCTGCTACTGGCTTCTGAACTTTCTTCATATGCAGTCCAGGGCCTCTTTACCTGAGAATGTCAAATCCCCTGGGCAGGTCCCTTTCTTAGTCCAACCCAGATCTCTGACCTGGAACTGGGTAGTAGGCAACAAAGTCACCAGTATGCACCTCTCCCTGTCACAGTGCCCTGGTATGGGTATGGGTCTGAGATCTCTTGCCCTTGCACAGCCTTTCTTAATACTTGGAGTGCTCTCTACCAACATGCTCCCACTCTGACTTTATCTCCAGTATTCACAGACCTCTCTGTCTCTCTTCCTATGTTGATTTGGGCCAGACAAAGGATTCACTGTGCCATTTTCTGGATTTCCCCATTGGTGGTGTGCCTTTTCTATATCTGTATGTTGGAATTTGTGTAGGGAAGCTGACTGTACTGTTTCCCATCCCTCCACAACCTTAGCTATGCCTCCATGCTCACCTTTCTTAGAATACACCCAAAAGACTGAAACATATCTTCTGAACATGGCCAATTCAATAATATGTTTCACTTGACTATGCATATTTTGTTAATATTGTTAATTTGTTAACAATATTCTTGTTAAGAAGTTTTTTTCATTTTTTTTTTTAAGCAATCGGGGTTAAGTAACTTGCTCAAGGTTACACGGCCAGTTATTTCTGGGTGTGGTGCTAAGTATCTGAGCCCGGATTTGATCCTCAGGTCATCCTGACACTGGAGCTGGTACTCTTACTCACTGAGCCACCGGGCCACCCCGTTTTTTCCATTTTTTAATGGCAGAAGGGAGGTAAGAGGAAGAGAAATAATTTTGGTTAATTGAAAACAAAAAAATGCGCACACACACCTTTTGGAAAAACTTGCCTACCATAGAGCTCTTCTTCTAGTACAGGAAGCTTCAGATTTTAATTACTCCCTCTTTCAAACTTGAAATACAGGGTTTGGGGCATTTCACCTGTCTTACATTTAGAATTTTGTGGCATCTCTTCTGGATCACACATTTTCCAAAGGAGCACTTCCTCAAAAAATAAAAGTCCTCATCTCACATCATTCCCTTTTGCTAGTGATCCTGATGACAAAGAGAAAAATTTAAAAAGCTGATTGATGTCTCCCTTACTGGATTCCCAAGGCTGGTGAATTTCCATCTAAGCCTTTTCATGTGGCGGCAGCCTTGGACAATTTCTAATCCCCAAAACCTTTAAGTTTCAGGTCACCATTTGGACAATAATTCTGTTTGAGCACTTACTTTATTTCCACACTGATATCTCTGGATATCTTCTCTCTGTACTTTTTCTATACTTCTACCTAAGTCAACTCAAGCACAGAGATCACAGACCTTAAAACTTTCCCCTTAATTTCTCCATTTATTATAGGACCAAATCTACCTTCATAGTTAAGAAGGTGAAACATATTACAAACCAGTTGATTTGAGAGATAGGTACGTCTGATACTCTCTAGGGTTTAGTTGCTGCTTCCCTTCCTCCTCAACAAATACATTGAATCAAATAGAGCATTCAGAGGGGAAAAGTATGCTATATCCCATCCTTCAAAGGCAATATTAAATAGTACTTGCCTTAGTCAGAAGACCTGGGATCAAATTCTGTCTCTGACACTCAATAGCTATGTGATTTCTAAAAATATACGTTTCTTTCTTTCATTTGTAAGATAGAGATAAAAACTACTTCACAGGATTATTGTGACGAAAGTGGTTTGTGAATTGTTAAGTACCAAAAGAAATGTGAGTTATTATTATCCACATAATTTGTTTCTCAGTCCCTTTATCTCACATATAACCCAAAAGAGATATTACATTTGAGATCTTCCACATTCAAAATTGAGGTCTGTTGTGAGGCTGAAGAAGAAATTCAGCTATCACACTTCCTTAGAAACATATAACATTTTCTAAGAATTACTGAGTCACACCTGAAATATGCTCCTAAGTTAGTAACAAATCACTGTCAAGGTGACTGTTACTTGTTTCTTCTCCTCAGCTCTGTTTCTGATTCCCAAACCTGAACTGATATCCTGTTTGGAGCAAGAGGAAGAGCCATGTGTCACAAATTCTAAGGAATCCAAAGAGATCCCAAAAGATCCTAATACAGGTGAGCAATGAATGAAAATGGTTCAAACTAACCCAGAAATAAACATTCTTTTATTCAGGGCTTTCAGGATCTTAGCAGTTTTAGAAAATATGTTCTTTTATTCATTTTTAATCAACTATCAGTAATTTATTTTCTTTCTGTGATTTCCTTTATCTCCAAAATAGAAATGACTGATTCTTCTATTTATCCTAATGAGGTTAAGGCTGCCAATGAGAATGAAAAACCTAAGGCAGTACATCATATTCCCTTAGAAGTACGAGCATCAGATAGTACTTTATCTATATCTAAAAAGACTGATGAGAAAGTCCAGAGGGCAGAATTGAAAGAAGTTCATGAAAAGCTGCATGGGGAAGGAAAGCCACAGCAAAATTTACCTGTAGGAAGATGGAAGAAATTTGCTTCCTGGAAAAGAAGTCTACAAAAACTCATGGATGTCCACAAGAAAGGCTGCACAGAAGAAAAACCTTTCAAATGTCATATATGTGGGAAAAGCTTCAAAGTTAGCTCTGACCTAATTAAGCACCAGAGAGTCCACACTGAAGAAAGACCCTATAAATGTCAAGAATGTGATAAAAGATTCCGATGGAGCTCAGATCTTAATAAACACTTGATGACACATAGAGGAATTAAGCCACATAGATGTTCTTGGTGTGGGAAAAGCTTCAGTAAAAACACAAACCTTCTTACTCATCAAAGAACACACACAGGAGAGAAACCCTTTAAGTGTCATGAATGTGGAAAAAGATTCAGTCAGAACTCTCATCTCATTATGCACCAAACAACCCATACAGGTGAGCAGCCCTATAAGTGTAGCATGTGTGGGAGGAATTTCAGTAGGCGTTCAAGCCTGCTAAGACACCAGAAACTCCACAGAGAAAAGGAAAATAGTCAGTGTCCTCGTTCTGAAGGACAGCTCCAAGTGGATCTGAAGTCTTATAGGGTTAATGGAATATAAGATCTTCCTTGTCCATTTATATGCCTATGTGACCACGTGTTCTTTTTTCCCTTGGAACATGGGCTGTTTTCCCAGGTCTAAAGGTACACAGGTATTTCAATCATGGATGTCTTTCTGCTTTGAGCTATGGCCCAGTTCAGAGCTGTGACACATTCTGAGGCACAGAGCCCATCAGGTGACTCAGGGAGATTTATATTGCATTGGGGAAGGAGGTTGCTCTGGGGGAACTTTGTTTACAGAAGGCTTGCTTGCCTGAAGGCTTTCACACCTTTTGTCACTGGGCCAATTAGGCACTGAGTCAAGTGGGTTGTGATGCTTTCTGGCTCTAAGCCTATTATTTAAAAACTATATATACTGGTAGGTTGGTATTTTCCTTTGGGGCTCACTCACCAGGATGAATGTTTCTTTGTTATTTGTCCAGACTAGAGTCTGGGTAGCCATTGATAAGGAACTCTTCCCTCCCTTGTGAACTCAGTTATTGGTACTCCCTGTTCTGGTGATTAGGTATCTATTACTCTGTTTAGACAGTTGGAGCCTGATCTATTGGATTCTTTCTGCTTATCTCTCTGCATTGTTTAATTAAAGTAAGATTCCTCACCCTTTTGAAGCTGTCTTTCCTTTAGAAAAGCAAATTAAGAACCTCCTGTGTTAACAGTCCTCCTGTATGCTGCTGTTATTGGTCTTACACCTCAACAGTAGCTGTTAATAGCATTCCTGCTACAAACCTAAAAAAACAAACAAACATAGATTTAGGGGCAGCTAGGGGGCACAGTGAATAGAGCACAAGCTCTGAAGACAGGAGGACCTGAGTGGAAATCCGGTGTCAGACACTAGACACAAGGTGTGTGACCTAACCCTAATTGCCTTGTTTCCCCCCTCCAAAAAAAAGACCATAGATTTATATTGATTTATCAATATTAGAATGATGTTAAAAGTTTAAACCCCATTTTTCTCTAAAAAGAATTTAAATAGACTATGCAAGAGGGAATGACAATATTTCTAGCACATAATGACTTCTTTATGACAAGAAAATTCTTTATAGGACAGCTATACTAGGATTGTATCTTACAAAATAAGTATACCAAATACAAAAGCCAACTCTTCAAATAGCAGATGCTGTCTGAAACCAAAGAATAATTTACACACACATACAGTGTGGGGAGGAATGCTGATCACGTCTTAGTCTTTTCTGCCACTCTCAAAAACACAAGTTAAAATTACTATCAGAAATAGCATGTCCTAAAACAAAGGATGGGCATGAGCACACACACAT
The DNA here is from genome assembly GCF_028583685.1 of Petaurus breviceps papuanus. Classification (NCBI taxonomy): domain Eukaryota; kingdom Metazoa; phylum Chordata; class Mammalia; order Diprotodontia; family Petauridae; genus Petaurus; species Petaurus breviceps. The sequence goes on along the minus strand of NW_027185694.1, from coordinate 19,831,211 downwards.
GCCTGTACACACAATCATTATCTTCACTGCTGCAAATACAACAATTTCCTATTCCAAATTCTGTGCGGCAGGAATATCCTAAATTATGATTTTTCCAAGCATTTCAACAAGATTTTCTCTCGGGCCTCTTGCTTATAAACACCATTCACAAGACTGACTACTCTAACTTTATACCTTTAGTAGTCTAATCTTATCGATTCATTTTTTGCTTATTTAGCCTGCTGAAAAAGTTGATAAGTAACCAAAAAAAGTCAACACTTATGTCTCTTAACTGATAATTTATGGAGGATGATGGATAGCAACCTATTCCCTATCTCAAATGAAACAAAATGATGGAATTTACCTCAGGAAGAACTGCAATTAGATGTCAGGAGTAATTTTCCAGTAAATATAGAGCCAGGTTTTGGAAGTAGTTCACAAGGGAAGGTATGGAATGTCCTTACCTGGAAAAGTGAACAAGAGGCTAGAGCAGCCTTGCAAAAGAGCACTTGCCGAGGGCCCAAAAGAAAAAGCATCAGCTCCAAGTCTGTTACCTTTTAATGAAGATTCCATGGGAAACTGGAAACTTATTTATTACAGACAGGATCTTGTCATCACTTAGCTTTCTGATGTGGAGAGCACTTGAAACGTCTGTGAACAAAGGGGATAGTCTGGCAACTGGTATTGTTCAAAATGGTGGCAAGATCAGAAAAACAACATGTTGGTATTAACTGTCTTACATTTATCAGCTCTTAATGGACAGGAACTGTGATTTTTTTCTACATGACGCGCAAGTGTACACATAATAAAAGTTTCCTGATAGTAAGTTCAGTAGGTTGGTTAGTTTTTATGGTTTTGTAAAGTTGTGAGGAACCTACCTGCAGATCAATGAGTCAATCCACAAGCATTTTTAAAGTGCTTGTTTTGTCCCTGGGACTATGCTGAGTCCTGGGGATACAAATAAAGAATTCTTGGGAATTCTCGATTCAGAGTACATTCCTGACTGAGCTGAGTTAGGCATAGCCTTGCATAACAATCACATAATCAGAACTGAAGAATTTGAAAGGACCTTCAAAAGGAGCTAGCTTAATCTCTTCATTTTAGATGAGAAAACCCAGAGGTTATAACTAGCACATGGCTACACAGCTACTTGTAGAAAGAACTAATTCCAATTCCCATCAGTCTGTTCCAGGGCTGTAGAAAACAGTCTTTTCTGAACCATGATTTCTCCATGGTACTTTTAGCCTTTTCTGCATTCTTAGGTCCATGCCCCTTCCTCCCTGCCTCTAGCACTCAATCTCATTTCAAGATCCGAAAGGGACAAAGTTATCCAAGATGGATAACCTGTCATGTGATGCTGTGACCTCCTAGGAGTTTTTCTGTCCCACAATATCACCTTCTGAAAGCTGTGTTTAAGATTTACTTCTCCCCAATCCTATATTGCTCCCTTCACTCTCCTTCCTCATCTCCCTGGGTGAATCAGAACATTTCTGTTTTCTTAGCTTTGTTGCTTTCAGGTTTCAGCCTCTGTCTTGATGAACAGTTAGGCATGAAGACAAAAATGAGATTCTTGAAGGTGATTTAGGCTCCTCTGAAACAACCCAGGGGATGAAGATAAAGATCTAAGCCAAGTACTCCAAATGAAACCACTTACTGGCATGGGGTTAGTGTTTCCCCCCATTTGGTGTTTATATACTACTGGGCCAACATTAAAGCACTTGCTCTAGCTGCAATGTAACCTTTTTCTTATTAACTGTCACCCTTTGGCATTCTCATTCATTGTGACACAGCCAGGTGGATACTTAAAGGGAAAGTAGAGGAAAAGTCTGCTAGAAAAAAGAATTCTGGCTCAGAAGTGATTGATCCTAAGTAAGGGACTATCCACTAGAGCTTCAAGGAGTCTGCAAAAAATAAAAATAAAGAAAAGCAAACAATGAGGCCCTGTAAAGGTGGGGGAACTTTGGCAGTGTCTGGAAGGCAGTTCTAATTTGATTCAGGGAACATTAAGCACCTGCCTAGGACAAACACTGCCTTCTTCTTCTGAGTGTGAAGCACTCAGTAATTCATATTCTATCAGAGGCCAGAGGGTGTAACACAACATTCAACATTAAACAATTCTATAAAGAGTAAGTACCAACTATTTGCAAAATACACTATGCTACCTTTTGTTTTACTAGGCACAAGATGTACACACATGAGTAAAGGCAATGTAAGGAAGGAAGAGAGCAGTGACAGCCACTAGGAGGACCCAGAAAGAATTTTTGTAGGCGTTCATGGCATGGACTGATCCATGAAGGAACCTAAGCAAAGGTGAGGAAGGAGCACCTTCTAGGCATAAGGGGGAGGTTGGGCAAAGATGCAGCATGGACAGTGAATGTTAAGTTTGGAAAACTGCTACAGTTCAGCGCAGCTGGAACATAGCATGTCTGAGAGGAACAGTGAGTGTGGAAGAGTCTGGAGCCAATCTGTGAAAGGCTTTAAAAGTTAGGCTGGTGCATTTACATTTTATCCTAGAGGGAATAAGTAAGGAATTGATTAAATACTTTGAACAGAAGAATGGCAGTATCTGAACTGTGTTTTAGGAAGATTGTTTTTGTCAGCTATATTGGAGTAAGGATTGGGGAGAGAGACTAAAGCAAAAGAGCAATCAGAAAGCTAATGTTAGTGGGCCAAGGAAGTGGTAACGAAGACCTAACCTAGGGCAGATGGCAACTGATTGGATATGGGGGATGGAGAGAAGAAAGAGTCTGAAATTGTGGCTCTGAAGGACAAAAGGATAGTGGTATGCTCCACAGAAGTCAGGGGGTTTGGAGCAGGGCCGGGTTTGGGTCCAAGTGGAAGAAAATCAATTACATTTTGAACGTGATAAATCTGAGATAATAGGACATTAAGACTGAGATACCTAGGAAGCAAGTTGGATTGGAATTCAAGAGGGATCTTAACATGTGGATATTTAGTGGAGCTGAAAGTCATCTGCATAGAAATACTAACTGAACTTACTGGAGATCATCAAAGTAAAATGAGAAAAGGTAAGAAGGCCCAGGACAGAGCTACTGGCAGATAATATATGATGATCCAGCAAGGGTTACTGAGCAGTGGTCAGGAAGGTAGGAGAAAAAACCAGGAAAAATTAATGTGAAAACCAAGGAATAAAGAATACCCAAGAGAAAGGGCTTTTCCACAGTATCAAAAAGTACAAAGAGGACACACAGGATAAGAACAGAAAAAAGCTACTGAATTTAGCAATTAGACTGC
>NW_027185694.1:19752427-19827577 GCF_028583685.1 Petaurus breviceps papuanus | reverse complement strand
TCTTTAGGACTAAGAAAGCATTGCTTTTGTAATCTTGAGTGGGGCTCTGTAGGCACCTTTAGCTTCACTGGGAGAATGGGCCTCCTGTCCTGTTTTCAGTGATGTCATCTCCTCTGAAAGCAGTTACTAGCCTTGTACACTGTCTGTGACCTGAAAACAAGCCCTGTGAAGTCCAAATGAAGTTGGGAATGCTCAGACAGTCAAAGATAAAACTGGATGCAGGAAAAATCACCTTGAGAGAAGAAGCTCCTCTGTGTACCTCACTCTTTCTGTCCATGTTAGCAGTAGCAACTGTGCACCATTCCTTCATTCTCTCCGCATTATACAAGGCTTTATGCATGGCTACCATGATATTCTGGCTTCTTTTTTTTTCATCCAGATGATTTCATTGGCTTAAGGTACTCCTTCCAGTGAGGACCTCTCCTCAGTCAGTCTTACCAATTTACATCAGCAGCTATAAATCTATAAATCACTTCTAGTAACCCAGCGAGTGAACTAATGACTACTCTTAAAACAGAACTCTTACTGGCACTCCGTTCAGAAACCTTCAAGAGCTCATAGTTCAAAGTCCTCTGCCAGGCTTTCATGGCTCTCTATATTCAGGGCCCACCCATTCTTGTGGAGTTGTTTCAGTTGTGTGCAACTCATGACCCCATTTTTTGGCTAAGATACTGAAGTGGTCTGCCATTTCCTTTTCCAGCTCATTTTACAGATGAGGAAAGTGAGGCAAACAAGGTTAAGTGACTTGTCTAAGGTCACCCAGGTAAGTGTCTGAGGAAGGATTTGAACTCAGGATGATGGATAAGTCTTGCTGACTCCAGGCTTTGTACTCTATCCACTACACTTCCTTGCTGCCCAATCTCCCTGTAATATAACCTTATCTTTCCTGCAACTAGCTGAATAGGGCTCCTTACCTTTTCTAATGCTATTCCCACAGCCTAGAATAATCTCTCATCTCTTCTTTGATTACCTGAATCCATTCTTCCAGGCCCAGCTCAAAGGCCCACTTCCACCATTTAGGCCCAGCTATCCTTCTCTGAGTTTTTATAGTCACTGTTTGTACACCTCATAAGTTACAGGTTTCATGATCTCACAGGTGGGGGTGATTCTTTACAGATCATCCAGTCCAACCCACTCCATTTTGTTTTATTTTATTTTGATTTTTGGAGGGCAATTGGGGTTAAGTGACTTGCCCAAGGTCACACACACACACACAAAACAAAGTTTGTGTTAAGTGCCTGAGGCCAGATTTGAACTCAGGTCCTCCTGACTCCAGGGCTGGTGCTCTATTCACTGCCCTACCTAGCCACCCCCAACCCACTCAATTTTAGTAGAGGAAACAGATCCACAGAAGGTAAGTGATTTGCCAAGGGCACAGAGCTGGTGAACTGGAACTCAAGTCTCCTTGCCTCAAGCCAGTGTTCTTTCAATTGCTATCTCACATTACATTCTCTGCCTAGGAAGTCGGGCACTATCTTTTACACTTCTCCAGTGATCTCTGCAAAGCTTAAAACAAGGCTGAGCTCATACTCTCAGGATATGTGACTTTTGTCTCTGTGCAAGAACACCCTCCACCCATCTATAACTTAAGAGGGAAATCCTAAAGCACAGCTGGAAGCATCTGGTGGTCAAGTAACATCTCCAGGGCCACACGGCCAGTAAGTGTCAGAGGTAGAATTTGAACCAAGGTCTTTCTGACTCCAAACCCAGTTCGTTATTTCCCCATAGTATGTACCGATTAAGTACAAACTGAATTGGCTTAGTCTGAATCAGAGGAGTATCTTATCCATGACTGACTGACAAATCGGTTTCAATTATCCTTTGCCTGTATCTGCAAAACGTATAGAGGTGTCAGCAGACGTGGGGGCTTCCGATGCACGTCTTTCCTCCCAAGCGCAGGGTCCGTTCACCTCTCACCCACGGCCACCGTCGCCAGGGTTCCCTCTGCAAGTCCCCTCTCCGCTCCGAGGGATGCTCCTGCAGCCGGGTCGCGTCGTCTGTCCCCGGGGAGGATGGGCAGGTACCGCTTTGGCTCCAGCACCAGCAGCTTCACCACCTGTGCCTTCGTTCGGGTCTCTGGCCTCGGCCCCTGAGGAAGCAGCACCCAGGGTCAGCGGAGCCCTCCCGGGCCCACCTCCTCCTGGCCCGAGGCATCCACCTCTGGGGGTCCTCCCGCCGGGGAGGTGTCACGCCAGGTTCCTCTCTGCCGCTGCACTGGGAGGAAGTTATGGCCGAGGCACGGGGAAAGGCCAGAGCGAGTCAAATCCGGCCCCCTGCGCCCAGCGGGGCCACTCTTGGAGGAAAAGAGCCTTTTCCCTCCGGGCTTGCAGGGACTGAGGGGCGGGGCCGGAGGGGGAGGGGGCGGTGTGGAGACTGAACTGAAGCCCAGAAGAGTAAACGCGCGAGGACTGCTGGGAGGAGTGAGTGATGAACTGGAGAGAAGCTCGCAGTAGGTCCACTCATGTCTGGAACCTCCTCCTGGGGGCGGGGCCTCTTGGTCCCGTGGGCACGGGGGCTGAGACCTAATCGCACTGCCCCCTGGGAGTTGTAGTTCCCGAACCGCTGAGGCGTTCTGACTGGTCTTCCTGTTGGGATCGTCTAAAGCTAACTAGCTCTTGGGGGAGCCGGCTCTGGCCTTTTCTCTTCCCACCCTTATCCTCAGTTGAAGCCCAACTGGGCTGGGGCTAGCTGCGGGCAGCGGGTACGGTTAAACCGCTGGTCTCCTTGGATGCCGCGGTTTACTTTGTCCAGACTGCGCATTTAGTCTCTCAGTCTCTTTAAAAAAAAGTTTCTGACTTGCTCGCCCTTTGACCTTGTTTAGGGTATCTGTTCTCACCAGTTTTCATCTGGCTTTACTGTTTTCCACTCCTACCAGCCCTATGCCCTAGACTTTACACCCCTTGCTTACCGAGAACCTCTATAAAGAAAATTGCCCCCCCCCCCCTTTTTTTATGGTGTCTGCTCCAGGATCCATCTGCCAAACACCACGCCTCCCCTCCCCCATTCCCCAATTCCAGCTGGTCTTTCATCTTGGCCCTCACCCCTCCACCTATCTGAAAACCACTATCCTTGCAGAGCGTTCTCCATCACCCTGTGGAGGGATGGCTCCCAATAGGCTCAGCAGGAACTGTGATCTTATCTAAGAGCAGAACCTGTGATTCAGTCTGGAAAGAATTCAGCTCAGGCTGACTTGGAGTCAGAGTTGAAAAAGTTTATTATAGACCTTACAGCAGGTAAGGATCCTTAGGGGACCTGCAACCTTAAAGGGATAGAATTAAGATTTATATGGAATCATCTATAGTAGAACCCGTGCCAATTATATAGGTGATTAAGGATGGGATTAGGGAGGAGTTAAGGTGGGGACAGTGTAATGTAACTGTGCAGGTGTATTGACCATGATTCACTGGGAAAAAGCCCAAGGCCGGGCTACCTAGAGGTGTGATTTTAGGCTTGAAAGCATCACTAAGTAAGCTAGTGGTCAAGGGCTGATGGAGAAGTGCCCAGTCTGCCACCCATCAGTGTCATGCTTGACAGGATTGATGATGTCTGGGAACCAAGGTTAGGGAAAGATAATTCCTTAAGGAGTTAACCTAGAAAGGGGGTATTGAAAGATTCATGGGGGCAACGAGGCACTGTACAAGGGGGAGATAATAGTTGCCTAAGCTGGAATGTTTATAGATACTTTTGTGAAGGATTCTTAGTAATACTTTGTTATTGTTCCAAACTGAGATAATTGTTGCTGGTCAGAGTTATTGCATTGAAGCTGGGACGTGGGGTGTTGGGGGGGGGGAATGGAGTGTGATTTTACAAATTGATGTTACAAATATAGATCCCAAGCACTCCATCATTACTGATGTTACAAATTGAGTTAACAAATTGATTTTACAAACATAGATCTCAAGCACCCCATCAACCCCTGGAATGAATTGTACTTGAAATCTTACTCTGACTTCAAGGTCCTCCTCAAATCCCACTTCCACAAAGCCTACCACAGGCCAGATTCATTCACCTGTCCCTTCCCCCACAACTGCAGAATTTACTAAGCCTGGGGCAGTTTGCAGCTGCTGGGGCAGGGTGGGCAAAATGTATAGGACCTGGCTGACATTTCCAAGCTTTGCCTAAGAGGGTGAACTACAAGGTGCCGGGGGCACAGGGCAGTTAGGGGCACTGCCAGTCTGCAAGTACTGTCCCTCCCCTCCTCCTATTAGGTGGGGAAGGGTAATTCTCTTCTCTTAATCTGATCTGGGATGAGAGGAGTTAACCAGAATTCTTGTGGCTGTTATATGACACATTGTATTGTATACTATGTATTATAATATAACATTACATTATGATGATATAACATGATATAATATGTTATGTTCCCTGAAATGCAAAAAATATTGAAGTTAGATCAGTTACAATGGCCTCTAAGTATTCTAGTGAAAGGAAGAGTTGATCAATGAGGCAAACTTCATTGTTATCTTATTGTAAGAAATTACCATAACCAACCCTCAGCAGCCACACCCTGATAAGTCAGCAGCCATCAACATCAAGGCAAGATCTTCCACCAACAAAATTGTTATAACTTGTTGAAGGCTCAGATGATGGTTAGTATTTTTTATCAGTAAAGAATTGTTTAATTAAAGCATGTACAGATTTTTAGAAATGATACTATTATACACTTAACAGACTACAGTATAGTGTAAACATAACTTTTATATGTACTGGGAAACTTAAAAATTCATGTGACTCACTTTTTTGGATATTCACTTTATTGGGGTGGTCTGGGACCAAACATGTAACATCTTTGAAGTATACTAGAAGGGAATAATCAGGCTTTCAGAAATTAATTCTCATAAGAACACATCTTTAGAGTCAAACATTACAAGGCATTGAATGAAAAATGTAGGGCACACAAGATGCCATTGTATTAATTCTTTGTTGACAAAGAATTTAATTTGGTAGGGCAAAACAAAGCCTTAAACTCTCTGGTCCAATAAGGCATATCACATGCATCTGTTTTTTGTTTTTATTAAATTTTATGTTTTTTTTTAGTTTACATCATTCATTTCCACAAGATTTAGAGTTACAAATTTTCTCCCCATCTTTCCCCTACCCATCACCCCAAAACAGCAATCCTACTGAATACCGTCTCCCCCAATCTGCTCTCTCTCATATCCTCCCCTTCCTTGCTCCAACTTTCCAGTAGGGCAAGATGGATCTCTATGCCCCAGTGCCTGTATATCTTATTTCCCAGTTGCAGGTAAAAAAAAAAAATTATATATATATATATTTTAAGCATTTGATTATAAAACTTTGAATTCCTGATTCTTTCCTTTCCTCTGTCCTTACCCACCCTTACTGGGAAGATAAGCAATTCAATATAGGTTGTACATATGTAGCTATGCAAAACATTTTTATAGTGGATATATGTAATGGTAATGTAATTTGAATTTGAAGATCCCTTTGTGTTGGCAAAGGTAGCAGGTACTTAGCACTTAGTAACTGATCAAGCCTCTGTTGGGGAAACAGAAGGTATGAACTCCTGTCTCCTATTGCTGACATAACAGTAAGGGGTTTGCTGAAACAGGATTTATATAATGCTATGTATATAAGAAAAGCCCCAGAGAGGCACAGTCAGAATTTCTTGGAACCAGCATCTGGTGGCAGAGCAGCTACAGAAGAGAGAATGGAAAGCTGAGCCAGGATTTCCTGAGAACTTGTGGTGGTAGAGCTTCTTCTGAACAGAAGCCCAGGTGACAGAGGAGCCCAGGAACTAGGAACCAGGAGCCCAGGAGGAGACTGCGGAAGAAGAAAATAGGAAGCATGATTGGGATGCTGAGACTTTGTCTGTTTGTGGCTTGGTTGAGCCTTAAATTCCCAGGAGCAGAAATTATGAAGGAGTTGAGATGGACTGGACCCTGTGAACCTCAGCGTGGAGCAGGACCTACCCAGAGAGCTGGACAAGGAACTGGGAGCTGTCTGCCATTGAACCCAGGTGACAGTCTGGTGAATCCAGGTAGAATCTGGGACCATGGAAGGGGATCCAGGGAATCTGAGAACTGGTCCCAAGTTAAGATGAAAAGACCTCTCCCTGGGTACTGATTAATGATGAAATTGTAGTTTACTAGTGATCTAGGGGTGGAGGGTTTGTGTATGATACTTAGTAATTGCTGAATAAGTGACTGATGGAGTTAACTTAAGTGTGCCCCATGAGTGGAAGACTTTGACTATTGTATTTTGAGATTATTATTCTTTGTTCTAAATATTGTGACCACTTTGGTGAAAACTATGTGGCCATTTTAATGATAAGCTGTTTGTGAATATAAATTGTAATAATTTGAATGCTGTACCTTGATTTTCTGCGGATGTTTTGCTTTGATTTGTTAATGGAATAGAGTGATCATTATACTGTGTAATCAGAACCTTAAAAGCTGTTCACAGTAGCATTCTTCTGGAAAGCTGCTGATGCATGGCATTACAATATGTTGTGAGAGACTGACTATATTTCCCTCCATCCTATCCCACCCCCCCCCACTTGTTCTATTTATTACTTTGACCCTGTCCCTTTTCAAAAGTGTGTGCTTCCAACTTCCCTCCCCACTCAACCTGCTCTCCCCTTCATCATTCCCCCTCTCATCCCCTTCCCCCCTACTCTCCTGCAGGGTGAGATACCCTATTTAGTGTGTATGTCATTCCTTCCCTAAGCCAAATTCAATGAGAGTAAGGTCCTTTTGCCTTCTTGTTCTTCCCCTCCATTGTAACAGTTTTCCCTTGCCTCTTCTATATGAGATAATTTACCCCCATTCTGTCTCTCACCATCTCCTCTCATTATATTCCTCTCTCACCTCTCAATTACACCTTTTAATCATCATCCCTACCTATTCAATTGGTCCTGTACCCTCTGTCTATGTATACCTGTACACATATATACACTCACTCACATATGTATTCATCTACCCATAAACCCTCCTATATAGACATATATATGCATGTATACATATATATATATATATATATACACATTTATATTCCCTTCAACTCTTCTCATACTGAGAAAAGTTTCAAAGTTACAATTATCATTTTTCCATGTAGGAATGTAAATAGTTCAACTTTGATAAATTCCTTACGATTTCTTTTCCCTGTTTACCTTCTCATGCTTCTCTTGCTTCTTGTATCTGAATGTCAAATTTTCTATTCAACTCTGTTTATTTTCATCAAGAATACTTGAAAGTCCTCTATTCCACTGAATGACCGTATTTTCCCCTGAAACATGATACTCAGTTTTGCTGGGTAGGTGATTCTTGGTTTTAATCCCAGCTCCTTTGACCTCTGGAATACCATATTCCAAGCCCTTCAATCCCTCAATGTAGAAGCTGCCAGATCCTGTGTTATCCTAATAGTGTTTCCACAATATTCAAATTATTTCTTCCTGGCTGCTGGTTGTGGCCACCCTGAGGCTAAAACCTCAGGCTCATGCAGGGCCGGGCTTTGCTCCCAGAGTGCTGTGATGGCCCCTTCCTGCCAGCCTGCTGGGCTGTCTTCAGGGGGAGGTTAGTTTTTCTCCGTCACTTTGTGGTTTCTATAGCTCTTAAGTTTGTTTAGAGTTATTTTTTACATGTATTGGAGGAGGTGAAAGTGGGGGCCCTGAGGAAGTCCTATTTCTACTCAACCATCTTGGCTCTGCACCCCCCTCCCCCCCATCACATGCATCTCTTAAGGCTGTAAAAAGTTTTGTTGTTTGTTTGTTTGAAATAGATGCAACAACAGAAGAAACTTTGTTCCACAGTCCTCTGTGTGGTACAGTCCTCAGCAGTACACAAAACAGAGATCCCTGCTTGCCAGAAGTGTCCCCACTATTGTACAAAACATTCAGTACAGAATCTAAGTGGAAAAAAATTCAACATGTATTAAGTGCTCTTACCTTTTTTTTTCTGTCATGGATCTTTTGCAGTCTAGTGAAGCCTAAGGGCCCCTTCTCTGAATAATACTTTTAAATGCATAAAATTAAATACTTAGAATTACAAAGGAAACAAATAATATTGAAATGAAGTTATCAAAATATTTTTTAAAACAAGTTCATGGGCCCCATGTTAAGAACCCTTGCTATAGATAGTGAGGTCTTCTAATACTCCCATTTGTGGGTGACATTTTACTGACTGCATCAAGCCAGTTAACAATGTTTAATCTCCTCAATGAGATTCCCAATCTCTCAAGAGAGTTCACTCAACTATCCAAGAAAAAAACAAGGGAATGACAAATGCTGATTATCTATATCAGGATATGCAGTTGCATGTAACTGGCCCATCAGTACATATCCATTGGACAGCCACTGTAGGACTGTAGTGCCTTGGATACATAATTGAAGAAGAGGAATTCAGTGAACTGGACTGCATTTTGGAAAATGTGCCATGCCTTTAAGGTCCCCAAGCATCTCCCTAAGAGAAAACCATATATTTTTAATATCAGTTTTCCTCTAGCAATATTGAAGATCACAGAATAGACACTTTAGGACTAGAGTTAGTTAGGAAAATAAAAGGATTGCCATGCAGCCCTGAGCACCCAGTTTAGATAAATTTTTAATGGATTCAAACCAGTTACATAACTTCCTCAAATATTATTTCACAGTAAGAACAAATGAGAGTTATACATGTTTAAGAACTTGCCCTTGTATAAGGGTGGATGGTGGGGTTAATCTAAAAAGGCATGAACAGCAATAGGACAATAGGGCAATGGATTTAAGAGTAGAAGAGCAGTTGAACTAGAGCCACGGTCTTCAAAGTGATCCCTTGAGAGAGGATTCTGGGAAGATGGTGGAGCAGGTCAGGACATTTTTGGCTTTCCAAGGTTCCTTCCCAAAAAAAGACAGAACGTCACTTCAGAGCAGCAAAAATAAACATGGGGTAAAGTTGTTGAGAGGACCCCAGAAAAGACCTCCAGAGGTAGAGGTTTGGCCTGAGTGAAGTGAAAACACCTCCAGGCTAACTCTGCAGAGTCCACATCAGACATCAATTGCATTACCCATTACTCTTTTACAAAAAGACAAGTGTTCCACATTTGCCTCCCTTTTCTGTGATGATGAGCAGTTGCTGGTAATATGTTACCTAGCAGATTTTTTTTTAAACCACACATTTGTTCTGTCCCTTCAAAGTAAAGGTAATGGTTTAACAATAAGAAAGATTTGTTATTTGAAAGAAACTTATGAGGATCCATTGAAAAATGAATGTTTGGAAATTTTCATTGCTATGTGATTTGTACTGCCAAAATATGTGTCTCATATCTGCACATGTAAAAAAATGTAAAAAGAATATTCCAACTTGCTTTAAATTTTTATGAATTAAATATTTTAGAAGGTTTTAGATCTATTTGTTTAAAATATCAAAATGATACTGTTTCAGGGCAGCCAGGTAGAACAGCGAGTAAGAGCACCAGCTCCAGTGTCGGGATGACCTGGGGGATCAAATCTGGGCTCAGATACTCAGCACCACACCCAGAAATAACTGGCCGTGTAACCTTGAGCAAGTTACTTAACCCCGATTGCTTTAAAAAAAAAAAATGATACTGTTTTCACAGATAGCACACAGATGCACTGGGGTTCTCTGTCTTCAGCCTCTAATAGGTTCACTCTTGATCTTGTCAGACAGACAGACAGCTTTGGAGGGGTTAATAATCAGCTTTATTCTAGTCTAGTCTTCTCAGAGGGTTGTAGGAGAACTAGCTCCTACAGTATTTCCTAATCACCATTATCTCAGGCACCAATGAGAAGGGAGGACAACTATCCCTACATTTCTATGAGGTCAATAGAGACCTGCACACTTGTGCACTTCCCTAAATCCCTTCAATCCTCAATGGGGGATGGTTGAAGCATAACACAGATTCCCCTATGGGTTCCCCATGGTTTTTCAGCACTCAATGACCAGTGTCCACCTGCTCTATAGGGCAACAGACAAAGAAGGCATCTTGCCAATATTATGTTTACAGGTTAACTTTAGCAATATCGTCATTTTGCGCAAGCATAATAAATATTACGTTAGTAGCCTCAGTAGGACTATGTATTCTGATAACTACTATCTAGAATCCTTGGGGATATTCTTGGAGTTATTATCTAACACCTGGAAACCAGACATTCCCATGGCCAGAGATCCTGAGAAACTAACTCTAAGAAGGATAACGAAATCCTCCTTACATACAGATGCACCTTCCAATTAATTTGTAAGAAAAACTAATTATCATCAGAAAGGACGGAAATTTACTAGTTGGAATTAAACTAAAATCTTTATATGACTGGTATTAAAAAATAAGTATCATGATTTTGGAATAACAGTCAATGATGCACTTGTTGCATCTGAATCCACATATCTTTGTAAGTATCTTTTTCAGTTCTTATGGCCATTAAAATCAGGTATTAAAATAAACTGAATTTAGAACCATGGCTTTGAATCTCTGTATCACAAGAAGTTAAACGAAAATTCTCTAAAATACCAAGGCACATTTAATCACATTACTAACATTAAAAATACTAAGTAATAATTTAGTGAGAACAAAAAGGGTTTAAGATTCAAAATTATTTAAAAATAGATTTCATCTTTATCTCATCTTTCTTATTATATATGCTTTATAATGCACATATTAATACAGGGGTACATGTATAAACCTTAGATATTGTCAACCTGAAAGTTTGGTTAAAAGAGGCAAACAGGCTAGGTGATATGTAAATTCATATTGTTTATTCCCTTAAAGCTAGCCAAAGCTAGCTAACACATAGGTACAAGGAGCCTGAATGTGAACTCTGACTGTCTGATAAAAGGATAATCAGCCTTAAATATGTTTTAGAACAATCTGAATCTCAGGATGTTTGTATCCCTAAGATTTATGGTCTCCATATGTATTTAACCATACCACGAGAAAGGAATTTTTTTAATTGAATAGGTTGTAAATACAATAAGATAAGAGAGTTGACAAAGTGTCATTTGAAATTACAACCCAGAATATCTGTGTTTAATTTACCATTCACATGCCATAACATAATAATATTAAGATAAGAAAAAGTTCCATTATTCAAGGTAGTATCTGCTTAAGGTACCCTGTCCTTGGTAGTCATTAACAGAAGAATGCTATGGTCACCTCCTTCTGGCCTTGTTGACATAGGAGACATTCTCTGAGTTTACTCAGAGAACAAAGAAGGGATATCTACTTTTATCTTTTTATCAGGCTTTGTCCCTTATTGAGGTTTAAATGATATTAAATGATTATCAGTATAAATATATGTGTGTTTAGAGGTGTGTGTTCAAAAATGTTTTTTAGATAGGGACATAAAAATGATAAAAAAAATAATTTAAGACCTCAAAACTATGCAGTCAAAATTAGGAACAGAAGACATTAAAGACAGCATTGGGGTAAAAAAAAACTGGGAGAGGAGGGAAGAATGGGGTGAATGAAAGTCACTGTGTATGTTAGGAGGAGTTAAGGCAAAGGAAGAATAGGAAATTGTAGTCAGATTGAGGAATTTCAGGGTTGTTATTAATAATAATAGCTAGCATTTATAGAGATCTTTAAGGTTTACAAAATGCTTTATGAAGATTATCTTATTTTATCCTCACAACAACCCTGAGAAGTAGATGCTATTATTATCCCCACTTTTTAGATGCAGAATCTGAGACAAAGATTAAGTGACTTGTCCAGGATCACACAGCTAGTAAGTATCTAAGATCATATTTGAACTCAGATCTTCCTGATGCCAGATCTAACACTCTGTACACTGGACCATTAAATGCCTAAGATTATGCAGGCAGAGTATTTATGAGTAATAGGACAGGAAGGGTATGACCATTCTTGTGTGTACCTGTAGTGGAACAAAGGTGTAAATGACAGGAATTGAGAAAATTCATGAACTGGCAGTTTGTTAGAGAAGAAATCAACATGTATACTTAGGTCTCTAATTTTAAGGCCAGAGATTGGCATGGAAGGACAGACTGAGAGCCAGGCACAGAATTCTTAGGGAAGAAAGGAGAACGACCTGGAAGCTGGTAGATGACTGCAACTAGGACCTAGAAAGAGTTATATGTCTGGATGAGGTGAACATCAAAGAAGTTTAAGCAATCTCAAACTATTAGTAGCTATTTGAAAGATTGTTCCAAATTAATATGAACTGATTCAAAATGAAATAGAAAAATTAATCATAATCACTATAACAATGTAAATGGAAAGAAAAACAACAAAATAAAAACTGAATGCTGCCCAAAGAAGAGCTATGAGAATGAACCTCCCTGCTTTCTTTGCAGAGGTGTGGATCACTGCATATAATGTTGATGTGTTGAGGTTTTGACTATAATCTTCTATCCATGTGAAGCATGTGCAAAGGAACCTTTATTGAGAATCATACCACATAAAACAACATGCATGTGTGGCATGGCCAAAGCAGACAAAAAGGGTTAAAAGCTGAAATAGCATGATCAAGTAAATCTTTGGCTAGAAATAACCCTCCACTGAATTCTACATTTGATAAAGGTGACCGTGGGTTCTAGAAGACTGATAGCAGGTCACAATGAACAGCTAAGTCTTGTGAAGAGGCTCGTCATCAAGGGTGACCACCAGTATTTTTTTTTTTTGGCAGCATTAGTTCATGAAGTCTGTCTGCTAAGACGTAGACAACTTGAAATCTGTTTTGGCAAAGGCAAAAACCCCACACTGCAGGACATATGTATTTTTTCAAAGCACTAAATTAAGTAATAATAGCTAATAATAACTAGCATTTATATAGTGCTTACTATGTTTCAGGCACTATGTAAGATGCTTTACAAATATTATCTTGTTTGATCCTCACAACAACTCTGCAAGTAGGTTCTCCTCTTTTATTATGCCTGTTTTGCATTTGAGAAAACTGAGGCAAACAGAAGTGACTTGCCCAGGGTCACACAGCTAGTAAGTGTCTAAGATCATATTTGAACTCAGATCTTTCTGATGCCAGACCTTGCACTGTAGCCACTTTACCACCTAGTGGTCAGAATAACATCTAGCCAAAAGAAAAGAACAGACTGGAAAATATATTAATATTTTGAAGAATTGAGGGATTAAAGGAAGTGGTGTTTAAGGGTGGCTTATCGACTTCCACTTGAACACAAAGCTATAAAGAAATAGTTTGAAAGATCAAGATGAATGGCTAGTCTGCATATCAAGAATTCCCCATATCAGTATCTGCCTTCAGGGAAACTGCAAAGGGTGATTTCAGTAGCATTTTCCCAGGCAGAGGAGATGAACAGATATTAAGAGGTGGGACAGCAGAACCTCTCTGGGAATCACTGCCTGCGCTAAAGCATTAAGTCAAGAAGGATACACTTTCACAGTTTATCTGATCACCTCCTTCTCAGAGATTAGGACACTGGCAAGGCAGAACATACGCACGGGTTTCGGGGATAAGGAATAGAATTAGGAGAGAAGTAATGACAGAAAGAGGGGCAAATTCCATATCCCTAGGTTTGGGGGGAAGAAATGGACATGGGAATCTCTTTAGAATGGTAGAAAATAGTGATCAGTTCTCCCTCCTTAGTGCCAAATATCCAGGATCCAGTTACCCATGTAGGACATGAGATTATGAATTCTCAAGTTTCTACATTACTTCAAAAAGGAAGAAAGTAGAGCTGGTCCTATGAAAAGCTCCCCATCAGTGTGCAGTTTAGGCACATTTAATACAACAAGATAGGCCTGAGGTTGTTTTCTCAGTCCTATCCACGTGGGCCACTGAGAGGATCTTCAAATCTTGCTAGGGATCTACACAGAACTAAAGAGAAGTTGGTTCTTCCTGAGGCTTGGGAGCAACAACATGGTTGAAACTCATTTTGTACTGGGATCAACAGCAGACCGGTCCCCAGTGGGTTATGCCAAGTCTGGTCTCCATCCTGGGTGAAGATGCCATCTTAAATTGGCACTTTGGGATGCAGAGGAAGTCATACCCTCTCCTCTTTCAGAAATATGCTTTGGGGTGGCTAGGTGTGTAGCAGCAAGCATCCCAAGCCTCCCCAGGGTCGCTGCCACCACAGGTTCTTGGATCTGCTTTGATAAAGGAAAGCAACTCAAAATGGGTTAACAATCTTACTTTAATCAGTCAAACATGTATCGCTTACCTAGTTCAGGGGAAAAAGGTCAGCACCCCGAACTTCAGAATACACAGACAGAATTATCAAGTCAGAGAAACAGATCAAATAGACAGATTTCAAACTGTCCAACCATTACATCCATACCCAATCAACATCTGGGTTTTTCAAAGCCGGGGGGCTCTGGACAACGGCTTCCCATAATCCAGATCAAATCGCAGAACATTTCTCAAAGTAAGCCCCAAAACAAAGCCTCACATCAGGGCTTATATAGCCTTCTCCTGGCTCAGATAATGTAACAACCTTATTGTCTCACTGGCCAATCAAGAAGTATCTACTGAAAAACAAGCCTCCCACCCCAGGCTCCAGGGACACTTTAGCCTAGGGGCAGGGAAGATCTTTAAAATTTACATTCCCATTACAAGGTGGCACAGTGAATAGAGCACTGGCCCTGGAGTCAGGAGGACCTGGGTTCAAATGCAACCTCAGACACTTAACACAAAAACTAGCCGTATAACCTTGGGCAAGTCACTTAACCCCAATTGCCCTCCAAAAAGAAATATGCTGAGATCCAATTCTGGAGTTAAAAAATTAAACAGCCAATATATTTGCAGGTTATCCGTGGGACTGCTGGGGTATAGTATTTCCTTAAAGAAAAGCTTCCCATTCTCACTACACTTACATGATTTCTCTTTCTCAATTTGGGATCTTTAATGCTGGTACATATCTGAGTTTCCATGGAAACTCACCTTACATGTGCTGTCAACTGTAAGGTGGTAAAGACTAGAGCTGAAGCTGCAAGTTTCCCATACTAAGCACATTTCTAGGGCTTCTCATCTATGTGAATTCCATGGTGTGAGCAAAGAGCTAACATCCAAACAAATGTCCCACAATCAGGACATTTAGAAAGTTCCTTCCCTGTGTGGGTCCTCTGATGTTTAATCAGGCCTCAGCTATGACTCACATTCCCTATACTTCTTACCCTTGTAAGACTTCTCTTGTAGTGGACAAATGAAATGGACATAACAGCAATGCCAATTGAAATTTAATAGGAGCGTTTATTAACCAGCTGGTGACTGCCTCCCCAATAAGGAAGACAGCATCGAGTCTTCTGTAAGATGCATTTTTATAGACCTAGGTGTTGCTAACAAACAGTGTGTTTCTAAGGGGGTGCAGTGCCATTAGGATTGTTCCTATTGAAGCGAAGCCTTAGTATTGTTCCTAGTGAAGCCAAGCGAAGCCATGATCCCTTAGCAAAGCCTTGGATACAAACATAAACAGACCTGAGTGGGAACTGTGGCATGTTTCTAACAACACAGGTGAAACATTTCTTTACTATTGGGGCCTATTAGGTGGTTTCCAAGGAACCTAGTAGGGGTCCCCTCTGGCAGGTTTAAGGGGCATTGGTGTGTAATTTCTGGTGGGCACTTCACTCTCTAGTGTGAGACTTTTGGCACAAGATGATGTATATCTCCAATGGAATCTCTGTTCATATTTGGTGCCCTGAGTGGACCTTCCTGTGCATGTTCAGTGCTAAGCAGTAACTAAAGTTACTCATAGTGATAGGGCTTTTCACTTGTGTGGGTGACTTAGACTTCAGGAGGTCTGACTTTCAATTGGAGTTTCTCCCACAGGTCCCACACTCATAAGGTCTCTCTCTAGTACAAACTGACTACTTCATGTTTCTCAAGGGTTGAACTGTGTCTGAAACTTTGTTCATAAAAAGTAGAACTATAGGGTGTCAGTCACAGGTGGACAGGTTGATGGGCAATGAAAGCATTGACTTTAAACAATATGTGTGCTCTCAGATAGGTAATAAGTCCTGATTTCTGATTGCAGTTTTTTATATACTTGGGACACCAGCTTATCTGAAGAATCCATCAAATTGTTTCTGTGAAGGATATTGTGATGGATGTTTTTTTTTTCTTTAGAGTCTCTAGGTTCATGGTTTCCCCAGGCATACCCTAGCTTTGGTCCTGGGAATTCTGCCCTTGAATCTTCCTCAAAAATATCTCTTTTTTTTGGAGGGAGGAAGGCAGGGCAATTGGGGTTAAGTGACTTGCTCAAGGTCACATGGCTAGTAAATATTAAGCATCTGAGGCCACATTTGAACTCAGGTCCTCCTGACTCCAGGGCCGGTGCTCTATTCACTGCACCACCTAGCTGCCCCAAGAATTCATTTCCACTGAACCTTCCTTCTGAGGTTTCTGCTCCTTGATCTCAACTTCAACTCCTAGGAAGAAAAAGACAAAATGAGGCCACTTATTCTCCCTGGTGTTATAGGGGGAAAAAACTGGTGAGTTGTTGGGAAGTGGAGATGGGTAATGGGGCTAATTCATCTACAAGTGCTAGGTAGAACAGGAAATAAATATTCTCTAGATCTGAACTGCCCAAGAAACTCAAGCTCTCTCCTTGGCTATAAATGATAAACGCATATGCAGAACTGTTGCTCTATAGGGGAACCAGTAAGTAATAATGTGGACGTGCTATATCAGCATTTCCCATTCCTTCTATAGAGTACTGTCAAGGTAGACTTTCAATGATCCTTTTTCATTCCTCCTATTTTCATGATCCTTTCAGAGCTGCTTTGACATCAGTAGGGATAGACAGCAGATCTAGCTTTCACTGGTATGAGGAACTTAGGGATGGAGAAACTCCCTTTACCAATTCAGGTCCACATCTCTTAGTCTTGGAAAGTTTCCCAGAGCATTGAGAAGCAAAGTGACTTATCCAGGATCATATAAGAGGTGGGACATGACCCTCTGTCTTCCTGGCTTTGAAGACAGCTCTCTGTACACTCTGCTATGTTACTACTGTCTGGGTCAGTAGTTAGTGGTAAAAAAAAAAAAGGTGAAATGCTGATCATAGTCAACAAAATATTATTGGATCAGGTCAGTTAAATGCAGTATCTGAGATGGTAAATAGTTGTGACCAGGAAGAACCTGGGGGTAGGTAGAGTTAACAACTATATAATGTGTAGATGAAGCAGTAGTAGAAGGGTATTGAACCATGGATACTTAACCCCGATAGTCTGAGTCCTCGTGACTTCTTTCTATCACTCACATGTCTCCATTGACCTATGTCTCTCCAGTCTCCAGTGCCAAGAGGAAACTTCTGCCTACTTCCTCACCTCTCTCTTGTTGGAGCAGAAGCTCCATTTTAGAATAAAAATTCAACAGTCCTTGTGGTCTCTGGTACCAGATCCAAGTAGAAACTCACCTCTCATGTCCTGTTGCCATGGGTGCCAACTCCTCTAAGAGCACCTCCCATCCCCCATTCTCAATCACCACAGGACCTGGGCTGGGCAGCAGGATTAATGTGAGAACTGGGGAAAAGCTCCCCAAGAAGACACAGCAAATGGTTTTAGGAAAAAAGGAACCAACCACAGACTACAATTAGTATGGGCACCTCTCTTGCATTCTCAAAATCCATTTAAGTTACTTAAATCAATCTTATGATTTACTTATTAAAAAATACTGTCTTTTACAGATGCTGATATTCCTGACAAATCTGTATCAAGGCGTTCCTACTTTTCCAGTGTTACACCTTACTCCCCTTCACCTGTTTTATGATGTAGCTACACTGATCTACTTGCTGCTTCTTGCATAGGACACCCTAACAAACTGCCATTTCATTGACTGTCCCCCATCCCTGGAATGTTCTCCCTCCTTACCTCCTTAAAAACTCAGCTTAAATCCCAAGCTAATGTCTTCCCTCTGAGGTCTTTTTCTCTAGTCCCTTTTAGAATTTTTTTTTTTGTCAATAGAACTGCAAAATTGAACAACTCCATCATAGTATTTGGAGCATGGAGCTTATTTTTTTTTTCTTCCTATTCATAACCTGTGGGTTTCAATTGGCACTTTGTTTTCTTGTATTATTTTTTGCCTTACATGTTCATGTCTTTTGATTAGTCATTTTCTTAAGTTGTCTCTACACATCCTGCCTTTGATATCAATATATTTTCTGGTATGGAGATGATGTTTTCTTTTAACATTATTGCTTTTTGCTTCTCTTCTTCAGACTGTTCTTCACTTCTATGTATTTGCATTCCCAATCAATTACTCTCTTTTTTATTTCTTTGCAAAGATGTATGACTGAGAAGTGCTAACAGTTTGGCTTCCACATATTCTATGGGAATAGTGGATACTGCAAAGATAGATGTTACACAGGACATGCAGGAAGGTGTAAATCAGGATGAGGGGAGAAAGGGCAGAGGGACCCTATCCAATCATATACTGTGTTTCCCCGATAATAAGACCTATCCCGAAAATAAGCCCTCCCCTTACTGTGTAAGATTCCTCTAAAATAAGCCCTCCCCCGAAAATAAGCCCTATTGAGATTGCTACTGTAGTGAAGGTGATCCCCTGCGCTACACGCTACATTACGGTACCCTCTGTATGCACCGTCCCCCCCCCGGGTGAAATGCACGCCACACTCCCAGCTGCATCGAATCAGAGCTGCAGCAGTGAGCGCGTCATCCTGTTCTTCCCCAGTGATTTGCTTATTGAATAAAGGTACATTTTTTTTGTTCACATTTACCTGTTTATTAAAATTGCTGTCAATGTTCATTAAAATAAGCCCTCCCCTGAAAATAAGCCTCTGGTGTTTTTCTGTCCAAAAAAATAATAAGACAGTGTCTTATTATCGGGGAAACACGGTAGCTGGAAGAAATCTGTAAGTTCCTCTTGAAGGAGGCCCAGGCTAACCTGTCTAAAACTGGCCAGAGTCAAGGGATGGTCACCGACTTTTTATTAACAGGCATGCTTGATTATCCTCATGCATATTGACTGACACACCCCACATAGAATTAGAGTCTCATTATCCCAACTTGCAACCCATGTTAGCCCATGTTTGGAAGGAGGGGACATGTGAAGGAGTAATGTGTAGTGGACAGGTCAGAAAGACTGTAACCCAGAAGAGCTGGAACCAATCTCAATTCTGAAGGGAGGGACCAGGCAGGACTAGTAGCATAAAAAGACTAGAATTTGTCTAAATCTCTGTAGTCTTTTGAAAGAGGCTATCCATTTATTCAGGAAGAATAAATGTAAAATAAAGGAAATGAAAAACTTCCTGGTTTTCCAATGAGTTTGTTTATTCCTAGACTAAGTAATATATTTCTCACACCATGATAGATTCAAGTTTTATATTCTGCCAATTATTTCTTCAGTGCAGATCATATATCTTACTTTCACAATTCTTATCTCTTTTTTTTTTTTGGAGGGGGAAAGTAGGGCAATAGGGGTTAAGTGACTTGCTCAAGGTCACACAGCTAGTTTTGTGCTAAGTGTCTGAGGCCCAATTTTGAACTCAGGCCTCCTGATTCCAGGGCTGGCACTCTATTCACTGCGCCACCTAGCCACCCCTCTTATTTCATTTTTAAACTGTTTAGGAACATCCTTCTGAGGTTCCATGCCCTTGTAGTATTATAAGGTAACCCAAATCACATGCCACCTGATTTGGAGCCCACCATTAAGCCCCTTTATATTTGTCTTTGTCTTTATCCTAAATTCTGTAACTGCTTGTAATAGCTTAAAGGCATAGTCCTGGGTAAGAGTCACCCAAGGCATAGTCCCCTGTTCCCTTATCTTTCCTTATGTTAGAATTTTCCTAAATCAGTAAACCTTGAAACAGCAGCATGTATAAGGATCATGGTGCAAGCCTCTCTAGAGATCATGGGGCAAATCTATCCCATGCAAGAGACCACCCTGTTCCAGGATGCTGACCAAGCAAGGTCCTCCACCCAGGATGTTGACCAAGCAGGGTCCCCCACACCCTTCACCCAGAACATGTCCCTGGCCTGTTCCATGACCCCAGCTTGTTCTGGGAAATTCCACTGCCCCTGTGCCCTTCACCATGTTCTAGGAAGGATCCCGGTCATGTCACATTGTTTCCCAAATTAGCCCTGAGCTATGGATCCAACCAATGACTGTTCTTGGCTTCTGTATGTCATTGCTTAAGCTAGCTCCCCTCCCCAATTGTGGTTTTTGCCTTTATAAGTCTTGTCTGTATCCCAACTCAGGGCTGCCTGATTTGAGTGTATATTCCAGGCAGTTGAGTGCTTGATCAATAAATCCACACCCAAATTTACCCTGCACCCAGGCCTCAGCTCGCTCTTATTCTCTTCACAACATTAGGAATCCACAGGGTCCTTTGCCTCATCACTTGTTGATTCACTTTCCTTTGTCTAGCAATATTTGTTCAGGGATGTTTGGACTCATTTACCTCATCTGAAGGTTATATTCCCTTCTCTTATTATTATCTTCCCCGTTGTTTTATCTCTTTATGTACAAGGTCTTTGACTTTTCATCTTCCTGAGATCTTTACTAATTTTCGACCTTTTTTTCTCCCTTTATATTCTCCTATTCGAGACTTTCTGAGTCCCTCACTATTGATGGAGTTTTCCAGGGGGTTGCTGGTAGGGAGATGAGAAAGACCACAGCACCTAGCACATAGCAGACATTTCATAAATGTTTACTGACTGACTGACAGACAGCCATCTCTATTTACTCCCATGATGAACAATTGACTTTTCACCAACCTTAGTCACTTTCCCAAGTGAGTTCTGGGAGAACAGAATTGACCTCAGCTGGATGCTGGCCTCCTTCCTTCAGGTTGCTCACACACACACACACACACACACACACACACACACTCTACCTCAGTTCCTTCTATTCTTCATTTCTCTTGCTGGGTCTTGTTGCAACACAGAGCAAGACCATGCTGACATCCCAGCCTGAGCAAGCTTCTGCTTCATGGTTTTTCCTAGTACTGGGGGAGCAGGGAGGAGGGGGAAAGTTGAATTCTGTTGCAAGATTATGGGTCTCCTTGTGCAGACTTGCTGCCAGTGTGGTGTCCAGTGGGAGCAGCCATGCTGAGTGACAATGTTCGAAGTTAGAGATTAGCTTTCCCTCCTGTTAGTTCACTAACTTGTTACCTCTAGGGTTCTTGGTGTCTTAGACCATGGAGATATGTAAAATTACTTTATCTTTTGTGCACAATTACTATTTTGTAGAGATCTGAAAAGTTATGAGGAATAGAGAAAATGTCTAGTTCTTCCAAGTCAATGCACCAACCAATTAAGGACTAGACATTTTCTTCAGTCCCTACTAGCTCTCAAAAACATTTCAAAAGAAGAATCATATGCCAGAAGTAATTATTGATATTTCCAGAGGACAAGAAAATAAGAAGCCCAAGAAAACTCAAGACTAACAACTTTGTGAATTAATAGTGGAAAACATTAATCCCTACCACACTCAACATGCCTCCTCACCAGCCTTCATACTGTGGTAGGGCACACAAATGAACCCACAGGCTGATGATTTGGGAACCAGACTCTTTAGGTAGACCTCAATACTGCCCTTCCTTCAGTGTGCTGCTTCAAAAAACAGCAGACCTCAACTCTAAGGTGTAAGGGAGGGACAATGAGAAGGAGGGACAACTATGCTTTCACCTGGAGCAGCCCCTAGGTTAGGGAACCCCAAGGCTGCAAAGGGTCTTCTGGGAACACCCACCCCATCCTCTCCCATTCCTGAAAAATGGAGCAGAGCCTAGTCACAGAACTAAGGAACTGGGGCAGAAGTCAGCTGCACTGGGTCTGAAGAAAAAGGGAATCCATCTGGGACCAGTCCTGTCCCTCCCTCTCCCCAAACTACTCCTGCAAGTACCAAGGTTAATTAACGGTAAATTACACAATCGTAAAAGGCTGAGACAACTTTGAGAACAACTCCATAGATAAACCCACTATTAAAGGGGAAGAATAAAATGAGCAACAGGGGAATATAATGGAAATTTCAAAAGGCTAAGGCCATCAATGATCTTTTTTTTTTTTTCAGTAAAATCCCAGCTCACAAACAAAAAAATATTAATAGAGAAGAGACTAAAATTAGAAGGGAAAATGACTACCAAAATATTTAAGAGATAACAAACCTCTAAATAAACATTGCCAAGATGAAGAAAATTGAACCAATACTTAATGAACTACAGATCCCTGCGGATTCCCAAGAAAGCATGGAAACCATTGTAGGATGTTCCATGACAGAAGAAGTTGGAAATCAGAACCTTGAGAGAAAAAAGTTAGAAGGGTATAAATGGGGTAGTTTATGAGCTGTATATCAGACATAATTAGCAAAATAGAAAAACTCAAATACAAAGTAGCAAATCTCTCCAAGAAAGTGAGAAAATGGGAATATAAATATGCTAACATTAAGAACAATGTAAAAGAAGCAAAAAGCAATAATGTTGAAGGAAGAACACATGATCTCTATAAAAGTAAGCCCTTATTGATCTTTTTTTTTTCATATGTTGGCATTTATTATTTAAGCTGAAGAACAGGTTATGAGGGGGGTGGGGCAAGGGAGGAGCCAGGGAGCCCAGCGCCTCTCATCTGTGTCTGCTCTAGGTGGGGTTGATCCTGATTTCTGAGCCTTGGTCCAGGGAACACAAGGAAGCACATGCTAAGATGAGGTTCCAGGGGTACAGGTTGAGGAAAACAGCGTGGGGTGGCCAGAGTTACACATCCAGCCAGAGGCAGGGCTGGGATTCTCCTTGGGTCAGCAGCACCGCTTCCTTTTGGGAACTGAAGCCTATCGATAAAGTCCCATCCCACATATTTCTCATAAAACATTCTTTTAGTTTAAGTCTTTGTGCTAAAGAATTCTTGCATCGCCTTTCTAGCTTCTTGTACTTTGCTTCTAGTTTCATTGAATATGCATCCAACTTGTAAGCTGCCTGCTGGAGAGCGGCTACTTGCTCCTCAACTAAAGTGATCTGATCCAGATAAGGTTGAAGGGTGGTATATTTCTGGCTTAAGTCCTTTAGGTTTCTACTTATGTTTACTCCAATATCTTTCATTTCTAGATACTTCAAGCTAGTCAGTTTGTTCATATTTTCCATAAGTTTATACTCTTCACTGGTGGCTGTCAGCTCGCCCCTCAGGTACATGGCCATTTTGGAGAACATGTCCTGGCACAGCCCCATGATGTCTGCCTGGGCGGGCTCCATGGCCTCCTCCACCACGGCATCATCTCGACCCAGACCCTCCTGTTGGGCTGCAGGAACGCCCTCCGCTGTGGCTGCTATGCCTGAGCCTTCTCAGGCTCCATAAGCCGGCCCCCTTATTGATCTTAAAAATGTATTTGTAGAAAAGGGAATGAAACAACAGAAAGGAAACAAGCATTTATTAAGGATCTACTATTTGATCCTTACAGCAATTCTGTGAACTGGATGCTTTTATGTGTGGGATGTGAAAACTTCTCAGAACGTGTCCTGGAATTTAGTGGCAGGTTTGAGTGTTGGTTTCACACTTCCCCAGCTACATTGCTTCTGTCAATCAACACTGAGCCCTTTTGGGAGTCTTTCCCCCCCCACCTAGTCTCGTCCTTTCCTGCCTCTGTGGGCCCTACCTCCTGACCAGTGGGAATCAGGGATAGCCTGAGCTCACCCCCCCCCCCCAACCAATAGGAGTGTGGGAAAATGGGGGAACTATGACCCTGTTGTATTAGGGTTTAAAAACTCCATTCACCCCATATTGCTTGCCTCCTCTCCCTGATCCATCATGGAGAGGACTGCCCTCTTCCCACTGGAGAAGAGAATATCAATTTCCTGTTTTTATCCTGAGAAACCTCTGTGTTCTTGATTAAATTTTTAATGGGGTTTTTCAACCCACACATTTTATTATTATCTTTTACAGTTGAGGACACTGAATCATACAGAAGTTAAACGACTTGCCCAGGGTCACACAACTACTTAAGTATCTGAAGTTGATAGGGTATAGGACCAGAACCTCCAAAACAAAAAGACCATGTCTTTGGGATCTGGACCCCAAAAAGGAAAAGCTCCTGGACTTTCCCATACACCCCGGTCCCTGGCATTTGCTTGTGGCACCTGGCCCTTCCCACTCAATAATCATTTCAACTGTCCCTTCATTGGCTCTGACCTAGTCCCAACCTTCAGTTTTGTTACCTCTGACCCAATTTAGCCCTTCATTGTCTGTTGCCTTCAGACAACCCCCAGGCTATTTCCCACCCTTAATCCTATCTAGAGCCCTTCTGTTACCTCCTGGCACCCCAGGTTATTGGCCACTCCTTGATTCCATCCAAATCTTCCAACAGCCTTTTTCACAATAAAAAAGGTCAATCTTGGGGCAGCCGTGTAACCTTGAGCAAGTTACTTAACCCCAATTGCTTTAAAAAAAAAAAAAAGGTCAATCTTGTCTACCAAATGTGCAGATTCTTGAAATCCTGCCCATTTCTATTGGAGACACAGTAAACCTTGTCTCTGACTGAAAGAAGTCTTGAGTGGAATTCTTTTGAGGCAGATCCATGCGTTTTGCTCTTGAATTTTGGGGTTCCCAACACCCTTATCCTTCCCATAAAAAAGCCTGATGGAGAATACCAAATGGTTCAAGATCTCAGTGAAGAGGGTCATCATAAAATAATAAGGTTCAAGGTTAGGGGTGCTCAAGACCCCAAAATACCAACAAGCCAGATCCTGCTGAATGAATTTGACTCAAGTCTCTCAGCCAAAAAAAGGTAAAATTTATTAAAAGTTTGCCATAATGGGTAGACTCTTAAGGAGCCTTGGTATCTCTGAGGCTTATATTGGAAAATTCTATGATGTTCTCACACCACATGGAGACAAGATGGGGTCTTATATACAGAAAGGTTGTGGGAGGAATCTAGGGGTGGTCTAAAGGAGGAGTTAATGAGGTCAGACTCCAGTAAATGGGTGATTAAGGGTGTGAAGTTTCTTGAGGCTACCTGGAGCCTAAAGACAATGGTGCAAGGGTGGAAGAATTGATCTGGGTATAGATATTTTGGGAGGATCAAGGGTGGGAGCTAGCTGGATAATGGAGGGCCAGGCTAGTAACAGAGGTTTGGGCTCAGCCACAATGAAAAGCTTATGGCAAATGCCTCATCAAATGGTAAAATTCAATCCAAGTTGAAGGGGGTTCCCAGAGCCTATACCTCATAATCAGGGATGTTAACAAAGCTGTTATTCTGACACTCCCCATAGTCCCTAACCCATATACTATATTCACTCAGATCCCTGGAGATCCCCATTTGTTCTCCACCCTGAATCTCCAAGGTGCCTTTTTCTGTACACCTCCTCATACAGACTCATAGTTTATTTTTGCATTTGAATGGACACCCCCTAGGAAACCAAGCCTACATCAGTTAACTCCGATAGTCTTGCCCCAATGTTTCTAGTATAGCCTCCATGTATTTGGGCAGGCTTTTGGAAGATTGAAAGGACCTGGAACCATTAGATAGTAGCTTAATTACATAAGTGGATGATATTCTCATTTGTGGCCCCACTTGAGAGGCTTTTTTGGCTACTGTTGCAGGCACTCTTAATTTCTTGGGCACTCAAGGCTATAGGATCTCTTTGAACAAAGTCCAGCTGATAGGGTATAGGCTCTGGGAACCCCTTGAATCTTCCCACTTGATCTAGCATTCCCCAGAGGCCAAAAGCCTTCCCTTTTTTCTTGGCCTTTTTGTTTTGGAGGGCAATTGGGGGTTGTGACTTGCCCAAGGTCACACAGCTAGTTTTGTGTAAAGTGTCTGAGATCAGATTTGAACTCAGGTCCTCCTGACTCCAGGGCTGGTGCTCTATTCACTGCACAACCTAGCCACTCCAAGCCTTCCATTATTAGTGAGTGAATCTTTGGTACCCTTAACCTAGCCTAGCCCTCCACTGTTTATCTCTAGGTAGCCTTCAGCTATCTTACCCTCTTGATTCTATCAAAATATCTGTGACCAAATCTGTTACCCTTAAACTAGCCTAGCCCTCCATTGTCTGTTAACTTCAGATTGTCTATGGCTATTTCCCACCCCTGATACAATCAAAATCCCATTCTCTTGGTTCCTGGAGTCTGATCTCAGTCCCATCAAGATTTTCCTTAGACTCCTCCTCAAGACCCTCCCTAAAACCCTCTTCTAGACCACTTCTAGATCCCTCCCATAATCTTTCTGTATATAAGATCCATCTTGCCTCCTTTAATTTTCCTCAGTCTGTGTCATATTGTTCCAGCCCTCTTGTTAATAAAAGTGTCACAAATGCTTAGGCTCCTTAAGAGTCTATCTATTATGGTGAATCTTTAATAAACTTTGTTTTACTTTGGTTGAGTCAAATTCATTTGGCTGGACCCAGCATGTCAGTAGTTTGGGGTCTCTAAACCTAAACCTCAACACAGCTAGAATGCCAGACTGTAAGGTATCTGGGCCACAAATGAGCAACCACTTCTTACTCCTTAACATCAGAGAGGAAAAGAGAAATCCTGTCTATCCTTGTTCCAGCCACTAAGAAACAATTTCGAACTTTTCTAGACATGGCTAGATGTTTCAGACTCTGGATCCCTGGTGGTCTTGTGGTTAGGATTTGGCACTTTCACCGCAGTACTCCAGGTTCGATTCCCACTCTAGAGCACAAACTGTTGTGGTCTAGAGGTACTGGGAACCCTGAAATTCAAGGGCAAAAGGTGTGGGTTTGCCTCAAAAGAATTTAACTCAAGCCTTCTTTCAGTCACAGACAAAGTTAATTGTGTCACCAATAGAAGCAAGTGGGATTTTAAAATTTGGTAGATAAAACTAATCTTTTTTTATGGTGAAAAAGATTATGGGAAGATTGCCTGAGGTGACCAGGAGGAACAGAGAAGGGGTCTAGATAGGAGTAAGGGTGGGAAATAGCCTGGGGTGGTCCCAAGGTAACAAACAATAAAGGGCTAGGCTGGGTAATAGAGAACTGAAAGTTGGGACTAGGTCAGAGCCACAATGAAGGGATAGTTGAAAGGATTATTGAGTGAGAAGGGCCTCAGGCAAATGTCAGACACTGAGCCATATGGGAAAGTCCAGGTGCTTTTCCTTTTTGGGGTCCAGATCCCAAAGACATGGTCTTTTTCATTTAGGGGTCCAGCTGCCATATCCCATCAAGGTTAGATTTAAACTCAGGTTTTCCTGATTCGAAGCCCTTCAATCTACCACTGCACCACCTAGCTGCCTCTATAGCCAAAGGAGATCAAAGAAAAAAGGATACTGATATATGTGTGTGTGTGTGTGTGTGTGTGTGTGTGTGTGTGTGTATGTATGGTCAACCTTTTAAAAGTTTGGTTAAAGGAGACAAATAATGATATATGGCTATTTCATTTTATTCCCTTAAAACTAGCAGACTTGTACAAGGAGCCAGACTAAGTAAGTCTGAGTACTGAAAAAAGAAATGAAAAACCTTAAATACATTTTAGAACCATCCCAATTCAAGGTAGCTGTCACACAAATTTATGATACCCATTAATGTTTAATCCTTGTATGAGAAAGGAATTTTCTTAATTGAATGTAAATACAATTAAACAAGAGAGTTGACAAAGTGTCAATTGAAATTACGATCCAGGATATCTGTGTTTTCTTTACCACTACCATTCCATAATATAGTATATGCCCAAAAATATTAAGATAAGAAAAAGTCCCATTACTCAAGTTAATGCCTCAAGTTAACGGTCTCATCTTTAAGAGCCATAAAGTCAGCCTTGTCTGGCTTTGTTGACATAAGAAGAGTTATTCTCTGAGCTCACTCAGAGAGCAAAGACAAAGCAGGGTCTGTTTGGAATTTACAATCTCAGGATGCTCTGCAGTTGCTGACACAGGAAAAGGCCTTTTTAAAGCAAAGCAAAGCAGTCTGTTGGATTAATTCAGACTTTGGCCAAAATATGATATTTAATGATTATCTATCTATCTATATATATATGTATGCCTGTATGTGTATATATATAAACATACATTCACCTGTGTGTATGTATATATATGTATATACAGACATATATATATATATACATACACACACATACATATACCTGCATATGCACAAAAATATACTTTGTCTTCTGGAATATCATATTCCAATTTCTCCACTCCTTTATTACCATGGATGCTAAATCATATGTGAGCTTATTTGTATCCCCTACACTTACCACAGCTCCTGGCACATAGTAGGTGCTAAATAAATGTTTATTATAATATTAATTAACTTATTGTTGGGTCTTACCGTGGCTCCATGGTACCCGAATTATTTCTTTTTGGCTGCATGTCATATTTTTTCTTTGACCTGGAAGCTCTCAATTTTGGCTGTTACATTCCTGAAAGTTTTAAGTTTGGGTATTTTTATTTAGAGGTAACAGGCAGATTCTATTTATACTTTCTCTTCTTGCCAGATGGAAAATATGCCAGATAGATAAAGACTCTCAAAAGCTCACTGAAGAGAATCATTCCTTCAGAATTACACTGGAGCAAATGGAAGCTAGTGGCTTTATGAGAAATCAAGATACTATTAAACAGGTTCAAACAAATAAAAAAATAGAAGGCAATGTGAAATATCTCATTGGGAAAACCACTGACCTGGAAAATAGATCCAGGAGAGATAATTTAAAAATTATTGGACTACCTGAAATCCATGATCAAAAAAAGAACCTAGAAATAATCCTTCAAGAAATTCTCAAGGAAAATTGCCCTCATGTTTTAGAACTAGAGGGCAAAATAGATTGAAAGAATCCACTGATCACCTCCTGAAAAAGATCCCAAAAAGAAAACTCCTAGGAATATTATAGCCAGGTTCTGGAATTCCCAGATCAAGGGGAGAATATTACAAGCAGCCAGGAAAAAACAATTTGAATTTTGTGGAAACACAATCAGGATAACACAGGATCTGACAGCTTCTACACTGAGGGATTGAAGGGTTTGGAATATGATATTCCAGAAGTCAAAGGAGTAAGGATTAAAACCAAGAATCACCTACCCAGCAAAACTGAGTATTATGTTTCAGCGGAAAATATGGTGATTCAGTAGAATAGAGGACTTTCAATCATTCTTTTTTTTTAAGCAATTGGGGTTAAGTAACTTGCTCAAGGTTACATGGACAGTTATTTCTGGGTGTAGTGCTAAGTATCTGAGCCCGGATTTGATCCCCAGGTCATCCCAACACTGGGGCCAGTGTTATTACTTGCTGAGCCACCTGGCCACACCAACTTTCAAGCATTCTTGATGAAAAAACCAGAGTGGAATAGAAAATTTGACATTCAGATACAAGAAGCAAGAGAAGCACGAGAAGATAAACAGGGAAAAGAAATAATAAGGAACTTATCACAGTTGAACTATTTATATTCCTACATGGAAAAATGAAACTTTTCTCAGTATGAGAATAGTTGAAGGGAATAGAAATATGTATACACACATATATCTATATAAGAGGGTATATGGGCATATGAATACATATGTGAATGTATGTATATATGTGTACAGGTATACATAGATAGAGGGCACAGGACCAATTTAATAGGAAGGAATGATACTTAAAAGGTGAAATTAAGAGGTGAGAGAGGAATATAATGAGAGGATATGGGGAGAGACAGAACGGGGGTAAATTATCTCATATAGAAGAGGCAAGGGAAAATGGTCACAATGGAGGGGAAGAACAGGAAGGCAAAAGGGAATGGGTCAACCTTATTCTCATTGAATTTGGCTTAGGGAGGAAATGACATACACACTAAATAGCTTATCTCACCCTACAGGAGAGTAGGGGGGAAGGGGATGAGAGGGAGGATGATGGAAGGAAGGGTAGGCTGGGGGGCAGGGAAGTTGGAAGCACCCACTTTTGAAAAGGGACAGGATTAAAGTAGAGAATAAAACAAGTGGGAGGTGGGATAGGATGGAGGGAAATATAGTCAGTCTTTTACAATATATCCACTATGGAAATGTTTTGCATAGCTACACATGTATAACCTATACTGAATTGCATATCTTCCTAGTAAGGGTGGGTGACAAGGGAGGAAGGGAATGAATCTGGAATTCAAAGTTTTAATATAATTTTAATGTCTAATATACATATATTTAGTATTATTAATATTATTTTACATGTAACTGGGAAATAAGTGTAATGGAAATGCAAATTTAAAGACCTTCCCTGCCCCTAGGCTAAAGTGCACCTGGAGCCTGGGTTGGGAGGCTTGTTTTTCAGTAGATACTTCTTGATTGGCCAGTGGATCAATAAGGTTGTTACATTCTCTGAGCCAAGAGAAGGCTATATAAGCCCTGATGTGTAGCTTTGTTTTGGGGCTCACTTTGAGAAGTGTTCTGTGATTTAATATGGATTCTGGGAAGCCATTGTCCTGAGCCCCCTGGCTTTGAAAAAACCCAGATGTTGAAACCCAGATGTTGACTGGGTATGGATGTAAGGGTTGGACAGTTTGAAATCTGTCTACTAGATCTGTTTCTGTCCTGATAATTCTGTCTGTGTACTTTGAAGTTCGGGGTGCTGACCTTTTCCCCTGAACAAGGTAAACGATATATGTCTGACTGATTAAAGTAAGCTTGTTAACCCATTTTGAGTTGCTTTCCTTTATCAAAGCAGATCCAAGAACCTGTGGTGGCAGCAAACGCTGAGGACGCTTGGGGTGCTTGCTGCTACAAAATGGCATCACGAACAGGATTTGCAGAGTAAAAGGAAAGTATGGGGGCTGGGATAATTGTTTGTTTCCCAGTTGTGGTAGCTGTGACTCTGTGGAGCCATGGACCAGGAGAGAAGAATGGCCTGCATGCGGACTTCGCTGAGCTGAGAGCAGGAATAGTGAGCTGCCTGCATCGGGACCTGGGTGGAAACCAGGAGTGGCTGCCACCTGTGGGAGGAGAAGGAACCCAGGAGTTCAGAATTCAGCCACAGGAAAAGATAAGAACTGAGCAGCAAAGCAGGGGCACTGAATGTGTTTCCTTGCTGCATCCCACAGTTTGGGACCCAGGGGGAGGATGGACTTGTGACTATGGTGGGTGGGATGAAGTGCCTTGGATCCCCAGGGACCCCACCTTGTTGGTTTTGTTGCCCAGCCCCCTCTCTGTACTTGGAAGCAGGGGCTGGAGCTGTGTGAGGGGAAGGACACCCCCCCCCCCAGAACTTTATTTGAGCTTTTGTTTTGAACTGAAGTGATAATGCTATGTACTTTGTGTTTAAGGCCCAGTGGGCACTTTGGTAACTTTAGTTCTGTACTTTGAAAATGTGACCTAAGAGATGTTTAATGCTAATTCAAAAGTAAATTGTCTATGCTATGGGCATGAAAGATCTTGGGGCTGAATGTAATGGAAATGCAAATTTAAAGATCTTCCCTGCCCCTAGGCTAAAGTGCACCTGGAGCCTGGGGTGAAAGGCTTGTTTTTCAGTAGATACTTTTTGATTGGCCAGTGGGTCCAAAAGGTTGTTACATTCTCTGAGCCAGGAGAAGGCTATATAAGCCCTGATGTGAGGCTTTGTTTTGGGGGCTCACTTTGAGAAGTGTTCTGTGATTTAATATGGATTCTGGGAAGCCGTTTTCCTGAGCCCCCCGGCTTTGAAAAAACCCAGATGTTGACTGGGTATGGATGTAATGGTTGGACAGTTTGAAATCTGTCTACTAGATCTATTCTCTGTACTTTGAAGTTCGGGGTGCTGACCTTTTCCCCTGAACAAGGTAAACGATATATGTCTGACTGATTAAAGTAAGCTTGTTAACCCATTCTGAGTTGCTTTCCTTTATCAAAGCAGATCCAAGAACCTGTGGTGGCAGCAAACGCTGAGGATGCTTGGGGTGCTTGCTGCTACAATAAGATATACAGCCACTGGGGCATAGAGATCCACTATGCCCTACTGGAAAGTCAGAGGGGGTATGGGAGAAGATATGGGAGAGAGCAGATTGGAGGAGGGGATATCCAGTGGGATCACTATTTTGAGAGGGTGGGTAGGGGAAAAACACGGAGAAAATTTGTAACTCAAAATCTTGTGGAAATGAATGATGTAAACAGAAGTTAATAAAGCATTTGATTTTAAAAAAAAGAGATAAGACCCTCCTTGATTGTACAAGGACAGGTAAAGTTAGACAATATACTTTTTGGGGATGATAACAAATTAACTTTTAACTTTAAATTAACTCAGAGGAAGAGCTGCATTTCTGTGCTTAATTCAGGGACAGAAAATCTTTCATTTATAGTGAAAGGTGCCATTTTGGGTGTGATCTTGACCGTGGCTACTCTGTATTTAAACTCTCTGGTTATCTGAAGTAATTTTTCTTTGACATGGGAGCTATTTTTGGCTATGACATTCCTGGGACTTTTCCTTTGTGGTTTTCTTTCAGGAGTTGGTCTATATTCTTAAATATTTTTGTTTTTAATTGATATTTTCTGTTTCTTATGTCACCACAGTATCCCACCTGTCCCTTCCTTTCCCCTTCCTGAGAGACATCACATATGACAAATGATACTATTTAGAGAGGGGAAAAAAAGTCACTACAAATGATTGATACACTGGAAAATTAAAAAATGTATAAAGCATAAAAACACCTGTGGACTTCTTGTCTTCACAAAGGGGAAAGTTGGAGGTATTTTCTCATTTGTCTTCATTTGAGTGCTGTTTGATCTTTATAATTTTGTTACACTAACTTTCATATTTTTTGATGTGTAGTTGTTCAATTTACATATTTGATGTTGTTTTCTTGTCTCTACTTCACTTTGCATCAATTCACAAGATCTAAGATTCTCTGTATTCATCATACTCATCATTTCTTACAGTAGCATTCTATTACATTCATGTACCACAATTGGTTTAGCCACTCCCCAAATGATGAACATCTACTTGTTTCCAATTCTTAGCTATCACAAAAAGTGCTGCCATAAATATTCTGGAGTATATGGGCTTTTTCCTTAACAACAGCTTGCTGGGGGTATAAGCCCAGTAACAGCATCTCTGGTGCAAAGGATACTGACATTTTAATCACTTAATTTGCAAATTCCAAACTGCTTTCCAAAATGGTTGTACCATTTCACAGCTCCAGCAACCATATATTAGTATGTCGGTTTTCCCAGAAGCCCTTGAACATTGACTATTTGCATTTTTGCCCATTTTCAGGGTGAGGTGTGTAATGGTAATGTAAATTTGAAGATCTTCCCTGCCCCTAGGCTAAAGTGCACCTGGAGCCTGGGGTGGGAGGCTTGTTTTTCAGTAGATACTTCTTGATTGGCCAGTGAGTCAATAGGGTTGTTACATTCTCTGAGCCAGGAGAAGGCTATATAAACCCTGATGTGTAGCTTTGTTTGGGGGCTCACTTTAAGAAGTGAGAAGTTCTGTGATTTGATCTGAATTCTGGGAAGCCGTTGTCCAGAGCACCCCCAGCTTTGAAACCCAGATGTTGTTTGGTATGGATGTAATGGTTGGTCAGTTTGGAAATCTGTCTACTTGATCTGTTTCTGTCTTGATAATTCTGTCTGTATATCTGAAGTTTGGGGTGCTGACCTTTTTCCCCTGAACTAGGTAAACGATATATGTCTGACTGATTAAAGTAAGCTTGTTAACCCATTTTGAGTTGCTTTCCTTTATCAAAGCAGATCCAAGAACCTATGTTGGCAGTAAACACTGAGGACTCTTGGGGTGCTTGCTGCTACAAGGTGAAACCTAAGTTGTTTTGGTAATTTCTCCTTATTAGTTATTTTTACCATTATATATTATCATGTGGTTATAAATACTTTGCAGTTTTTTTGAGAACTGTTTATTCATATCCTTTGACTACTGGAAAATGGCTCTTGGAAACCAAACCTTTATCAGAGAAATTTGGTAAGAGATTAGTAAATTCTTGATATCTTCATTTTATTCTCTAGTATTAATAGGTATGAGTTTTAATTTGTGATTTCTTTAAATATAGGGTTTAAGCTTTTTTTTAATCATGATTTTTAACGAGTCTGATGATTCTTCAATAATCTTTCCCTGTTTATAGTCTAGGTAGTTTTTTTACATCAGATCTTATTTTATTCTATTTTTTTTCTATATTTTGCTTTTTTGTTCTTGTTGTCTCAGTCATTGGTTTCTGTTTTGGTTAATTCTGCTTTTCAGGTAATACATTTCTTAGGTAAGGTTTACCACTTTTTCTAAGATTATTTTTCTTCCCAATTTTCCCCCAGAGCTTTTATTTCTATTATTTATGTAACTATAGTCTCCCTGAGTGTAAGCTGCCTGAAGGCACAGAATTTTTTTTTTGTATCCCCAATGTTTAACATACTCTATGATATATAGTCAATGCTTAATACTTGATTAGCATTACTGACTATATATGTGGGTGTATACATGTATAGACATACAGACACAGACACTTTGACCAAAGGTACAGAACCACTACCTCACAAAACCTTGTTTTCACTCAAGCCTGCTTCTTCTTCAGACTTCACTATTATTACCAAAAACAATCTGTGTTCAAACATTTAATGTTATTTTTTTTGCTCCTCTTTCCCTGAGTTGTGACAAGTCTTGTTGCTTGTGCCACAATATTTATCCCATTGGTATCCTCCTCTCTAATCCCATGGCCATTGTCCTAATATAGACCTTCATCAAAATTTACCTGAACTATGAGTTTATATTGG
This sequence comes from Petaurus breviceps papuanus, assembly GCF_028583685.1. Taxonomy (NCBI): domain Eukaryota; kingdom Metazoa; phylum Chordata; class Mammalia; order Diprotodontia; family Petauridae; genus Petaurus; species Petaurus breviceps. Next base: position 19,793,094 of record NW_027185694.1, on the reverse strand, counting down.
GTCTTCCTGTCTCCATATCTTCTATCCTATATCTAACCTTCAGACTTAAAAAAATTTTTTTTTTATTTTCTAGCCCTTTTTTTTTAAATGACAAAGAGGGCCACTGGAATATCATACAGCTTTGTTGAATATTTATAATTGTATATTTGTAAGGGACCAAAGCAACAGGTATACCCAAGTATGGGAAATCTAGGTGCTCACAAAAAAACCAAAACACTATTAAATTTTGTTGTTAAATCATTTCAGTTATGTCTGACTTTTTGTGACTTCATTTGGGGTTTTCTTGGCAAAAGTAGTGAAGAGGTTTGCCATTTCATAAAATTTAGGAGTGTCTAAGGACCATGCATCAAGTGCATTATTGAGACCCAGTCAGTACACAGCAGTGGGAGAGGAAATTAGAGTTGTCCAGAACTGGGGCTATGGGCCAATGTGTTCTATAGCACTCCTGTCTGACTTCTTAAATCAAAAAGTTCTTAATAGGAGATAAAATATTAATGGTTGATGAAGGGTCCCCAATCAAGGTGACTGGACATAGGAATTTTCAATCAATATTTATTAGTTGCCTGCATGCTAGGCAGTGCTAATCACTAGGGACACAAAAAGACAATTCCTAGCCTCAAAGAGCTTACAATCGAATGTGGGAAACAACATGCAAACAAATATATACAAACAAGCTACACAGATAATAGAAAATAATTAACAGAGGGAAGGCACAAGAGTTATGAGGGATTTGGTTAAGGAGTAGCTTCCCTCCTTAAAAAAGCAAGCTGGATATACTTTGGGACTGTCAGCTCTTGAGGACTTGCTTTTTTAATATTTCCCTTGTACCCTGAAACAAATAATAGGGGAAGGGAATTTCTCTCCTTTACTTCCCAAACAGGAGCAGCAATAGCAAATTATACATGGTATGTGTAGCTTAATTAAAATCCTTCCTCTCCATAAGCATCAACCCATCTCCCTTGATGTTCATGCCTTCTATCTCCAATTTATCTTTTTACCCTTTTTGAACATAGTTTGCCTGTCTCCCCCATTAGACTGTAAGCTCCTTGAGAGCATGAACTGTTTTTTGCCTTTCTATCCCCAGCATTTAAGTGTCTGGCATGCAGTAAGTGCTTAATGTTTATTGACTTGATACTGATGCTAGACATATCTTCATTATACAAAGATCCAGTCATATCACTCTTCTGCTCAAATCTCTTCATTGCTATTCTACTGTCTAAGAGGACCAAACTCTTCAATCCTGGTGATCAGCTTTAGGGCACTCCACAAACTTATCTTTCCAGTCCTAGCTCACATTTTTTCCCTCCCAGAACTCTATATAAATACAGTCAAGCAGGGCTACTTGCTGTCCTCACACATGAACTATGCCTTCTCACCAACATACCTTTATTTTCTCATACTATTCCAATGTCTGAGGGAACTACCTCTGCTATCTATATGTGCCTTGTACCTACTGAATTGCTACCCATTCTTCAAAGTCTACCTTAAAATGGCATCTCTTCCATGGAGCCTTTCCTCCAAATAATGACCTTTCCCCCTTTGAGTTTCATTTGTTTGCATGTTTCTTGCACATTTGTGATTTTATATTAGGTAATTGTGTATCTTATTTCCTTACCTGACTGCTCCAGGAGTGCAGAAACATTGTCTTACATTAATTTTGTACTTCTCCCAGTGCCCAGCACAGTGATATACATGTGATATATACTTTAAAAAGTCTCAAATGAAAAAATATTCACCACCATATCTTTCTATCACATTTACTTGGTAACAATTCTACCTCTTGCTCTTTGTGTATTATCCTGATAGGAAATATTAGGATTTGGATGAAAAATTTTATCACATCATGCTCAATGCATTTTCTTTTAGCACTATGAAACCTCCACTGTCTGAAGCAGCAAATGTTCAAAGTGAAGAACATTTTTAAAGAAATGGAAATTTATTACTTTCAAGTAATATACACAATATAAATTAAAGATATAAATGGGCACTCATCTGTGAGGTAAGTTATTGAAAAAAATTACAATTCACACCAAGCCTGATAACAAATACAAGTCTTTTTACATGGAAGATTCAATTACTGGACCCAGAAGTTGAAGGCAAATTAAAGGAATCTTTAATATTACAAACCCTTGGTTTCAAAAAGTTACCAAGTTTAGAGTAGGCTCTTCTCTGGGATTGTTTTTTAATTAGTTCTTGTTGCATCTCTTTCAGTGTGTAATAGAATCTTTGAAACTCTGGAGTAGCATCAACAAAGTCAAGAAGACAGTCCAAATTCTCTTGAACACTGGATAATTTAAACTTAGCTGAATGTTGTTCTACCTCCTCTTCAACAGCCCCTTTTTCCTGGGTAACTTTCCTAGTAACACCTTCCATTTTGGGGGGGCAATGTGCTTCATTATCTCCAGTTAACCACACCCTGACATCATCTAAATTGGTCTCCAGGTCACCACATCGTTCAAGAATTTCTCTATAATCACCATCTTCTAAGCCTTGAATATTATATTCTGGTTCTTTTTTGTAAAGTAGATTTTCCCATGCATTTGCTATTGTTATTTGCTTTACTTCATCCCAACTCTTTGCCCAGTTAGAAATCGCACTTTTTATGTTATAAGCTTTGATTTTTGTGACTGTTTTTTCTCCTTTTGTTTCCTGTTCTTCATCACTCTCTTCAAAGATTACCAGACTCTCTTCAAGCTGCTTCCATCTATAAAGTCGTTTGCAGCTCAAGATCACACCTTGATTCATTGGCTGAATCAATGATGTAGTATTTGGGGGGAAGAAGATACATTTGATTCTCCCATCATTACTAATTAGAGACTCAGCTGAAGGATGGGCTGGAGAATTGTCTAGAAGTAACACTGCTTTTATGTCCTTTTCATCCAACCTCAGGACATTAAGCTGAAAGTCTCTAACTTCGGGAATGAAATTTTGAAAGAACCATTCTGAAAATGATTCTCTGGTGAACCAGACATCTTTACTGGATTTGTATATCACTGATAAAGCATTCACATCATCCTTAACAGACCTAGGCTGCTTTGATTTTCCAATAATAACTGACTTCAACTTGTGGGTCCCATCTGCATTTGCACACAAAAGAGCTGACAATCGTTCTTTGTTTATTTTCCGTCCTGGCATACATATATCTTTTTTGTTTGTCTGAATATTTTCTGGCATTGATTTCCAAAAGAGATCTGTCTCATCCCCATTGTACACCTGAGCCAGACTTAATCTCTCCTCTTTGATAAACATGGCTATCTTTTGTCTGAATGGTTCAACATTTTCTGAAACTGAACTCAGAATCTGTTCCCCACACGCTTTTCGGTTCCCTATTGCATGCCTATTTCGAAATCTGAAAAGCCAACCAGTGCTGGCTTTGAAATCTGTTCGACCAAAACACTGTGCAAATCTCTCAGCAGCAGCCTGGAGTTCCACCCCTCTAACAGGAACACCAGCAGAACGCTTTTGTTGGTACCACATGTACACTGCATCATCAACATCACCATATTTCGCACCCGTTGTTCTTTTTCTTTTCTCTGCTCCGACTAATGGCATATCTTGCTTTAACACAAAGTCCAAAATTAATTTTTTATTTTTTTTAATGTCATAAAATGTTGATTTACTGATTCCAAATTCATCCATTACGCTTTTAAGAGAGTGCCCAGATTCAATTCTACTCAAGACCTTCATTTTTTCCTCTAAATTCAATGTTGTATATTTTCCTCTCTTATTCATAATGAATATTACTTTAATATAGAGAAACAAGAGAAGCTGGGAGAGAAACAGCAATATTGGATGACAAAATGTAAAAAGTTGAAAAAAAAAAGACACAGATACTGGTACTCAAATACTGACAGAATGGCAACTTCAGGTGGTAAAGATATGTGGAAAGATAATGACCTAACAATGAGCATCAGAAGTGCCCCCTGTCATGGCTTTTAAAAACTGCCACTATTGGGGATCCTCCTCCTCCCTACTATTATTATAGTATTATACTAGTGAACTTTCAGGACCATTTCAGTATGCTCTCACTTCTTGTCCTTCTCAAGTATAGACAACCAGGAAGAAAAGAAGCTCCTAATTCACCCTGGAACCCTCTATCTAACCCCACATGGAAGAAGTTGTATAGGACAAGAGAGAGCATAGAAGAGGAAGGAGGTATAAGCAAAGAAAAACCGAAGGATGACAAGAGTCTCTAAAAGGGAGTTGAAAGGAGGGTAAGAGAGGGCACCAGTTGGTAGACTAAGATCAAATCTTTCTCTTTCTTTCCTGATGCTATGGCTTCACCTCACTGCTAAAAGAAAAAAAAAAATTAGTACAATTCAATAAATACAGCTAATGAGGCAACTGTTTAATAACCTGAAACAGGTCTTTAGTCTTCCATGACCTGCCATATGTGCTATTTTGTTGTTCTCAGAACTTGAGATAGAGGACATTTTGCTGAAGAGTGCAGTCAATAAAGCAGCCTGGTATCAAAGTAAATACAACTTTACCATATTCAGTAACATGTCTTGATAAATCTCTTATGTTTATTGTATTTCTTGATTATTAATTTCATTGTTGGTAATGACATTTCTGCTCTGAGTGAAGCTTTTCCCACACTCGGGTCACTGGATTTAGAGGTTGAAAAGATTTTAGAGATCACCTAGTCCAACCTCCCACTTTACAAATGAGGAAAATGAGTTCCACAGATATTTACTTGCCTAAAATCACATAAATAGTAATGGTCAGAATGACCTGACCTAAGTACAGTGCTCTTTCCATTATACCATGGTCTGGGCTTCTTTTTTCTTATCTTAATGTGGGGTCTCTAATGAATTACTCCGAAGTATAGCTTTCAGTAAGGATCTTCCCCAGACTTTGGATGTTTATAATGTTTCAGAGTATGGTAGTATTGGGGTGCCCAAGTCTGAAAGCTTTAAAAGGCTTCCCCAAACTTAGAACATTTGAAAGATTTCTTCTCTGACTTGATTTCCTTGAGGTGAATCTCTGTAGAGTTCTAAGAAAAACTCTTCTCATATTTGGGACACTTATTATTTCTCTTCAGTGTAGACTCTGGTGAGTTGGAGTAAAGATCATAACAATTTTTATCAGATAGAAGGCACTTTTAAGGATTTAATTTGAAATTTTTGGTCTATTCTTTTTTGTAAATCCTTCTCTTTGGGAGTGAGTTCATACAGTCTCTCAACTAGGGGATTTTTCCACAACTCTTTCATTCTCACTGTCTTTCCTCCATTTTAGCACAATCTCTTCAGGTCTTTTTGGTAACTGTAATTTCAGTTTTCATAAATCTTCTGCTTGTTCTCACTCCTGATCCACAAAGACATAAGAGGGTACAGAAATTGTAGCTGTCTTCTATTTGATGGACTGGGAAGAAAGAAAAGTGTGTCAGGAAATGACTTAAAGATTGACAATTCAGTTATTTTATTTCCCTTAAGGATAACTGATTCAAATTCATTTTCCAGCTGTGTAGATTTCTCTTAAGTCTCTCATGTAGGAAATCTATACTAAAGATTTATGATTGATTCCTCACTTTAGCCTTAAGAGATTACCTTAGGTTCTAATGAATGGAGAAGATCACATAGGACATGAAAGTCTCTGATAATAGCTTAACTCACTGACCAACATACAGGAGTTTTTGCAAAGCCAATCACATAGGTTTGACAATCAAGCATAATTTAGCATTGAATAGAAAGAAGTAAAAATAATTCTGCTCCTCAGTCAAGGATTCACTCTATTTTTCTATTTTTTTTATATATTCTATATTTTTTCTATATATATTCCATATTTTCTATATTCACTCAATTCATTCACTCTACTTAGCAAACTACCACATGAATGCTATAAAACATAAAGATAAAAGCACAGCAGTGAAACTACACATTGAATGCACTTGTCTTGATTACATCACAGCAATTCAAAAATTCATAGGACTTCAGAGCTAGAAGGGATCTGTGCCCAAGGTCACAAAGCTAGTTAAGTGTCAGGTATCTGAGGCAGAATTTGAACTCGGGTCCTGACTTCAGGGCAGAAGGGATGCTAAAATAGTTATTCTCCCACAGAAGTGTTTAACCTGAGGTCTGTGAACTTGTTTAGTATTTTGACAACTGTGTTTCAATATAATTGGTTTCCCTGGTAATCCCATGTATTTTGTTTAAGCATTTAAAAGCAATATTGTGACAAGAGGCCCACAGATTTCAGTATATTGCCAAAGGGATCCATGACAAGCCAATTCTCTCATTTTATAGAGAATTGAGACCCAAAGACACGGCATGAACTGGGATGACCCCCAGATTCCCAACAGGAGAAACTTCAATGGCAAACTTTGGAAGTTGAGAGCACAAGGAGGCAAAAATAACAAAGAACTCTGAGAAAGTGAGAGCGTATTTCTCTCTTTTCCACATTCTTTCCCTCCCTTCTCTCTCTCTCCTTTAGCTAAAACTTGTTTGCCAAGAGACAGCCTCAATCATCATTTAAAGGGCCTCTCCCAATACCCTTAATTCAACACTTACTAACAGTGCCCAGTTTTGTTTTTTTTATCTTCCTTGAGCTAAAGAAGTCAGAGCTTCGCAGGCTGTTGTTCAGGAGGGTGCAGTAAAGTGCTCCCTTTGAAGGCCTCTTAGTGCCAAACAACACCTCCAGTCTCCCCAAGGCAGGCAAAAAACCTAAGGGCTTAAGTCACGCCCCACGGTGTTCTCCAGCCTGCAGCAAACTGGCCGAGCATCAATTTCCCCACAGGCGTTTCTCGGCTGCCTTACGTCAATTCCACCTCCCAAACAGGTGGCTACAGAGCAGGGAGGAGGGCGGGACAAGCCACCCCCCACCCCCGCGCCGCGGCTCTACCCTTTTTCACTTCCTCCGAGGTTGTGGAAGTTCCTCAACCTCCCTGGACCCGCGTTCTCCTCCGTAAAAGGAACACGCTCTGCACCCCCCAAGTCGGGGCTTTTACGTGGAGATCGAGCGAAGGTGAAAAGCAGCAGCTTTTCGCCATATGGCATCACAGAAACGAGAGGTTTGTCTGCTTAAATCAAGGGCGGGCCCTGCTGACCCTGGGGCGTCGGAGTCTCACTAACTCACTAACCGCCGGCAAGCCTGGGCCCCAAGAAGAACAAGGCCGTGGCGGGGCCTGAGAGGATAAGGATGGTAGACCTTGAGGACGAGACACGGGCCCTTACCAGGAGAGGCTCCGCGGCCGCCGCAGAAATCCTTCCGATCGGCTGCCAGGCCCCCTCAACCTCCCTCCCAAAGCAGAGGAATCGGGGAAGCCGAGTGCGGAGCGCCGTCAAAACGGGACACAGAGAGCCCTAAAACCCGGAAGCAGTCCTCTACACACGGCACCACATGACGAGACACTTCCGGGACCTCTCTAGGATCCGGGCGGGACCCGGTAATCAGTGACATTTACACCTTCCCCCACCCTCCGACCTCTGAATCTTAACACCCTGGAGGCCCCGCACACAGGTACGGAAGGGAACCAGGGGACCGGCCGGGTTAAGCGGGCAGGCGTCGGCAGAGCGTCACTTCCGGGTCCGGTCAGGGCCTAGTCAACAGGACGCTGCCTTAGGAAGGGGTAAGAGACGGCGGCGGGGAGACCCGCGGGAGCGGCGCCGGCCAGGGTGGGCGGGAGTAATGAATTTGGAGAGTCAGCAGCCCCTCCTTACAGCCCCGGCGCCGGGCGGGGCTTGGGGTGGCCAGGCAGGACGGAGGTTACCGCGGAGTTTCTCTTTCGCCTCTGGCTGCATGCGGCCCTGGTTTCATACGACCCTCCCCCGAAGGGACGTGACGCAAACTGACGTGACCACCTGCGGTGACGTCTCGCGGGGTCCGGGGGGCTGGCTATGGAGGGAGGGGATCTAGGGGCTGAGCTGCTGATTCCCTGCTGGGCCCTGGCGTACTTCACACGCCGCCCTTTGAACTGTCTCTGGACTGAGAACCGGAAGGTCCAGGCTGCCCACGGAGGGATTTGTCTGCCCGCGGACCCGTGGGGGCCGGGGCTAGCTCACTGGGAATAATAGCTGCCCACTTTTCCCTAGCGATGTGTGGTCCCCGCACTCTCTCTTTTACAGATGAGAAAACAGGCTCAGGGACTTGGCCGTATTCTCTATACGTGTGTCTACACACAGACACGTACACACAAAACCTTATTTGATCCCTCATATTCCTCTAGCTCAGTGCCTACCAAGGATGGAACCGATCTTTAATAAATATGTGGAATTGAATAAGCCTGCAATTTCAGGGCGGTAAAGTGTCCCACAGCAAGTGGTACAGCAGAGATTCCTGTGCGGAGCATGCGAGTGACCAGAAACTGACGAGAAGCTTCTGTGAGAGGCCACTCACACATTCTCATTCCCCTTCCAGACAGTCACTTCCAGGGGCACACAGGTAGACAGAGCAGGGTCATTAGCTCTCCAGTAGCAGCAAATTCTTCTGCACCACAGGTGTCTTCTCTACTGGTTTTGGGAACTGGGGACACAGTGGTGTGGCCTAGGTTGTTGGATAAACTTTTGGTGGCAGGTAGCCCACAGACCTTGAAAGGTGGTATCTCATTGAATGCTGCTGCTGCTTGTATGTATGCAGGCTGTGACTAAAGGGGTGTACATACAGCCAATTTGACAAAAGTTTTGTGATCACAGATACCAGCTCTTTGAGAGCTTAGTAGAGCTGGGCCCCATGTGGAACAGGCTGTGGGGTACTTTCCAGGCACTGTATCCAGCCAGAATGACTAGCAGGGGAATGTCTGCTTTCAAGGCCAATTTTCTTCCCTAGTTCTTCATATTCTGCTCTTGGCTTTATTTTTTCACATGAGATATCCTCAATCTAGTGAAAATATTAATAGCAAAATAATCCATATTTACATGATACTTTAGATTTTATGAAACTTTCTCCACAACAATTCTTTGAAATACCAAGTATAAGTATCATTATCCCCAATTTTACAGATAAAGGACCAGAGACCCAGAAAGATTATACTCTTATACCTAGTATGTCTTGAACCTGGGACTCAAACCCAAGTTTCCTAATTTTAAATCCACAGTCTATTGCTGTAGCTGATAGCCTCTCCAGATAGCAATGAGTAAGCTGAATCTCATCTTTACAACAGTGAGAAGATCAAGGTGAGAGCATCAAGGTTCCCCCCTGGGATTATTTTTTTGTGAACGATTTTTTGTGAAAACTTCATATTTACAAGCATCAACGTTTGATATTTCTGTCTTTCTGGGATCATTGCTAGTAGGCAAAAGGATAAATGAACTCTTTGGCTAATCCCAAAGCTATTTTTCTTGTAGTAATCTGTTGAATACTGTAAGGTAAATGATCTTCTGACTTTCTAGATGTTGGAAGTTTAGGTGAATAGAAATATAATGAGAAGGGTGATGTTTGGAAGTCAGGCAGGAAGAAAACAACAGAAAACAAGGTACAAACTATCACCATTCTTATAGAATGTCAGAGTGGAGACTGCTTAGGGCTCCCAGAGAGCTCCAAATGAATAATGCTTCTTGAGGCTTCCTTGCTGACTCTCATATTTTTCAATCTGCCCCTAGGAAGAAGATTGTCCTAGTCTTATACCAGAAAAGAGATACTCACCTAGCACTGGAAGTGTGAGCACCACAGCAGGGCCACTGAAAGCAAGAGTAAAACTTTTTGAACAGGATGATGGCCATAGAGCTAATGGTGGCTGCAGATCTGAACCCTCAGATCCAGGCTTTATGGGAGAAAGAAAAAAACCTAGAAGAGAATTCAATCCAGAATCAGGAATCTGCCCTACAGAATGATAAAGCTGCTTCTGAGAGCTGCCGACAGCGCTTTAGGAGCTTCCAGTACCAGGAGTCAGCTGGCCCCCAGGAGACCCTTAGCCAACTTAGGGAGCTCTGCCACCAGTGGCTGCAGCCAGAGATCCACACAAAGGAGCAAATCTTAGAGCTGTTGCTGCTGGAACAGTTTATGAATATTCTGCCTGAGGAGACAAAGACCAGGGTTCAAAAGCATTCCCCAAGGAACATCAAGGAGGCAGTGACATTGGTAGAAGATTTGCAGAGTACACTTATAAAACAGAGCAAAGGAGACAGAAAGAACATTCCTGAATTGGACAATGAGGTATGAGAAAAGTTGAAAAATGGAGGGTGAGATAGAAAATATCACTCTTATTCCCCCAAACTTTCCAAATTCATGTTCTTATGGCAAAAGACTTTCTCATTAGTGAGAGTCAGTGCTCAGGACATCTGTCCATGCTACTGAAATCTCAGAAGTTTCCTTTTCCTCTAGAGAAGTAAAGGGAACTTCATCTATCCTATTTTAGGGCCACAGCCATGGCCTTAACTATATGTTGGTCCTAATATCAAGTGTTTTATTTTTTGCAGTGTCTTTTCACTTTATTTCCTATCAGAAATTCCAAGTCCTGGATTATTGGAGTCTTTAACCGAGATCAGCCCAATATGGGACTAGCAAGTTTACTAGGAGGTGGTGGAACAGAGGGATGTTTGTAAGGGCTGTTGTCCAGTGACCTGTCTGTCACATACTTGGTCTTCCAACTTAGGCCCTCTGATACTTAGGGTTACTTATTTTCTGTTTAAAAAAGTAGTATTTCATTTTATTCAATTCATCTATGTTTGTAGTATCACAAGAAGATAAGACACTGGGATTGTTTCCATAGGAGTTTGTATGGCCAGGTGGAATACAAAAATAAAAAATTGGTGGTATGAACTAGTAATGTGGATAGTAGTGACACTGAGGGAATTCTGATGATATATAGGAGTTGATTGGACCTAGGTAGATTGAGGATGAGCTAATGCACAATCTAGGTCGATCAAGAAGGCAAGACTTGAATTCCCTTAGGTCCAGTAGAGAAAATAAAAATAACCAAGGAAGGAATAAAAATAAGGGGAGAAGAAACAATGTTAAAGAAAAAAAAAAGGAAAGGAAAAAGCAAACAACTTCAGAAAAGCATCAGACAAAAGGAGAAAGAAAAAAAAGGGTACTGGAAAGATAAGAAAACCGGAAAAATCCAATGAAGGGAAAGAAAATATATATACTAAGTTCATCTCTACTCTACACCAGGCAACTCATTTCCTGGGAGCATAAAAAGTAATTTTCTTCCTCTAGTAGCCTGCATAGAAAAATGAGCCATTGCCCTTAGGAAGATAATGGCAGACAGCAGAATCCCCCCCATTCCCTCTGGGCCCCATCCTGGAACACATCGGGCACAATCTTTGGGTCTTGTGTGCTCAGGTCTAGATCCATGCTTTGCACCATGAATGCTTCAACAGGACCACATGGGAAAGGAACCAGTTCCCTCACTCCTTCCAACACCCTCACCCCCACTCCCAAATGGAAATTTGATGGTTGTATATGTAGGGAGCAGGAGCCAGAATGAAGGATCTGGCTTCATGGGGAAACCAAGAGAAAAAAAAAGAATAGTAAGAAAACTGACTAGCATTTCAAAAGATCTGTGACTTCATCATGTATAGGTGCTACTGTAACTTTTGCCAGTATGTCACAAACACTCAGTCTCAGTAAAGGAACTATATGTTACTGCATAAAAAAATGTTGTCGCCTAGTGATAAATGTTAATAGTGTCCTGGTGACAAGGTTCTCCAAACTTGGCTAGGCTCCTCTTGAGACACTGGATTATATGCCTGTCACCAGGCTAATACCCAAACTTTTCTATTTTGGTAGGACCTGTCAGAAGTTGCACTCCGCTGGTAATTCTTTTGGAGGGCCCTACATCATGTTGAGGCAATTGTCTCCTAACTTTTCCCAGAATCTCTTTTTGAAGGACTGAACTCTAACTACTACTCTCTCCCCAAAGTAAGTGTTGCTCTAGCCCAAGCCCTGTGGTAATAGAGGATGGGGATTAATTTCCAGGTTACAGTCCATGAGCAGGGACAGGAGGCACTCTCGGAGAAGGCAGCACCCTTGGGAAGAGCATCGGAAGCACTAAGCTTCCATCTGGAGCCAGCAAAGCCCCAGCGTATGGGGGTGTTCCAGGAAGAGGAATTGTGGAGTGCCCACCCACAACTGCAGGAACCACTGAGCTGTGACCCTGAAAAAGAGCTCCAGCCTGTGCAGGAGAGGGGTGAGGAGCTTCATCAATAATTTCCTCCTCTTAGGGGTGGTGAGATTCAGTCAACAAGCATTTATTGAACACTTCCTTGGTGCCCAGAGCTGTGCTAGACACTGGAGTGGATACAAAAGCAGAAAACAAAAACTTTACCCTGGAGGAGACCACAGTTCATCAGGGAAGAGGGAGTCTGCAGTGAAGGATGTGCAGGTCTCACCCATAGCCACAGTGGAAGGCTGTTTGTTGGGGTGAAGAAGGAGAAGCAAAGTGCTTAAGGGCAGGGTAGGAAGTAGAAATGATCAGTGTTGCAGATTCTGCTTTCAGAAAAGATCAAAAAGGGGAGGAAGTTGAGCAAGGAAGAAGGATACTGCATGGTCCTGGTAGGTAAGTCTTAGTTTTCTAGGGGAGCGAGACAGTCATAAGGCAATGTGTATTAGAACTGCCAGAAAAAAACACAGAAGCCAAACTCCTAAATTTCATGTCAAATAACAGGGGTATCTAGCTAACTGAAATATTCTATCAATCTGTGAATTTCAATTAAAAACCCATTTAATTGTTTTGCAAATGGCCATTTATTGAGGGAAAATGACAGTGTATGCCAGAATTGGGGTAAGGAGTATTGCCTCCATTTGTAAATTTTCTACTTTATTTTTCATTTTCCTTTTGGACTGATGGAATATTTGTTCTCATTTTCAGTGTGAAGGCCACCTCTTCCCATGCCCTACTGAAGTAATCAAGGGATCTCTTATATTTCAGAAATACACCTAAGGTGTCCCCTAACACAAAAGATAGAACCATTACTCCCTGACTTTTCTCTCCCTCTTCAGTTCTGCCTGCTCACAAGGTTCCTGTTCTTCCTGAAGAGAGATCTACCAGAGACTGGGAGGTCGCATCTATATTCTTCATACCTGAGTCTCAGGTGAGCTGCAGTTCTCAAGGTCCCTTCTCAAGTCACATTTTTCCTAACTGAACATGACCTTGTCAGCATCTTTCTTTACTTCCCATGAATAGTTCCTCTAGGAAATTTCATTTTATCTTCTGGATAAATGGCCTTGTCATGCAGAGCAGCTGGGAAACTCATAGGTTGCTTATTTAGGCTGCCTCCTCCATACTTCTTCCTTTCTGCCCTCTCCCTGCCATTTACCCAGAGGTTACATATAAGGCACCAATATCGTCATCATCATCTTCCAGAATTTCTTTTACACATTTAATGTCCTTGGGTCTTATTCATTATCCAAGGACTAAATGGTCAGGTTGGTGACAGGTTGTGAGCAGGGGCCTGTTCTCATTTCAGGGTCCTGTGACATTTGAGGATGTGGCCATGTATTTCTCTCAGGAAGAATGGCAGTTATTGGGCTCCATTCAGAAGGACCTCTATAAGGATGTCATGCAAGAGACTTACAACAATATGATTTCAGTAGGTAAGAACTCCTTCATATTAAAGCTGAAGTGTGGGAGGTTCTCTGATATGCTCACCTTTTAATAGAATGTATTTTATTTGTTTTAATCAGCAAAGCCTCACCTCCTCTACCTCTCACCCCCCATCTGAGTACACAACAAAAAACCCATTACAAACATGTATAGCCAGTCAAATCAAATTTCTACATTGGCTATGGCCTAAAAAATATTTGTCTCATTCTGCCTTCTGAATCCTTCACTTTTCTCATTATTAGGAGATGGGTAGGATGTTTCATCATTAGTCCTCTGGGATCTTGGTTTGTAAATCATACTGATCAGAGTCCCACAGAATAGTTTCCATCTCATTTATATACCAGAACTTGTTCACCCATTCCCCAGTTTATGTGTACCCTACCCTCTCAGATTCCTATTCTTTCCTACCTCAAAAAGTTATTAATATTTTTGTACATCCTTAGAATCTGTTTTATTTGGAACTAATCTCTCCCTTAATCTGCCCTCCTTTAATTTTTCCTCATTCCTTCTTTCTATCTCCTGTTTCCCTGTTGAGTGAAATGTATTTCTGTACCCAACTCTGTGTATGTATTCTTCCTTCTTCTGACCAGTTCAGATGAGAGTGAGATTCAGGTGTCATCTGCTCACCCCAACCCCTTGTTATTCATATAGATGTCTACTTGTACAGCCTATTTATGTCAGATAGTTTAAAGATCATCAAAACATAACAGAATCACTTTCAGGCCTTGTCTAATTGCTCCCTCTATGAACACTGATAACAATAGAGACCAGATGATCCACTTGTATTATGTTCCCATTTTTCAATGTACAAAGTTTATCTTTTCTTAGTTCTTTCTCATTGTTCATTAATGTTTACCTTTTTACATTTCTCTTCATTCCTATGTTTGACCAGAGATTTTCTGCAGCTCAGGATTTTTCAACAGGAATCCTTGGAATTACTCTATTTTAATAAAAATTTCTTCCTTTCCCCTTCCCCTGCACAGCATTATACTCAGTTTTGCTTGGTAAGTTATTCTAGATCCTTTGCTTTCAGGAATATTATATTCCAAGTTTTCCAGCTGCTAAGTCATATGTGATCTTGACTCTTTTGTACTTGAATTCCTTCTTTCTAGTTGCTAATAGTATTTTTTTCTTTGACATAGAAGTTCTAGATTTTTAGGTATAATGTTCCTGGGAGTTTTAATCTGGGGGGTTTCTCTCAGGAGGTGAGTGACTAGTGGATTTTTTGATTTCCACTTTACTCTCTGGTTCTAAGACATTTGGGCAGTTTTCTTGAAATAGTACGACAGGATCTTTTCTTTGTTTTGTTTTGGTTCTGGTGTTTAGATAGTTCAATGATTCTTGAGTTTAAACTAAATTGTGTTTTTCTCTGAGGCATAGGTTACAGATATTTTGGAATAATTCTCTTCTTTTGTGTTTGTGTCTTGAGAGACCCTGCCATCATAATAGTTCATTATGGTGTAGTTTTTCTGCCCTCCTCCCCACCAATTCTTCCAGCCTACTTCTAGAATTCAGACTTCATACTAGATATTAGGGCTGAGTTTTGCCACAGTTCTGGAGGGAAAGTCTATCTTGGCTGGTTTTGTTGCTTATTTCTTAGGGTATGTAGTGTTATGTTATTCTAGAATCTCAGGAAAAGTCTGGGGACCTGTAGGCTTTCACTGCTTCCAAAGTGGTCTGATCCAGGGCAATGTCTGATTGCTGACCTTCCTGGTCTGAGGTTTGCAAGTTGCCACCCTAACTTTGGGTCAGTGGAGAAGTAGACCACTTCTGGACTCTGCCTCTCATCAGCCAGCTGGAAAGTTGTTTTTTTTTTTTTTTTTGGTTTAAATATAGGCTCTCCTTTGGTCTGGGATTCCTCCTGAGTGTATTCTTCTGCATGCTTGACAAGAGGCTGAAAGTGAGACCTGGCCCTGAGATATATGGCTGCTGCTACTGGCTTCTGAAATTTCTCCATACATAGCCCAGGGCCTCTTTACCTGAGAATGTCAAATTCTCTGGCAGGTTCCTAGTCCTAGTCTCACCTCATCCCCAGTGTTAACACACCTCTCTATCTGTCTTCCTATGCTGACCCCGGCCAGACAAAGATTTACTTTGCCATTTTCTGGATTTCCTCATTGGTGGTGTGCCTTTTCCAGATCTGTGTATTAGAATTTATGTAGGGAAGCTGACTGCACTGCTTCCCATCACTCAGCCATCTTGGCTATGCTTCCATGCTCACCTTTCTTAGAATAAATGTGAAGAACTGGAACATATCTTTTGAACATGGCCAATGCAATAATGTTTCACTTGACTTTGCATATTTTTACAAGAAGTTTGCTTTTGTTTTTTAATGTCAGGGGGAGGTAAGTGGAAGAGAAATAATTTTGAAATAAATTTAAATAAATTTGTAAACAAAAAAATGTATACACACACCTTTTGGAAAAACTTGCCTACCACAGAACTCTTCTTCTAATACACAAAGCTTCAAATTCTAATTATTCCCTTTTTCAAACTTGAAATAGAGGATTTGGGGCATTTCACCTGTCTTACATTTAGAATTTTGCATTGTCTCTTCTGGATCACATGTTTTCCAAGAGAGCACTTCCTCAAAAAATAAAAGTCCTCATCTCTACATCATTCCCTTATGCTAGTGATCCTGATGACAAAGAGAAAAATAAAAAAAGCTGATTCATGTAAGCCTTTTCATGTGGGGCCAGCGCTGGGCAATTTCTGATCCCCCAAACATTTAAGTTTCAGGTCGCCATTTCATGAAACCGATTTTGAGGATGGAACAAATTGGACAATAATTCTTTTTGAGCATTTACTTTATTTCCACACTGATATCTCTGGATATGTTCTTTCTATACTTCTACCTAAGCCAGCTCAAGTACGGAAGTCATAGACCTCTAAACTTTCCTCTTAATGTCCCCGTTTTTATGGAATCCAATCTACCTTCATAGTTGAGAGGCTGAAGCATATTATTACAAACCAGTTGATCTGAGAGATAGGGACGTCTGATACTCTCTAGGGGTTAGTCGCTACTCCTCTTCCTCCTCCACAAATACACTGAGTCACATAGAGCATTCGGGGGAAAGTATGCTATAGCCCATCCTTCAAAGGCAATGTTAAATAGTGCCTGCCTTGGTCAGAAGACAGGGATCAAATGCTGTCTCTGACACTCAGTAGCTATGTGATATCTAAAAATATACGTTCCTTTTTTTTGTTTGTAAGACGGAGATAAAAACTAACTACTTCACAGGATTATTGTGACGAAAGTGGTTTGTGAATTGTTAAGTTCCATAGAATTGTGAGTTATTATTACCACATAATTTGTTTCTCAGTCCCTTTATTTCACATGCAACCTATAAGAGATATTGCAGTTGAGATCTTGCACATTCAAAATTGCGGTCTGTTGTGAGGCTGAAGAAACTCAGCTAGTTTATCACACTTCCTTAGAAACATATAACATTTTCTAAGAATTACTGAGTCACACCTGAAATATGCTCCTAAGTTTGTAACAGATCATTGTCAAGGTGACTGTTACTTGTTTCTTCTCCTCAGCTCTGTTTCTGATTCCCAAACCTGAACTGATATCCTGTTTGGAGCAAGAGGAAGAGCCATGTATCACAAATTCTAAGGAATCCACAGAGATCCCAAAAGATTCTAATGCAGGTGAGCAATGAATGAGAATGGATCAAAGTAACCCAGAAATAAATATTCTGTTATTCAGTGTTTTCAGGGTCTTAGTAGTTTAAGAAATTCTATTTTTTAATTTATTTTTACCACCTATCAGTAATTTATTTTCTTTCTGTGATTTCCTTTTTCCCCAAAATAGAAATGACTGATTCTTCTATTTATCCTAATGAGGTTAAGGCTGCCAATGAGAATGAAAAACCCAAGGCAGTACATCATATTCCCTTAGAAGTACAAGTACCAGATAGTACTTTATCTATATCTAAAAAGACTGATGAGAAAGTTCTCCAGAGGGCAGAATTGAAAGAAGTTCATGAAAAGCTGCATGGGGAAGGAAAGCCACAGCAAAATTTACCTGTAGGAAGATGGAAGAAATTTGCTTCCTGGAAAAAAAGTCTACGAAAACTCATGGATGTCCACAAGAAAGCTTGTACAGGAGAAAAACCTTTCAAATGTAATATATGTGGGAAAAGCTTCAAAGTTAGCTCTGACCTAATTAAGCACCAGAGAGTCCACACTGAAGAAAGACCCTATAAATGTCAAGAATGTGATAAAAGATTCCGATGGAGCTCAGATCTTAATAAACACTTGATGACACATAGAGGAATTAAGCCACATAGATGCTCTTGGTGTGGGAAAAGCTTCAGTCAAAACACAAACCTTCTTACTCACCAAAGAACACACACAGGAGAGAAACCCTTTAAGTGTCATGAATGTGGAAAAAGATTCAGTCAGAACTCCCATCTCATTAAGCACCAAAGAACCCATACAGGTGAGCAGCCCTATAAGTGTAGCATGTGTGGGAGGAATTTCAGTAGGCGTTCAAGCCTTCTAAGACACCAGAAACTCCACAGAGAAAAGGAAACAGTCAGTGTCCTTGTTCTGAAGGATAGTTCCAAGTGGAGTTGAAACCTTAAAAGAACCTAGATTTATATGAATTTATCAATATTTTTAAAATGTTAAAGTTTAAACCCCATTTTTCTCTAAAAAGAATTTAAACAGACTATGCAAGAGGGAATGGCAATATTTCTCTAGTACATAATGACTTCTTTATGACAAGAAAATTCTTTATAGGACAGCTATACTAGGATTGTATCTGACAAAATAAGTATACCAAATACAAAAACCAACTCTTCAAATAGCAGAAGCTATCTGAAACCAAAGAATAATCTTCGTACACATACAGTGGGGAAAGGAAGGCTGATGGCGTCTTAATCTTTCCTGCCACTTTCAAAAACAAAAGTTATAATTACTTTCAGAAATAGCATTTCCTAAAATAAAGGGTGTGCATGTACACACACACACACACACACACACGTGCACGCACAAACTTGCAATCATCTTCACTGTTGCAAGTACAAGAAGTTCTCATTTCAATATTCCTATTCTAAATTCTGTGCAGCAGGAATATCCTAAATTATGATTTTTCCAAGCATTTCAACAAGATTTTCTCCTGGGCTTCTTACTTATAAACACCATTCACAAGACTGACTACTCTAACTTCTTACCTTAGCCTGTTAACCTTTAGTAGTCTAATCTTGTCAATTCATTTTTTGCTTATTTAGCCTGCTGAAAAAGTTGATAAGTAACCAAAAAAAGTCAACTCTTATGTCTCTTAACTGATAATTTATGGAGGATGATGGATAGCAACCTATTCCCCATCTCAAATGAAACAAAATGATGGAATTTACCTCAGGAAGAACTGCAATTAGATGTCAGGAGTAATTTTCCAGTAAATATAGAGCCAGGTTTTGGAAGTAGTTCACAAGGGAAGGTATGGAATGTCCTTACCTGGAAAAGTGAACAAGAGGCTAGAGTAGCCTTGCAAAAGAGCACTTGCCGAGGGCCCAAAAGAAAAAGCATCAGCTCCAAGTCTGTTACCTTTTAATGAAGATTCCATGGGAAACTGGAAACTTATTTATTACAGACAGGATCTTGTCATCACTTAGCTTCCTGATGTGGAGAGCACTTGAAACGTCTGTGAACAAAGGGGATAGTCTGGCAACTGGTATTGTTCAAAATGGTGGCAAGATCAGAAAAACAACATGTTGGTATTAACTGTCTTACATTTATCAGCTCTTAATGGACAGGAACTGTCTGATTTTTTTCTACATGACGCGCAAGTGTACACATAATAAAAGTTTCCTGATAGTAAGTTCAGTAGGTTGGTTAGTTTTTATGGTTTTGTAAAGTTGTGAGGAACCTACCTGCAGATCAATGAGTCAATCCACAAGCATTTTTAAAGTGCTTGTTTTGTCCCTGGGACTATGCTGAGTCCTGGGGATACAAATAAAGAATTCTTGGGAATTCTCGATTCAGAGTACATTCCTGACTGAGCTGAGTTAGGCATAGCCTTGCATAACAATCACATAATCAGAACTGAAGAATTTGAAAGGACCTTCAAAAGGAGCTAGCTTAATCTCTTCATTTTAGATGAGAAAACCTAGAGGTTATAACTAGCACATGGCTACACAGCTACTTGTAGAAAGAACTAATTCCAATTCCCATCAGTCTGTTCCAGGGCTGTAGAAAAGTCTTTTCTGAACCATGATTTCTCCATGGTACTTTTAGCCTTTTCTGCATTCTTAGGTCCATGCCCCTTCCTCCCTGCCTCTAGCACTCAATCTCATTTCAAGATCCGAAAGGGACAAAGTTATCCAAGATGGATAACCTGTCATGTGATGCTGTGACCTCCTAGGAGTTTTTCTGTCCCACAATATCACCTTCTGAAAGCTGTGTTTAAGATTTACTTCTCCCCAATCCTATATTGCTCCCTTCACTCTCCTTCCTCATCTCCCTGGGTGAATCAGAACATTTCTGTTTTCTTAGCTTTGTTGCTTTCAGGTTTCAGCCTCTGTCTTGATGAACAGTTAGGCATGAAGACAAAAATGAGATTCTTGAAGGTGATTTAGGCTCCTCTGAAACAACCCAGGGGATGAAGATAAAGATCTAAGCCAAGTACTCCAAATGAAACCACTTGCTGGCATGTGGTTAGTGCTTCCCCCCATTTGGTGTTTATATACTACTCGGCCAACATTAAAGCACTTGCTCTAGCTGCAATGTAACCTTTTTCTTATTAACTGTCACCCTTTGGCATTCTCATTCATTGTGACACAGCCAGGTGGATACTTAAAGGGAAAGTAGAGGAAAAGTCTGCTAGAAAAAAGAATTCTGGCTCAGAAGTGATTGATCCTAAGTAAGGGACTATCCACTAGAGCTTCAAGGAGTCTGCAAAAAATAAAAATAAAGAAAAGCAAACAATGAGGCCCTGTAAAGGTGGGGGAACTTTGGCAGTGTCTGGAAGGCAGTTCTAATTTGATTCAGGGAACATTAAGCACCTGCCTAGGACAAACACTGGTTACAGCACTGCCAGTAATTCATATTCTATCAGAGGCCAGAGGGTGTAACACAACATTCAACATTCAACAATTCTATAAAGAGTAAGTACCAACTATTTGCAAAATACACTATGCTACCTTTTGTTTTACTAGGCACAGGATGTACACACATGAGTAAAGGCAATGTAAGGAAGGAAGAGAGCAGTGACAGCCACTAGGAGGACCCAGAAAGAATTTTTGTAGGCGTTCATGGCATGGACTGATCCATGAAGGAACCTAAGCAAAGGTGAGGAAGGAGCACCTTCTAGGCATAAGGGGGAGGTTGGGCAAAGACACAGCATGGACAGTGAATGTTAAGTTTGGAAAACTGCTACAGTTCAGCGCAGCTGGAACATAGCATGTCTGAGAGGAACAGTGAGTGTGGAAAGAGTCTGGAGCCAATCTGTGAAAGGCTTTAAAAGTTAGGCTGGTGCATTTGCATTTTATCCTAGAGGGAATAAGGAATTGATTAAATACTTTGACCAGAAGAATGGCAGTATCTGAACTGTGTTTTAGGAAGATTGTTTTTGTCAGCTATATTGGAGTAAGGATTGGGGAGAGAGACTAAAGCAAAAGAGCAATCAGAAAGCTAATGTTAGTGGGCCAAGGAAGTGGTAACGGAGACCTGACCTAGGGCAGTTGGCAACTGATTGGATATGGGGGATGGAGAGAAGAAAGAGTCTGAAATTGTGTCTCTGAAGGACAAAAGGATAGTGGTATGCTCCACAGAAGTCAGGGGGTTTGGAGCAGGGCCGGGTTTGGGTCCAAGTGGAAGAAAATCAATTACATTTTGAACGTGATAAATCTGAGATAATAGGACATTAAGACTGAGATACCCAGGAAGCAAGTTGGATTGGAATTCAAGAGGGATCTTAACATGTGGATATTTAGTGGAGCTGAAAGTCATCTACATAGAAATACTAACTGAACTTACTGGAGATCATCAAAGTAAAATGAGAAAAGGTAAGAAGGCCCAGGACAGAGCTACTGGCAGAACATATATGATGATCCAGCAAGGGTCACTGAGCAGTGGTCAGGAAGGTAGGAGAAAAAACCAGGAAAAATTAATGTCATGAAAACCAAGGAATAAAGAATACCCAAGAGAAAGGGCTTTTCCAGAGTATCAAAAAGTGTAAAGAAGACACACAGGATAAGAACAGAAAAAAGCTACTGAATTTAGCAATTAGACTGCGGGTAACTTTGGAAAATTCAGTTTCAGACCAGTATTTGTATAGGAAGTCAGGATTATCAGGCTTTAAGAAATGAATGGGAAATGAAGTAGAGACCCAGGGGTTCCCAAGCTTATTTGGCCTACCACCTCCCTGTCCCCCCCCAAAAAACAAAAGAAATGAGTACCCTCCTGGAAATCTACTTTCTTTAACCCTTTAACTTTTTTTTAGTTATACAATTTTTTAAAAAATGATACACCTTAAATTTAATAATTTGTTATAAATTTGTGGTTTTTCCTGTACAAAATTTTGATAATGCAATACTGCATCATGTAACAGTATAATATATTGTAAACAAGTCATTACAAGCACCTATTCCTGCCAACGCATACTGGCCTTGCCAATAATGAGTAACGCATTCACCTTTGTCAACACTTTCTTGTTAAAATCTATCTGCAGACTTGACCATTGATTGTCTAAAACTTGGATTTTTTGTGTTTATTTGGAAAATAATGTAATCACTATGAAATATGTATAAATGGTTCTTCAAAATTTTCATGTCTTCTTTCCTTATGTTTCCACACTCCCCTTATTTTTATTCAACCTTCCCAGTTGCACCTGATGCTACTGCCACCTCCACCCCCCTCAATCATTCCAGTGTCCCCCAGGGGGCAGTATTGGCCACTTTGGTTACCTATGGTTTCAGGGGTGGGGAACCTGCAGCCTTAAGGGCACATGGGGCCTTCTAGGTCCTTGGGTGGGGCCTTTTGGCTCAGCCCAAGTTTTATAGAACAAATCCTTGTATTAAGGGAATTTATTTCTTGAAGTTTGGATGCAGTCAAAGGACAGCACTTAAAGACCTAGAGGGCCACCTGTGGCTTTGACCTGGTTTAAATGATTCTAGGAATTTGCCTGTGAAAAGAAGAGCAACAGAATCACAGCTTGAGGGCAGGCCATTTAACTTAGTTTTTTCATCTATGAAAATGACAAAACCTACTGTACTTATTCCACAAAGATATAGTTTGGCTTAAATGAAATAATATATGTTAAGTGCTTTGTAACTTTTAAATCAATATATACATGGGATTGATTTAAAATTTAATAACTTCCTTACCATGAAAGCACAAAAAAACAATTTTCCATCTAGAAAAGTTCACTAAGACCAAGTCCTTAGAAAAGATAAGCAGTACTGTGCTTTCTACCACAAAGTTTTTCATTTAAACCAAATCAATGATTTATTGGCATGCTTAGTTACTAACCCAAATTTCCAGAAACTAGAATCTGCTGTACTTTTACATTCTCTAAAAGAGATATTTGGTCACTGAAAGGGAGTAGTAATTGTCTCCTTTAGTTAGGGGTTTTGTTTTTATTTGATTTTTTTTGCTTTTTGGAGGGGGAAGATAGGGCAATCAGGGTGAAGTGACTTGCCTAAGGTCACACGGCTAGTTTTTGTGTTAAGTGTCTGAGGCTAGATTTGAACTCAGGTCCTCCTGACTCTAGGGCCAGTGCTTCATTCACTGCACCATCTAGCTGTACTTTTAGTTAGGTTTTTAAAAAAATTGAAGGTTGTGAAAGCCTTCCTTGCTTCTCTGTTTTCTTCATAATCATTTCTCACACACAATAATATTCCATTATATTCACATACTACAATTTAAGTCTTCCTCAGTTGATACGTATCTACTTTGTTTCCAGTTCGCCTCTACTCCAAAAAGTGCTGCTATGAATATTTTGTTCTGTAATAGACCTTTACTTCTGTCTCTGACCTTGATCCCATCAATGGGTTTTCCAGGTCAAAGAATATAACTGTTTTATCATCCTCTGAGCACAATTTCAAATTACTCTGAAGAATGGTTGGGGAGCCCCTGACCTGGGTGAAGGACAGTGACTGTACCTCTAAAAAATGAATCTGAACAAATTTCAGAGTGGAAGAATCCACTAGGAGACAGAATATGGCAGATTTCCAGCCCAGGACAACAGAAAAAGTCAAAGGGTAGGATTTGTTGCATTGGGCAGAGGGAGTACAGAGTGCAGTGCTGTGGGCTGCACCAGCACAGACCCGAACGTAGCAGAGGTGGAACAAGCCCTGGTGAACTGAATGACCCCCAGAGTGGCGATTCCCAAACCTCCAGTGCAGGACAGGGGTCGTCAGAGCTGGGTGAGAGACAAGAGCAGGGCCCACAGCAGCACAGTAGCAGTTACTCCTGGGGCCATCAGCCTATAGACGAGATGTTCCCAAGGCATCTACTTGAACTACCAGCAGCCAAGATGGCAGAGTAAACCATAGGTGCTATCTTCCCCAGCTTGTTGACCTTGAAAGACCCAGAGAATATTTATTGCCCCAGGAAAAATCCAGCAGGAGGCTAGATCTACCAGAAGGGTTCTCCTTGCTGTGGCTGAAGGGGACCAATGCAGGACGAGAGACGTCCCAGGAAGCCCCACCTCAGCAGACCAGCTGGAGAGCCTGAGGCCAGTGGGGGGAAGGGGTGGGGGGAGCAAGCAAACGCCAACAAGATGACCCCAGGGTTGCCTTCACACAGCCAGGGGAATTGGCAGACACCAGTGCGGCACCATCCACCAGCAGCTGAGCTCCAGCCCAGAGCTGAGGAAGAGGAGACCTGAAGAGGTCAGACCACCACTCCCCCACACCTCATGCTGTGAGCTTCAGTGTAACCCTAGGAAAACGCAGAAAGACCTGGCCTTGGCACACCAGCCAGCTCCAACTCAGAATCAGGTAAGCTTCAGCACTATATAGCCTCTAACTGACAGAACCAGAGGCAACAGCACACAAAGCCACTAACCAAGCCCTAGCTCCCAGCACAAGAAAACATGGGTGAGAGCCCCCTATGCCCCAGAAGCAGAGATCCACTTTAAAAGCCAGGAAGTAGGCAATCACAATGGGCAAAAAACAAACCAGGAAAACAAAGATCATAGAATCCTATTATAGAGACAGGGAAGAAAAAATACGCACTCAGAAGAGAACAGCACTGGCACTATACCCACATCTGAAATCTCAAAAGGGAATATAAACTGGTCTCAAACCCAAAAGCATTCTTGGAAGAGCTCAAGAAGGATTTTAAAAGCCAAATTAGAGAGGTAGAAGAAAAACTGAACAATTATTTAATTGGCAAAATAGAGGAATGGTTAGACTAATTCACAGGTCCACCAACATGTTTAGTATAGATAGCTGCCCACAACCCCTCTAATACTGACTATCCCCAACTTTGCTGAATTGCTGGGGATGAAATGAAACCTCAGTTATTTTGATTTACATTTCTCTTATTAATGATTTGGAGCAATCTTTCATATGGTTGGTTTTTATTAACTTGCAATTCTTCTGAGAATTGTTTATACCCTTTGATCACTTATCTATTAGAGATCAAATTTTTTCATCATTAACCTTTAGAAAATTTCTAGGAATCATTTCTAATTTTACCATGGAATTCCACAACTCTGTTCCGGGCATCTTTGTTCCATTCAGTTGACATACTGACATAGGGACCATTTACTCTCTCTCTTTTTTTTGCTTTTTGGAGGGGGAAAGGCAGGACAATTGGGGTTAAGTGACTTGTCCAAGGTCACACAGCTAGTAAGTGTTAAGTGTTTGAAGCCAGATTTGAACTGAGGTCCTCCTGACTCCAGAGCTGATGCTGTATTCACTGCACTACCTAGCTGCCTCCCCTCTCTCCTCAGCTGTCATCTGCAGAGACTTTGTCTCTTCTTTAGGACTAAGAAAGCATTGCTTTTGTAATCTTGAGTGGGGCTCTGTAGGCACTTTTAGCTTCACTGGGAGAATGGGCCTCCTGTCCTGTTTTCAGTGATGTCATCTCCTCTGAAAGCAGTTACTGGCCTTGTACACTGTCTGTGACCTGAAAACAAGCCCTATGAAGTCCAAATGAAGTTGGGAATGCTCAGTCAAAGATAAAACTGGATGCAGGAAAAATCACCTTGAGAGAAGAAGCTCCTCTGTGTACCTCACTCTTTCTGTCCATTTTAGCAGTAGCAACTGAGCACCATTCCTTCATTCTCTCCGCATTATACAAGGCTTTATGCATGGCTACCATGATATTCTGGCTTCTTTTTTTTTTCATCCAGATGATTTCATTGGCTTAAGGTACTCCTTCCAGTGAAGACCTCTCCTCAGTCAGTCTTACCAATTTACATCAGCAGCTATAAATCTATAAATCACTTCTAGTAACCCAGCGAGTGAACTAATGACTACTCTTAAAACAGAACTCTTACTGGCACTCCGTTCAGAAACAAGAGCTCATAGTTCAGAGTCCTCTGCCAGGCTTTCATGGCTCTCTATATTCAGGGCCCACCCATTCTTGTGGAGTTGTTTCAGTTGTGTGCAACTCATGACCCCATTTTTTGGCTAAGATACTGAAGTGGTCTGCCATTTCCTTTTCCAGCTTATTTTACAGATGAGGAAAGTGAGGCAAACAAGGTTAAGTGACTTGTCTAAGGTCACCCAGGTAAGTGTCTGAGGAAGGATTTGAACTCAGGATGATGGATAAGTCTTGCTGACTCCAGGCTTTGTACTCTATCCACTACACTTCCTTGCTGCTCAATCTCCCTGTAATATAACCTTATCTTTCCTGCAACTAGCTGAATAGGGCCCCTTACCTTTTCTAAAGCTATTCCCACAACCTAGAATAATCTCTCATCTCTTCTTTGATTACCTGAATCCATTCTTCCAGGCCCAGCTCAAAGGCCCACTTCCACCATTTAGGCCCAGCTATCCTTCTCTGAGTTTTTATAGTCACTGTTTGTACACCTCATAAGTTACAGGTTTCATGATCTCACAGGTGGGGGTGATTCTTTACAGATCATCCAGTCCAACCCACTCCATTTCGTTTTATTTTATTTTGATTTTTGGAGGGCAATTGGGGTTAAGTGACTTGCCCAAGGTCACACACACACACACACACAAAACAAAGTTTGTGTTAAGTGCCTGAGGCCAGATTTGAACTCAGGTCCTCCTGACTCCAGGGCTGGTGCTCTATTCACTGCCCTACCTAGCCACCCCCAACCCACTCCATTTTAGTAGAGGAAACAGATCCACAGAAGGTAAGTGATTTGCTAAGGGCACAGAGCTGATGAACTGGAACTCAAGTCTCCTTGCCTCAAGCCAGTGTTCTTTCAATTGCTGTCTCACATTACATTCTCTGCCTAGGAAGTCGGGCACTATCTTTTACACTTCTCCAGTGATCTCTGCAAAGCTTAAAACAAAGCTGAGCTCATACTCTCAGGATATGTGACTTTTGTCTCTGTGCAAGAACACCCTCCACCCATCTATAACTTAAGAGGGAAATCCTAAAGCACAGCTGGAAGCATCTGGTGGTCAAGTAACATCTCCAGGGCCACACGGCCAGTAAGTGTCAGAGGTAGAATTTGAACCAAGGTCTTTCTGACTCCAAACCCAGTTCGTTATTTCCCCATAGTATGTACCGATTAAGTACAAACTGAATTGGCTTAGTCTGAATCAGAGGAGTATCTTATCCATGACTGACTGACAAATCGGTTTCAATTATCCTTTGCCTGTATCTGCAAAACGTATAGAGGTGTCAGCAGACGTGGGGGCTTCCGATGCACGTCTTTCCTCCCAAGCGCAGGGTCTGTTCACCTCTCACCCACGGCCACCGTCGCCAGGGTTCCCTCTGCAAGTCCCCTCTCCGCTCCGAGGGATGCTCCTGCAGCCGGGTCGCGTCATCTGTCCCCGGGGAGGATGGGCAGGTACCGCTTTGGCTCCAGCACCAGCAGCTTCACCGCCTGTGCCTTCGTTCGGGTCTCTGGCCTCGGCCCCTGAGGAAGCAGCACCCAGGGTCAGCGAAGCCCTCCCGGGCCCACCTCCTCCTGGCCCGAGGCATCCACCTCTGGGGGTCCTCCCGCCGGGGAGGTGTCACGCCAGGTTCCTCTCTGCCGCTGCACTGGGAGGAAGTTATGGCCGAGGCACGGGGAAAGGCCAGAGCGAGTCAAATCCGGACCCCTGCGCCCAGCGGGGCCACTCTTGGAGGAAAAGAGCCTTTTCCCTCCGGGCTTGCAGGGACTGAGGGGCGGGGCCGGAGGGGGAGGGGGCGGTGTGGAGACTGAACTGAAGCCCAGAAGAGTAAACGCGCGAGGACTGCTGGGAGGAGTGAGTGATGAACTGGAGAGAAGCTCGCAGTAGGTCCACTCATGTCTGGAACCTCCTCCTGGGGGCGGGGCCTCTTGGTCCCGTGGGCACGGGGGCTGAGACCTAATCGCACTGCCCCCTGGGAGTTGTAGTTCCCGAACCGCTGAGGCGTTCTGACAGGTCTTCCTGTTGGGATCGTCTAAGGCTAACTAGCTCTTGGGGGAGCCGGCTCTGGCCTTTTCTCTTCCCACCCTTATCCTCAGTTGAAGCCCAACTGGGCTGGGGCTAGCTGCGGGCAGCGGGTACGGTTAAACCGCTGGTCTCCTTGGATGCCGCGGTTTACTTTGTCCAGACTGCGCATTTAGTCTCTCCGTCTCTTTAAAAAAAAGTTTCTGACTTGCTCGCCCTTTGACCTTGTTTAGGGTATCTGTTCTCACCAGTTTTCATCTGGCTTTACTGTTTTCCACTCCTACCTGCCCTATGCCCTAGACTTTACACCCCTTGCTTACCGAGAACCTCTATAAAGAAAATTGCCCCCCCCCCCCTTTTTTTATGGTGTCTGCTCCAGGATCCATCTGCCAAACACCACGCCTCCCCTCCCCCATTCCCCAATTCCAGCTGGTCTTCCATGTTGGCTATCACCCCTCCACCTATCTGAAAACCACTATAGTTTCAGAGAATTCTCCATCACCCCTGGAACGAACTGTACTTGAAATCTTTCTCTGACTTCAAGGTCACTCTCCTCAAGTCCCACTTTCTCTATGTTTGGGATGAAAAACAACCAAAATTTAATCAAGAACAGGGAGATCTCTTAGGATAAGAATAGGAATTTATTCTCTTCCCCAGAAGAGGGGGGTCTTCGCCATGACTGATTGTGAGGAAGAGGTGAGGTTATGTGGAATGGACAGGGTTTTAAACCCTAAGGCAGTCAAGCCCCCTCCCCCACTGTCCCATGGGCGGAGATGCGACTCAAGTCTCCCTGGGAAAATCTTCCCCAATGGCAAGTCACAGGGAAGCCCTCCCCCCACTATCTCTCTGTGGCTGGGAAACTGTCTTACAAAGAACAAGGATGCTTATTGACAGCAAGGGAAAGGGGGAAGGGTCCCAAAGCAAGGGAGGGGGAGTGAGCTCGGATTCCCACCGGCCGGGAGGAGGGGCCCATAGAGGCGGGAAATCAGAAAGACTCCTGAAAGGGCTTGCTGCTGATTGACAGCAGTAAGGGTGGGGAGGAGGAGGGCAGTTAACAATCCAAAACTGCCTGAGAAGTTTTCACTTCCCCAGACCCTCTAGGAAGCCTTCAAGATTGTGGCCTCTGACTTCCTACAGCACTCATGATATTCTGGTGAAAATTCTCCTCCTGAGTGTCAGGTGGGACAGGTGGGAAAATGTCAGAGGATCATGGATTTAGAGCTGGAACTTTAGAGGTGGAGTCCAATCCCATTCAACAGGTGAGGAAAATAAGGATGAGAGGGATTCCGTGATTTACCCCAGGTTCACACAAAGATGTGTCTGAGGCAGGATTAGAAAGAACTCCGTTCTTCCAAATTCCCAAATACAATGCTTTATCCACATTTCCACCTAGCTGCCTCAGAGAGAGAGGGTCCTTCATGTCATGTTGTGAAAGAAGAATAGATTAGAGGGACAATCCACGAGAAAGAAAAAACAAAACAAAAATAAAGAGAAAATAGTATGCTTTGATCTGTATTCATATTCATGTCGAACTATTCATCCATAGTTCATTCTTTGTATGTAGATAGTATTTTCTATCATGAATCTCTCGGAATTGCCTTAGATCATTGAATTTCTGAGAAGAGCCAAGTCTAACAAAGTCATCATACAATGTTGCTGTTACTGTGCACTGTGTTGTTCTGGCTTGTTCATTTCACTCAGCATCAGTTCATGCAAGTCTTTCCAGGTTTTTTTGAAATTGCCTGCTCACCATTTCTTATGGAACAATAGTATTCCATTACATTCATATACCACAACTTGTTCAGCCATTCCCTAGTTGATGAACATCTCTTCAATTTCCAATTCTTTGCCACCACAAAAAGAGCTGCTATAAATATTTTTGTACATGTGGATCCTTTTCCCATTTTTATGATCTCTTTGGGATCTAGCCCTAGAGGCAGTATTTCTGTGTCAAAGGCCATAGTTCCAAATTGTTCTCCAAAATGGTTGGATCAGCTCACAGCTCCAACAATGAATGAATGTTCCAACTTTCCCACATCTTCTTCAACATTTATCATTTTCCTGTTTTGCCATGTTAGCCAATCTGACTGGTGTGATGTGGTACCTCAGAATTGTTTTGATTTGCATCTCTAATCAATAGTGAGAGCATTTTTTCATATGACTATAGATAGCTTTAATTTCTTCCTCTGAAAATTGCCTGTTCATATCCCTTGACCATTTATCAATTGGGGAATGTTCTCTACATATTTTAGAAATGGGGCCTTTACAAAAGGGAATGGGTCAACCTTACTCTCATTGAATTTGGCTTAAGGAGGGAATAACATACACACTAAATTGGGTATCTTACCCTACAGGAAAGTAGTGGGGAAGGGGATAAAAGAGGGGATGATAGAAGGGAGGGCAGATTGGGGTGGGGAGGGTAGTTAGAAGCACACACTTTTGAAAAGGGACAGGGTCAAAGTAGAAAATAGAAGTAGGGGGCAGGATAGAATGGAGGGAAATATAGTCAGTCTTTCATAATATATCCACTATGGAATTGTCTTGTGTAACTACACATGTACAACCTATATTGAATTGCTTATCTTCCCAGTAAGGGTGAACAAGGGAAGAAGGGAAAGAATATGGAATTCAAAATTTTAAAATCAAATGTTTAAAATATTATTATTATTATTTTACATGCAACTGGGAAATAAGATATACAGGCACTAGGTATGGAGATCCATCTTGCCCTACTGGAAGGTCGGAGGGGGGGTAGGGGAAGATTAGGAGAGAGCAAATTGGGGGAGTGGGATCACTGTTTGGGGTGTTGGGTAGGGGAAAGACGGGGAGAAAATTTGTAACTCAAAATCTTGTGGAAATGAATGTTGTAAACGAAAAAGAAACATAAAATAAAAAAAAAGAAATGGGGCTTTTATCAGAGACAATAGTTGTAAAAATTTCTTTCCCAGTTTTCTGCTTCCCTCTTTATCTTGGTTACATTGACTCTGTGCAAAAAACTTTTCAATTTAATGTAATCAGAATTATCCATTTTGCATTTCACAATGTTCTCTATCTCTTGTTTGGTCATAAAATCTTCCATTCTCCATAGATCTGACAGGTAAACTATTTCTTGTTCTCCTAATTTACTTATAGTTTCACCCTTTATGTCTAAATTGTGTACCCATTTTGACCTTATCTTCGTATATGATATAAGATGTTGGTCTATGCCTAGTTTCTGCCATGCTGTTTTCCAGTTTCCCCAGCAGTTCTTATCCCAGAAGCTGGAATTTTAGGATTATCAAATAGTACATTACTATACTCATTGACTACTGTATCTTGTATAACTAATCTATTGCACTGATCCACCACTCTATGTCTTAGCCAGTGTACTATACAATCTTGATGAAAAGTCTTTTGATTTCTGGGCTGGAACTGTGAATATACTAAAGGGAAGCACCAACTTTATAATATTCCCATCAGAGCTGTGTGGAACTCTATCTAGAAGTCTATCTAGAAGGAGTTGGGAGATTTGGGGAAATGGTGGAGGAAGCCTTATCTCTACCCTGCTTTACATAGCTTTGAGTAGATATCCTATCTAGGCAAGCCTTGGGACAGCTTTTTTCTTGTGTTTACTTCCCTAATTAGGTGACAGAGCAGCAACCTAGGGATGGAAGTGTTCAAGTGACCTTACAAATTTCAAAAATGTTATGAGATCCTGAGAGGCCATCAAGGCAGATGCTACAGTGTTCACCAAATCTATTGATTGTGGTTGCTACAATCAGCAAAAGTGAGCTAGCACCAAAGGAAGGATCTACATCAGAGAAAGGGTACCATGGGGAAAAACTTTTGGCTGCTGATCAAATTGTGCTCAGTAGACATGCAATGGAAAATAGCAAATTAATAGAATTGCCAAACCATATTATATTTTTATGAGGCTATCAGCCTCCTACCAGAAGGTACCCTGTCTAGAAGTTTCTGAATCCTGCTTAAATCATTGCTAGTGCATGCTTTGATTCTCTTGTACTTATCATTGCTTTCTGGGCAGAAATAAAATTACCTATCTTGTATCTTTTAATACCCCATTTTGGGGAAACCCTAGAGTCCAAAATAGAATTGTCCCCAGAGTAGTCTGGATGAGGGTGATGAGTCAATGAATGTTTGAACTGAGAATCTTATATCCCCTATTGAGAAGCCAAGCTTTCCCCAGAGCTGAATCCTGGGTAAACTAAGGTGACATAATGGACAAGGATTGGTTCCAACCCATGTAACCTCAGCCAAGTAGTGCCTAGCAAGCTATTCTGCCAGAATACACATCCCATTTAAACTTTAAAACAACCCAATGAGGAGGACACTACAAATAGCATGGGATAGTGGATGCAGAGCTGTACCTAGAATCCAGAGGCCTGGGTTGATTCCCAACTCATACTTTCCATATTTGTGAAATGGAGATGATACCAATAAACTTTTTCTCCCTGATTTGTTATGAGGGCCAAAGAAGGAATGTAAAGATAAGGCTCTTTACAAAACTTTAAAGTGCTATGGAGATATCAGCTAGTGTCCCCATTTTACAGAAGAGTTGGTTGTTGCTGTTTGTGCTTTCTTCTCAAACAGGACTGTGGCATCAGGAAGGTTATGCCATGACTTGCAAGTGAACCGGAGGGCCGTGCAAGGTCACCGGCCTCATGTTCTCCTTTGGAGACATCTAGGTCCGGTGGCAAGATACAGATCAGGATGGCAGATGAGGAAGCTGAAGCTAGAAGAGTTTACCCATGGTCACATGGTGGCAGAGGTGGAATACTTGCTGTTTTGAATAAGCATTCACAAAAAAATAAATTCTTAATTAAAAAAATTTTTTTTAAAAGCATTCACAGTGTTATTCTGTTCTTTTTCATTTGGGTTCTGTGGGTGCCTGGAATTCTGTTGAAGTCCCACTGATTTGAACAAAAGAAAACTATTTGAACAACAACTACAAAACTTATTAACAGTGAATCAGTAAGTAAAAAATAGATGCCAGGATGGAGTGGTCCATTGGTTTTATTTCAAGACACATTTTGGGGAAGAGGCTTGTTTGTTCCATAGGACCCACAATTTGGTCCTGAACTCTCACTTAGTCAAGGTTGTTAATTGACAGGTATGTTCACACACAATAGAATTAAACTCAGACATGTTTGCACACATTTTTATAGGTAGAGTGGAATGCTCACCAGTGGTCTTGATCTCACATATTTACAAATCTCTAAATGCATCATAAACTTCCCTATCAGCTGTCCAATTATCTCCGAAGGAAGATCTGCTCAGGTGTAACATGCTAGGGTATCCTTTTTCAAGTAAAGATGTCAAGATACCTGATTGTTCCATAGGACTTGCTCCTCGGTTCATTCTTGGTTTAGGTTTTGCATTCATTAAAGTTACAATTTTCCCACTTTTCTGGTGTAGTCCCTTATAAGAAATGATTCCCAGGATACCTGAGGGACAAGAAGATCTGGAAGTATTCATTGGGCTAAGGAAATTATTCTCCCCCTCCCAACTAATCCTCCTAGGTGCCTCATTTTCTCATATTTTCATCACCATCACCACTACCACCACCACCACCACCACCACCACCACCTCCACTGTCCCAATAATCCCAGAGCAATTTATGCCCTTAATCTTGAAAAAAAAAAGTCACAAGGAGGCAAATGAGAACTGGGAGGGAAAAGGTCACATGAAAAGAAAATGATTGCCTGGAAGAGAGCCAAGGTATACTCTCTGTGCCCTTTTCATATTGCTGAGGCTTGGTTTTTTTGTTTGTTTGTTTTTTCTTTTGGGGGGGGGGGAAGGCAGGGCAATCCGGGTTAAGTGACTTGCCCAAATTCACAAGGGCTAGTAAGTGTTAAGTGTCTGAAGCTGGATTTGAACTCAGGTCCTCCTGACTCCAGGGCTGGTACTCTATTCACAATGCCATCTAGCTGCCCCATCAGGCATGGTTTCTTGCTAGACAAGAGAAACTTCTTAATTTCCCCTATAAAGCTCTGGTAGTGTATCTGGCCCAGAAGGACTAAAGAATGGGAGACATAGAGAACTTTAGTTTTCAAAGTTCAGTAGGTTGAGGGAGGTATTCTTTCCCCTAAAACCCAGGGCTTACTTACAGGAAATCAGGAGCAGAATAAAAGCTATCCACAGCATATAAAAAGGCCATAGGACTATGTAGTAGGTATTTTGTGCTGCATTTACTTTTTCCAAAATGTACACAACCAGCATTAGGGCAATGCAGAGACTCGTGCCTATGGCCAGAAATAGAAATAGTAGCCCTAAGGAAAACCCAACTCAGTAACAGGAATGGGACAGAATTACCAGAAGGTCAAAAGATCATATATTAGGACACTTAGGGACCTTAAAGTTCCTCTAAGCCAACTCCTTATTTTACAGGTGAAGAAACCAAAAGCTCCAGAATAAGTAGGTGACCTACTCAAGGTATTGTTTTCTCCACCCATCCATGGCTAGGTTGTTCCCATTCTGTAGTTTTAACTCCCTGGCTCAAGGGCAGGTGGTAGCTGCATGGCAGGGGTTCTAACCTGTCAAGGAGGAAAGGATAATAAAGATAAGATGGCAGTGCATCTTCAGTGAAGGAGAAGTACAGAAAAAACCAAACAACCATGTGGTAAGCAGGAAGCTACACAGGACAGCTGTGATCATGAAACCTTGAGCAGCCTGGAACATAGCTGTAGAGAGAAAAAGAGGCTAGTTAAAAGAAGTACAAGCCTTTTGAAGCCAGCTCTATAACAGGGAACAAGGAGATTTCATTTCTATGAAAGCCACAGCTGTGGTCAAGCAAGAAGATACTTAACAAAGCTACAAAATGGGCCATGGCTGGAGAAGCAGTGGGAATGGCAGGGAGAGCAAGGGCCAGAAGGAATGGGATTGGAAGGTGGGGGCAAGGTGATGTTAGATATGTTTAGTAAAGGTGTTGGGGCTATAGGGGAGAGAGCCATCATAGGTTTGGTTAGTGGGGTTGTTGATTCAAAATAAACAAGGGGTACTCACGCCAATAAGTAATATCTGTCCAGCAGTTTCTGCTTAAGCAATTGTGCCAAATGCCAATATTCTCCTCCCATTCATGGTTGGCTGATTTCAACACTGCCCATCTTTGTGTAGCAGAAGTACATATGACCAATGCCAGGAAGGCAAAAGTGCTGAATGCAGTACAAATAGGCATGACTAAACACTGAGGGGCATTATGACAGATCCATCGGGAGTATATGGACCAGTTTTTCAACACCACAGGCGGAGGCCTTGAGGAGATAAGGGATTATAAAGGAACCTTCCCAATCCAGTTCAAATCCAATTGCTAGTCCCAAACTCAGGTCAAGACATTTTCCATCCCTTTCAATTTATCCGTAAACCTAAAAACAAGAATTGCCTAATCTAGGCCATCCTGTCAGCCTCAACCCAGAATATCTCAAATCCTTCCCTCTATCTTAAGTGCCCTGAAGTCACTAATTCAGAACTATACAAGTTTGATCCATCCAAAAAGACACACTTGGGGGATACCCCTACCTTGTTATTGAGCCCACTATTAGAACAACCCCCCTCAGGAACATGGAGTCTGAAATAACAGAACATGTCCCCTGTACTCAGATGTATAATCACCCAGCTCTTGAATCTCTTCTTTTAGAAATCCCAATTCCCCAGTCCCTCCAAATTTCTGGATGCCCATTTGCTAGTACATCACTTTGTTCAGACCCTGATCCATGTATTCCTTTACCGATAGTACTGTTGCAACTTTGGTCTTTCTGTCACAAAGTTCGTGGACTTTTGGGGTCCCTGAGAAGCAGACATTATGTTACACACCCGGGAAACTTTCTTAACTGCTTTGGAACCTTCTTTGCTACCCCCTCCCCCACCCTCATACACAGTTCTGCCTCAGAACTTCTGACCTCACAATCTCATAGCTAGGTACCCCCAACCAGGATCAAGTTGGGTCTTCTGGAAAGAGAGAGCAGGTCATGATGGAAGAGAAATGACAGAGTTGGGGACAAAGTGGAAGGAACCAAACAAAGCCCCTGTTGGGATAGGGAAGACAGTGTAGAGAAATCATTTTCATTTCTGAGGCTACTGATTCCATCTGAGTGACTATGAAACTGTCCTGTTTAAACAAAAAAAGGGTTAATGGTGTTGGGGACATGTAGACAAGGGAGGAAGGTTAGCAAGGTTGTACTGTAAATACCTGCCCAACTACCTGCAATGAATTCTCCTTATTATGATTCACTCCAGACACTCCTCTGGTGCTCATGGAAGAGGGTTAATGGCAGTGCTCTATAGAGATCGACCAAAGCCAACATTGAGAGTTAAAGGCAGAGCTGTGACTAAAACAGAAATCCTTTGACTAGAAGGCTACTGCTTTTTCCTTCTCCCTATGTAGTCCACATGCACCATCCACCTTCTTTGAGATCCTGAAAGCCCCAAAGGTGATGTCCCCAT
This sequence comes from Petaurus breviceps papuanus, assembly GCF_028583685.1. NCBI lineage: Eukaryota > Metazoa > Chordata > Mammalia > Diprotodontia > Petauridae > Petaurus > Petaurus breviceps. The sequence continues at coordinate 19,756,650 of NW_027185694.1, read as the reverse complement.
CTCTGATTATATTCTCAGGAAGCGTTTCCAGAATTGGGCTTCCAGACTAGCTGTCATAAGCCCATTAACCTTTGAGTTATACTAAAACTGATGGCGTAGTCAAGCCAAACGTAACTCTAACCCAGCATGACCCCAGCTGAGTTGATATGAGAAAGGCTGTTCCTATGGAAGTCTTTAAATAAATGTCAGCTCATTGAGAATACAACACAAGGGATGTTTGGTCATATATAAATAGAGTTAGATGGCCTCTGATGTTCCTTCTAGTTCTTAAATTCTGTGCTTAAAGTCTTCTGTATCTTGCTCTACTTTTTTTAAGATAATGAATTTCAGATTTTCCATGTGTTCTTGTGTTCTTTGCTGGCACATCCAAAAAGCTGAGCTTTTGGGGGAGCTGAAGACAGGCCATACTTGTTCACCAACACCTCTATGTGCTTGTCCATTGGAGTGGTCCAATCTAAGTATTTTGATCCAAGGAAGCCCTTTTCCATCTTCTCAAAGCCAAGTGCCAAGACACAGTTTGCCAAGCTGCCCTGGATCAGCTGTCTCACCATATACAAAGCCGTGGAGCCAGTGGAACAATTGTTATTTACATTGAAGACTGGAATTCCAGTCAATCCCAAGCTATGGCAAATGGCCCTCTGGCCAGAGGTGGATTCCCGTACATGTAGCTGACACATGCCTGCTCCACCTCCAAAAAAGAGATCTGGGCATCAGCCAGAGCCTTCAGCCCTGCTTCTTTTGCAAGGTCAGGGTTGTCCACTGAATCCTGAAGCCCAGGCTTCTCGAAGGATTATTGACTGAATGGCTGTGATTCTTCCAAGCAATTCTTGCAAATGTTCAATTTTTATGCCGTATTTCTCCATGTCAGATTATCCAAATAGATAAGTGCTCTAAAGATACAAACAAATAATTTTAAAGAGAACTATAATCAATAACTTTATGAAAGATCACTTTAAATCATTAATAAGATAAATGGAAATGAAAATAAATGCAGTTTTACCATATACCCCACAAATTGACAATGGGGACAAAAGATGGTATTAGTCAATTGTGAGAAAGGAATTTCATTGTTCTGCTTGCACTATGGGAGGCCTGGGGGTGGGAGAACACTGGCACCTTGTGCTTTCCCTTACTCAATTTATAGTTAGAGCACATTCTGTCTGAAATAGGAACTAGAGACTGGGATGAGACAAGTCCTCAAAACCTGAGAGTTCAAACAAGGGGCTAAGTTCTCTTGCATCTGCACACGCCTAATAACCTTCATGCATATTAACTTACACACCTGTGCACAGATTATATCTCTATTTTTTGAACATGGGATCTGTGTTTAGGAGGTAAAACATGTTAAGGAGTAATGTGTAGTGGGTAAGTTACAAAGAATGTAACCTGGAAGAGCTGGGACCAATCCCAGAACTGAAAGGAGGGACCAAGCAGTACTAACCCATAAAAAGCTCATTCTGTCTTCTATATGTATGCATGAGTCCCTACAGGGTACCATGGATCTGCTCCAGAGCCTAAATAAATGCATCTTTCACTCACTTAAGTTTAAGTTTCATTTCATAAGGGAGGATGGGACTCCACCAAGGAGTGACTGAATTCCGTTTCTAACAATTTGGTGCATGGGTAGGGTATCAGAAGATCCCAAGGTGGTTGAACAGAGAGGAACTCAGAGAAGAGAGCTCCTGCTCAAATTGAGCAGTCTCTGCCTTCTCCTCTGACTGTCCCCTGATTTCCTGAATGATCCCAAAACCTTGGTTTGGCTGAGAAAAGTGAGTGAATGATCATGGGAAAAAGGGACCAGTAACAGCTGAGATTATGAAAATCAATATATTGGGAAAATTCAGGATCTAAATACTTCCTTGTTGGTCTGGGATTGCATTTTAGGTGGCCAGTCCTTTGAAAGAAGGACCCTAGGAGGAAATTCCTAAGATGGGGAATAAGAGTTCTAAGGAAAAGGTACCAGGGAGTATTCTCCATATAGCCCATTAGGAGAAATGCTGGTTACAGTGGGTTAACCCGGGAAATGCCCTCCCATTCCCAGTCTGCTCTTGAGAGACCAGTCCTAAAAGAAGAGGAAGTACCTTTGGAGGGAGGGAGGAGGGAAGAAAGAGGAAAAGGGAGAAACAGTAAATGAATCTAGATTCTGGGAAGGATCCCTTTCGAAACTGTCTAGAAGTGAATCAGAGTAAATTGGCATATTACGTATTTGTATTTCTACTGGTTTAGTCTTTTATTTATTTACTTTTATTTTACAACATTCAGTTCCACAAACTTCCCCCTTCTTCTCCTCCCCCCTTCCTCCCATGGTGGCAGGCAATCCAATATAGGTTCTACAAATACCTTCACATTAAACATTAGTCAAGTTATGAAGAAGGGTTATAACCAATGGAATGAACGAGAAAGAAGGAACAAAACAAAACAAAAAAGAGAGCAAGTAGTTTGCTTCCATCTGCATTCAGACTCCATAAATTTTTCTCTGGATGTGGATAGCCTTTTCCATCATGAGTCCTCTGGAGTTGTCTTATACACTTGCATTGCTGAGATGAGCCCAGTTTATCAAAGTCAGTCATCACAGATACGATGTGTCTGTAACTGTGTACAATGTTCTCTCTGTTCTGCTCCTCTCACTCAGCATCAGTTATGTAAGTTTCTTCAGGTTATTATGAAGTCTATCTGCTCCTCATTTCTTATAGCACAAGAGTATTCCACTACATTCATATACCACAACTTGTTTAGCCATTCCCCAAATGATGGGCATTTCCTTGATTTCCAATTTTTTGCCACCACACAAAGAACTGCTGTAAATATTTTTGTACATATGGTCCTCCTTCCACTTGTATGATCTCTTTGGGATACAACCCCAGAAGTGGTATTGCTGGGTCAAAGGATATGTGTATTTTTATAGCCCTTTGGGCATAGTTCCAAATTCCTAAAAAGAGATCTGTATTGCTCTGTTTTTGTTTTGTGTGTGTTTCTTTGTGGAGTATCTGTGTGTAATCTGACAACTGGTAAGGTTTAAAATGTAGTAAGCCAGTCAGAGCAGCAAGAGCTACAGCTGGACTTCCCTTGGAATTCTACTTTGTCCCTCCGTCTCTTTCCTCCCTCTCTCTCTCCCTTCCTCCATGATTGCAGCAGTATCAGAGGAGTGGGTGGATGGGAAAGAGAAAGAAAGAGAGACAGAAAAATATTTTACTGTTTAGATTAGCAGTGTAAAAGGTTTGGAAGCCTTTGGAAAGTTGTTGAAAAAAATTTTTCTTTCTTTTTGCATTCTAACTTTGGCCAAGTTTTGAATATGAAAAGATAAAAAAGAAAAAGGAGAGAGGGGAATCCTTTTCCCTCAGATCAAAGAAAGGCAGATTGACCAGCATTTAATCATTTCCTGCCTCACCAAAAGGGGAAGTTTTTGCATAATGGGACACAATGAAAAGGTAATTGAATTCATTCTGCTCCTATTTGGAAATGTGAAAAGGTGAAATGTGTCATTCCTAATTTAATGCTTAAGATAGGTTAGAATTTATTATACTATTTGGCACTAGGGTCTATGGGGGGAAAAGAGGCCATGTGTATCGAATTTAAAAATGTATATTTATATAATTAAAAGGCACATATTATTGTTTGGCATTAAGAAGCTGATTAACTGTATGGCCCCAAGAAAGTTTTATTTACCTTAGTTTACTGTTCAGTAAGGGGATGGTGATGAAATTTACTTCTTGGAGATTTTATGGGAATCATATGATTTGTAAAGGTGCTTGGCACAATGCTTGGCATAAAACAAATGCTATCTAAATGTAAACTGTTTAAGTTAAATATAATTGCTTCACATTTGTTAACTTTATGTGGAATTTTTCTTAGATGTGAAGTTTATGCTAATGACGATGAGATGAACAATTTTCTGTGCAAAGCAATTTGGAAACACATTTGACTTAAGTTCACTGGATTGGTAATTAATTGGTTTTGGTTTCAAAGTTTAAATACATGATAATTGTTTATGGTATTGTTATACTTCTAGATTTTCTTTTACTGTGTAATTTGGTAAACAATTATATCATCTGTGTTGTCAGAAAAGCAATTTGTCTTATAATTTAAATGTTGTTAAATTAAGCCTTGTACTGTCAGAGGAACAGAAAAGTGATGAATAAGGAATTCTGACCATGTAGTATAATATTTTGAAGTTTTTTTAATTTAATTTTGAATTTAAGAAATCATAAGCTTCCAAATTTGTC
>NW_027185694.1:19739615-19752417 GCF_028583685.1 Petaurus breviceps papuanus | reverse complement strand
TTTAATTTAATTTTGAATTTAAGAAATCATAAGCTTCCAAATTTGTCTTCTTTTAAAAGGAAGTTTCAGTTAAAATTGTTTTGCTATCATTTATGAAATCTGTAGGATTGTTAACTTAGCTATTTGGAGTTATTGCATAAATCAAGTATTTACTAACACATGTTTGTGAAATGAAACTTGGTAATTATATGAAGAAAAGATCTTGCAAAACCTCCTTTTGTAAGTATTGTCAATTATGTGGAAGGGTTTCATGACCAGAGAATTTAGGAATTGTGTGGTAGTTAATAATATCAGGATAAATTGAGAAAGGGAAATACTTTTATGAAGAAATTTTAAATAAAATATTTGGTGTGATTTTTAGAAGGCTTACTGAATTATTTTTTTTTTTTTTGCAAAGTAATTTGATACTGATGACAATTAAGCCCAAATTTACTGTGAATTTTCCAAACATGCTTATGGGGTAGTTTATATATTTGGAAAATTTGTTATGAAAGGGGGATGATAAACAGAGAAGGGAAGGAACTAATACATGAAGAATTGGTGAGGCAGGTACTGCCAACTTAATGTTACCAAATGAAATTGTCATGGTACATGCAAAAGGACACTAAAAAAAAAGAAGTGTTTGAGGTGAAGAGGAACAGATTAGCAGATGAGAATGGTAGGTGAGACCCCAATATTTGGAGAGTTATGCTTATACAGAAGTTTCAGAATAGTGGAGTTAGTTTCAGAGGTTTTATGGGAGAAGGATTATTATTATTATTAGGGATAGGATGAGGAAGAGGGATGACAAGGCAGGAGGCACAAGATAAGGGAGACAAGGAAAAATTTATGACCCAGGATGGGGGAAGCAATCTCATCATTCTCTTCCCCCATCTCCCTCCTCCTTAGTCAAGAAGGTATGTCAGAGCACAGCAACAGCCCTGGGAAAAGGAAGTAGGGGGAGAGACTGCAAGTAAAGAAGCCTGCCAGTCAGCATCTGCACTTATGGTAAGAAAGTCCATTCTTTTATTGATAATTTTTATGATCTAGAAATGCATTTGATGTCACTTAAGAGTTAAATGTTTGTATTACAGTTAGAGAAATTTGATTATATTGTTGGTTACTGTTTTAATGACTAAAACTTAATATTGGTTTTTGGTTTTTGCCTTTTGGAGGAAAATTGGGGTTAAGTAACGTGCCCAAGGTTACACAGCTAGTGTTTTTTTTTTTTTTTTTTTTATTTTAAGTGTCTGAGGCTGGAACCAAATGCGGGTCCTCCTGACTCCAGGGCTGGCACTTTTTTCACTACGCCACCTAGCTGCCCCCCCCCCCAAACCTAACATTGTTAATTGCTTACTGGGTATGGAAAGGAGGGGATTGGGTGAAAATGTTATCCAGATTGGTTCTGCCCATTCAGAGCAGTTCTCCTATATGTATAGGGGCCAGCAAGCAAGGGTGCCAGGATCAACCTCTCTGTGGGGTCCATGTTGATTCTCCTTCTTTTATAAACTCACCATGGCCACTGGAAACCATCTGTGTGAGCAAGGTGTAAGGGTTATGGGATTTAAAGATCTTCCATGCCCCGTTGGACTTGCTGACATAGCAGGAAGGGGCGGAGCAAGAGGAAGCGGAAGCCAAACTAGAGTTCCTGCAGTGGCTAGCAGTGGCGGCAACGGCGGCAGCAGCAGCAGAGGTAGCGGCAGTGCGAAGCCCTTTTTGAGTTAGCCAGAATTTCTGCTAAGGACTCCTGCTGAGGACTGCCAGGGGCCGGAGCTTCTGGGAGCGCGCTTCCCGGACGCTGGGTGGCTGCTGTGAGTGGGGAGAGGAGGACCTTTGCCTGAGGTAGCCTGTTCTGTTTTAAAGGTTTGAGAATGTGGGTGTTTTCTACTTTATCTACCTGTGCCAATTTCATAACTACTCTGATGGATTTCATCTTCTGGTTTTGGGACTCAGTCTTTTGGTATCTTAATAAATTTTCTAGCTTATTCCCCCATATGGCAATCATGATGTATTTTGTGATGGATAATTATATCAGCATATCTGTAATCTCCATAGGCATTGTGAATATGGCATTGCTGATACACAAGGTCATCAGCCCTGGGAAAGGAATTTGTTTTAGTTATGAAGTTCCTAAACAATGAACTTGACTTGCTGAGAAGTTGCAAGTTTATATACAAGAGATAGAAAGAATTTGTATATAACAATTGTATATAACACTTGTATATAACAATTGGCTTTTATACCAGGACAAGTTCAAATTTGAAAAGGAAAATATGTTAAATGGAATCCCTTATGTATGTGAGTCCTGGTAAATCTTTATCGCTTATTGCAACTCAATAAGAGTAAAAATAACTGTATCTGACTCTAAGCTGTATTCAGTGAAACTTGATATAGGTAGAAGACTCTTGGGACCATAACTAATTTTGTTTTGAATTTGAATTTGTGTATGGTTGCATACATCAAATCAGTATCTGGGAGAAAAGCCATAAGTTACTCAGAGAAAAATGTGATTCTGTAGTATTAACAAGTAAAGGTTTGCATCTGGAAAAGCTGAGAGAACAGTCTTGATCTCAATCTAAGATGGGATCCTCCTGGCTCAGTTTCCCCATTGTGTTCCTTTGAGGAGGAGTGTTGTTCACCTGATTGTTCCTGGGTTTGGATATGAGGTGGAACTGATAGTGCATGGTTGGAAAATTGTGATGTTTTGTTTAGTCATGTCCTTGCCTTTCCTTTTTTTCATGGGTCTCTGTGATCACAACTGGTGGTCAGCAAAGATGTGAGCATAATGCAGGTGTGTGGGATCTTGTTGTTTTCAATCTGAATGAGTAGTCATGATCATGTGAAGGAATGGAGTCCCTGGAATAAGAACATTCTAAATATTATGGGAATTACTGGATAAAGGAAAAGAAATAAAGATACAAGCACAGTGTTGAGTCATCGTCCCATGGACTAGGGCAGAAGTTTGGAGTCACTGTGGTAAAGGTGTATATGTATGAAGTCCTTGCATGTTTTGGGGTGATGCGGGAGCAGTTGGGTATTGATGCAATTGATTGAGTTGATTGCTGAGGCTGAATTGGAGATGTCTTTAGTTTGGGGAAAACAATTATAGTGCAATTTTCTTAGAGGGAGGTAACTTGTGGAACATTTTTGCATTGATGGAAAAGTTAAATGTTTCTGCTTTGATTCATTCCATGACCTGAACATGGGTTAAAGTTGGTGTTTTGAGCTTGTCATGTGTATATCTCATTCTTTTAGGTTGGGCATAGTTGGAGGAGGATGGAGAGGTTTGGGAAGCAGACACAAATCTATTAGAGCAATAACTTATGTGTTTTTTTGGAGGGGAGAAGGCAAGGTAATTGGGGTTAAATGACTTGCCCGAGGTCACACAGCTAGTAAGTATGTCAAGTGTCTGAGGCTGGATTTGAACTCAGGTCCTCATGACTCCAGGGTCAGTATTCTATTCACTGTGCCATCTAGCTGCCCCTATAACTTATGATTTTAATAAGAAAATTTGATATTATGAACTAGAACAAGTGTAGAAATGCATGCAGGCTATTTAAGGCTCACTTTAAGGATGTTCCCTAAACAATGTGAGATTAATCATATCTGAAGCTGATTATTAGAGATTGCTATTTAAGATTGTATGGAATTGTTAACTGACTTTTTCTGAGCCTAACTCCAGGTGTGGATATCAAAAAAGGCTATCCATGATGCCAGCAACCCTGTGAAGAACAGGTATGAACTGCAGAGGTTGATCTCATGGGAAGGTCGGGAGAACAAACAACTGTTCTGCTGAAGCTGAGGTAAATTCTCCTGACTCAATTTCACCTGGCCAACTTTAAGTCTGGCTTAATGCCAGTTGGCAGTCTACACAACTTCTGCCTGGAATTTAGGGAAATGTTCCCTTTTTTAGCTATGTCCTTACTCTTAATGGCAAATTTCTATAATCAAAAGTTTTGTAAGTATAATACCAAATCTATTAAATAAAAGGATGGTACAGGGATATCTGAGGTTAGTATGGTAAGATGTAAGTGCGAGATTCAGCTCTTAGGCTTAGGATTTTAGCCCAAATGACAACTAACTATTTAGCCTTGATATCTGTTACTTGTGTATTATGTATTCCTGCAAAAATTAGGGTCCTTTGATTGTTAGTGATAGTATGGAGACAATTAGGTCTGGGGCTTCCGAAAGTGCTATTCTGTTGCTTAATTGATACCATACTAGTCTCAGTTTTGTTACAATTGGTTTAGTGTTTAAAGAAGAATGGTTTGTGGTTTATTTTATAAATGTTTTAAAAGAAGCATAACATCACTAGAAATTGGAATTGTTTTATGATTTGGTATGTACTGTGATAAAAATTGATTATTGAATATAGTTATGTATGTACTGAGCCTGTTATTAATTCCTTAGTGAAATCTCATACTCCTAAATGGGGGAATGAATAGTGGATTAATGTGAGATGTAAAAAAAACTAGATTCTAACGTGAATTTCTTAAGCATGACAATTGATGAAAATTTCCATTTTGATTTTGTAAGAATGATAAGGGTATACGGCTTAGGGATGGCAATTTAAAATTGTACCAAGCTCAGTTTTATAGGAGAATGGACATAAAGAAAGCAGATTTCTTTCTTTCTTTTTTTATTATAAATTTATTTATTAGTTTTCAACATTCATTTTCACAAGATTTTGAGTTACAAATTTTCTCCCCACCTCTCTCCTATCCCCACCCCAAGATGGCAAGCATACTGAATACCCCTTCCCCCAATCTACACTCTCTGATATCTTCCCCCCATTTCCCCCTTACTTTCTTGTAGGGCAAGATGGATTTCTATACCCCAGTGCCTGTATATCTTATTTCCCAGTTGCACGTAAAAACCAATTTTTTTTAAACATTTGTTTTTAAAACTTTGAGTTCCAGGTTTTTTCCTTTCTTCTCTCTTCGACCCACGCCCACTGGGAAGATAAGCAATTCAATATAGGTTGTACATGTGTAGTTACCCAAATCATTTCCATTGTAGTTATATTGTGAAAGACTAACTATATTTCCCTCCATCCTGTCCCACCCCCCACTTATTCTATTTTCTCCTTTGACCCTATCCCTTTTCAAAAATGTTTCCTTCTAACTACCCTCTCCCCCAATCTGCCCTCCCTTCTGTCATCCCCCCTCTTGTCCCCTACCCCCTATTTTCCTATAGGGTAAGATACCCAATTGAGTGTGTATGTTATTCCTCCTTAAGCCAAATTCAATGAGAATAGGGTTGTCCCATTCCCTTTCACCTTCCTGCTTTCCCCTCCATTGTAACAGTTTTCTCTTGCCTCTTTTATATGAGATAATTTACCCTAATCTATTTCTCCCTTTCTCCTTCTCCCAATAAATTCCTCTCTCACCTCTTAATGTTATTTTTTAGATATAATCCCTTCATATTCAACTCATCCTATCTATGTATACATGAACATACATATGCCCACACTCACATATATATTTATATACACATACACCCTCCTATCCATCCATATATATACACATATGTTTACACACACCCACACAGACATATATTCCCTTCAACTATCCTCATACTGAGAAAAGTCTTATGAGTTACAATTATTGTTTTTCCATGTAGGAATATAAATAGTTTAATTTCAATAAGTTCCTTATGATTTCTTTTTCCTGTTTACCTTCTCATGCTTCTCTTGATTCTTGTATTTGAAAGTCAAATTTTCTGTTCAGCTCTGGTTTTTCATCAAGAATGCTTGAAAGTCCTCTGTTTCATTGAATGACCATATTTTTCCCTGTAGCATTATACTCAGTTTTTCTGGGTAGGTGATTCTTGGTTTTAATCCTAGCTCCTTTGACCTCCAGAATATCATATCCCAAGTCCTTTGATCCCTTAATGTAGAAGCTGCTAGATCTTGTGTTATCCTGATTGTGTTTCCACAATACTCAAATTGTTTCTTCCTGGCTGCTTGTAATATTTTCTCCTTGACTTGGGAACTCTGGAATTTGGCTATAATATTCCTAGGAGTTTTCTTTTGGGGATCTTTTTCAAGAGGTGATCAGTGAATTCTTTCAATTTCTATTTTACCCTCTGGTTCTAAAATATCAGGGCAATTTTCCTTGAGAATTTCTTGAAGGATGATTTCTAGGTTCTTTTTGTGATCATGGCTTTCAAGTAGCCCAATAATTTTTAAATTATCTCTCCTGGATCTATTTTCCAGGTCAGTGTTTTTTTCAATGAGATATTTCACATTGCCTTCTATATTTTTCATTTGTTTGGATCTGTTTTATATAGTATCTTGATTTCTCATAAAGTCATTAGCTTCCATCTGCTTCAATATAATTTTGAAGGAATTATTTTCTTCAGTGAGTTTTAAAATTCCTTTTCCATTTGGCAATTTCGGCTTTTTAAGGCATTCTTATCCTCATTGGCTTTTTAGGCCTCTTTTGCCATTTGAGTTAGTCTATTTTTTAAGGTGTTATTTTCTTCAGTATTTTTTTTAGATCTCCTTTAGCAGGCTGTTGACTTGGTTTTCATTATTTTCTTGCATCATTCTCATTTCTCTTCCCAATTTTTCCTCTACTTCTCTTACTTGATTTTCAAAATCCTTCTTGAGCTTCTTTATGGCCTGCAACCAATTCATATTTTTCTTGGAGGCTTTTGATGCAGGAGTTTTGACTTTGCTGTCTTCTTCTGGTTCTCTTTTGATCATTTTTGTCACCAAAAAATGATTCTATAGTTTGATTTCATTTTCTCTGTTTGCTTATCTTGCCAGTCAATTACTTGATTTTTGAATTCTTTGCCACAGTAGAACTCTGCTTCCACAGTAGAGAGTGTTATGCCCCAAATTTCTGGGGTTTTGTGCAGCTGTTGTCAGAGCTTCTTCTACGCACCTGTCTCAGAGCTGTGAGTATGACTGCCTCTCCACAGTCTCAACAAGCTCTGTCACGTTAGTGCTCCATACCCTAGGACCACCAGCCAAGACTGCGACCTAGATCCAAGCAAGGCAAAGCAAGAGATTCCTGCCTCAGCACCAGCAAAGAGATTCCAGTGACTGCCATTTGGAAACCCACTTGGTCCTCCCATGATTTGTGGGCCAGGAGCTCTGAAAGTAGCCACTCTGGCAACAGCTGCTGACTGCTGCCACCTCTGCCACCCTGGGGCCAGGGGATGAACTGCATTCTTCTCTCACCCAGTTCCAAAAGAGTTTCCCCCCTGACCTTTTACTTTCTTTTTAGCATTTATTGGTTGAGAATTCTGGAAACCTCTACAGCTGCAAGACTCTCTTGAAGTCTACTCTGGCTGATTCGTGCTTCGGGTCTGCTCTGGTGCAGCCCACATGGGACTGTGCTCAGCTCCCAGCCCAGTGTGATAGACCCTTTCTGTTGGCCTGCCAGGTTGCTTTCAGTGGGAGATTTGTTTCTCTCTGTCACTTTGTGGATTCTGTAGCTCTAAAATTTGTTTAAAGTCATTTTTTACAGGTATTGGAGGTGTTTGGAGTGGGAGCTCAAGCAAGTTCCTGCTTCTACTCTGCCATGTTGGCTCCACCCCCAAGAAAGCAGATTTCTACAAGAAGATATTGAGATGCCCTCTGAAAATGGCTGGAAAAGTTACCAAGGAACAGAGAACTTTGTCAGATGATTCCAGCCAGACAGCTGTGTAAAAGGAGACTTCTGAATCTTAAAGGGACAATGAATTTTTAATTATTATTTTCTTTTGGGTATCTGTTTATAAAGGGGACTGCCACATTGTAATTTGTCAATGTGTCGATCAACTTCCCTTTCTCTTCCCATATTTACTTAAAGGGGAGAATGATGAGGGAAAGAACTCATATGAGAAAGAGCGTAAGGGAGTATTAAAGATGTGGAAACAAATTTGAGGGAGGGAATGTCAAGATGATGATTGTAAAATAAGGAATGTGAATTAATGCTGAAAAGGTTTGAGGGTGGTGGAGATGGAAAAGTGTGGAAGCAGAATTCTTACTAAAAAGAAGAGGAGGGATTATTGTGAGAAAGGAATTTCATTGTTCTGCTTCCACAGTACTATGGGGGAGGGGGGGGGAGGAGAAACTCTGGCACCTTCTGCTTCCCCTTACTCAATTTATAGTTAGGCCACATACTATCTGAAACAGGAACTAGAGGCTGGGATGTGACAACTCCTCAAAACCTGAGAGTTCAAACAAGTGGCAAAGTTCTCTTGTACCTGCGCATGCCTAATAACCTTCATGCATATTAATTTACACACCCATGCACAGATTATCTCTCCATTTTTTGAACAGGGGATCCATGTTTAGGAGGTGAAACATGTTAAGGTGTAATGTGTAGTGGGTAGGTTACAAAGAATGTAACCTGGAAGAGCTGGGACCAATCCCAGCTCTGAAAGGAGGGACCAAACAGTACTAACCCATAAAAAGCTCATTCTGTCTTCTGTATGTATGCATGTGTCCCTATAGGGTGCCATAAATCTGCTCCAGAGCCTAAATAAATGCATCCTTCACTCACTTAAGTTCAAGTTTAGTTTCTTAAGGGAGGATGGAATGCCACCAAGGAGTGACTGAATCTGTTTCTAACATCAATGTTGTAAATGCTGTAGAAAGACAAGTTGCACTAATTTACTGGTGATGCAGCTGTAAGTTGATATAACTCTGTGAAAACAATTAGGAATTAAGGGATTATGCAAAAGTCACTACCCAGTTCAAACGATTTGACCCAGACTGCTGGGTGTGTAACACTTAGAGGTGGTCAAAGACCAAAATAAGGGCCCATATATATAAAATATGCAAAGCACCTTCTTTTGTGGTAACAGAAAATTACAAACAAAGTGAATACTCCTTGGTTAGGAGACAGATTAAGAAACTTCAGCATGCAGATGTTATAGAGTATTACTGCACCATGAGAAACAATAATATAAGGAATTCAGAGTACCATAGGAAGACATACAAATTAATTCCAAAGAAAGCATGAAGAAAAATATAAACAACAATAATAGCATTTACATCCTCACAACTCTGTGAGGTAGTATTATTATTATCTCTATTTTATAGATAAGAAGACAGAGACTCAGAAAAACTAAATTACTTACCCAGGATCGTACTGCTGCTGTGCTGTTGTAAGTCCTTTGTTCTTGAAGAAAACCAGGCAATCAGGGAGGTGATGCCATGACATACAAATGAATTAGATTTGAGTGAGGGAGGGCTGTGCAAAGTCACCAGTCTCACTTTCACCTCAGGAACCATCTGGGTCCAGTAACCAGATACAGATCAGGACAACTGAAGATGGCCCAGGACCCAGAAATTCAGGTCAATCAATAAATAACAATCTATTAAGTACCTACTGTATATCAGGCCCTAAAAACAAAAGACAGTCCCTGCCCTTAGGCAGCTCAACTTGCAAATAACTGTGAACAAACAAACAACATACAGGATAAATGGGAAATAATCAACAGAGTAGAAGCCCTAGAAAAAAAATGGATCAGGAAAAGCTTCCTGTGGAAGGTGGGATTTTAGCCAAGAGATAGATATAAAGCGGGAGAGTGTTCCATGTGTGGGAGACAGTGAAAATGCTCAGTCAGGTGAAGTCTTGTCTGAGGAAGAGCAACAAGGCCAGTGTAGCGGGATGGGGGAGTGGATGGTTGTCAGGGAAGGAGAGGGTATGGAAAGAATAAGAAGACTAGAAAGGTATTGGGGAAAGGCTGTGAAGGGCTTTGAATATTCCTTACAGAGGCTTTTATATTCAATCCCAGAGGTGATAGGGAGTCACTGGAGTTTATTGAGTAGGAGGATGATGTGGTTGGATCAGTGCTTTAGGAAAATCATTTTGAAGTCTTGGAGGATGGGTTGGAATGGGGAGAGATTTGTGGCAGTAAGATCAACCAGGAGGCCACTGCAATAGTCCAGGTTTGAAGTGATGATACAAAGATTGTAGCCTTTACCAGGGTGGTGTCAGTGTCAGAGGAAAGAAGGGGGTATAATGCAAAAGATGTTACAAAGGTAAAATTGGCAGGCTATGGCAGCAGATTAGATATTGGGGATGGGAGAGAGTAAGAAGTAATGGATGATACCTACATTTCAAGCCTGGGGCAGGTACTCTCAACAATAATTGGGAATATTGGAAGGGGGGGGGTGGGATGGGGACAGAAGGGAATAAAGATTGAGCTCATTTGCCTGACTATAAGGCCAGTGCCAGTGTTATCCACCATAATACCTAGCTGCCTGAACAATATACTTGATTATAGTAATATAAACAAATAGACTGTGACATGAAAACAAAAGTCATCAAAATAAAAAGGAAGAAGAGAGAGAAGGAGAAAGAAAAGGAGGGCAGAAAAGATGAAAGAAAGGAGAAAGAAAGGAAAGGGAGAAAGAAGGAAGAGAAGAACAAATAGAAAGAGAAAGGTAAAGAGAGAGGGGAAGGAAAGAAGGAATTAAAAGAAGATATTGGAAACCAAAACACCTAATAACATTAGGTTACATTAATGGAAGCAGAGTATCCAGGACTAGGGAGCACTGTACTCTGTCCTGGTCAGACCACATCTGGAGTATATTGTTTCATTTTAGGTACTGCATTTTAGGAAGGACACTAATGAGCCTAAGAGCATCCAGAGAAGACCAACCAAGATAGTGAAGGGCCTCAAGATCATGAAACATGATGATCAGTTAAAGTTAATGGGGAGGTTTAGCCTGCAGAAGAGAAGTCTTAGTAGGGGAATATGATAACTGTCTTCCATTGTTTAAAGGGCTGTCATGCAGAAAAGAGATTTTATTGGTACTTCTTTACTCTGGAGGGGAGAGCTAGGAACAGTGGGTAGAAACTGTAGGGGCAGACAGGTTTGATGTAAGGAAAAACTTCTTAACAATTAAGGCAGTGGGTCTCCCTCAAACAAAAAAGGCTGGATGGCAGTTTGTGTTGTAGAGGGGATTCTTATTCAGAGTATAACTTGAAACAGATAGCTCTGAGATCCCTTCTTACTCTAGGATTCTGTGAATCTGTGACCTTGCTTCAAATCAGCCTCCAGAGATTAACATATCACAACAGCCAAATAAAAGAAGGCAAAATTGATTTTTTTTTAAGCACCATTTCTCAAAACCATGGTCTGGGACCTACCAGAGAGCCTCCCTGGAAACACCCTCCAGGCTTGCCCCAGTTTTGGTCTCACTCATTGCTGGATACTGAAGCATGACAAGTTTTCTGGAGAGAGGGAGACCCAGGCTTGGAAGGGGATGACAGAGGAAGGGGCCAGACTCACAAAACCACAGGAAACTAGAGATGGAAATGAACTAAATGACCATTTATTCCAACCTCCACATTTTATAAAGAAAACTGAGGCTTGGAGAAAGGAAGGGACTTCCCCCAAATCACCAAGATGATCATTAACAGAACTGAGATCAAACTCTAGGTTTCCAAGCCCTAGTGTTCTTTCCACTGCATACAAACTTGAAAGAGGGATGAATTTCTTCCTCCTTCCCCCACCCTCACCTCTTCTCTCTCTCTCTCTCTCTCTCTCTCTCTCTCTCTCTCTCTCTCCCCTTGCTCCCCTCTCTCTCTCCTTTATCTCTACTCTCCTTTTCCTCCTTCTCCTTCTTCTTTTCTCTCCCCCATAAAGAAAACATATTTCAAAACTTGAGAATTCTGATTAATGCAGTGACCAGCTATACTTCCAAAAGACTGATAATGAAGCATTCCACCCTCCTCATGATAGAGATGATGGATCCAAGATACAGAATGTTTAGTCATTTAACTGTGTCTGACTCTTTGTGACCCCATTTGGGGTTTTCTTAGCAAAAATACTGGAGCGGTTTGCCATTTTTTCTCCAGCTCATTTTACAAATGAGGAACTGAAGCAAAAAGGATTATGTGACTTGCCCAGGATTATACAACTAATAAGTGTCTGAGGTCAGATTTGAACTCAAGAAGATGAGTCTTCCTGACTCCAGGTCTGACCAGGACTCTATCTACTATGCCACCTAGCTTCCAAGATGGAGAATAGGACCTACATTTTTGGACACTGCCAATGTGAAGATTTCTTTTGCCTGACTCTGCATTATTTGTTACAACGGTTTTGTTTTTCTTTCTTTTTTTTTTTCCCAATTGGGGGATGGTAGAAGAAGGATGAGGTAGGGATAAGGTAGCAAAAGAAAAAAAAAAGAGGGTCATCAAGGCATCATTTTAAAAACTGCACAGAAGAGAACAGAAGACCAGAAAGAAACAGACAAGCAAGACATTTTTTGAAAGCTATAGGCTGAATTTATTATATTCTTAAAAAGAAAAATGAGCTGAACATAATAGAGATCTAAAATTTCATGTATTATACCTTTTTGTTTTACTATGCTTATGGAAATGATTGTTTTATTTCATGTTATGTTCAGAATAAAATAAATAATCTGTGTATATATATATATGTATATATATATATGCATACATATATATTTAAAAGTAACCATGGGCATATTTGTAGTTACAGGGAAAATTGCCCTTTCTCCTCTTAGTACTTCTCTTTCAGGATTGATTCTTTCTCACACACACATTTTTGGTTGATTTTACTCCAATTCCTGGTAAGTCCCCTTTTCCAACTTGGTGAGCTATTAGTTCGAAAACGTAATATTGAACATATAGGAATTCATACAGAAGTTAGTGATAACTTACTGTGTTTCCCCAACAATAAGACCTATCCCGAAAATAAGCCCTCCCCTTACTGTGTAAGATTCCTCTAAAATAAGCCCTCCCCAGAAAATAAGCCCTATTGAGATTGCTACTGTAGTGAAGGTGATCCCCTGCACTACAGGCTACATTACGGTACGCTCTGTATGCACCGTCTCCCCCCCCCCCCC
>NW_027185694.1:19723040-19739515 GCF_028583685.1 Petaurus breviceps papuanus | reverse complement strand
CCCCCCCCCCCCCGGTGAAACGCACACCGCGCTCCGAGCTGCATCCAATCAGAGCTGCAGCAGTGAGCGCTTCATCCTGTTCTTCCCCAGTGATTTGCTTATTGAATAAAGGTACATTTTTTTGTTCACATTTACCTGTTTACTAAAATTGCTGTCAATGTTCATTAAAATAAGCCCTCCCCTGAAAATAAGCCCTCTGGTGTTTTTCTGTCCCAAAAAAATAATAAGACAGTGTCTTATTATCGGGGAAACACGTTAGTAGTAAGGGAGGCAAAATGGAAATGGTTTTGATAATCATGTCTGATTTCTCAGTAGGCCTCTGTCCTATGAGAAAATTTTCTCTTGTTACAGAACATATTCTTTTATCAGAATAGACGGAAGGGTGCCTGGACCAAGGATTTTTGTTCCTGGCTGGCCCAAAGACTCTCCCTCCCTTTAGGTGCCAGATCTCCAAGGTCCATGCGTCTGATAATTCCCATAATGTCTGGTATACTTTCCGATCCTTAATCCCAAAGACACCTGGACCCCTTAGGTTACCTAATTGGTATCCCTGGCATTGCTTTCCCATGTCCCCTTTCTTTTTTTTGGGGGGGGTTAACAGTCTTGCTTTAATCAATCAAACATATCATTTACCTAGTTCAGGGGGGAAAGTCAGCATCCTGAACTTCAGAGTATACAGACAGAAGTTACAAAGCAGAAGTTAAAAGAAAACAGAAAAACATATCAAGTAGACAGGCCTCCAACTGTCCAATTATTACATCCATACCTAGTCCTGTGGCTGAATTCCGAACTCCTGGGTTCCTCCTCCTCCCACAGGAGGCAGCCACTCCTGGCTTCTGCTCCAGTCCCAATGCAGGCAGCTCACCATTCCTGCTCTCAGCTCAGTGAGGTCAGCATGTAGGCTGTTCTCTCCTTCTCCATGGCTCCACAGTCACAGCTACCACAACTGGGAAATAAACAATTATTCTAGCCCCCATACTTTCCTTTTACTCTGCAGATCCTGTTTGTGATGCCATTTGTAGCAGCAAGCACCCCAGCATACCCAGGGTGGCTGCCAACACAGGTTCTTAGATCTACTTTTCTAAAGGAAAGCAACTCAAAATGGGTTAACAGTCTTGCTTAATCAATCAAACATATCATTTACCTAGATCATGGGGAAAGTCAGCACCCCAAACTTCAGAGTATACAGAGGTTACAAGCAGAAGTTACCAGAAGACAGAGAAACAAACAGATCAAGCAGACAGGCCTCCAATGTCCAACCATTCATCCTTACCTAGTCAGTTACCAGAGAGGGAAGCATCAACATCTGGGTTTTTCAAAGTTGGGGGGCTCTCAACGGCTGTCCAGAGTCTCGTCTGGTCAAGCAACACAACGCTTTTCAAAGTGAGCCCCCCCATGTCCCCTTTCCATATAAACCCCAGCACCTTCCTCGGTTTCTCACAGGTTCCCTTAAGGACCCATGCCGACTTCTGCTAAAGTGTTACAATAAACTTTTTGCCACTTGACTAAGAGATTTGGGTGTGTGAATTCATTCCAGATGACCCTGCCTGGCCATTCTTTGGTCTCAGCACCACAAAGCCTCTTCAATGTCTACTGGAGAAATTAAAAAAAAATAATTATAGGCAGTAGAATTGTTTCAAATCTACTGAAAGTATTGATCTGCATGTTCTCTTTTTAAAATTGATGTTCTTTTTAAAAACTTTGAACAGTGATTTAAAAATCCATTCCCATGTCTCAATGGCTGACACCCCAACAGAACTCTCCCTTATAGTAAACAAGTATCAAAACAAATCAACACATCCCTCTCAGATAAAGTATGCCTGCTTCTACACCTGTACTCCATCACCTCTCTAAGGAGGATGCTCTCACAACAAATAGTGGATAAAGTCAAAACACATTTGGGTCTATTTTACTCCAATTCCTGGTAAGTCCCCTTTTACTGAGTTTTACTGAGTTTCTCCTACTCATTACAGATAAAGCTTCACTTTAGCCACATTCTTAGTAATGAAGGCCTGCAAGGCTACTGCTTTTCCTAACCCAGGTTTGTAGCAGCAAGCACCCCAGTGTCCCCAGGGTGCCTGCTCACACAGGTTCTTGGATCTGCTTTGTTAAAGGAAAGCAACTCAAAATGGGTTAACAAGCTTACTTTAATCAGTCAGACATATATCGTTTACCTTGTTCAGGAGAAAAGGTTGGACCAATATTCCACAAACCCTAGCTTGTAATTCGGTTTAGGAATGGGGGCAGGTTGTTAAAAGAGAAGAGCAAGAGCCTATTCTCGTTCCTCAACTTTCACGCTTTCACAAAGTGCAGCAATTTGGATTAAGGATCAAAGACATGGCTGCTATACATCTCCTCTCACTCACTCTCCAGGAAAACTAAGGATAAACCTACAAGCAAAGTCTCTACTCAGACCCCATCTCCCCTCATTCCTGTCTTCTTTCACTTACACTCCATAAATATGGAAAGGCCTACAGTACTCAAGGAAAACCCACCTTATTATGGGTGGGTTCAAAGAATATTGGTAATTTTTTCTTAAAGGATATATGAATGGGTTGGTTGCTGGAACTTGGAGATAACATGAGAAAGGATAGGGGCCACATCAGGAATCACCAAACTTGGGCTTGACTGAAATTGCAGAGATCTCTTGGGCCTCAGGAAAGGCAGCATGGTGTCCTAGACTGGACCTGGACTTAAAGGACCTAGGTTCAAGCTATGATTCTCCCACTTACTATATGTTCTTAGACAAATATAGACTTAACTCCTCTGAGCCTTTGTTTCCTTATCTATAAAATAAGGATGATAACATTTGTACTGCCTCTCTCATTGGATTATTGAGGCTCCAGCAAGACAGATAAGTGTGAACTAGCATTATTATTGATTTCTTTACTCTTTGCCACTTTTCTTCACCAATTTCAGTCCCAAGTAACCTTTTACATTCTCTTCTCCATTTTCTCTGTGTCAGAGATTCTTTTTTTTTCTTTTTTGGAGGGGGGAGGGCAGGGCAATTGGGGTTAAGTGACTTGCCCAAGGTCACATGGCTAGTGTTAAGTGTCTGAGGCCAGATTTGAACTCAGGTCCTCCTGACTCCAGGGCCGGTGCTCTACTCACTGCACCATTCTAACACCCTGTGTTAGAGACTCTTAACCTTTCATTTGTCTGTTTCATTAACTTTTGGGGCAGTCTGGTGAAGTCTATGAACCCTTTCTCAGAATATTTTAAAATGCATAAAATAAAATCTATAGGATTACAAAGGAAATCTATATATTAGTTACAGGAATATATGTGTATATATGTGTATATGCAAGTACATGCACATGCATGTACATGTGTGTGTGTGTATGTAAAACAAGTTTAAACTCCAGGATTAAGATCCCTTCCTCTAGATCAACTCATCACACTTCTCAGTAGTCAGAGCCCAGTTTTCTTTTCATTTGATAATGAGAGGTACTCAACAGGAAGGTTTAAAAAGAGCAAGTTGTTCAAAGTACTTAGGAGCTGGTGTTTTTTAACTGAATTCAAAGTGTTTTAAGTATACATTTTGGCCTATTTGCAAAGTAGTCTTACTCATGTACTCCAAATATCATTACCTAAAAACTAATATACTCAGTTATACAAATGTAGATAGGCACTAATCATTCCACTCCTCTTTCCAAATATTTTTAAAATCACTTTAAATACTTTTATAATTACATCTTTCCATAATTTTTCTGGACATTAGTGTCACATAAACTTCTGGAGGGGAGATCTTGATCCACCGAACTTCTCTATTCCCCAATGCCCACTCTTTTCAGCTCTAATCCATGTTGACTATGTGGGGTTCCATGCCAGATCTAGCTCCATGATCATTTTCTCCCTTTTATAAACTGATACTGTTTTCAGGGAAATTTGCATGATCATTCATGTCATCTTGATTACTGATGTTGAGAAAGTAGTGAGATACAAAGGAGAGATTTAGAGTCATAAGACCTGGGTTCACATCTTGACTGTCACTTCCTATCTATGTGACCTTGGGCAAGAAATTTCTCTGGGCCTCAGTCTCTCCATCTGTAAAACAAGGAAGTTGTATTAGGTAACTTCTACGGTCCTTTCCAGCTTTGTATCTATGCTCCTGTAATCAAATAAGTCAGATAATTAGTCTTTCCTCATTGTCAGTTATAGAATAACATATCTTACATAGCACAACAAAATAAAGGGACCATAGAAGTATTGGAGAGGCAGCACAGTATCATAAAAAGAACACTAGACTTGGGAATCAGAAAACCCAGCTTAGTCATGGTTCTAGCACTTACTGTCTTACTTACTGACTGTCAGTTAAATCACTGAACCTCCGGTTTCTTTATCTGCAAAATGGGCCTAATAATCCTCACTGGATTATTGTAAGGAAAATACTTTGTGAACTATAAACTATAAACATGAACCATTAAAATTGTATTATTGTATTTCTGTGACATACTATAATAAATAACATGATTAGCAGCACCATAGCACCTGCTTCCATATTATTAAATCTTGGTTAGTATATCAAAGAGTAACCATGGCATATATGGTATGAATTGATAGAAAAAGTTTTTAAATGATTCATATTTGATTTGGGAATGTATTTTTATGCTTACATTTGAATATGGTATCTCAATTCTGAGAATTCACAATATTCAAACTAAATAATGAACTAACATGGAAAGAGCTAACTAACTCAGGAGGAACTGGAAGTTGACTACTCAGAAGCTCTCAGAATGATGCCAATCAAGCATTAGGTTAAAGTAAAGGTGACAGTCCTAAAGTTGCAAGAAACCTTAGTGGTTCCATTATCCTCATCTTTGCCTTCCTTCCCTACCCTTCCCCACCTTGGACTTTGCTCCTGGGTTGCCTGACTCTAATAGATGAGTGTTTGCTTTGCCTTGATATGAAACAGGCCTCCAAGCCTAGTCACTTCTTTACTATGCCGTCTGTCTACCTCTGCCCTAACCCACCCCCATCCCTACCCCACCTAATCTTTTCTGTTCTCCTTTACCTGTTATTCTGCCTTTAGAAGGTAGTTCCTTAAAAGAAAGGATTGTCTTGGTTGCTTTTATTTCTATTCCCAATGCCTTAATAGGGCTCAGCACAGTGTAAATTCTTAATAATTCATCTAATCTAACATTTCCTATAAAGCATGGCATATAAATTATAGGTATAACTCATATAAGTTGGCAGCTTATATATAGGCATAACAAGTCATATTAGGGGTAGCTAGGTGGCATTAGAGTATACAGAGCATGTGTTCAGAAAAATTTGAGTTCAAATTTGACCTGATACTTATTAATTGTAATATTGGACAAGCCCCTTAACCTCTCTCTGCTTCAATTTACTCACCTGTAAAATACAGGAATAAAAGCACCTACCTTCCAGTGTTGTGAGGATCAAATGAGATATTATTTGTAAAAGTCCTTAGTGAAGTGTCTGGCCCATATTCCCTTTCTTCCCCACCCACCCCACCCTGCTCCAATATATAGTAGAATTTTTAGAATAACATCTCTAACAAATGATCATCTCTGCTTCAATATATTTAGTAACTGAAAGACAACTAATTCCTGGGTAGACCCAAACATCTCTTTCTAGCTGGAGCTGCTGGTTTTCATAATGGATCAATATTTATCCTCCTATAACTTTTAGTCACTTTTCCCTCTTCTGTCCTTTGGAACAATAAATAGATCTACTTACTCTTCTACACAACAACATTTCAAGTATTTGAAGATAGCTAGTATGCCTCTCCATAGGAATCTTTTTCTTTATCCAGGCTAGACATCCTCTATTAATTCAGAATTCCCCCTATGGCATGGTTCTCAAACTGTGCTTGTCACTCTCCCCTAAACAAACCTCAGTTTATCAGTGCTTTTCCTAAATTGTGGCATCCAAAGTTTAACATGATACTATTAATTCAGTTTTACCAAGAAAGCAGAGTGTGCCTATTACTTTCTGTGATCTGGATACTACTTAATTCAGCCTACATTACGTTATACAGATAAATCATAGATGCCTCTCCTCAGGTTGGGAGGTAAATTTATATTTACATACTTTCGTTTTTGTTTTAAGTGTCATGGTTTAATGTTTTTTTCCTATCACTACTGCTGGGTCAGAGCAATGGCTCCCTAGCCTCAGCTGAAATGCTCAATTAAAAAAAGGTATATTTTGTTTTTGTTGTTTTCTGCTTTTTTAAAAAGTTGACTTAAAGGACACTGAAAATTTCAAGCTATGTTCAAAAGCAGTCATGGAATTTTAGAAAGGAAAGGAACTTTAGACATAATTTTAACCAACCCTTTCACTTAATAAGACTATTATACAGAAAGTACAAGGCATTTTGCCTTATGTGAAATGCCTTTATAAGGCATTAAATAGGTATAAACTATTATTATCATTACTGTTGTTACAGATGAAGGTACTAAAGCCCGGAGAGATTTAAGTGATTCAACCAAGGACACACACAAATGTTTTGAAAACAGATTTATCATTTACTATATTACCGTGAATGGGATGAAAATAGTTTTGTTTCTTTTGTTGTGGCAAGCAGGAGTAGGTGGAGTTGATACTCAATTAGAACAAAACAGCTGTCCTATGTACAAGGCATTCTGGTGGATGCTAGTCCTTTTGTTCTGCAAAAGAGGGGTCCAAAAGTGAATAATCTGAGGACCACCGGCTGACTAAAGCACCTGTCAATGTTAATAAAAAAAAGAATTTCATTAAGAAGAGTACACAATATAGGTATATCTTTAAGCAAATACAATATATAGACATTTAGATTTATTTTTAAAAAGTTAAATGACAGGGATTGAGGGGGAGCATTCACATTAAGAAAACACACAACCTTCCTTTAAATGGCAAACTCTACTAGCAAAGGTTAAAGTAATTTGGCTTTACATGAAATTTTTGAATTTCACACACACCACCATACAAAGAGGGAACTATTCAATTGCATCTGAGTAAAAATATCTGAATAATTTGGAGCTGAGGACAATCCCCACATGATTAATCCAGAAATGGCTATATTCCTTTGCTTCTCCTTTGACTGCTCTTTAAGACAAGACCTTTCAAAACACAAACTTCTGAGATGCTCCATTCTCACAGAACCAAGAAAAAGGGAAGTCATAACACTGGTAAGGAGTTGAAGGGATTCATTGATGAAAAAAAGATCAAAGAAGCTGAAAAAGTAGTGTAACTCCTAAAGTAAGAAGGGAAGACCCCACAATTTGTCCTCATAAAAATGATGCCCTAAGAGCACTTAATAGCTTACAAATCTGTTTCCTTGCAATAGCCCTGTAAGGCAGCTATAAGATATTATCCCTATGTAACAGTGTGGGGAAACCAGAGCTCAGACGGTGAGGCTATTTGATCAAAGATAATTTTTAAGTGGCTGAACCAGGGTTTGAACCCTAAATCTTCTGATTCCAAGGCTAGAATAACTACTATACCATACGGCTTGTCCGATCCCCTTTGAGAAGCCATATCCTTATTCCAATAAAGCTGCTCAAAACACTTTTAGCAAATCCCTCTTTGGGTACCTCATTCAAAACACACACACACACACACACACACACACACACACACACACAGAAAGTTAGTCTTATTCCATTTTACTTATTTACTTATTACTTCCTAGTCATACCTTATATTTTGAACCCAAGTGGTCACAACCTGATTCGTGGCTCAGAATAACTTTTGATTTTTTCCAAAAACCAAACCCACATTCAAGGGATGATTGGGATATTCAAAGTATTATGTGATCAGCTCTAAACCCAGTTCCGAAAGAAGAGTTCCACATATGCCCTGAACAATAGCAGCATCAATGAAATATGTTTGTAGCTTCCAAGTTGAAAGTTCCAACACTCACTGTGAACTCAAAGCTGTGGCCCGATTGTTTAAACAACAAATGACTTACATTACTTTGTCGTCATTTATCTCACTTAGTTTTTGACTAGGGCAGCAGAATGATAGCTTGTAAATATCTGAAAAATAGAAATATCACCAAAAAATGATATTACTGAATTGGAACTAGGTAGGCTAGAGAATGGCATGTCCACCACCTGGGGATCTACCCCAGAATGTAAAAGAAACAAAATGGTATTAAAAGGACAATGGAAGAGTTTTGTTAGAATCAATGACAAAACTTAGCCCCGTTAGTTTTTTCTTATCAAGCTAATAGCATTTACCTTGAAAAATCCATCTGATGTATTGACCAACCAACACAAATATAAAATTCGTTCATAAATCTGAACTTTAAACTTTATCTTTCCACTGCCCAAAGCACTTAAAATTCTAATCTTGTTCACCAAGGTTCTATCTATTTCCAACTAAAGTGGTATTCTCAGTCAACTTAAAAAAAAACATATCCTTTATTTATTTAGTCCTAATGCTTCTTTGCCCACCTATCCCACAACACAACCGTAAGAAACACAATGGCATTAAAAAGAGAGGAATAGAACAACTTTGTGGGAATTAATAATGAAAGGCCACTAATGTATCTTTTCTCTTCAGGCTGTTGTCATTAACCCTGGACAATTCATCTTTTAACTAACACCAACACAGATATAAAATATTTCTTTTTATACAACGAACATTAAACTTCATCTTTACATTTCCCAAACCATTCTGTCTTCAGATTCTAATTTTGTTCACTGAGTTTCTGGTTAGTTCCATTCATCTTGGCATCTTCTGCCAACCCAAAGAACATAGTCTTCACTTCTGTGGTCTTAATGCATGTGAATTTTTTGATGGTAACTGAAGTATTATTTATCACTAAAACATTTCCCACACTTGACACATTTGAAGGGTTTCTCTCCTGTGTGGATTCTCTGGTGAGTTATCAAGTGTGAACTTCGACTGAAGCTTTTTTTACATACAGCGCACTTAAATGGCTTTATTCCTGTGTGGGTTCTCTCATGATTAACAAGGCCTGAGCTGCGACTAAAACTTTTATCACACATTGTGCATTTATATGGTTTTTCCCCTGTATGTATTCTCTGATGAGTAACGAGGTTTGAACTGCAGTTGAACTTTTTCTCACACATAAGACATTTATAAGGTTTTTCTCCAGTATGGATCCTCTGGTGTGTAAGTAGATGTGAACTCCGACTGAAGCTCTTTTCACAGTTGTTACATTTATGAGCCTTCTCTCCTGTATGAATTTTTTGATGGGCAGCAAAATTTGAATTCTTAGTGAATCTTTTCTTATATATGAGACATTTATAAGGTTTTTCTTCAGTATGAATTTTCTGATGGTGAATCACATCTGAGTTCCAAATGAATTTTTTGCCACACTGATTACATTTTGTGGGGTTTCTCTCCTGTGTGAATTTTCTGATGTGTAATAAGGTTTGAAAGTTTACCAAAACCTTTCCCACAGTCAATGCACTTATAGGGTTTCTGTCCAGTATGTGTTTTCTTATGCCTAGCAAGATGTGTTTTCTGAGTGAAGTTTTTGCCACATTCAGTACATTTATGAGGTTTCTCTCCAGTATGAATTATCTGATGAATTAAAACATCTGATTTTTTACTAAATCTTTTATCACATGTTGAACACTTGTAGGGTCTTTCCCCTGTATGGGTTCTCTGATGCTGTATAAGTTTTGATTTACAAATGAAGCTTTTTACACACTTACCACATTTATTAGTATTGTCTACTAGGTGGATAGTCTCATGGTGGATGAGATGTGTTCTTTGACTGAAGTTTTTTCCCCAATTAGCACATTCATATGTTTGGGATTTCTTATGTATTCTCTCGTGTGCAACAAGGTTGGATCTCCAAGCAAAGCTTTTCCCACAAGCATCACATTTATATGGCTTTTCACCTGTATGGACTCTCTCATGAGCACTGAGATTTGACTTCTTACTGAAGTCTTTCTCACAGACGCTGCATTTATAGGGTTTTGTTCTTGTGTGGCTTCTCTGGTGTGAAACAAGATATGATTTTTTGATGAAGGCTTTATCACACAGAAGACATTTAAAGGATGTTGGTGCTGACTTTTCTTGGAGACAAGAGATTCTAGTTTCTACAAAGTGGGAAAGTTCTTCAAAGTGAGTAGAATTTTCAATAGTAATCAAAAGACTTATAAATCTCTTTTCTTGAGGTATGGATATACCTACGCTTTTCTGATCAGGGAATATTGGTTCATTCTCACAATCCCTCCCCAATTTAGGATGCAGGGAAATGTCTCTTTTGTACCATTCCAAAGGCACTGCTTCTAGTTCCCCATTTTCTGGATTTCTTTGTTGAAAATTTTCCTCTTCCTTTTCACTGTTGTCTCCTGCTGACACAAAGAGAGAATCCAAACACCACCCTCTCCCCATGTGATGTCCAATACGGAGACAAAAAAGTCTGCAAGTGAGTTCTAATTATGTTGAATACTGACAATATTTGGGTAGAGTTAGAGGACAATATTTGGGAAGGACCAAGTTCTTCCAGCTGCAAAATCATCTGGTTAGGACTGGGATTTAGTTACTCTCAAAGAAGAAAAGAGGAAAGAGGCATATACCCTCCACTTTCCCCCAAGGGAAATAGTACACTTATTTTTCTTTAAGATAAACTATTAGCATTATATAAATGTGAACTATTATTCATGGGAACACCAGCTTGTGGATTTATTTCTAGTAGAGGGTCATAGTTACCAGATTTCATTAGCAATCTTCTCTTGGGGACATGAGAAACCCCAATGAGGGTCAGAGAGTAAGTAGTTAAGAGTCATCATCTCTGGGAGAATATGGAAATACACAGCTTGACCTAGCAGGATAGGGTGCCTGACTTGAAGTCCGGAAGACTGGATTCAAACCCCACCTCAGAAACTTACTTGGTGTTTGACCCTGTGCATAGTGGTGCCTCAGGTTCCCCATACGCAAAATGAGAAAATTGGGCTTAATGAATTCTAAGGTTCCTCCTAACTCTAAATCTAGGATCCTATGATATCTGTAAAGATTTTCAAAACACCTGTGCAATTGGACCATGGGATAGCCTGTATTTATTACATGAAGGATGAACTCATAATGTTTTGAGTCCCCTTAATAAAAGAAAGATGGGGAAGGATACGTTCATAGTGCTAGTGTTTTCTCATATTCATAATACTTCCCTCTTATAGAGCTAAACATATTAAGGACTTCAGGTTAAATTCTCCAAGTAAAACCCTATGAACCCTCTAGTTCTTAAAATTATTGTTTTTTTAAATCCCCAGCTCAAACCAATAAATTATTTGTGATGATTAATCATTTCAGATCAGAAATTGGTGAGGGAGATGGTAGAACATTGATAGGATGATTCTTTTTTTCCTCCTCTTTAAGCCAAGGTCCATCACTAGATGACAATGAAGTTTTTGCCCCTTAAATAATATCATCTATTACGGGTTATGACCTACATTATTAGAAAGATTACTGATGAAATAATGAATTTTGAATAATTAGGGAAGAACCAAAGCTTATATATATATATATATACACGTATATATATATATAAATACATAAATATATGTAATACCCTCTATCATTAGACCCCACCTGATACAATCAAAACACCAAGGCACACTGAACACTTTCAACTATCCCTTTATCCTTATCTAACTATTCTTTTATTCATATTTCATCACTCAATTCCAAGCTCTGGCAGCTATAAATAAAATTGATTTTAGTCTAATCAAGCTAGAAATGATCCTACCATTACATACCTCATCTAACTCCCTGGATATAAAAAAACTAGTAAAGGAATTGAGTGGGATCTGTGGTATAAAAATTCTCTAGGAAAGTTTAACTGGAGAGTATAGAATATTTGTCTTAACTAGTTTTACCTCATTCAACAGCACTAAAACCACTCTTTTTTCTCAATATTTTATTTTCATCTTTGCCTCTAGTCTCAGAGGAAGAGCTGTCTGTCTGTCATCTTCTCTAGAGCCAACCTTCCCCTCTGCTCCCATCCATACTTTAGCTATCATTCCTTTTCCTTTAAAGGACTTTTCTCTTGTGCTTTTTCCCTTCTCCAGTATTGTCAGTTTTCCCCATTTATAGACACTTTTTATTTTGCCCTCAAACATATGTAGGTTTTTCTTTCCCTCCAAATAAAACTAAACTTCTTGAACTGGACTAACTCCATCACTTCCATTTCTTCATTATCTATTTCTTCCCTAAACCAGTGACATTAAAAAAAATTTTAATGCTACTGAATCAGCCCTTTTGTAGGTTATGATGACCACTTTCAGATAATCACCCTTTCTCTCTCCTTGAGTTCCCTGTTACATTTAATGCTACTGGCCATCCTTTTTTTCCTTAAAATTCTTTTCTCCCTTAGTTTCTCTGATACTACACTACTCTCCTTTTATTCTTACTTTTTCAATAGGTTAGAAGAGGACTAAAAATCATTTAGTCCATTCCTTTCATTTTACAGATGAGGAAACTGAAGTCAAGGATGGTGGTGATGAAATGACTTGCCTATGGTCACACAGCAAATAAATGGCAGAGCTAGGACAACCCCACATCTGCTAACCCCAAGAACAGTGACCTTTTAATTATACCATTCTACCAGTCTCTTTTTCCACACCCCAACCCCTAACTGTTGGTATTTCCCTAAAGCTCATTCTTCAATCTTCTTTCTCTTTTTATTTTCTTCGTCATCTCTTTCTCACTTGAGTGCTAATGACTCCCCAAACCCTAGTTGATCCTCTGACAAAATTATCAGTTTCATATTTCCAAGTGTCTACTGGAAAACACTGACTTGGATGCCCATCTACCTCAAACCCAAGTTATCTAGCAGATTATACAGAACTCGTCTTCCCTCTTCTCAATTTTCTCTTTTCAGCTAATTATAGAACCAATGACTTAAGCTCATCATACCAACCACTTTCATTTTTTATATTAACTGTCAAACCCCTGTGATTCTTCAAAATCTGAATCTTTCTAGTCCCACTACTAGGTCCAAGATTTTATTACCTCATATTTAGATTACAACTTCTTCTTACCTGGCATACCTCTTCTAGTCTCTGTCCCTTCAATCCAACATCCACAGCACAAATACTTCTAAAATAATGACATTCACCATGTTATTGTCGAACTCAAAAACATTCAATAACTTTCCATTGTTTAATATATTGGGCCCTAACTCATCCTAACATTCATAGCTACTGGCAATCTGGCTTTTCTGTTACTTCACAATCACTCTTCTCCTGTGAATATTTTTTAATCTAATCAGACCCACCTCCTTAATGCCTAATGCCATGATCATGGCCATGATCCCATATTCATGTATTGGATCATTCTATTCCTGTAACTGCTCTAGCTATCCAAATTCAACTTATCTTTTATGCCTGCTTGTATCACTTCCTCAATGAAACCTGCCTTAATCATTCCATCAATTTCTTCTTTTTATGATGTCAATTGCACTTACTATCTAATTAAAATATTTTGGCACTTGGTTGTATTCTATTTAGTTCTTTATTTTATACTGGCTTTTTATTTTTTTTTTGAGTCTTCCTAACAAAACTAAAAGCAACTTGTCATATATTTCTTTTTTATTTCCCATTGCAAACAGTAGATACTTAATACATATGAAATGAATTAAATTCATTGCCATTGCTTCATGTTTTTATTGCTTTGTGTTTTAAACATCATAAATAATAGTATTTGTAACTTGAGGACATTTTAAGTAAGATATAATGTAGTAATATTAAATAAAAACCTATAGATATTCCCTCACTTTAAGGAAACTCAATTTTAAAAACCCAAATTTATTTTTTTTAAAAAGATACATCGTAGGCTTTTTATTCATATTACAAAAGAATTTTTGTTTTGCTAAAGTATTCACTCAAGAGTTGGCTTAAGTAACCAGTTCCAATGATGTTTTATAGGCTTGAAGTAGATGGGGAACAAAAACAAAAACTCCCCACAAATAAACATTCAAAATGTCTGGATTTTTTTGAAGATGGTCAAAGAAAGTAACATTGTAAGAAGTAAATAATAACAATAAAGGCCAAGCCTCTCTGAATGTGGAATGGCACATCATAAATATCTCTGGGTACTTGGTCAAGAACATTTGGAAACAAGAATACCTGTAGGAGAGAGAGGTACAGAACTATCATAGGGATACACACCAGTGCCTATCAACCAAAAATGGTAACACATGACACCCCAACTGAAGAAGCTTCTGCAGTCAAGGCCCAGTTTTCACTGGTCTTTGTTTTCTCATTTTAATATAGTAGCATAATATCTCATCTCTGTCATATACTTGCTGTGTGACCCTGGGCAAGTCACTTAATTTCTAATTATCTCAAACTACTCTCTAAGACTTTAAGCTGCAGAACAGCTGACAATCTGCATTGGTGGACAGAGTTTTCTCATCAGGAGTTCCTTACACCACTGAAATCACAGGTCAAGACAAAATGTTATGCATTCTCTTCTGTTATTTTCCTAGAGATGATGCAACTCTGGAAATTTATCCCAAGTAATATACTCAGTTTTCTACTAATTTATTTTTAAAAAATCAAACCACAAATAAAAAATCCCTCTGATTACAGTCCTATGATCCCAGGGGAACTTACTATATAGAATAAAGTATATAAAAACTTCTTTCTCTTCAGGAAACTAGTTTATAAGCTGATTGAGAATGATGTTCTTTTCCAAAACTATTAAAGTTCAGATCCCAAATTGCCCTGCAATTTCTGATGCACCAGGACTGTTCAATACAGAAGGCCTTACCAAATGAGATTAGATCCTTGCAATTCTTCGGCAGAGATTCCCAGCAAAGAGCATTCTGAGAAGGTTCCAGACTCACACATTCCTCTCTGGAGAAATAGACAGCTAAATCCTCGAACATCAAAGATGCCTGAAACAACATGAAACCCCCCACCCAACCCCTACCTGACTTAGTACTTCATGGAGGGAAATCCATTTAAGCCAGTCCCTCTTTTCAAAATATCTTTTTATATCACCTTCATTCATAAATGTAGCTTCCCATACCCAGTCCACTATCCCTTGTTACAAAGAATTTTTTTTTTAAAGAGATACAAAACACTTTGGCAAAACCAAGACATTAGCCATATCTGACAGCAAATGTAGTCTTCTATATCCTTAGTCCCCATCTCTGCAAAGAAGGGAGGTGTTCCAGCCCTGGAGTCAGGAGGACCTGAGTTCAAATCCAGCCTCAGACACTTAACACAAAAACTAGCCATGTGATCTTGGGCAAGTCACTTAACCCCAACTGCCCTCCAGAAAAAAAGAAGGGAGGTATATTTTCTTAACTCTTTTCTAGCTTCAGGCTTGGTTATTATAATTAAAAGCATTTTGTTTTGCTTTTTTCCTCTGTTTACAATGCTGTAGTCACTGATTTGCCTAGAACACTTAAAGGTTAAGTGATTTCCAAAGGGCACACATCCAGTACAAGTAAGTATGTTTGACCCCAGATAGTCATTAAGCCATGCTGCCTTTCAAATATTTGAAAAACAGCGATCATACTCTTGCAAGTCTTTTCTGAATGCTAAAAACATAAAGTTTACTCAAGCAGTTCCCATGTGGCAAATGCCTCATGCCTAACATCCATCATTTGCAAAATAAGTAATCTGGACTAGATAACTCTAAGATTCCTTCCAGCTCTATGATCTCATATGTAACATACATGTTTATACATGACGAAGTAAATAATCAGTATGTTCAAATGATACCCATAAAAATCACTCACCTGTGCCTAATGGTATCCAAATCATTCAGCAGTACTATTGTACATATGTTGTAATATATTATAATTAATTTCACAGTTCATAAGCTCATAAAAACAGAACTGGAAGGGACCTTAAAGGTCATCTACTGTAACTCTCTCATTTTATTATTTTTTAATTTTTTTGCTTTTTGGAGGGCAATTGGGGTTAAGTGACTTGCCCAAGGTCACACGGATAGTTTTTGTGTTAAGTGTCTGAGGCCGCATTTGAACTCAGATCCTCCTGACTCCAGGGCCAGTGCTCTACTCACTATGCCACCTAGCCATCCCACTCATTTTATTGATAAGGACAAAGAATCAAAGAAAAGGCCACAAAATTAGTAAGCAAAAGGAAATATTTTTGGATAGCATGGGGTAAAATATACATTTCAAACTTAATATTAGATTTATTGTTTGGATATATCTGAATTCCACAATAAAAAGACTAAAAGGGGAGAGTTTGCTGAGAAATTTGGACAGTGTCCCTCACACAAGCTAGGGGAGAGCTCTCAGACTCAGAGGGGCTGTAAGGGTTATGGTATTTAAAGATCTTCCATGCCCCATTGGACTTGCTGACGTAGTAGGAAGGGGCGGAGCAAGAGGAAGAGGAAGCCAAGCTGGAGTTCCTGCGATGGCTGGCGGTGGCGGCGACGGCGGCGGCAGTAGCAGGGGCAGCGGCAGCGGCAGCGCGAAGCCCTTTTTGAGATAGCCAGAATTTCTGCTAAGGACTCCTGCTGAGGACTGCCAGGGGTCGGAGCTGCTGGGAGCGCGCTTCCCGGAC
>NW_027185694.1:19680221-19723030 GCF_028583685.1 Petaurus breviceps papuanus | reverse complement strand
CTGGGTGGTTGCTGTGAGTGGGGAGAGGAGGACCTTTGCCTGAGGTAGCCTGTTCTGTTTTAAAGGCTTGAAAATGTGGGTGCTTTCTACTTTATCTACCTGTGCCAATGTCATAACTACTCTGATGGCTTTTACTTTCTGGTTTTGGGACTCAGTCTTTTGGTATCTTAATAAATTTTCCAGCTTATTCCCCCATATGGCAAGCATGATGTATTTTGTGATGGATAATTATATCAGCATATTTGTAATCTCCATAGGCATTGTGAATATGGCATTGCTGATACAGGGGCATCTGGTAAAGGTTTTCCCTTTAGGCCCTTTCTTAGCCTAGATTCCTTATCAGCAAGAAACACTCAGATGTTAGTTCCTTAAGAACAAATTTTATGGAAAAGAAAGACTCTAACTCAAACCTTAAAGCTTTTCCTATTTATCCCAGAATGGGGAAGGGAGAGAGAGAAAAGGCACAAAGAACAACGAAATTAGATTAATGCTAATGCCCCAATCTCTTGCTAAGCATGGAGTTCTGAGAAAATGTAATAACTTTGACCATAAAAGAGGGATTAATTTCAGTGTTCCTTGGGAGCTGACTATGTTCTGAAACAAAGGATATGCTTTCAGAAGGAAGCATGGACAATACATTACCTGGGAACCAGCAGCATGGATAGAAGCCATTTATTTCCTGATCTCTGATGCTCCCCTTGAAGAATTCACCTAAGAGACAAGTTCTATTCATAGTTATTAAAGTTACTCTGCTCATAATATACCAGACACTACAGGAGGAGCTGCAATTGGGGAAGAGGGGGGAGATGGAGGGGTGAAGGAGCCTCCAGTGATAGTTCCCACATTACTAAGGCTGCTGAAGGGCATGGGGTAGTACCCGAATGATGTGGCTACAATTTCCTCCGGAGGAAAAAGATCTGAGACAACAGCACATAGCTGGCCACCCACCACTGTGAGCACCTGTTCAGAGGGATAAGCAAGTGAAAATGCTGTCTTTAACTCGATCAGGAAGCAAAGCTAAGGATATAGCTACTGACCTGCAGTGAAATCTCCAGCTTGTGTCCTCCAATTTTAATAGAGTGATTCTGTGATCATCCTCAATGTCTATTGGTGTGCTGATCGATATTCTACAAGATTCTTATTTTCCTTTTCTAATCATTTGTCACCCTCTGGCTCCAGAGACCTCAGTTTACTGTTCTATGAATAACACAGCAAAGGGAATGGAATTAGGTCCTTAAGGTACCTTTCTTAAAGGAAGAAGCTTTCATTTGGGATGTTACCAGTCAAAGATGATCATATGGACACTTAATATCATGATGTTATCATGAAATCTTTGAGGTTTTTTTTTTCAGGGTCTGCTACCTTTGTGAAAATAGTGACAAGCTGTTGAAAATTTTCTGGCTATGAAAGGCTTGAACTCACCCTGGACAAAATCTGCTGTGCCAAACTGGTTGCAGTTAAAATCAACAGACGGTCAGGAAAATTTGGCCTTACAGGAAGGGCAGGCACAGGTGTTGGTGTTAAACCTGTGGAGCAAAGGAGAGGAGGGTGGGCAGGTGTCGCTGGCAGCTCAAGCTCCCTGCATCGAGGCCTCAGGGTGAGAGCCGCGGCCCAGGTGAAAGAGGCAGCACTCAGGCCTTCTCCCAGCGAGTAAGTGTTCGCCTCCCGAAGCTTCCTTCTCTTAGACCTGGCCCCTCTTCTCCCTCCTCGCACTCCCTCCGCCCTCACGCGCTCTCCTCTCCGGAGAGCCTTCCTCACCCAGATCTGGACCGCTCAAAGGATCTCTCCCCACTTCGGCCTGCCGCTCCAGGTGGGGGACGGGGTTCCCCCAATCAAGGGCTGAGAATGCTTGTCGCCTGTAGCCATCTTTATTTTCCCCCCTTTCCTTAAAAAAAAAAAAAATTCACAACCAATCATCGTCCTCAACTCGGACTCCCCGCAGCCCATCCAGTCTGGGATGCAAAGTTTGTCTCTAGGGAACCGACAGTGGGGAACCCAAAGCCGCGTGGCTTCATGGGAAATGTAGTTTCCAGAAGTCCCTAAAAGCTTAGACGCAGACAATTGATTGCAGTGTCAGGGTCTTGGGGGTAGAGATGGAAAGGGAAACGAAGGGGAAAGTGCCCAAAGGATGCTCCTCACCAGAAAATGGGGAAGAGAAAGAAGAGGAACCGAAATTACCTTTTGTTTCACGGATACTGCGAATGGGAGATGTTGAACCTTCCCCAGAGTATTTGTGGACCGGAACCAAGGGTGCTGACAATAGTGGCAGAGTTTTCCTAATGAGGTTTCCAGGATTAGAGGAATAAGAAGAGTGAATTTGGGGTAGGTGTTATAAGGAGGACAGGGACTATCAAACACACCTGCCTACACTGCAAGCTTCATTTAAAAGGGCTGTTTTTAAAAAAATTACATTTTGACTTCCGAGTTGTCTCCCTCCCGACCCCATATTTCAGGGTTTCTTCCCTCTGGAGATGGATAGCGTTGTCTTTCCTAAGTCTTTCCATAGTTTATTTGAATGTTCATATTACTCAAAATAGCTTAGTCATTCACAGTTATTCTCTGAACAATATTGCTATTACTGTAAACAACCAGTCGCTCCTTTGGTTCGTTTTACTCTGTTTTATTTCATGCAAGTCTTCCCATGTTTTCCTAAAACCAACCTGCTCCTCATTTCTTACAGCACAAGAATATTTCATCACAATAATATATATCTATTTCTTTGTCTCTCTCTCTGTCTCTCTGTATCTGTATCTGTCTCTGTCTCTCTGTCTCTCTCTGTCTCTCTGTCTCTCTCTGTTTCTGTCTTTCTGTCTCTGTCTGTCTGTCTGTCTGTCTGTCTGTCTCTCTCTCCATACACACACGTCTCAAAACTCATTCAGCCATTCCCCAGTTGATGAACATCCAGACTGTAAGCTTCTTGAGGTCAGAAACAGAGAACCTTGTATAAACTTATCTCCACTATTTCCCTTTTTTATAAGCCCTTAAACTGTGTGCCAGATACTGTTAGAAGTGCTGTCAATTAAAAAAAAAAAAGGCAAGACAGTCTCCGTCTTAAAGGAGCTTACATTCTTTGGGGAAGATAACACATAAAAGAGAAGCAAGAAAAACCAAGGGAGCAAGGAGAAGGGGAGGTGCCCATGTAGTCTGGAGAATCAGGGATAGCTGATCTGGGATATTCAAGGAAGCAGAAGATGTGAAACCCAAGATCATATAAGCTAGTAAAAGAATGGCAGCAGAAGGATGTGAACCCAGGACTTCCTGACTCCAAGTCCAGTATTCTATCCACTAAATCACGCTGCCTCTTTGTCAGAATATAGACAATAAAAATAATGAACATTTCTTTCAGGCAGATGCTAAGCATTATTAAAGGAACTTTGCAATTTCCCAAAGGCAATCCAACCTGCTCTCTTCCTTCTGACCAATTCTAGGCCCTGCTTATTGTCCATTCACAGTCTAGGTCAAAAACATATATACTGATGGACCAGTTCTACTGGTTATCCATTCTATTGCATATCATAGTATGAACAAGAAGCATTACTGATTCATTTGGTTTTGCTTGTGGAGAAAGTTAGGCCAAACTCTTTTGAATGATTATAGATTTTATTTAAGAGGTTCTGCCATGACTTAATGCAGTTGGTACAATACCATTCACAAACAGGAGCAGTTGGAGGAGCTCACCATCTATAGGGGATCCTTCATTTGATGCAGCATAGAATGTCCTTCATGAAAGTGGTAAAAAAAAACAACTAAACATCCCTATCTCCCTGTTTTATGCTTCACAATATTAACAATCAGAGGGCTGTCAAAATTATCTCTTGTTACATCTTTCAAGGAATTTTGTATGATTCTGATATATGAGGAGAAACATCTTGTTGGATAACTTTTTTTATTCTACTCAATCAAGTGGTTTGTTTTTTTTTTTTTTTAAGTCAACAAATCCCTTAAGAAGGGAGAAGAAAGTAGAAAAAAGAAAATAAAAGCTGTCATTGAAGTATTTTTTTTCTTTGAAGTGAACAGAAGAGAATAGAAAGTCCAGAAAGAATCACAGAAAAGGAGGACAGTTTTAAAAGTTAGGTGTTGAATTTATTTTATATTTAAACAAAAAGCAAGCTATATATGCTAGAGATCCTCAATTTCATGTACATAATTTTCTGTTATACTATGCCTGTGAAAATGCTCATTTTATTTGATGTTTGTTAGGTTCAGAATAAGTGAACGGAAGGGTCAATTTTGGGGGGTTTTTATTTTTGTCATCAATAAATTGTAAACACAGTAGGACTTGCAGTATTTTTTGGTCAAGAAAATTACATCATATTGATGTTGATTGCTTGTATTTCTTGACTTGAGAACTACCTGTTCATATTCTTTGATCATTTATCAATTGGGGAATGGTTCTTCTTTTATATTTAATCAATTTCTTATATATTCTGCGCATTAGACTTAATCTGAGAAACTTGCTACAAAGATTTTCCCCAGTTAATTTTTCCCTTGTTATTTTTACCTCCATTTGTCTGTGCAAAATCTTTTTATGTAATCAAAATTGTCCATTTTATCTTCTATGATCTTCTCAGTCCCATGTTGGGTTATTGACTCTTCACTTAGCCATAGATCCAAAAGACATTTTCTTCTTTTTTCCCTTTAACTTCTTTAGGATGTAACCTTTTATATCTAGGTCATGAATCCATTTCTGACTTATTGTGGCATGTGGTGTGAGATGCTAGTCTAAATCTAATTTCTGCCATACTGCTTTCCAGTTTTCCAAGCAATTTTTGTCAAATAGTGAGTCTCAAATTCACAAAAAAACATTCTCTGTATTTACTGAACACTGTATTTATTGACTTCTGTATGTTGTGTACCTAATGTGTGACATTTTAATTTTTTATCAAGTACCAAGTAGTTTGATAATTACTGCTTTGTAGTATAGTTTGAGATCTGGTGTTACTAAGCACCTTCTCTTCCCCCCCCTCCCTTTTTCATTATTTACTTGCAAATCTTTATCTATCCCCACTCTCTCA
Source organism: Petaurus breviceps papuanus (assembly GCF_028583685.1). NCBI lineage: Eukaryota > Metazoa > Chordata > Mammalia > Diprotodontia > Petauridae > Petaurus > Petaurus breviceps. The sequence continues at coordinate 19,718,015 of NW_027185694.1, read as the reverse complement.
GTTGTGGACTTCATTCACATTTCACTGGGGGAAAAATAAAGCCATTTTCCCTGCATTCCTTCTTTTCTTCCTCCATCACTCAGGCATTTTCCCCAACTATCTCCTCATTCACTCTTGTCTCACGCAAAGAGGTGTCCCTTTTTCCTTTCAAGACAAATCTTTCCAGGGTGCATCCTTTATTGTATTCCTTTTCATCTTCTCCAGCACCTTGTCCCCATTATCATCTCCATTCTCTCATTTTCATTTTCTCCCTATCTACTGGCTCCTTCTAAGCTGTCTACAAAGATATTAATGTCTCTAAAAAACTCTCATTTGATCTAACAATGCCCCATAGATATCATTTCGTGCCTGTCGTCCCCTTCTAGCTAAGCTTGAAAAAGACATCTACAGAGGAACTATATGACTATGACTAAAAAATGCTCTTTTTACAGAAAAAAATACAGTCTTAAATAATTAGAGAAAGATTAATTGCTTATGTATCAGTTGAGCCAATATAACAAAATGACAACACTAACAAAATTAATTTATTTACTAATAGTGGCATATCAAACAAACCACCAGCTGATTACTTTATAGAATTAGACAAAAATAATAATGAAATTCCTCTGGAGGAACAAAAGGTCCAGAGTCTCAATGGAAATAACAAAAAAAGTGGGAATGAAAGGGGCCTAGCAGTATCAGACCTCAAAATACACTACAAAACAGAATCTTCAAAATTATTTGGTACTAATTTTAAAATAGAGAGGTAGATCACTGGAATAGATTAGGTATACAACACATATGAGCAAATGGATCTAAAAGTCTAGTGTTTGATAAATCCAAAGACCTTAGCTATTAGAGTAAAGACTCACTATTGCACAAAAATAGCTGGAAAAACTAGAAAATGGCCTGGTAGAAATTAGGTTTATATCAACACTTCATACCATATGCCATGGTCAGCTCCAAATAGATAATTGATTTAGACATAAAATGTCTCGTAAACAAAGTAAAGAAACAAAGAAGAAATTTCCTTTCCCATCTATGGATAGTAGAAGAGTTCATAACCAAAAAAGGGATAGAGAGGATCATAGAAGATAACATGGACAATTTTGATTACACATATTTTAAAAGTTTTTGTATAACAGGGCGACCAGGTGGCACAGAGAGTAAAAGTGCCGGCCCCGGAGTCAGGAGACCTGGGATTGGTTCTGGCCTCAGATACTTAGCACCCACACAAAATAACTGGCTGTGTAACCTTGAGCAAGTTACTTAACCCCAATTGCTTTTTTAAAAAAAGTTTTGCATAAAAAACCAAATGTAGCTAAAATTAGAAGAGAAATAGTTAATTGGGAAAACATCTTTGTAGCAAGTTTCTCTGATAAAAGTTTCATATTTAACATTTATAAGGGCTTAATTCAAATTCATAAGAACATGACTTCTCCATTTGATAAAAAAAAAACCAAAGGATAAGAGCAAATATTTTCAAAGGAAAAAATATAAACTATCATCAGATAACAAAAAAAACAAAAACAAAATAAGGCTCCAACAAAACAAAACAAGATTCCAAAAGCAACAAAAGATTCCAAACAAAAAGGATCCCAAATAGAGAATTGTAAATTAAAGTAACACCAAAGTTCCATCTCACACCCATCAGATTGACAAAGATAAAAAATGAAATTGGTCAATATTGGAGGGGCTATGGAAAAGTAGACACGTATATGCACTGTTGGCTTAGCTATGAATTGGTCCAGCCATTCTCGAAAGTAATTTGGAACTTTGCCTGCATCAAAATGGGCATAGGCTGAACCGAGAAGTGTGGAATGATGGACACCAGCCAGGCGGGATCTGTCATAGCAGTTCCGGTTTATTGATCAGAGGGCAGGGTTTATATAATGAATGTAAAGCAATTCTCTTAAGTTCCCATGAGAAAATGTTTAGTGTCCTTATTCATTTATGCACATCTGTATGTTTTAATGCCCTTGTTCCCTGGCATGCATCTATGTCTGGGTCACTGCTCAGTTATCATGTCCTAAACTCCTGCAAGTCAGAAAGAGATGGTGAGCCAATCTTAAGACATAATATAACCTTCATGGGGATCTGGCTTGGGAGAAATCCTGGACCAGAGTCTTCCCATGTATGGACTGGGTCAGACACTGCTCTCGACAGCCTCCCAAAGTCACTAAACTATAAATACTCTTTGACCTTTAATAACGGTAATATACCTATTCCTTCAAAGAGATCAAAGAAAGAAGAAAAGGACCCATATGTACAAAAATATTTATAGCAGCTCTTTTGGAAGTGGTAAAGAACTGAAACCTAAAGACATATACATCAGTTAGGGAACATTTGTAATGCATTATGATAAATGAATGTAATAGAATACTACTGTGCTATAAGAAATGATGAAAAGGATGGTTTCAGAGAAACTTGAGAAAGTTATATAAACTGATGCACAGTGAACAAACAAGGAAAATAATTTATACAATAAAGCAAGTTTGTAAGATTTAAGAATTCTGATCAATGCAATGACCATCAGAATTCCAGAAGACAGATGATGAAGTCTGCTACCTCTCCCCTGAAGGTGATAGATTGTTGTTGTTCTGAAAGGGCCAGTGACATCATGGGGTGATGACTTATGCATGAATTGTATGAATACAGTGGATGACCTTGGTGTCTACAATGTCTGACCATGCTCTAAGTGCTCCACAGCACCTGCTTCAGTCACCTTCATGACCGTTGGAACAAATTGTTCTCATCTACCCATTCTACCAGGGGAAGTCTTTACATGCTTGGTGTAACTCATAGACAGATTTGAGATCTGTCAGTTACTCTCCACCTGGATTAGCCCATCTTTTGTCTTGTGGTTTACTGGGGTGTTTACTGCTAATTCCCTGGATGTCTCTAGTTGAATTTTATTATCTTTTCCTAGCTCTTTAGAGCAATCCTTTGGTAATAAAAAATTAGTGATTGGTATGTCACTAAATAATTAAATTAATTTAGGCATAATGACCTTTTTCATTATATTGGCATGACCCAATTATGAGCAATTAATATCTCCATTTATTTAGATCTTTATTTCTGTAAAGACTGTTTTGTAATTAAAATCTGACTTCCAACACTTACTGGCTATGTGACCTTTGGCAAGTCATTTAACTTCTATTTGCCTCAATGTCTCATCTGCAAAATGGGGATAATAATAGCACCTACTTCCCAGGGTTGTTGTGAGAATCAAATGAGATAATAATTGTAAAGCTCTAGCACAGTGCCTGGTACATAATAAGTGCTATATAAATGTTAGCTATCATCATCATCATCACAGTTATTGTGTATATCTTATTCTGTGACTCCTAAATATTTTATGTATTTTGTAGTTATTTTGAATAGAATTTCACTTTTTCTCCTTTCCTGCTGTTTTTTTTTAGTAATATGTAGAAAACCTGCTCAATTTTGTAGCTTTATTTCTTACTACTTTGGTGGAGTTCATGTTTCAGTTCATTTTTTAGTTGACTCCTTAGGGTTTTCTACATAGTATATCATAACTGTATAAAGTGATGATTTCTGTGCCTTTTTTGTCTCTGCTAATTCCCTCAATTAATTTTAACTATCTTATTTCTATAACTAGCCTTTCTAGCTCTATTCCAAATAATAGAGGTGATAATTGGCATCCCTGTTTTATTCCTGATCTTATTGAATAGGCCCCTAGCTTATTCCTATTACAAAAATAGGCCATGTTGTTCAAATGCCAAAAGTATGTTCACCTAAAAGACTATTTTACAGAGAACTACACAAGCCAAGTGCTCACATGGAGGTCAGAAGAAGCAATACAAGGACCACCATTACTTCAAGTTGGATTAAGTGATGACAGTTTACAACTCACAATTGCCTAGGGAGAATAGCCCTGGGACCAAATTGAATATCTAACTTCTAGGTTTTTGGTGAGAATATAAAATTGCATAGGATAAGAAAAAACTATCCCTTTTTTTCTACTCTTTTTTTGAGAAAATATTTCCTTCCTCCCATAGGAGGGAAGTGACAAACTATGCCAGGTAAGCAGAAGGAATCTGTTTTCTCCTAACAGGGGCAACTTTAACTTAGAAGTCTGCATATTTATAATAGTATAGAAGTTTGCATATTTATAACAGTAGGACAAAGGAAGGAGGAGAAAACATGAGGAGGGGAGTGTGCCCTGGGAAAGGGAAAGGTGCAAAACTGGGAAAAGGATAACCCTTCTCAAAGGGGAGGAGCAAGGAGATGGCAAAAGCCAATTGTTCTTCTCCCTTGGGAACTACTAGACTATGAAGATAGGATGGTCTGCTTATCTACATGTATCCCAGTTGCACAAGCAATTTCTCAACCTAGTGCAGATTGACTAGCAGCTGTTTTGAGTCCCAAGGACACAACAAAAGTCCAGTTTGGAATGAAAATATCAAATTATATCAGCTGGAGGGAGGGGGCAGGGCAGGGAGGACGGCTTCATCCTCGACACATTCAGGGTCTCTTGCATGCTCTGATTTCATTGTTTCTGGAAAGTATGGCAACTCAAAAAGACAAGTTCGGAGGACACCTTATCACTCCTTAACAGTGCTAATATAGTAAGAAGTCACTACTGTAACCCAGATCGTTCTATGAATTTAATAGCATGCAAATGACATAACTCTGGGTGCAATTACTAACTCTTAATTATAATCATCTGTTGAATGTGCGCTGACTACCAGCAGAGGTATGACACTGATTGGATTGGATGGTTGATAATCCAGTTTAACTCAAGTCCAGGTATGCAAAGGGATGTAGTGAGAAACACATAGGAGCAAGTGATGATTTGGAGCTATGGTATAGGCCTTTGGGTACACATATGGCCAAATACATGTATAGGGAGCCCATGGTCAAGGCAATTTACACCTCTGACAAAGCAGAGTTATATATGTCCTTTGACAATTTCACTGTCCCAGTCTATTGGGCATCTCTGTTAAGCTGTTTCTACTCTCTGCTGTTCTCTACTGGCAATCATCTATAATATCTCTTCTTTGTCAAGTGGCTGTTTCTCTGTGTTGTCAATCTATTACTGTTCTTCAATCACTATATGGCTTTTTTTCCCCATGGTGGAGGGGTTCGCAATCTATCTTTAACCGTCTTGTGATGCAAGCCCTCACTCACAAAGCACTTTTCTAGCTAGGAAAATTCTTGGACATTTTTAAAGTCTTCCTTTTGAATACTTTCCTCTAGGGCCACCCAAACTCTCTCAGTCTAAAACTCTTATCTTAGTTGTAGTCCAAAATTCCTTTTAACTCCTATCATATCCTGAGATCATTAGCCTAAGTAACCTTAAAATCATCTTGAGGAATGAACTTAGTAAAATTGCAAAGGAGTTAAGTGGAACTGGGGTAAGAAGATTTACCACACAAATCATCTTGGAACAAGACTGAAAAGGGCTGTGAAAAGCTGGCAACAGTGGTTCTATTTCCCTTAGAAACCAACACCTCTGTGCTCCCTATTGCCATAATGTATAATATTACTTGGGGGTATACATCAGAGAATTACAAAATAAAGTGCTATATGAAACAAGAGGGCAAAATGACAGCTAAGGTGTCACAGAGTGAAGCCGAAGGTAGATCTGTCCAATTCATGCCCTGGTAGGCAATGTCCCATGACTTTTATTTTTGGCAAAGAAAAATCTAACCAGAGAAGTGAGGCCTAGAACAGATGGGGTAATGAAGCAATGCTATGCTGCCAGTCAATACAGAAATGAGGGATGGAGGAATAGAGAGAAGGCAATAGAAATCGCCCAAGGCAAAGAAAGGTCAGTGAGAGAGGAAGAGAGAGACAGAGACAGAGAGAGACAGAGGGAGATAGAGACAGAGAAAGAGAGAGACAGAGACAGAGACAGAGAGAGGGAGAAAGAGAGAGAGAGTCTCCCAAGTTAGCTATCTAGCTATTATTGACATGCAGTTAACTTTCCCCTTCTGGGAAGACCACCATTAATGCAAGTTGGATCAAGTGGTGATAGTTTACAACTTACAATTGTCCAGGGAAAAAGATAGCACTGGGGCCTCATTGAGTATCTAACTTCCAAGTTTGGGGTGAGAATATAAAATTGCATGGCAATTCCTTTTCCTCTACTCTTTCTTTAAGAAAATATTCTCTTCCTCCCATTGGAGGGAAGTGACAAACTAGGCCAGATGAGCAGAAGGGATCTGTTTGTTCCTAGCAGGGATAACTTTAACTTGTCTCAGCAATTCCTTAGAGTTGGGCTTGTTAAAGGGCCCCTGAGGCCACCACCTTTCAGAGACCAACAGATAAAGTTTAGTTCCCAGTCCCAGGAGCCTCATAAGAGATTGTCCCAGAGGGGAAGACAGGGACCTCATTATCTCTGGACTAATTTAAAACTTTTAAACAATATATCAATAGCAGCACTTGTAATGAGCCCCACAGTGGTGACCTCTGTTCGAACTTGATGGCAACAGGCTATCATGGGCTTCCTGGAAGCCACTAAATGATGACATTGGAAATAATAGTAATTATAACAATACCATCATGTTGGATTAATATAGTGCCTTTCCCTGAGGAGTTCAAGATGCCCTTGGAATAATTAGCAAGTTTTTCCTCAGAAGACTGGTTTTGAAAAGATTTTTTTGGAGGCCCAATGTGAATGTGTTGTTTAAAGATAACATTAATTTCATTTTTTTAGAACTAAAATTAATTCTAGTCACATTATTTCTGCATGAACTTTTTAAAAATTTTGAGTCAGCTTTTGACCCATTATACGATAGTGAGTGAAAGTTAAAGTGGGTTTGTGAATGGATATTGGGGAGTGGAAACATGAAGTAATAGAAGGAGTGCCAGACTTGTGTTTCATCCCTAACTGTGCCACTTACTAGCCGTATGTCCTTGGGCAAGTTACTTACCCTCTCTGAGTCTGTCTCCTCATGAAAAAAAAAAACAATACCTGGGTTAATAATATTTGAACTACCTACCTCTTAGGGTTTTTGTAAGGAAAGCTTTTTGTAAACCATGAAGCACTAAACTATAAAGTATTATTACCATCTGTTTCACGGGGTTGCTGTGAGAAAAGAATCTTATAAACTTTAAAGCACTTTAGTAATGGGAACTATTATTGCTGTTGTTATTTTTATATCTTTCCCCACCTCTTCCTTCCTTTTGTCGTGCATCATGTTTCCAATTAATGGGGAACTCCCACCCTTTCAGCAAGGCCTTTTTTTTAAAATTAATTTTGTTTGTTTACTTTTAGTTTATAAGATTCAATTCCACAATTCCTTGAGTTCCAAATTCTATTCCCCTCCCTCCTTCCCCCCCAATGGCGTCATACAATCAAGTATAGGATGTATAAATACTTTCATATTAGACATTAGTCAGGTTATAAAGATGGATTGTATCAGATGAAATGAAAAATGGTAAAGAGGAAATAAAACCAAACAAGAAAAAGATCAGGTAGTTTGCTTCAATCTGGATTCAAACTCAGTTCTTTCTAGTTCTTTCTCTGGATGTAGACATCTCTCTCCATCATGAGTCTTTTGGGATTGACTTATTTCACTGCATTGCTGAGAAAAGTCCAGTCTATCAAAGTTGGTCATCACACATATGTTGTGTCTGTAATTGTGTACAAATTTCTACTGGTTCTACTCTTCTCACTCAGCATCAGTTCGTATAAGCCTCTCCAGGTAAATATGAAGTCCATCTGCTCCTCGTTTCTCATAGCACAATAGTATTCCATAACATGCATATACCACAACTTGTTCAGCCATTCCCCAATTGATGGGCACCCCCTTAATTTCCAATTCTTTGCTACCACAAAAAGAGCTGCTATAAATATTTTTGTACATATGGGTCTTCCTCCCACTTCTATGATTTCTTTGGGATATAACCCTAGAAGTGGTATTACTGGGTCAAAGGGTATGAAATTATTTATAACCCTTTGGGAATAATTCCAGATTGCTCTCCAGAAAGGTTGTATCAGTTCACAACTCCACCAGCAATGCATTAGTGTTCCAATTTGCCTACATCCTCTCCAGCATTTGTCATTTTCCTGTTTTGTCATCTTAGCCAAGCTGACTGGTGAGATGTGGTACCTCAGAGTTGTTTTGAGTTGCATTTCTCTAATCAGTAGTGATTTAGAGTATTTCTTCATGTGCTTATAGATATCTTTAATTTTTTTCTCTGAAAACTGCCTGTTCATATCCTTTGACCATTTATCAATTGGGGAATGACTTGTATTCTTACAGATTTGACTCAATTCTCTGTATATTTTAGAAATGAGTCCTTTATCAGAGACATAGGTTGTAAAGATTCTTTCCCAATTTCCCACCTCCCTCTTAATCTTGGTTACATTGGCTTTGTTTGTACAGAAGCTTTTCAATTTGATGTAATCAAAATTATCCATTTTGCATTTTATAATGCTCTCTAATTCTTGTTTAGTCATAAAGTCTTTCCCTTTCCACAAATCTGACAGGTAAACTATTCCTTGTTTTCCGAGATTGCTTACGGTATCAACCTTTATACCTAGATCACGCACCCATTTAGACTTGATTTTGGTATATGGTGTTAGGTAATGGTCTGTGCTCAGTTTCTGCCATACCATATTCCAGTTTTCCCAGCAGTTTTTCTCAAGTAATGCGTTCTTATCCCCAAAACTGGGGTCTTTGGGTTTATCAAACAATAGATTACTATAGTCATTGATTGCTGAGTCTCGTGTGCCCAATCTATTCCATTGATCTACTACTCTATTCCTCAGCCAGTACCAAGTAGTTTTGATGACTGCTGCTTTATAATACAGATTGAAATCTGGTATAGCTGGTCCACCTTCCCTAGCATTTCTTTTCATTAATTCCCTTGATATTCTGGACCGTTTATTCTTCCAAATGAATTTTGTTACTATTTTTTCTAGCTCTATAAAGTAGTTTTTTTGTAAATTGATTGGTATGGCACTAAATATATAATTTAATTTAGGTAAAATTGTCATTTTTATTATATTAGCTCGACCTAGCCGCGAGCAATTGATATTTTTCCAATTAGTTAGACCTGACTTTATTTGTGTGAAAAGTGTTTTGTAGTTGTGATCGTATAGGTCCTGGGTCAGCAAGGCCTTTTTCCATAATTTGACCTCCTTGAAAATGTCTGTAAGATCATTTATAAAAGAAATCACTTGCTGTGTTTTAATGCCCAATTAAAATAGCCTGGCATGGTAGATAGAATGCCAGACCTGGAGTCAGGAAGAGCTGGATTCAAATCACACTTCTGACATCTCCTAACTTATTAACTCTCACTGCAGGGTCATCTCCAGTAGTCTTGATCTAGATCTGGCCACTGGACCTAGGTGGCTCATGAGGAGAAAGTGAGGCTGGTGACCTGGCACAGCCTTGCCTCGCTTAAATCTAATTCACTTGCAAGTCATGGCATCATCTTCCTGATATCATGGTTCTCTTCCAGAAGGAAGGACAAACAACACCAACCTATTAACTCTCACTAGGTCACTTGACCTACCGAAGACTCAAGCAAAGATGATAAGCTATGATCTACAATAGCAGAAGGAATCACAGATCCTTAATACATTGATATTAGGCAACAGATGATAGCAACAAAAAGTTGTTAGTTCTCACTTACTCTCCGTTGTCATTTGCAAAACTTTCTTGGGGATGACAAACTCCTATTTGTCACGTTCCTTTATACGAACATTTAGTTTTCACCTTTATTCCTTTGTCACCTAGAACTGATTTTGCCCCTTTTGAAATGGTCTGTGACCCTTTACCACCTAAAACTTAGAATCATAGAATCTCAGGATTGGAAGGGATCTCAGAGGACATTTAGTCAAACCTAACCTCTAGTGATATGAATTCACCATATATTTGCCTGTGTCTTATTTCCATGTGTGGTCTAATGTTAAATTCAACGTTTATCTTCTATGTATAAGGAATGGTACTGGGCACTAGGAATTCTCAGGAAAAAAAGCAACAAAGAAAAGTTGTTTCCACTCTAAAGATGCATACATTTTCCCAAGGGTATGGGGATACAACATGAATGCCAATGCGTAAATACAAAATAGCTTGAGGAGAGACAGAGAGAGAGAGAAAGACAGAGAGAGAGAGAGACAGACAGACAGACAGACAGAGACAGAGAGAGAAAGAAAGAGAGAGACAGAGAGAGACAAAACAATAACAACTAGAAGGGTAAGGAAGGGCTTTTATGGAATGTGACATCTAAACTGAGACTTGAAGGAAACTTAGGATTCTAAGAAATTCTAAGAAAATCTAAGAGAAAGTGTATTTCAGGAATAGGGGACAGTCTATATAAAGCACACAGTCAGGAGACAGAATGTCTAGTTAGGGGAATACAGTTTAGTTTGACTGGAACACAGATTGGATAACATTGGAGAGATGATATGAAATATGTTTAGATAGGTTAGTTGGAGGGAGATCCTTCAGGGTTTCAAAAGCCAGAGTGAAGAGGGTTTTTTGTTGTTTGTTTTCTTTAAATAAGCAGTGATACAGAACCACTGACTATTTTTGAACATAGGCATGACATGGGCAGCCTTGTGTTTAGGAATATTATTTTGATGCCTTGTGTTTTAGGCATATTATTTTGACAGCTTGTGTAAGAGTATGGATCTGAAAGGGGAAAGACTAGAAGGAGGGAGAAGAAAGAGATGTCTAAGAAGTAAGGCAAAGAGTAACGGAGGTCTGAACTAGGACAGTGCCTAGGTGAGTGGAAAAAGGAAGTAATAGGCAAAAGGCTTTGTAGAGGTAGAATCATAAAGGTTTGGCAACTCATTTCCTGATTGAGAGATGATGGACTCAGAGGGCAGATTGAAATGTATTTTTCTGGACAGAGCCAATGAAGGGTTTGTTTTGCTTGACCATACATGTTTATAACCAGAGTTTTGTTTTTCTTGCTTTCTCAAGAAAGTAGGAAGTGGAGGGAGAAGGAGGTGGTAGGAAGGAAAGAAGGCAGACCTTCTTTTGAAAATAAAATAAAAATTTTTAAAAAGGTTTGATGAGTGATTGAATGTTGGGGATAAAGGAGAAGGAAGAGTCCAGGTTGATTATGAAATAATAAACCTGTGTAATTGGAAAGTCATTCTCTAAAAAGAAACAGGGAAGTTTGGAGAAGTCAGTTTAGAAGGTAGACCGTGAGGTTCATTTTCGACATATTAAGTTTCAGATGCTGATGGGACAAACAGAAGATATCAGGAAGGCAGCTGGTGATGTGGAACTGGACTTCAGAAGAAAGATTAGAAATGGGTAAACAGATTTGATAGTCATCTGAAAATTGATGATAATTAAGCCCATGGGAGCTGATGGGATCACTAGGAGAGAAGGCATAAAGATAGAAAAGAATATGATCCAGATTCGAACTAGAAGGGACATTTAAATCAAGGGGGCAGGATGTGGCTGATGAGCATGCAAAGGACCTTGAGAAGCCGTCAGACAAGCAGGAACCGAGCCTGGAGAGAACAGAGTGGCAGAAGCCATGGGAGAAGAGTATTTAGGAGGAGTGAGTAGTCAGCACCAAAAGTTTCAGAGAGATCAAGTAGGATGAGAACTTAGATTCAGTAAAACCTGAGCAACTAACCTACCTCAGACACTGACTTACTAGCTGTGTGACCCTGTACAAGTCACTTAAAGTCTCTATGCCTCTGTTTCTTCAACTGTCAAATGAAGGAGTTGGACTTGATGGCCTCCAGTGTCCCTTCAGCTTTAAACCCATGATCTTATTTTTTTATTATTATCTTATTATCTTTATTTTATTTATTATTATTATATATATATATATTATATAAATAATATTATTATTATTTATTTTATTTATTATTATCTTATTATCCTATGAAACAGCCACCAGGTTTAGCAGTTAGAAGATCATTGGTGTCTGGAACAACCTTGCCCAAATTAAACTCAGAGGTTTCTCAAGGTAGAAAGTAGAAAGGAGTTTATTACGATCTTGTGAGAAAGGGCGACTCACATCAAGTCCATTCAATGCATTCTCAGTGTCAGACCATGCCAGGCACAGATGAGACAAATTCTTTTATAGACCCCCAGATGCAAATTCTCCCTCCCTAACCCCCTTCCTCCCAGCTCCTTATCACGAGCATTGAGGGTACAATCTAAACACGATAAATCTATCCCAATGACAGTGGTGAAGTACAGAACAAGCAGCCTGTGTCCTTATTCTTGTTCCTGGAATATCTCATAGTCCTTTACAATATCACTGGTCAAGGAACCAAGTATTGTAACATTCTATATTTTGTGGGTTCTGGTCCTATGAGAACAAGCAGATATGATCCCACAGATTTAGTACACAACATCCATCCTTGTTAGTCTCTTGACTGGGGTAAACGTGGAGATGTGCTTACATCCTGTGTTCCCATGGTTTCTCCTGGAATACTTCAAGGTCAACAGCTCATTTTTACAGAAAAACTGAACTGAAAGCCTAGCCTTAAATTCTATGAGGGGTCTAGCCTTAAATTCTATGAAGGGTCTTCACCATATCCCACACATTGGTAACCACAGAGAGAGCAGTTTCAGTCAATATTGCTTGATTTTTATGCTTCACTTTTATAAAATGATATTTTATTTTTCCAAATTACATTTAAAAACAATTTTTAACATTCATTTTCTTTTTTTTATTCAATAAATTAACCCATTTATTGTTGGACTATGGGCTACAGATATTTGATAAGATTTTACTGGTCTTTCAATTCCTTCAGTCTTCTGATGGCAGATTTGACTGTGACTGCAGAGGTGTTATTGTAGGTCCATGCACCACCAACTACTGTTTTCATACAGGATCCACAGTGCCAGATATCCACAGCCCATCTCTTCATTTTGGTCTTGCCACAGAAGGAGCAGGTATACTTGGCATGCTGGCTAATTTCAATTTTCTTCACCATTTTCCTGAGGGATGCACCATAACATGTTCCATATTTACCAACAATTCCGACCTTCTTGGTACATTTAGCCATGTTATCAGCGCTGGGGCTGGAGCTTGGAGAGGGAACATTCATTTTCTTAAAGTTTTGAGTTCCAAATCCTATCTTTCCCTCCCTTCCTACCAACCCAAGATGATAAGCAATCCAATATAGGTTATACATGTTCAATAATATAAAACATTTCCATTTTGTGGAAGAAAACTCAAACAAGAAAGAAGAAAGGAAGGAAAGAAAAGGGGGAAGGAAAAAGGAAGGAAGGAAAAAGGAAAGGATGAAGGAAGGAAGAAGGAAGGCAGGAAAGAGAGAGAAGGAAAGGAAAGAAGAAAGAAAGAGAAAAACAGTATGCTTCAGTCTGTATTCAGACACCATCAGTTTTTTCTCTGGAGATGGATAGCACTTTTTTTATGAATACTTTGGGATTGCCTTGAATAACTTATTGCTGAGAATAGTAAAATCATTCACAATTGTTTATTGTATATTATTGCTGTTACTATGTACAATGTTCTCCTGATTTTGCTTATTTCACTCTACATCAGTTCATGTAAGCCTTTCTAGCCTTTTCTTAAAGCATCCCCTCATCATTTCTTATAGCACAATAATATTCCATTACAATCATATACCACAACTTGTTCAGTCATTTCCCGATTCATGGGCATCTCCTCAATTTCCAATTTTTTGCTACCACAAAAACAGCTGCTAAGCTGTGGCCGTTTCCAGATTTATCAATACATAGATGCGAAGGACAAGGTGAGAGGCCAGTGAATTCTGGACTTTGGGACCCAGTAAGTGGGAGTGCGTGGCTTTTACCCCCGGAGCGAGAAACCGCTGAGATGCTAGCACAGCTTGCCAGCGCCACGTGGTGGCTTCAGCTCCTGTCCTGCAGAGTGTAGGGGGACCAAGCACCAGTCTGAGGGGTAATCACTCTTGCTTTAACCTGCTTGGATCTGGATTGCAGTCTAGGGTGGAGGTCCTGGGGTGTGTGTCCAGCTTGCCAGAGTGTGTGGAGACCTCAGAGAGGGAACCCATCTAATACCTCCAGCAGTTGAGAAAACCCCAGCGTTTGGGACGAAAACTCCCCTGTCTGGTGGCAGAGTCCTACTGTGGCAAAAAGCCCAAAAGTCAAATCATTGAGTGGCAAAATGAGCAGGCAAAGGAAACAAAGCAGACAGAAGATTCCAACATTACACTCCTATTTTGGGGATAAGAAGGAGCAAGGCATGGAACAGGAGGAAATCAGTGAAGTCAGAACTCCTGCACCAAAAGCTTCAAAGGAAAATACAAGCTGGTTACAGGCCATAGAGGACCTTAAGAAGCAGATAAAAGAAGTGGAGGAAAAATTGGGAAGAGAAATGAGAACAATGCAAGAAAATTATGAAATGAGAGTCAATAGCCTGACTGAAGAAAATAATACCTTAAAAAACAGACTGACTCAAATGGCAAAGGAGGCTCAAAAAGGCAACGAGGAGAAGAATGCCTTAAAAAGTCAAATTTGCCAGATGGAAAAAGAATCTCAAAAGCTCACTGAGGAGAATCATTGCTTCAGAATTAGATTGGAGCAAATGGAAGCTAATGACTTTATGAGAAATCAAGATGCTGTTAAACAGATCCAAACAAATGAAAGAATAGAAGGCAATGTGAAATATCTCATGGGAAAAGCCACTGACCTGGAAAATAGATCCAGGAGAGATAATTTAAAAATTATTGGACTGCCTGAGAGCCATGACCAAAGTAAGAGCCTGGAAAGCATCCTCCAGGAAGTTCTCAAAGAAAACTGCCCTGATGTTTTAGAACGAGAGGGCAAAATAGAGGTTGAAAGAATCCACCGATCACCTCCTGAAAAAGATCCCAAAAAGAAAACTCCTAGGAATATTATAGCCTGGTTCCAGAATTCCCAGATTAAGGAGAGAATATTACAAGCAGCCAGGAAGAAACAATTTGAATATTGTGGAAACACAATCAGGATAACCCAGGATCTGGCAGCTTCTACACTGAGGGATCAAAGGGCCTGGAATGTGATATTCCGGAGGTCAAGGGAGCTGGGATTAAAACCAAGAGTCACCTACCCAGCAAAACTGAGTATCATGTTTCAGGGGAAAATATGGTCATTCATTGGAATAGAGGACTTTCAAGCATTCTTGCTGAAAAAACCAGAGTTGAATAGAAAATTTGACATTCAGATACAAGAAGCAAGAGAAGCATGAGAAGGTAAACAGGGAAAAGAAATCATAAGGAACTTATCAAAGTTGAACTATTTTTTTTTGGAGCAATCGGGGTTGAGTGGCTTGCTCGGGGTTGCACGGCCAGTTGTTGTTTCTGAGTGTGGTGCTGGGTGTCTGGGCCCGGATTTGATCCGGGTCATCCTGGCACTGGGGCCGGTGCTCTTGCTTGCTGAGCCACCTGGCCAAAGTTGAACTATTAACATTCCTACATGGAAAAACAATAATTGTAACTTATAAAACTTTTCTCAGTAGTTGAAGGGTTTAGAAATATATATCTCTTTATATGAGAGTATGCGGGCATATGAATACATATGTGAATGTGTGTATATATGTTTACAGGTATACATAGATAGAGGGCACAGGACCAATTTAACAGGAAAGGATGATACTTAAAAGGTGAAATTAAGAGGTGAGAGGAATATAATGAGAGGAGATGGGGAGAGACAGAGTGGGGCAACTATCTCATACAGAAGAGGCAAGGGAAAATGGTTACAATGGAGGGGAAGAATAAGAAGGCAAAAGGGAATGGGTCAACCTTATTCCTATTGAATCTGGCTTGAGGAGGGAGGGAAATACACACTAAATAGGGGATCTCACCCTCCAGGAGAATAGGGGGGGAAGGGGATGTGAGGGGGATGATGGAAGGGAGGGCAGGCTGGGGGGGAGGGAAGTTGGAAGCACCCACTTTTGAAAAGGGACAGGATCAAAATAGAGAATAGAACAAGTGGGAAGTGGGATAGGAGGGAGGGAAATATAGTCAGTCTTCTACAATACATCTACTATGTTATTGTTTTGCATTAGCCGCACATGTACAACCTATACTGAACTGCTTGTCTCCCCAGTGGGGGTGGGTGGCAGGGGGGGAAGGGAATGAATCTGGAATTGAAAGTTTTAAAATCAAATATTCAAATATATGTGTATATATATAAAAAAAAAAACAGCTGCTAAGATATTTTTTGTACAAATAGGTTCTTTTCACTTTTAAAAAATCTCTTCAGGATACAGACCTAGTAGTGCTATTGCTGGATCAAAGTTTATGTGTAGTTTTATAGCCCTTAAGTTAGAGTTCCAAATTACTCTTCAGAATGGCTGGATCAGTTCACAACTCCACCAATAGTGCATTAGAATCCCAGTTTTCCCACATCCCCTCCAACATTTATCATTTTCCTTTTCTGTCATATTAACCAATCTTATATATGCAAGATGATACCTCAAAGTTGTTTTAATTTGCATTTCTCCAATCAATACGGATTCAGGGCATTTTTTTTTAAAGCAATTGGGGTTAAGTAACTTGCTGAAGGTTACATGGCCAGGTGTTTCTGGGTGGGTGTTAAGTGTCTGAGCCCAGATTCGATCCCCCAGGTCATCCTGACACTGGGGGTGGTGCTCTTACTCGCTGTGCTACCTGGCTGCCCCCAGAGCATTTCTAATATGACTATATTAGGTTTTGATTTCTTTGTGTGAAAACTGCCTGTTGATATCTTTTGATCATTTATCAATTGGGGAATAACTTATATTCTTATAAATTTGACTCAGTTCTCAGTTCATATTTGAGAAATGAGGCCTTTATCAGAGATATGTGCTATAAAATTCTTTCCTGGTTTTCTGTTTTTCTTCTAATTTTGGTTGCATTGGTTTTGTTTGTGCAAGATATTTTAAATTTAATATGATAAAATTATCCATTTTATATTTCATCATACTCTCTGTATCTTATTTGGTCCTAAATCTTCCCTTATTCATGTAAGGGAAATTCTTTCCCTTGCCCACTGTTTTCCAGTTTCCCCAGAAGTTTTTGTCAAATAATGAGTTTCTGTCCCAAAAGCTTAGATCTTTGAGTTTATAAAGTACTAAATTACTATTGTCATTTACTTCAAAGTAATGCCTCAAAACTAATTTTGGAGAGCAGAACCCATAAAAGGACAGAGCAAAACAATTCAAATGTCATGGAGCCACAGTTAGGATAATATAAGTTTTATCACCTCCTACATTAAAGGATTAGAGGGCTTGTAATATGATATTTTGAATGGCAAAGGAACTAGGAATACAACCAAGAATCACCCACCCTGCAAAACTGAGTATAGTCCTTCAGGGGAGAAAGTGGCTATTTAATGAAATAGAAGAGTTTCAAGCATTCTTGATGGAAAGACCAGAGCTGAACAGAAAATATGACTTTCAAATACAAGATTCAAGAGAAGCATGAAAAGATAAACAGGAAAGAGAAATCATAAAGGATTCAATAAGGCTAAACTGTTTACAACCTACCATGGGAAGATAGTTGTAGGTCAGTTAAGAGGAATATACATAGACAGAGGGCACAAGGTGAGTTGAATATGTTGGGATGCTACCTAAAAAAATAAAATTAAGGTGTGAGAAAGAAAATTTATTGGGAAAAGAGGGAGGGAGAGGTAGAATTGGGGAAATTATCTCACATGAAAGAGGTGCAAAAGAGCATTTACAATGAAGGGGAAGATGGAGAGGTGGCAGACAACACTTGAACCTTACTCTCATTGGAATTGGCTCAAAGAGACAATAACATACACATTTAGTTTGGTATAGAAATCTATCTTACCCTACAGGAAGGTAGAAGGGGAAGGAAATAAGTGGAGGGATGATACAAAGGAGGGTGGATTGGAGGAGGTGGTAGTCAGAAGCAAAACACTTTTGAGGATGGGCAAGGTGAAAAGAAAGAGACAGGATAGAGGGGAAATAATATGGAGGGAAATTCACAGAAATCATAGTTGTGAAAAAAAAAATCTTTATAGCAAGTTTCTCTGATAAAGAATTCATTTTTCAAATATATAGAGAACAGAGTGAAATTTATAAGACTACAAATCATTCCCCAATTGATATATAGTCAAAGAATATGGACAAATGTAATGTGAATGGGAATTTGAAGAACTTCCCTGCCTCTTAATAGACCTAGAGGGGAGTTTGAAGACCTCCCCTGCTTTGAAAGTAAACTCTTCCCCCTAATAGGCTGAATGTAATCATAAGGAGCCTGTGATGGAGGGAATTTGCTGAAGGGTGCAGCAGAGCCCACAGGAAGCTGGTTCAGAACTAGCCTGACACTGGGTGAGAAAGAGGACGCTCATTAAGGAGATAGAGAAGTTTGAGTAAATATTGATCTTATATTGGTTTGTGGGAAGGAGTATTGGTTTGTGGGAAGCCTGAAAGATGCTGTAGCTCTCAGCATTATTATGGCTTCTGAATATCTTTGGTACTGTGATAGAATCAGCTTACTGGTTTTGTGATTCAGTTTTCTGGTATCTAAATAAATATTTTAGTTCTGTTCTCCACCTGGAGAGTTTAGCATAATTTGCAATCAAATGTCATGTGATACTTATAGTCATGGTCTTTATTGTGATCGTGGGCACTGTAAATACTGCATTAGTGCTACAACAAGCTGCATTCAGATGAAGAAATCAAAGCCATCTATAGACATAGGGGAAAATGCTCCAAATCAGCATTGATTAGAGAAATGCAAATTAAAACAACTCTTAGGTACCACCTCATGCCTATCTGATTGGTCAATAAGACAGAAAGAAAAATGACACATGTTGGAGGGGATGTGATTCAACCATTCTAGAGAGCAATTTGGAACTATGTCCAAAGGGCTATAAAACCATGCATACCCTTTGACTAAGAAATACCACTACTAGGTCTGTATTCCAAAGTGATAAAAAAACAAAAAGGAAAAAGACCTATATATACAAAAATATTTATAGTGGCAAAGAATTGGAAATTGAGGGGACACCCATCAATTGGAGAATAGCTGAACTAGTTGTGATATATGATTGTGATGGAATATTATTTTGTTCTAAGAAATAATGGAGGTGGAGCCAAGAAGGCAGAGTAAAGGCAGGGACTTGCCTGAGCTATCCCTCAGACCCCTCCAAATACCTTTAAATAATGATTCTAAACAAATTCTAGAGCAGCAGTACCCAGATGGAGTGATACAATTTTCCAACCCAAGACAACTTAGAAGGTTGGCAGGAAAGGTCTGTTGCACCAATGTGAGAGAGGAGTGTGGTCCAGCACAAGCTGTGCCAGTGCAGAAGGGGCCCCAGAAAACCAGCAGCAGGCATTGGGGTAAATGAATCAGTGGCAGCAGTGGTAGTTTCCAGACTTTTCAGCTCTTAGACAATGGTAAGAGGATCGGACAACGGGTCAGAAGGAGACTTACAGGGACTCCTTTGCTGGCACCAGAGGTAGGACTCTGTTGCATTGTCTATACTTGGATCTGGGTTGCAGTCCTGGGTCTTAGTCCCAGTGCAAGAAGGAGCACTAGCACAGCAGAGTTTGTGGCCACAGAGGAACAGGGACCCTGGCCCCAGTTCCAGGGTTGAAAAGAGTGTTTGTGGTCATTAACAAACCAGTGAACAGTTCAGGAGAGTAGTAAACACACCTCTACCTAGATCATACCACCTTGGAAGAGACAAAAACTTACATGGTCCCCAAAATACTTCTGAAAACAGATGCACAAAGAACTTAAAGCTTGGGAGAGTGCCCCCTCCACTTGGGAAGCAGAGCCCCACTTTAGCACAGACTTATGCATAGAGTCTGAAAGTGAGCAGACAACAGAAAAAATTATGACCATAGAAAGTTCCTATGGTGACAAGGAAGATCAAAACACATACTGAGAAGAAGATAGCAAAGTCAAAATTCCTGCATCCAAAAGCCTCAAAGAAAAGTATGAATTGGTCTCAGGCCATAGAAGAATTCAAAAAGGATATAAAAAACCAGGTAATAGAGATAGAGGAAAAATTGGGATGAGAAATGAGTATGATGCAAGAAAATAATGAAAAATGAGTCAACAGAGACAAAAGAAATACCAAAGAAATAACACCTTAAAAAATGGTATAGACCAAATGGTAAAACAGGCACAAAAATCCACTGAAGAGAAGAGTGCCTTGAAAAGCAGCACTCACCAAATGGAAAAAGATATATAAAAATTCACAGAAGAGAATTCCTTAAGAAGTAGAATTGACAGGGGCGGCCAGGTAGCACAGCGAGTAAGAGCACCGGCTCCAGTGTTGGGACGACCTGGAGCTCGAATCCCGGGCTCAGACACTCAGCACCCACCCAGAAACACCTGGCCGTGTAACCTTGAGCAAGTTACTTAACCCCAATTGCTTGGGGCGGCCAGGTGGCTCAGCGAGTAAGAGCACCGGCTCCAGTGTTGGGATGACCTGGAGCTCGAATCCCGGGCTCAGACGCTCAGCACCACACCCAGAAATAATAATAACTGGCCGTGTAACCTTGAGCAAGTTACTTAACCCCGATTGCTTAAAAAAAAAAAAAAGAAGTAGAATTGACCAAATGGAAAAAGAGATGCAAAAGCTCACTGAAGAGCATAATTCCTTAAAAGTTAGAACTAGGCAAATGGAAGCTAATGAGTTATGAAACATCAAGAAACAATCAAACAAAATCAAAAGAATGAAAAAGTAGGAGACAATGAGAAAATATCTCACTGGAAAAACAACTGATCTCAAAAATAGATCCAAGAGAGATAATTTAGAATTATTGGACTACCTGAAAGTCATGATCAAAAAAAGAGCCTAGACATCATCTTTCTGACATTATCAAGGAAAACTGCCTTGATATTTTAGAACCAGAGGGTAAAATAGAAATGGAAAGAATCCATCTATCACCTTCTAGAAGAGATCCCCAAATGAAAACTTCCAAGAACATTGTAGCCAAATTCCAGACCTCCCAGAGCAAGAAGAAAATATTGCAATCAGCCAAAAAGAAACAATTCAAATATCATGTAGCCATAGTGAGGATAACACAGGATTTATAAACTTCTACACAAAAAGATTGGAAGGCTTAGAATATGATATTCCAGAAGGCAAAAGAGCTAGGATTACAACCAAGAATCACCTATGCTGCAAAACTGAGTATAACCCTTCAGGAGAAAAAAGGGATATTCAATGAAATAGAAGACCAGAGATGATGAAAAGACCAGAGCTGAATAGAAAACTTGACTTTCAAATACAAAACTCAAGCAAAGCATAAAAAGGTAAACAGGAAATTGAAATCATAAGAGATTCAATAAGGTTAAACTGTTTATATTCCTACATGGGAAAATGATGTTTATAACTCCTAAAAACTTTCTCATTATTAGGCAGTTAGAAGGGGGTACACACAGACAGAAAGCAGAGCTGTGAGTTAAATGTGATGATATGATTATCTAAAAAGATAAAATTAAGGGATGAGAAGGAAGAATGCACTGGAAGAAGGGAAAAGAGAGAGGTAGAATGGAATAAATTTTCTGACATAAAAGAGGCCCCAAAGAGGTTTTACAGTGGAGATTTAAAGTGGGGGAAGCAGGGAGGGAAGCACATGAACCTTACTCTTACTGGAGTTGGCTCAAAGAGAGAATAATATATACACTCAGTTGGGTATAGAAATCTATTCTGCCATACAGGAAAGTGGGAAAGCAAAGGGAATAAGAGAAGTGGGGGAAACTGATAGAAGGGAGGGCAGTTTGGGGGAGGTAAAAGACAAAAGCAAAACATTTTTGAGAATGGACACAGTAAAAGGACAGAGAGAGCAGGATAAACAGAAGAAAAAGAGGATGGAAGGAAATACATAGTTGGTAATCATTACTGTGGAAAATATTTTTATGGTGAATTTCTCTGATAAAAACTAATTTCTCAAACATACAGAAAACTGAGTCAAATTTATAGAAATAAGAGCTATTCCTCAATTGAGAAATGGCCAAAGGATATGAACAGGTAGTTTTCAGACAAAGTTATCTATAGTCAAAGCTATCTATAGTCATATAAAAATGCTCTAAATCACTATTGACGAGAGAAATGTAAATTAAAACAACTCTGAGCTACTACCTCATATCCATCATATTGGCTAATATGACAGAAAAGGAAAATGCCAAATGTTGGAGGGGATGTGGGAAAATTAAAACACTAATGTACTATTGGTGAAGTTGTATTACTGACAACCATTCTGGAGAGCAATTTAGAACCATGTCCAAAGGACTATAAAACCATCTATACCCTTTGACCAAGCAATACCAAGTAATACTAGGTCTGTATCCCAAAGAAATAA
The DNA here is from genome assembly GCF_028583685.1 of Petaurus breviceps papuanus. Classification (NCBI taxonomy): domain Eukaryota; kingdom Metazoa; phylum Chordata; class Mammalia; order Diprotodontia; family Petauridae; genus Petaurus; species Petaurus breviceps. Next base: position 19,695,812 of record NW_027185694.1, on the reverse strand, counting down.
AAAACAAAAAGAAAAAAGACCTATATATACAAAAATATTTGTAGCAGCTTTTTTAGTGGTGACAAAGAATTGGAAATTGAAGGGGTGTCCACCAATAGGGGAATGGCTGAACAAGTTGTTGTATATGACTGTGATGGAATACTATTGTGCTTTAAGAAATGATGAGCAGCTCTCTCTTTTGTGTTTTGTTTCATTCCTTCTTGTTGTTCACTCTATTGGTTACAATTCTTCTTTACAACTTGACTAATGTTTAATGAAAAGTTATTTGTAGAACCTATATCAGATTGCATGCCACCATGGTGGGGGGGGGGGAAGAAAATTTGGAATTCTAGGGATTGTGGAACTGAATGTTGTAAACTAAAAGTAAATAAATAATAATAATAATAAAGAACGATGAGATTGATATGTACCATCATCAGGTTCCCATATAGTTCTGAATTTTTTTTCCTGCTAGCTTGTTATCATTGTTAGCAATAAAAATAATAATTGATAAAAAAAAGAAATGATGATCAGATGGACTTCAGAGAAACCTGGAAAGACTTACAAGAACTGATGCTGAGTAAGGGAAGCAGAACCAAGAGAACAATGAACACAGTAATAGCCACAGTGGTCAAGGACTGATTTTGATAGACTTAGCACTTCTTAAGCAATGCAAGGATCTAAAACAATTCCGAAGGATACATGATGGAAAATGCCAGCCACATCCAGAGAAAGAACTATGGAATCAGAATGCAGAATGAAACAGACAATTTTCCTTTTTGTTTTGTTTTATTTTGTTTTGTCTTCTGTCTCATGGTTTTTCCCATTTGTTATAATTCTTCTATGCAACATGACTAATGTAAAAATGTGTTTAATAAGAATGTATGTGTAGAGTCCATATCAGATTGCAAGCCATCTTGGGGAGGGATGGGAGAGGAAGGGGGAGAAAATTTAAAACTTATGGAAGTGAATGTTGAAAATTAAAAATAAATAATTTAATAAATTTGGGGGAAAAAAGAAATGATAAGTAGGATGCTCTCAGAAAAACATCGAAAGACTTACATGAATTGATGCAAAGTGTAATGAGCAAAACCAGGAGAACATTGTACACAGTAACAGTAATATTGTATGTGGAACTACTATGAATAATTTAGCTATTCTCAGCAACACAATGATCCAAGACAGTTCTGGAGGACTTATGATAAAAGGTGCTGTCCATCTGCAGAGAAAGAACTCGTAGAACCTGAATGCAAATCAAAGATACTTTTTCTTTATTTTCTTGGCTTTTTTTGTCTGTGTTTTCTTTCACTGAATGACTCACATGGAAATGTGTTTTGCATGACTACACATGTGTAACCTATGTCAAATTGCTTGCCTTCTCAATGAGGGGATAGGAGTGGGAGGGAGAGAATTTGGAACTCAAAATTTAAAAAAAAGACTGTTAAAATAGTTTTTACATGTAATTAGGAAAAATAAAATATTAAATAAGATTTTAAAAATGATGAAAAGGATGCCTTCAGAAAAACCTGGAAAGATTTACATGAACTGATACAAAGTGAAATGAGCAGAACAAGGAGAACATTGTATACAGTAACAACAATATTGTATGATAATCAACTACAAATGACTTAGTTATTCTCAATCATACAATGATCTAAGACAATTCTGATCTAAGGAAGCTGAACCTGACAGATTGAAGTCAGGGCAAGAACTCAGGGGACTTAGAAAGAGAGCAAGCAGGGTCAACCACTTTGCCTAAAGTGCAGCAGGAGGTAGAGCCTAGCCTTAGCACAGAAGCTCCAATTCAGGAACTAAAACCCATGAGATGAGAAAATAAAGGAAAATGCTGAGTAGTATGAAAAATTATTGCAAACCTAGAGGCACCCTAAAAGGAGAGAGTAATTCAGTAGAAACTGTAAGAAGAGACTCAAGGGGGAAAAATGTACTTTCCACAAGCACTACATGAATACTTGAAAGAATGAGAAAAGAGATAAAATATTAAACCTCACCAGAAAAGAATGAGAAAGAGAATAGCTTAGAAAAGAAAATGGTAAACTAACGGGTTCTCTGAAAACTGGAATAGACCAAACAAATCAATGACTCTATGAAACATCATGAAATATTAGTTCAAAATTAAGATTGACAAAATAGAAGAAAATGTAAGATATCTGATTTTTTAAAATAAACTAATCTGGAAAAATGGGTCAAAATGATGATTTAAGAGTAACTAAAATCCCAGAAAACCAGAATTAGAAATTCTTGGATATTACATTACAAGAAATTATAAATGAAAACTGCCCAGATCTATTAGAATACAATATTCCAAAAGGCAAAACAAATAGGCTTATTATGAAGAATAACCTATCCTAGAACAGGGGGAGGAAAACAAACTTTTTATGGTATAAAAGGCTTTCAAGCATTTCTGATGAAAAGATAAGGACTAAGTTGGAATGCTGAAAGATAAACATAAAAGTAAAAAAAAACCTAAAAAAATTTACTTAAGCAGTTGGGAGTAACTATGTGATGATGTAGTGTGGATATTCTAAGAGAAGAAGAAGAGGGGTGTCTAGAGGGCACAGTAAATAGAGCACCAGCCCTGGAGTCAGGAGGACCTGAGTCCAAATCCGGCCTCAGACACTTAACACTTACTAGCTGTATGACCTTGGGCAAGTCCCTTAACCCCACTTGCCCTGCCTTCACCCTCCAAAAAGCAAAAAAAAATTTAAAAAAGAGAGAAGAAGAAGAAACAAATGTTCCTTCAGAACCACAATGTCTTCAAAAAGTATTGATGGAGTTCAGTATGAAAAATAGGTCCTGGGGCATGGGAATTGGAGCTGGATCTGTTCTGAAGATTTGAAGAGGAGGAATAAAAAGAAAGGTCAAAGGAATATACCAACATAGAAAAAAGAAAGGAGTGTAACTTGTTTGTTCATTTATCCATTCACATCAGACTCTTTCAACATTCAACCTCTTTTTTGGCAAAGATACTGAAGTGGTTTGCCATTTCCTTTTCCAATGTATCCCCATTTTACAAAAGAGGAACTGAGATAAATAGGGGTTAAGTGATTTGCCCAGGGTCACATAGCTATTAAGTGTCTGAGGCAGGATTTGAAATCTTCCTGACTCCATCCTGGGTTAACTTTCTACTTCTTATAAGTGAGTTATATAAGAAGGGTATCCAATCTATGAGGAAGGGGCTGGGGAGCAGGCATCAGATAAAACTGACTTTTATCTGAAATAGACAAAGGGGGGTTAAATACACACACATACACAGAGTTATATATATTTATAAAATATACATATATATATGTATATGTGTGTGTATGAACATATTAGGTTCAACAGGGATTTAGAGAATTTTTCTTCCTTCGAAACCTGCCTATTCATATTCTTTGACCATTTAATGATTGGAGAATGGTTCTTTTTTTCTATAAATTTGATTCAGTTCCCTATATATTTTAGAAATGAGACTTTTATCAGAGAAATTTGCTGCAAAGATGTTTTCCCCAGTTGCATGTTTTTCTTCTAATTAAGCTGCACTGGATTTGTGCAAAGACTTTTAAATCTTATGTAATCAAAATTATCCATTTTACCTCTTCCTCTCCATCTCTTGTTTGGTCCAGAACTCTTACCCTATGCATAGATCTGACAAGCAGTTTCTTCCATACTCCACTAATTTGCTTATGATATCACCCTTTATATCTAAATCATGTACCCATTTTGAGCTTCTCTTGGTATACAGTGTGAAATGTTTTTGCCAGATGTTTCTAGTTTCTGCCAGACTACAGTTTTTGACAAACAAAAACAGCAGTTTTTGTCAAGTAGTGAGCTCTTGACCCATTAGCTGGAATCTTTGGGTTTATCAAACACTAGGCTACTATGCTCATTTACTTCTGTACATTGTATACCTAATCAGTTCCATTGGTCAGCTTCTCTATTTCTTACCCAATACCAAAATGTTGAGGCTTATTTTTTTGGATATGGTCATTGTGGGGAATTTGTTTTACTTTATGTATCAGCAAGCACCCCAACATCCCCAGGGTGGCTGCCAACACAGGTTCTTAGATCTGCTTTGTTAAAGGAAAGCAACTCAAAATTGGTTAACAAGCTTACTTTAATCAGTCAAATATGTATCGTTTACCTTGTTCAGGGGAAAAAAGTCAGCACCCCGAACTTCAGAGTATACAGACAGAATTATCAAGACAGAGAAACAGATCAAGTAGACAGGTTTCCAAACTGTCCAACCATTACATCCATACCAAATCAACATCTGGGTTTTTCAAAGCTGGGGGGCTCTCAACAACGGCTTCCCAGAATCTCATCTGATCAAATCACAGAACACTTCTCAAAGTGAGCCCCAAAGCAAAGCTTCACATCAGGGATTATATAGCCTTCTCCTGGGTCAGAGAATGTAACTACCCTCTTGACCCACTGCCCAATCATATAGCATCAAGGTGTGGGCATTCCTGAAAACCAAGCCTCCTGCCACAGGCTCCATGTGACCACATTCAGCCTATTAGGAGGCAGAGTATATTTTGAAATTTAGGAACGTTCTAAGAGTCTCTTAAGCCTATCAAAGGGCTTAAGGCCAGGGAAGATCTTTAAATTTGCATTTCCATTACACTTTGCTATGCATATTTGTTTTGTTTTGTTTTGTTTTTTAAAAGGTGTGGGGGGGTTGATTTTTCTTTTTCTTTTCTTTTTTTCAGTTGAGGAGAAAATAGATTTTTGTAAATAAAAGAAAATTAAATTGCATACATGTATGTATTTAATGAGGGGTTGAACCTTTGAGTTCCCCTCCCTCTCTAAATCTAGAATGCTATTATCTTATCACCATATGAATTCAATAATCCGATCCTACTCACAATGATCAAAAGTAAAACACCTGAAGGGGGGAAAATGACAATTCAAGAGAAAAGTAAATGAGTATTTCTTAGAATGCAGTGCCACAAGTGCCCTTTCAATAAAGAGGTAAGTAGATGGTTGAGATGAGAACTCCTGAATCACATTCCTATCTTGACTGAGAAAGGGAGAAGAGCATACTATTTTGAAAACTAGACAACCATCAAGCTAAGAATCCCACAACAACCAGAAAAGAAGACAATTGAAAATCAAAGTAGAAATGCTAAATTCTACTTTTCCAATGGCTCCCTCTCCTGGTCTTTCAGTTGGAAAAACTTGTCTCATATTTCACTGAGAAAAATTAATGCCATTTGCCAAGCACTCCTCTCCTCCTAATTTCCCAGAACTCAGACACTTTCCATCACTCTCTCCCCCATCACCTCTGTTTCATCTGAAGAGGTAGCCCTTTTACTCACCACAGCAAAATCCCTCTACACTCACCCTTGATCCCATTCCTTACCATCTTCTCCAGAAGATTGCACCTCTATCATTCTCACTCTCACTTATCTTCATTGTTTCCCTGCCTACTGCCTGAAAACATGCCCATGTCTATCTTATTATCAAAAAACCCTTGCTTGATCCATTCATCTCTTCTAGATATCATGCCACATCTCTTTTCCTTTTTGTGACTAAACTCTTGTGGACAGCCATCTACAATAGGTTCCTCTGCTTCCTTTACTCTCGCTCTTTACTTAACTCTTTATAATCTGGCTTCTGACCTCATTATTCAACTTGAACTGCTCTCTCCAAGGTTAGCAATGATCTCTTAAGTGCAAAACCTAATGGACTTTTCCTAATCTTCAGGTTTCTTAACTTCTCTATAAGCTTTCATACCATCTTCTTGATATTCTCTAGATTTTCATGACACTGCTCTATCCTGGCTTTCCTCTTCCCTGTATGACTGCTCCTTTTAAGTCTCTCTTGTTGTATCTTTACTCCCCTATTTTTGGCCTTCTTCCTCTATACTATTTCAGCTGGTGATCTCTTCAGCATCATTGATTCAATGATCATCTCCATGCTGATTATTCTCAGATCTACTAACCTGGCCCTAATCTCTTTCCTAACCACCTGACTCATATATATTTTTTTTTGCCTTTTGGAGGGCAGTTGGGGTTAAGTAACTTGCCCAAGGTTACACAGCTAGTTTTTGTATGTGTGTGTTAAGTGTCTGAGGCCGGATCCGAACTCAGGTCCTCCTGACTCCAGGGCGGGCGCTTTACTGACTGCTCCACCTAGCTGCCCCTTGACTCATATCTTCAATTGTCTATTAGACATATCAAACTAGATATCCTGTAGAAATCTTACACACAGCGTGTCCAAAACTAAGAATTATTTTTCCTCTCAAGCTCTCTCTTCTTAATTTTTCTATTATGATCAGGAATCTTTGGTGGATGAGGGAGAAATAAGCCAAAGAAATATAATTTTTTGAGAAGCCCCTATGATTGAACTTAGTCTATGTAAGCTAGAACTATGGGTGCTGAACCATATTTACATGTACAAGAAAGTATATGTGAGACAGTTATTGAATTAGTGCAAAGTAGGACCACAGATTATATGCCATGAAAGAGTGGAGGAGGAGGAGAGACTACTTCTATTTGGTGAATCAGGGAAGGAAGAATTCATGAAGTTAGCATAAGATTTGGGGAAAGAGAAGGGATTTCAATCAAGTATAGATGGAGAAGTCATTATGAGAGTTTGCATGGGAATTTTTAAGCAAAGGAACACAGATAACAGAAGACAGGATGAAAGTTTGGAATAGTTAGTAGTATAATTTTATGGGAACATAGAGTAAATAGATGAAGAAGTGAGCTAAAGAAGGGAAGGCAGATGGAACTAGATTGTGGAGGACCTTGAGTGCTAGAATAAGAATATTCAGTAGGCAATGAAGGGCTATTAAAGGTTTCTAAGTAGAAGAATAACATAGTACATTAGGAACATTTTTAGACAAAAATGAGAATAGATCGGAGATGTGATAGATTAGAGGCAAGGAGACCAGTTAAGAAACTATTAAGATGTATAATTGAGATGTAATAGGCTCTTGAACTATAGTGATGGTATTTTGAGTGAAATACTGGAGAGGTAAAATTGACAGGTCTTGGCAAATGACTGAATGTTCAGATCAGGGAATGGAAAACATTAAAGATGACTGAGATCTCTAGTGTGGGTGACAGTGGTGCCAAAAACAGAAATAGGAATGTTAGAAGGAGGGGCAGATTTGGGGATAAGAGTAATGATTCAATTTTGGATATATTGAGTTTGAAGTTAGAATAAGATAGCCAGCAAGTAGAAATACAGGACTGGCACTCAAATGAGAATTTGGGGGAGGTAATTCTATAAATTTGAGAATCAATGGCAACCATAATAGAAGCTAAATTCAATTATTTAGTGAGTGAACCAAATGGCTAATTTTTGTCAGAAAATAGCATCTAAGTAGAAGAGAAGAGGTATTAAACTGTACATAGCACTTGAACCAAGGATATCACATCTAGGCCTATACATCAACGGGAACAAGTAAAGAGAAAAAGGACCTATATGTACAAAAATATTTATAATAACCTTTTTATGATGGTAAAGAAGTGTAAACAGGAAGGTGCCCATTAATTGGGGGAATGGCTAACAAATTATGGTATATGAATGTAATGGAGTACTGCTATGCTATAAGAAGTGATAAAGAGTATGGTTTCAGAAAAACTTGGAAAGATTTGTATGAACTTATACAGAGTAAAATATGAAGAACCAGGAAAATAATGTATACAATAACAACAACGTGGTAAAAACCAATAATTTTGAAATACTTAAGTACTTAGATCAACCCAGTGTTCACCCATGAGGCCAGAGGACCAAAAATGACAAATGCTACCCATATCATGACAGAGAAGTAAGGGAGCAAATACATAGAAAGAGACACAGCTTTTATTGGATATGGCCAATAAGGGAATTTGTTTTGCATGACAATGCATATGTTTACAAAGATTTCTTTCTTTCATTTTCTCTTTTTACAGTGTGAGTGGAGGAAATAATATATGCGGTTGTGATGAGCTTCACTGAACCATTCCTTCTTACTTGACTATTTCCAAGGACACAAATACAGAAGAAGATTGGTCAAGATCAGAAATGACCATGGCCATGGACCAGAAATTTTTCTCTGCTTATTTGAGTTCCTGTGGGGAAAAAACTTATAACCTTGGTCTTAAATAGCACCACCATTGATCAGACCCACTAAACCAGTGACAGGAAAGGGAAATATAGTAATACTCTCTAGTACCTGTCATTTTAGTTTACTGGTATTTATGTTTCCTGCTTCTCCCAACTTCCCCATTATTCCTTTGTCTTTGTTCCCTTTCCTATTTTCCAAATCTGATTTTACTGAATGTTACATATTTAAAATGTTAATGTCTTGTGTTTCTTAGTAGATAAACAATACTGGCATCTGTATCATTCAAATCGTTTATACTGTACTGGAAAGAGCACCAGATTTGGAATCAGGGGACTCCTGCCTTTCTTATACTTCAGAGCTGTGTTTTCTTAATCTGTAAAATGAGGGGGTTGAACTAAATGACGTTTACAGTGCTTTCCAGATCTAAGTATTGAAACCCTATGATCTTCAAACTTGAAAAAGAGGTTTTCAAAATCACTAACATAGCCCCCAATCACATCTACCAGAATGCTGGCAAAATGTTGCATCCTACTTATAACTATCAAGGTTAAAATTATATTCTCAAAAATGTAAATTATAGTATTTAAAACAAATCAAGAATTCCAACACTGGCTTATACCTTAAAATATCAAACAAAGGACTTATTCACAGAATAGTTGTATTCAAGGTGAGATTCACCCTTGAAATTGAGATTATTATTATTATTATTATTATCAATTATTAAATAGTCATTCTATGGCTGATTCAAGCAGACTGTGCTATTTGCTGAGATAGGTACAGGGACTCTGCCCACCCCCACTCCCCCACTCCCCCCAATCTATTTGGAAAAGAGAAGACCCATACACATGAACAAAACTAATAATACTAGCAAAAAAAATGTGTTCAACAGTAGTGTCATGGTCAACACTATGGAAATTTGGAAGAAGTAAATCATTGTGGACTGGGCTGGTTAGGGAAGGTTTCCAGAAATAGTCCACTGTCTAGAGTATTAGCCTTTTAATACAGGAAGGTTTTTCAGCTGTGCCTCCCTAGGAGCTTTATTCTTTGTGATACTCACTGATGGCTTATTTGACTGTCTCATGAATGTGTTTGTTTAGTATCCTATATGAGTTCTTGTTTATCTTTCTACATTGTCAGATATTTGTACCTAAAGAGATAGTGCTGTAGTGCCTGGTTTTTCCATCCCCCAACCTCAGCCCTCCCTCAGGGAAGTGAGCAGACTGCCAGGTCAGTTCCACCCTCCCCCAACAGATGCAGGCCCTTCCCCAGTCAGCACACCTGCACAGAGGTAGGCAGGCTTCCGGGTCAGGGAGACTTGATGCACTGGTGGGAATTTCAAGGTGTGTACTGTTTTTGGCCTCTGCAAGTTTCTGCTTATGTAATACCTAACCATTGGCCACGTGGCCTCCCTTTAAAAGCTGAGGTTTTACCTAAGATCTCTGCTGTATGACCTGGGATGGTGGCGTGGTACCTTGTCAGCCCACGATGTGGCCTGATCAGCCAATATGGAGTATAATAAAGGGTCCAATTCTAATTTGTTGCTTGGGTCTTGCTCGCGTTTTCTGGGTACAACAGTGCCTGTGGTTGATTGTTTATATTAGCACACATTTTCTTGTAATGAAACTTATGAAAATAGGGAATATTTATACTAGAAAAAGTAATCCAAAGAATATATCCCACTGATGATGAGTCAACAGCATTATCTTTGTTTATTCAAGGAGGAATACTTCTTTTATGTGGTATAGTAGTAGAGAAAACACTGGAAGAGCCCAGAACCATTTTGACTTTGATACCAACAACAAAGCAACAAGCATTTATTAAGCACCTACTATATGCCAGGAGCTGAGCTAAGCACTAGGTATACAGAGAAAGGAAAAAACAGTTCCTGTCCTCAAGAACTCACAGTCTAATGGAAGAGAGGACATGCAGAAAACTATGTACACAAAATATACTTGGTATAAATAGGAGGTAAGCTCAGAAGGAAGGCAGTGGCAGTATTGGGGGAGGGGGGAGGGAAGGACCATGAAAGGACTCTTGGAGAAAGTAGATTTAAACTCTGTCTTGAAGGAGGCCAGATAAGCCACAAGGTGGAGGCAAAGATGAAGAGGAAGGCATGGGGCACAATCAGTGAAAAGGTATGGAGGGTTTAACATGTAGGAACAGTGAGAAATCCAGTGTCATGAGACCACAGAGTATTTTGTAGAGTATCCTTAGTATACTGATCAGTATCAGTAGTAGAAGATTAAAAAGGGAGGGATGCCCCAGGTTGTAAAGGGCTTTAAAAGCCAAACAGGATTTCATATTTGATACTGGAGGTAATAAGGAGCCACTGGAGATTATTGAGGAGAGAAAGTTGATATGGTCATACCTTCACTTGAGGAAGATCTCTTCAGTGGTTGAGTGGAAGATGATGCACAGAGGGCAAAGACTTGAAGCAAGGAGACCAATTAGCAGGCTATACCAATAGTGCAACCAGGAGGTGATAAAGACCTAAAAAAAGGTGGTGGCTATGTGTGGTAGACAGAAGGGATATATACTAGAGGTGTCATGAAGGTAGAAATGACAGTATGAGTTCACAGGTGGACCTGTAAATGAATACAACTATTCTGTGAAGCAATTTGGAATCACACACAAAAAGTTATTAAGTGGTATGTGCCCTTTGACCCAGTTATACCACTCCTAGGGCTTTACTCAAAAGGAATCAAAGAAAGAGGAAAATGTCCTTTCTGTACAAAAATATATATATATAGCAGATATATTTGAGGTGGGAAAAGGTAGAAACTAAGAGGATACTTAATAATTGTGGAGTGGTTGAAAAAGTAGTAGTATATGAAAGTGATGAAGTACTTTTTTTTTAACATTTGATTTTGAAAATTTGATTTCCAGGGGGGTGGGAACAACACATATATTGGAGCATAGATGAACAACAGTCCCCGACCTTTCAAGATGGCAGAGTAGAAACAGGACTTCCACGCGGCTTCGGCTTCCACCACCTCCAATCCATGTAAAAGGGATTGAACAAACTTTGGAGCTACAGAACCCACAAAATGACACAGAGAAGCTAACCTCCCACTGAAGACAGCCCAGCAGGCCGGCAGGAATCAGCCAGCACAGCGCTCTGGGAGCCAAGCCCAGCCCCACCCCAAGGTTTTAGCCCCAGGGCGGGCCTGACCAGTGGCTGGCTGGAGGGACTCCAGATCAGCAGCAGCTGTGGCGATCCAGAATTATCAACACATAGATGCTAAGGACAAAGTGAGAGGTCAGTGCAGTGTGGACTTTGGGACCCAGTAGTTGGGAGTGCGTCAGCTTTTGCCCCTGAGGCAAGAAGCCACTGAGGGCTGTGGTACAGCCACCTCCAAGTGGCAGCTTCAGCTCCTGGCCTGCAGAGTGTAGGCAGACCAAGAACCAGTCTGAGGGGTAATTGCTCTTGCTTTAACCTGCTTGGATCTGGATTGTGGCCAAGGGTGGAGGTCCTGGGGTATGTGACCAGCTTGCCAGAGCATGTGGAGGCTTCAGAGAGGGCACCCAACTAATACCTCTGGCAGCTAAGAAAACCCCAGTGTTTGGAACGAAGCTCCCCTGTCTGGTGGCAGAGTCCTACTGTGGCAAAAAGCCCAAAAGTCAAGGGACTGAGTGGTGACATGACCAGGCAAAGGAAGTAAAGCAAGCAGAGCAATCCAACATTAGACTCCTATTTTGGGGACAAAAAGGAGCAAAGCATGGAACAGAAGGAAGACAGTGAAGTCAGAACTCCTGCACCAAAAGCTTCCAAGAAAAAATACAAGCTGGTTACAGGCCATAGAGGACCTTAAGAAATAAATAAGAGAAGTGGAGGAAAAATTGGGAAGAGAAATGAGAACAAGGCAAGAAAATTACAAAATGAGAGTCAACAGCCTGACTGAGGAAAATAACACCTTAAAAAACAGACTAACTCAAATGGCAAAAGAGGCTCAAAAAGGAAATGAGGAGAAGAATGCCTTAAAAAGCCGAATTTGCCAGATGGAAAAAGAATCTCAAAAGCTCACTGAGGAGAATCATTCCTTCAGAATTAGATTGGAGCAAATGGAAGGTAATGACTTGATGGGAAATCAAGATGCTGTTAAACAGGTCCAAACAAATGAAAGAATAGAAGGCAATGTGAAATATCTCATTGGAAAAACCACTGATGGGGAAAACAGATCCAGGAGAGATAATTTAAAAATTATTGGACTACCCGAAAGCCATGATCAAAGAAAGAACCTAGAAATCATCCTCCAACAAATTCTCAAGGAGAACTGCCCTGACGATTTAGAACCAGAGGGCAAAATAGAGGTTGACAAAATCCATCGATCACCTCCTGAAAAAGTTCCCAAGAAGAAAACTCCTAGGAATGTTATAGCCAGGTTCCAAAATTCCCAGATCAAGGAGAGAATGTTACAAGTAGCCAGGAAGAAACAATTTGAATATTGTGGAAACACAATCAGGATAATTCAGAATCTGGCAACTTCTACATTGAGGGATTAAAGGGCTTGGAATATGATATTCCAGAGGGCAAAGGAGCTGGGATTAAAACCAAGAATCACCTACCCAGAAAAACTGAGTATCATGTTTCAGGGGAAAATATGGTCATTCAGTGGAATAGAGGACTTTCAAGCATTCTTGATGAAAAAAAAAACAGAGTTAAATAGAAAATTTCACATTCAGACACAAGAAGCAAGAGAAGTATGAGAATGTAAACAGGGAAAAGAAATCATAAGGAATTTATCAAAGTTGGACTATTATCATTCCTACATGGAAAAACGTTAATTGTAATAGATGAAACTTTTCTCAGTATGAAAATAGTGGAAGGGAATAGAAATATATATATCTATATCGGAGGGTATGCGGGCATATGAATATATATGTGAATGTGTGTATATATGTTTACAGGCAGGTATACATAGATAGAGGGCACAGCACCAATTTAATAGGAAGGGATGATACTTAAAAGGTGAAATTAAGAGGTGAGAGAAGAATATAATGAGAAGAGATGGGGAGAGAATGAGGTAAACTATCTCATATAGAAGAGGCAAGGGAAATGGTTACAATGGAGGGGAAGAATAGGAAGGCAAAAGGGAATGGGTCAACCTTATTCTCATTGAATTTTGCTCGGGGAGGGAATGAAATGCACACTAAATAGGGTATCTCACCCTACAGGAGAGTAGGGGATGAAAGGGAGGTGATGGAAGGGAGGGTAGGCTGGGGGGGAGGGAAGTTGGAAGCACCCACTTTTGAAAAGGGACGGGATCAAAGTAGAAAATAGAACAAGTGGGAGGTAGGATAGGAGGGGTGGAAATATAGTCAGTCCTTTACAATATATCTGCTATGTTAATGTTTTGCATTAGCCACACATGTACAACCTATACTGAACTGCTTATCTTCCCAGCAAGGGTGGGTGACAAGGGAGGAAGGGTATAAATCTGGAATTCAAAGTTTTAAAATCAAATATTAAAAAAAAAAAATATATATATATATATATACACACTTTTATTAATACGATTTTACATGTAATTGGGAAATAAGATATACAGCCATTGGGGCAGAGATCCACCTTGCCCTACTGGAAAAGTTGAAGGGGATATGAGAGAAGATATGGCAGAGAGCAGATTGGAGGAGGGGATATCCTGTGGGACTGCTATTTTGGGGAGGTGGGTAGGGGAAAAATGGGGAGAAAATTTGTAACTCAAAATCTAGCGGAAACGAATAATGTAAATCAGAAGTTAATAAAGCATTTAAAAAAAACAAAAAACCTTTGATTTCCAGATTCTTTCCCTTCTTCCCTCATCACCCATACCCACTGGGAAGACAAGAAATTCAATATAGGTTATACATGTGTAGTTATGCAAAACATTTCCATAGTAGATATATTGTGAAAGAATGACCATATTTCCCTCCATCCTATCCCGCCTCCTCTTATTCTATTTTCTACTTTGACCCTGTCCCTTTTCAAAAGTGTGTGCTTCTAACTACCCTCTCTCTCAATCTGCCCTCCCTTCTATCATCCCCCCTCTTATCCCCTGCCCCCCATACTTTCCTATAGGGTAAGATGCCCAATTTAGTGTGTATGTTATTCCCTCCTTAAGCCAAATTCAATGAGAGTAAGGTTGGCCCATTCCCTTTTGCCTTCCTGTTCTTCCCCTCCATTGTAACAGTTTTCTCTTGCCTCTTTTATATGAGGTAATTTACCCTATTCTATCTCTCGCTATCTCCTCTCATTATATTCTTCTCTCACCTCTTAATTTCATTTTTTAAAATATCATCCCTTGCTATTCAATGATCCTGTGCCCTCTATGTATACATGTACACATATATACAGATATTCACATATGTATTTATACAGACATATACCCTCCTATATAAACATATATATGTATACATATATATTCTCTATAATTATTCTCACACTGAGAAAAGTTTCATGAGTTACAATTATTGTTTTTACCATGTAGGAATGTAAATAGTTCAATTTTAATAAGTTCCTTATGATTTCTTTCCCCTGTTTACCTTCTCATACTTCTCTTGCTTCTTGTATTTGAAAGTCAAATTTTCTATTCAACTCTGGTTTTTTCATCAAGAATGCTTGAAAGTCCTCTATTTCATTGAAAGACCATATTTTCCCCTGAAATGTTATACTCAGTTTTTCTGGGTAGGTGATTTTTGGTTTTAATCCTAGCTCCTTTGACCTCCAGAATATCATATCCCAAGCCCTTTGATCCCTTAATGTAGAAGCTGCTAGATCTTGTGTTATCCTGATTGTGTCTCCACAATACTGAAATTGTTTCTTCCTGACTGCTTGTAGTATTTTTGTGTTTCCACAATACTGAAATAGTTTCTTCCTGACTGCTTGTTTCTCCTTGACCTGGGAACTCTGGAATTTGACTATAATATTCCTAGGAGTTTTCTTTTGGGGATCTTTTTTCAAGAGGTGATTGGTGAATTCTTTCCATTTCTATTTTGCCCTCTGGTTCTAAAACATCATGGCAATTTTCCTTGAGAATTTCTTGAAGGATGATTTCTAGGTCCTTTTGTTGATCATGGCTTTCAGGTAGTCCAATAATTTTTAAATTATCTCTCATGGATCTACTTTCCAGGTCAGTGGTTTTTCCAATGAGATATTTCACATTGCCTTCTATTTTTTCATTTGTTTGGATCTGTTTTATAGTATCTTGATTTCTCATAAAGTCATTAGCTTCCATTTGCTCCAATCTAATTTTGAAGGAATTATTCTCTTTAGTGAGTTTTTGAAATTCCTTTTCCATCTGGCAATTTCGGCTTTTTAAGGCATTCTTCTCCTCATTGGCTTTTTGGGCCTCTTTTGCCATTTGAGTTAGTCTATTTTTTAAGGTGTTATTTTCTTCAGTCAGGTTGTTGATTCTCTTTTCATGATTTTCTTGCATCATTCTCATTTCTCTTCTCAGTTTTTCATCCACTTACCTTATTTGATTTTCAAAATCCTTCTTGAGGTCCTCCATGGCCTGTAACCAATTCATATATATATATATATATATATATATATATATATATATATATATATA
>NW_027185694.1:19678102-19680211 GCF_028583685.1 Petaurus breviceps papuanus | reverse complement strand
TATATATATATATATATATATATATATATATATATATATATATATATTTGTTTGTTTGTTTTTGAGGGCAGTTGGGGTTAAGTGAGGTCACATGGTTAGTTTTTGTGTTAAGTGTCTGAGGCCAGATTTGAACTCAGGTCCTCCTGACTCCAAGGCCCGTGGTCTATTCACTCTGCCATCTAGCCGCCCCTAGTTCATATTTTTCTTGGAAGCTTTTGATGCAGGAGTTTAGACTTTATTATCTTCCTCCTGTTCCATGCTTTGATCCTTTTTGTCCACAAAAAAGTATTCTATGGTCTGTTTGTTCTTCCTCTGTTTGCTCATATTGCTAGTCAATTACTTGACTTTTGAGTTCTTTGCCACGGTAGAACTCTGCTTCCAGAGAGGAGAGCTTTGTCCCAAATCACTGGGGTTTTCACAAATGCTGTCAGAGGTCTGAGGATTGCACCCTCTCTACAGACACTACACTGGCAAACTGGCATTTTTCATCCCAGGACTACTACCCAAGAAAGTGATTCAGAACCAAGCAGGTCAAAGCAAGAGCAATTACCTTCTGTATGATCACTTGGTCCCACTATGATCTGCAGGCCAGGAGCTCCTGAGGCAGCCACCTGACAGCTGCTTCAGCTGCCGCATCTCCACTACCTCTTGCCCTGGGGGCAGGGGCCAGACTGCACCCTTCTTTTCCAAGAGAGTTCTGACTGACCTTTTACTTTCTTTTTGGTGTTTATGGGTTGATAAATCTGGAAACCACCACAGCTGCTGGTTATTCACTCTCCTGAAGTCTACTCTGGCTGCCGCTGCCTCCCTGGGGCCAAAACTACACAGCTCACATGAGACTGTGCTCAGCTCCCAGCATACTGCGATGAACCCTTCCTTTCAGCCTGCCAGGCTGCCTTCAGCGGAAGATTTGTTTCTCTCTGTCACTTTGTGGGTTCTGTAGCTCTCAAATTTGTTTAGAGTCATATTTTATACATACTTGATGTGGTTGTGGAGGGAGGTCATGGAATTTCCTGCTTCTACCCTGCCATCTTGGCTCTGCCCCAAGTGTACTGGTAGAGTATTTTAGAAAGACATATTGAGTGATGCAGAGTAAAATAAGCAGAACCAAAAGAATAATTATATTACAAGCAATAATACTAAAAAATAGACAATTTTGTAGACTTAAAAATCCTTAATTGAAATAACTGATAACAAATAGTAGGGGAATAATTTATGTAATAAAAACAACATTGTAAAAAATTTTTTGAAAGCTGTAGGAATTATGATCAATAAAATGACCATCCATAACTCCAGAGACCTGATGATGACACATGCTATCCATCAAAGAAATTTAGGGTACAGATATAGATTTGCTTGATTTATTGCTTTATTCATTGTCTAGACATAAGAAAGTAATGGAGAAATTATTAATAAGGCAGACTAAACTTAAAAGTATGTTGTAATACAGTTTTTATTCCATAGAGTCAGTGGTTAAACATTTACCAGCATACCCATTGTTAGGGATTATAAAGCAGAGTCCATCAATATGGAAGCAGAAGAATTGTGAACCATGGTAAGAGCTAGAGCTGTGTGACTTTGGACAAGTAACTTACTCTTTTGTGCTTCAATTTCTTCATCTGGCACATAGGAATAAATAATTTCTACCCTACTTACTTAACAGCAGTGTATTTAGGATCAAATAAAATAATAAAAATGAAAACAAATTCAAAAGTATAAAGCACTAAACAAATGTAATTATTTTAAGGTATAATAATAACAAATAAAATTGGGATTGTAAAGGAAAGCATTATAGTAATAGGAAGGAAATTTAGAAAAGAGATTGTCTTGGCTCTGCAGGGACAACTTTTTCCCTGAATTCTGGCTACTTTAGTGTTTATTACTAATTGCCTGTAGAGGGCCTTGACTCTCCCATGGGCTTTTTCAGAATCAGCAACTGAGCCAAACCTGGAAAGAGCCAGCACAGGCTCCTTAGAGGACCAGGTGCTGCCCATTGTTAAAGCCGGCAGCCCCAAGCCAGGTCTGGGAGAAGGACCCTATAAGTAGCTGCTTCTTGCTCATGAAGGGATCTATACTCCTGGCCCTCCAGATATTAGGTGGTGAGTACAT
>NW_027185694.1:19653952-19668102 GCF_028583685.1 Petaurus breviceps papuanus | reverse complement strand
CACA
The DNA here is from genome assembly GCF_028583685.1 of Petaurus breviceps papuanus. Classification (NCBI taxonomy): domain Eukaryota; kingdom Metazoa; phylum Chordata; class Mammalia; order Diprotodontia; family Petauridae; genus Petaurus; species Petaurus breviceps. The sequence continues at coordinate 19,668,098 of NW_027185694.1, read as the reverse complement.
TTTTTCTTGTTTTGTATATCTATTTCTCTTTCTCTGTCTGTCTCTTTCTCTGTGTGTGTCTGTGTGTGCGTGTGTGTGTGCAAGAGCGCATGTATCTCATCAGATTTCTATTAGTATAACTAATCTTTTTTTCATATATGGTACCTGTAAGTTCAAACCTTTCCCAACAACCCTAAGCAGTTGTCATCTGATGAGTATTATTTGATAATTTTCTACTTAATTATGAAAAACATGCAGTGGGGCAAATTTTATAAGGGCAGAAGGTTTCAGGTCTCAGAAGTTATTGGTCTAATATATATCTAATTTCCATCACTGTCTCTATTCCAATCTATATTATTGTTATTATTATTTTTCATATCTCAAATGAGATGATGTATGTAAAAATGGTTTGCAAATGTTAGCTTTTATCATTGGTATTACATAGAAGTTTTATTTACTTTTCAAAATACTTTCGCATTCATTATCTTGCTTGTTTGGTTTAATACTGAAAAAGATAATGATTTCACAGATGTCAATACCTCCTTCCAGGTACAGATTACCCTTCCCTGTCTTTTGGTAGACAGTCTTCCTGAGGTACCATATCTAAAAAAAAAATCATCCCCCAGGCCAACCTTTAGGTGTTGAGTCTCTCAGCAATTAATTAGACTGGTTTTGGGATGGCAGACATACAGACTGTCACCAAACCTGCTCTTGAAGCCTTTCAAACTTGGGAGGATCTGCCTGCCTCAGCTTATGTTCTGTTCTCACAGCTTTTGCAAACACCAGGTTATTTCCTTGCCACATGAGGCTTTGAAGTAAGGATTCATGGAGGACAAGTATAATTATTTCTGTTGATCAGAGGAAGAATATTTGTCTATTTCTCTGAAATCATATCATCTTTATATCAATCTCTGTCTCTTCATTTGTCAACTTATCCATTCAGTTTTTCATTCACATCTCTCTCTCTCTCCTCTCTCTTCTCCCGTTTACTTTTTTATTGACTTTTTCCTTCAGTCTCATGTAATTTTAAATGATAAGTAAGGGGAAAAACTGTTCACTCCTCCATTCCAAACAAACCAATGTTCCTAATAGAAAGGCAAACTTGCTACATATTTAGTGATGTTATCCTACCTGAAAGTTACAGCCACCAAGTTTGCTACTAGCCTTCATATCCTGATCTGACTAGAGTCACACACCTTTATGATATTTCTTCAAACAAGACAAAAGGTCATGTGTCAGACTCAAACAAAAGGGCGAGCAAAAGGTTTTTTTTTTTTTTAAATAAGGTCTTGTGTTCAATATTCTCCAACATCTAGAGTTTCAATTCTGCAGATCCTGGAACTCAGTAATTAAGTTGGTGTAATAAGAATGTAAATTTTAAAGATCTTCCCTGCCCCTAGGCTAATGTGCACCTGAAGCCTGGGGAGGGAGGCTTGTTTTTCAGTAGATACTTCTTGATTGGCCAGTGAATCAATAAGGTTGTTACATTCTCTGAGCCAGGAGAAGGCTATATAAGCCCTGATGTGTAGCTTTGCTTTTGGGACTCACTTTGAGAAGCGTTCTGTGATTTGATCTGGATTATGGGAAGCCGTTGTTGAGAGTCCCCCGGCTTTGAAAAACCCAGAATGTGGAAACCCAGATGTTGACTGGGTATGGATGTAATGGGTGGACAGTTTGGAAATCTGTCTACTTGATGTTTCTGTCTTGATAATTATGCCTGTATACTTTGAGGTTCAGGGTGCTGACCTTTTCTCCTGAACAAGGTAAATGATATATGTCTGACTGATTAAAGTAAGCTTGTTAACCCATTTTGAGTTGCTTTCCTTTAACAAAGCAGATCCAAGAACCTGTGGTAGCTGCAAATCCTGAGGACGCTTGGGGTGCTTGCTGCTGCAAAATGGCGTCACGAACAGGATCTGCAGAGTAAAAGGAAAGTATGGGGACTGGGATAATTGTTTGTTTCCCAGTTGTGGTAGCTGTGATTCTGTGGAGCTGTGGAGCCGGAGAGAAGAATGGCCTGCATGCTGACTTCGCAGAGCTGAGAGCAGGAATGGTGAGCTGCCTGCATCGGGATCTGGGCAGAAGCCAGGAGCGGCTGCCGCTTGCGGGAGGAGAAGGAGCCCAGGAGTTCGGAATTCAGCCACAGGAAAAGATAAGAACTGAGCAGCAAAGCAGGGGCACTGAGTGTGTTTCCTGGCTGCATCCCACAGTTTGAGACCCAGGGGGAGGATGGACTTGTGACTATGGTGGGTGGGATGAAGTGCCTTGGATCCCCAGGGACCCCACCTTGTTGGTTTTGTTGCCCAGCCCCCTCTCTGTGCTTGGAAGCTGGGGCTGGAGCTGTGTGAGGGGAAGGACACTCCCCTCCCCCCAGAACTTTATTTGAACTTTTGTTCTGAATTGAAGTGATAATGCTATGTACTTGGTGTTTGTTTAAGGCCCAGTGTCCACTTTGGTAACTTTAGTTCTGTACTTTGAAAATGTGACCTAAGAGATGTTTAATGCTAATTCAAAAGTAAATTGTCTATGCTATGGGCATGAAAGATCTTGGGGCCGAATGTAATAAGAATGTAAATTTTAAAGATCTTCCCTGCCCCTAGGCTAAAGTGCACCTGAAGCCTGGGGAGGGAGGCTTGTTTTTCAGTAGATACTTTTTGATTGGCCAGTGGGTCAATAAGGTTGTTACATTCTCTGAGCCAGGAGAAGGCTATATAAGCCCTGATGTGTAGCTTTGTTTTGGTACTCACTTTGAGAAGTGTTCTGTGATTTGATCTGAATTTTGGGAAGCCGTTGTTGAGAGTCCCCCGGCTTTGAAAAACCCAGAATGTGGAAACCCAGATGTTGACTGGGTATGGATGTAATGGTTGGACAGTTTGGAAATCTGTCTACTTGATGTTTCTGTCTTGATAATTATGCCTGTATACTTTGAGGTTCAGGGTGCTGACCTTTTCTCCTGAACAAGGTAAACGATATATGTCTGACTGATTAAAGTAAGCTTGTTAACCCATTTTGAGTTGCTTTCCTTTGACAAAGCAGATCCAAGAACCTGTGGTAGCTGCAAACCCTGAGGACGCTTGGGGTGCTTGCTGCTACAGTTGGCATGTGCTGACCCAACTTAACAAGATGTTTATATGGAAACCACAATACCAATGTATATATTTGCAAATCTAACTAGAATTGCCAAAGAAAACTAAACCTATGTACTCTCTTCTCAGGTGGGCAACTCAAGTCAGAATCAAAATTTTTCTTGATGGCTACAGAATCAGAGAAAAGGATTTTCAACAGGACTTTAGGGATAATTTTGTCAATATTATTACTGAGCTTTATGAACTCCCTCTTTAACACTATAAGAACTATGTTTGACAAGTAACCAACTTCATTTAGCTAATCAGGGCCATCTTGTCCTTCAAATAGTGCTTGATGGACACTATCATATTTCTCTCTTTTAAAGTTGGTTTTTATGTATTTCAACACTGTACCCACTTCCCTATTTTCTCTGCCAAGCCTTTTGATCACATCATTCTATCCAACAATAGTTGTTATTACAACTGCAAATCTACCTTACAGTCTGGTCTGTCCTTCCACCCCTTAAAAAAATTGCTTTATTTGTGGAACTGAATCTTGTAAACTATAAGTAAAAAAACAAATTAATAAAGACCAAAAAAACTGCTTTATTATTCTTACTGAATATAATCCTCCTCCTCAACATCTCTCCCTTTCTCCTCTCCCTGTGAGTCTTCCTATGGAATAAAGGAAAACAATTAAGCAAACCAACATACACAGTGGCCATATGTGATGCAACATTCCATACTCCTAGTCCCACTTCTCCAGTGAAAAGATGGTTATGTGTGATGCATTTCTTAATCTCTTCTCTGTCTCCCTCTGATTTTTCTCAGAATATTTCTTTGATTTCCATTAATTCAATTAATTTTGTTTGGGTGGAACCTTAAAGTTAAATTCTAATTGTAGGGCCACTCTAACTTTAATATAAAGTTAAAAGTCAAGAAATAGGCTAGGGAAATGAGCAAACAACAACAGCAAAGAACTTGACCATAAAAGGTTACTATAGTAGCAGGGAAGGCCAAACTATAAACTCAAAAGAATATGTGAAAACACCTCCAACCAAAGGATCAAAGAAAATTGCTAATTGCATAGAGGCCCAAGATGTTAAGCATGGCAGAGGAAAAATTGGGAAGAAGAAATGAGACTGATACAAGAAAATTATGAAAAGAGAATTAACAGCTTGATAAGAGAGGCACAAAAAAACACTGAAGAAAATAACATCTTAAAAAAAAAAGAGTTGAGTAAAGCACCAGCCCCAGAATCAGGAGGACCCAAGTTTGGTTTTGGCCTCAGACACTTAACATCCACATACAAAAACTAACTGTTTAACCTTGGGCAAGTTACTTAACCCCAATTGCCCTTCAAAAGGCAAAAAAAGAGTTGGTCTAATGGCAAAAGAGATAGAATAATTCACTGAGGAAAATAATTCCTTAAAAAACTGAAACTGTTGTTGTGTTTGTCCTCATGACATCAGGGAAATGATGACATGACTTGCAGTTAACTTTGCTTTGAGTGAGGAAGGGCTATAAAAGGTCATCAACCTCACTTTCTCCTCCAGAGCCATCTGAGTCCAGTGGCCAGATATTCATTAGAATGACTGGAGATGGCCCAGGATGCAATGGGAGACCCTGGTCTTTTTAGGCTAAGGCCCTTTCAGGTTCTCACTTCGAGTGAGGTAATGCCCAAAAGAAGTGAGTTAAGAGATGGCCCCTTTAATTAAAAAAAAAAAATCAATCTAGGACAGGAAGACCCTCAGTGTTGCTTGTCAAAAGAGAAGCAGTTATTATTGACCTTCACTCTGAGCCAGGAGGGCCCAAAATGTAGTCATTAAACTTGCCCTCTCCCTCATCCTCTTCTTTTCCTCTCCAAATGAAGGTAAATTTTGATGCCAGAGGTTGCCCAGTTAACTTGGGGTTTACTGAATTCTTACCTTCCTTCCTTCCTTCCTTCCTTCCTTCCTTCCTTCCTTCCTTCCTTCCTTCCTTCCTTCCTTCCTTCCTTCCTTCTTTTCTTTCTTCCCTCTCCTCCCTCCTTCCCTCCTACATTCCTTTCTCTTTTCTTAAAGACCAAACTTTAAACCCATTTCACTCTGGAGCTCACAGATTGGACCACAATAGGTCCCTGCCCAAGAACCAAAAAAATCAGAATTGGTCAAATGGCAAATCAGGTAGGAGAGCTCACTGAAGAAAATAATTCCTTAAAAATTAGAATTGGGAATGACTATGAGGAAGGAAGGGCCAAAATGGCAGAGCAGATGTAGTGACTCATCTGAGCTCTCCCAAATTCCCCTCTAAACTATTTTAAAATATCTCCTCAGAGCATATCATTTACATTATATTATATTAATTACATCACATCACATGATATCATATTATACTTCACTATATTATAGTATGCTATATTATATTATACAGAATACACATATCATATATTACATTATATAGAATATGCATACTACATATACTATATGTATTATATATCTTATGATGTGCATTACATATAATATACATTTTATACACACACACACACACACACACAATAGCTAATCAAAATAAATTCTGGAGCACCAGAAAAAACAAAAGCACAGGTTAGAACAATTTTCCAGCCCATGACAATTTAGAAGGTTGGCAGGAAAGTCTGTTTCACTGGGGTGAGAGTAGAATACAGGCTGACCCTTCAAGCCAGCACTGAGGCAATGAGACTCAGTGTAAGATAGCAGTAAAGCCTGAGGCACCTGTACCAATAGAGGGCTACACCCTGCGTAAGCCAGCAGCAGGCCTTTGGGGTGACTGAATGAGTAGCAGTGACTTCCTGAGCTCTCAGTTCAGAGATGATAAGGGGGTCAGAAGGAAATTACAGAGGACCCTTTGCTGGCACTGGGTGCAAGATTCTGTTGCATTGGTTCCAGACAATGAAGAACACTAGCACATTAAAGGATGTGGAGGCAGGGGAACAGGGACCCTGGTATTAATTTCTGGGAGGAAAAAAATGCTTGTGGTCAATCACAGAGCAGAGCACAGTCCAGGAGAGCTGTAACTACACCCCTCTTTAAACCATACCATGAAAGAATTGAAAATTTACTGGCCCCCAGAACTAGCTCTGTAAATAGCAGCATGAAAAACCTGAAGCTTGGGACAGTGCCTCCTCCATCCCAGGATCAGAGCCCAACTTCAATATATAAACTTAAAATTCAAGAGATAAATGTAAATTGGTCTCAGGCCCAAAAAGAATTCCTGCAGGAATTTCAAAGGATTTTAAAAATCAAATAACAGAGGAAGAGGAAAAATTGGGAAAGCAAATGAGAGTGATGCAAGAAAATTATGGGAAAAAAGAGTCACCAGTTGAGTAAAGGAAGGCATAGAAATTACCAAAGAAAGTAACATATTTTTTTATTTTCTTATTTTTCAAATGTTTTATTAACTTCTGATTTACATCATTCATTTCTGCCAGATTTTGAGTTACAAATTTTCTCCCCGTTTTTCCCCTACACACTGCCCCAAAATAGTAGTCCCACAGGATATCCCCTCCTCCAATCTGCTCTCTCCCATATTTTCTCCCATACCCCTTTCAACTTTTCCAGTGGATTTCTATGCCCCAGTGCCTGTATATCTTATTTCCCAATTACATGTAAAATAGTATTAATAAAAGTGTATATATATATATTTTTTTTAATATTTGATTTTAAAACTTTGAATTCCAGATTCATTCCCTTTCTCCCTTGTCACCCACCCTTACTGGGAAGATGAGCAGTTCAGTATAGGTTGTACATGTGTGGCCAATGCAAAACAATAACATACCGTGTTTCCCCGATAATAAGACCTATCCCAAAAATAAGCCCTCCCCTTACTGTGTAAGATTCCTCTAAAATAAGCCCTCCCCCGAAAATAAGCCCTATTGAGATTGCTACTGTAGTGAAGGTGATCCCCTGCGCTACACGCAACATTACGGTACCCTCTGTATGCACCTTCCCCCCCGTGAAACGCATGCCACGCTCCGAGCTGCATCCAATCAGAGCTGCAGCAGTGAGCGCGTCATCCTGTTCTTCCCCAGTGATTTGCTTGCTGGTGCCATTGAGAGCAGTGCCACGGAGGAGAGCTGTTTATTAAAATTGCTGTCAATGTTCATTAAAATAAGCCCTCCCCTGAAAATTAGCCCTCTGGTGTTTTTCTGTCCAAAAAAATAATGACAGTATCTTATTATCGGGGAAACACAGAAGTAGATATACTGTAAAAGACTGACTATGTTTCCTTCCCTCCTATCCCACCTCCCACTTGTTCTATTCTCTACTTTGATCCCGTCCCTTTTTAAAAGTGGGTGCTTCCAACTTCTCTCCCCCCCCAGCCTACCCTCCCTTCCGTCACCCCCCCTCTCATCTCCTTCCCCCCCTCCCTACTCTCCTGGAGGGTGAGATACCCTATTTAGTGTACAAGAAACTAACATCTTAAAAAACAGAATAGATGAAATGGTAAAAGATGTAGAAAAATTCATTGAAGAGGAAAACTCCTTAAAAAGCAGCATTGGCCAAATGGAAAAAAGGTATGAAAATGCACTGAAGAACTTGAAGGGGCAGCTAGGTGGTGCAGTGAATCAGAGCACTGGTCCTGGAGTCAGGAGGACCTGATTTCAAATCCAGCCTCAGACACTTAACATGTACTAGCTGTGTGACCTTGGGCAAGTCACTTAACCCCAATTGCCCTACCTCCCCCCCTCCAGAAAAAAGAAAAGAACTTAAAAAGTATAATTGGACAAATGGAAAAAGATGTATAAAAGCTCACTGAAGAAACTAATTCCTTAAAAATTAGAGTTGGGCAAGTGGAAGCTAATGACTTCATGGGACAGAAAGAAACAATAAAACAAATTCAAAAGAATGAAAAAAATAGAAGAAAATGTTAAACATTGAATTGAAGAAACACCTGATCTGGAAAACAGATCAAGTAAAACTAATTTAAGAATTAATGGACTCCTGGAAAACCAGGATAAAAAAAAGCCTAGATATTAAGTGGCAAAAAAGTATGAAGGAAAACCACACTGAAAACCTAGAATGAGAGGATAAAATAGAAATTGAAAGAACCCACCAATCACCTCCTGAAAGAGATCCCTAAATGAAAACTCCCAGGATTTTATAGCCAAATTCCACAGCTCCCAGGTCAAGGATAAAATATTGTAAGAAAATAGAAAGAAATAATTGAAATGTTGTAGAGTCACAATCAGGATAACACAAGATTCAGTATCTTCTACATTAAAGAGCCAAAACTTAGAATATTATATTCTGGAGGCAAAGGAACTAGGATTACAACCAAGAATCACCTACCTAGCAAAACAGTATAATTCTTCAGAGGGAAAAATGGAAATTCAGTGAAATAGAGGAGGACTTTTAAGCACACCTGATGAAAAGACTAGAACTGAGAAGAAAATCTGACTTTCAAATACAAGATAAAAGAGAAGCATGAAAAGGTAAACAAGAAAGAGAAATCATAAAGGATTCGATAAGGCTAAATTGTTTACATTCCACCATGGGAAAGATGATACTTTCAACTCCTAAGAACTTTCTCATTATTAGGTCATTTAGAAGGAGTATAGAGAGACAGAGGGCATTGGGTGAGTTGAATATGATGGGATGATATATGAAGAAATAAAATTTAGGGATGAGAAAAAAGAGTGCACTGGGGAAAGGGGGAAAGAGAGGTAGAACTGGGAAAATTGTCTCACATAAAAGAGGTGCAAAAGAGCTTTTACAAATGAAGGGAAAGATGGGGAGATGGCAGACAACACTTGAACCTTACTCCCACTGGAATTGGTTCAAAGAAAGAATAACATATACACTCAATTAGATATAGAAATCTATCTTACTGTACAGGAAAGCAGGAGGAGAAGAAAATAAGGTGGGAGGCAGGGAGCTTGGTAACAGAGAAGGTTGATTGGGAGAGGTGGTCGTCAGTAGCAAAGCACTACAGAGAGAAGGATAAATGGGTAAAATAGGATAGAAGTAAATACACAGTAATCACAACTGTGAAAACTATTTATAGCAAGTTTCTCTGGTAAAGGCCTTGTTTCTCAAATATATAGAGATATGAATCAAATTTATATATGAACAGGTAGTTTTCAAATGAAGAAATCAGATCTATCTATAGTCACATGGAAAATGCACTATATCATCATTGATTTAGAGAAATGCAAATTTAAAACAGCTCTGAGGTTTCACTTCACATCTACTGTACTGGCTAATAGAACATAAAAGGAAAATGACAAATGTAGGAGGGGATATGGGAAAACTGGGACACTAAAGCACTGTTGGTGGAATTGTGAACTGATCCCACAATTCTGGAGAGCAATTTAGAGCTATGCTCAAAGGGCTATAAAATCATTCATATCCTTACCACCAGGACAGATTTTCATGGAGAACAAGTATCTCTGGTGTAAAAGGTGCTGAGCCCTTCTCAGGGCTGCTTTCCATTTTCATTGTCCATCTGTCACCCAACTCTCATCTGTGGCTTCAAGAAGCTGTAGCATGTGCAGTGCCCATACCCCAGTAAACTGTTTCAGCAAAGAAGCTAAATCAAGTGAAGGATAAACGAGGGGCCTCAAACCCATTGGTGACTTAGAGGGGTCTCTACCCCAAGGATGTGAAGACTTCTGATGGAATGGATGGATGTGAACAACTTGTTTCAACAGGACATGGAGGCAACATGAGCAGACACTGTGGAGCACTGAGAACTTGGTTAGACATTAAAGATGCCAACATCATCCACTGCATCCCGAGCCATTACCAGTCATGTTGACTTTTGTCTTGCCAGTAGACTCCAATGACTTTGAAAGAGAGAGTGAGGCTGATGATGTCATGCATCTCTGCCTTACTTAAATCCAATTTATGCACAATTCAAAAGATATCATCCATACCATTTTACCATTTTTACCTACCTTAAAGTCCTGTGGTGTCAGGCAGGTGAAGAAGCAGCAGGTGCAGATACACTGGCAGCTATAGTCACAACCCTGCACACAGGTGGCCCAGGCCATAGGGTTGTCTTTTCACTGGCCTGCAGTAGCAGTAGGATTCAGCAGCTCCCTGCGTGTCTGCTCCCTTCCTGATGTGAAGGGGCTAGAAAAGGTGCTCTAAAAATTGTCTACACCTAATTTATCCCTGGCACCACACCATCTATTGTGGAACCATCAGTTACAGCAAATGAAGAAATTTTGAATGCTGAGGATGTTTGCTTACTGTGTCAGCATACTTTCCAGAGACGTACACATAGTTGATGAGGTTGATACGTGCATTGCCAGAGCTAGCTCAGTGTTCCCAAAGGAAAGTGTGGGAGAGAAGAGGTATTGGGTTGCCTACCAAACTGAAGGTCTACAGAGCCCTTGTGATGACCTCGTTGTAGTATATATATATAAAACCTGTGCTGTCTATGAGTGCCATGCCAGGAAACTCAATTGTTTCTATTTGAATCATCTTAGGAAGATTCTGAAGAACACCTGACAAGATATGGTATCAGATATTGAAGTCCTTTCTCAAGCTGAACTGCCAAGCATTCAATGTCTACTCTTGCAGAGAGTGCAACTCTGATTGGCTGGCCACATTGTTGGAATGCCAAACCTAAGTTTGACTAAAAGGTTATTTTAGGGGCAGCTAGGTGGCACAATGAATAGAGCACCGGCCCTGGAGTCAGGAGGACCTAAGTTCAAAGCTGGCCTCAGACACTCGACACACTTACTAGCCGTGTGACTTTGGGCAAGTCACTTGACCCCAGTTGTCCTCCAAAAAGAAAAAAAAGGCTGTTTTATAGAGGACTCACACTAGGTAAGTGCTCCCATGTAGGTCAGAAGTAATACAAGGGTACTATCGAGGTCTCTCTGAAGAGCTTTGGAATTAATCGTGAGATGTGGGAGATGCTGGCCCAGGACTATCTAGCGTAGCATTTATGCATCAAAGAAGGCATTGTCCTCTGTGAGCAAAGCAGAATTGCAATGACTCAAAAGAAAGATGAAATGCACAAATTTAGAGACATTTCCATTCCAAATTTTCAGATGAACAATTTGTACCCAACCTGTGGTAGAGCCTTCCAATCTTGTATTGATCTGATCAATAAGATCTGATCTGATCAATCCAGAGTTGGATAGAAAAGAAAATCCTTCCTCTAGTATAGCTATGGGGGCCATCTCCAGTTGTTCTGATCTATATCTTACTACTAGATCCAGATGGTTCCAGAAGGGGAAAGTGAGGCTGCTGACCTTGCACAGCCCTCTCTAACTTAAATCCAATTCACTTGCAAGTCATGGCCTCATCTTCCTGATGTCATGGTTCTCTTTAAGAATGAAGGACAAGCAACAGTATGGATATATATGGTCTCCTCCTAACACTATCCAATTCACCAACTCAAACTATTCTGAATCTTGATTTTCTCAAGCTCCTATTTGTTGATCTTGTTCAGACATGTTCAACTCTTGATGACCCCATTTTGGGATTTTCTTGGCAAAGGTACTGCAGTGGTTTGCCATTACCCTTCTCTAGCTCATTTTATAGCTAAGGAAATTAAGGTAAGCAGGTTAAATGACTTACCTAGCTAGTAAGTGTCTAAGGCCACATTTGAACTCAGAAAGACTTCCTCACTCCAGGCCCAGCATTCCATCTACTGTGCCATTAGATGCACAGGGCAGTGGTACATTGGGCATTAACAAGAGCTCCTGGACCCAGCCATTGTCATTGGAGTGACAGAGAATGTTATCAACCATATGGTCCCAGAAAAGGATAACCTTGTGCCAGGTTGTAGGAGTTCTTGAACCCCATCTTTCTTTTCATTTTGCTGTTGTTTTTTGTTTTTGTTTTTGTTTTTTGTGGGGGAGAGAAAGGGGAGGTTGTCATTATTTTTTAATCCCAGCTTACTAAAGGAGTGTTCAGGTTTCCTGAAGTCTCAGCCTTCTGGAGGACAGGCAAGACCTCCTTGTCTGAGTATCTAGCATATGGTCCCAGAATAAAAGAAGCAATAGAAGGTTGATCTATGATACAAAGAGGGCAGCTAGGTGGCTCTTTGGATAGAACACCAGAAGACTCCTTATTGTGAATTCAAATCTAGCCTGAGGGAATTACTAGCTAAGTGACCCCTGTGCAAGCAACTTAGCCCTGCTTGACTCAGCTTCCTCATCTGTAAAATGAACAGGAGAGGAAAATGGCAAACCGCTCCAGTATCTTTGTCAAGAAAACCCCAAATGCAGTCACAAAGAGTCAGACACAACTGGAAAATGACTGAATAACAGCATAAGACAAAAGAATGAAAACCTTGGAACTATGAGTTATTTTGCTAATACAAGTGAAAACTGTCGCCTCTCCAGAAATCTCAAGTGTGCTTCCTTCCCAAGGCTAGCACCATAAAGCTGGAAGCCTGTATGAGTTCCTGGGATAAAGGCAAGATTCACCAGAAAGAATGTCAATACATTTCACCTCTAGCACCTCCAAGTTTGTTTCTTTCTTTTTTTTTAATTTATTTTTTTAATGCTTTATTAACTTCTAATTTACATCATTCGTCTCCACCAGATTTTGAGTTACAAATTTTCTCCCTGTTTTTCCCCCACCCATCCCCCAAAAACAGCAGTCCCACAGGATATCCCCACCTCCAATCTGCTCTCTCCCATATTTTCTCCCATACCCGTTTCAACTTTTCCAGTGGATCTCTATGCCTCAGTGCCTGTATATCTTTTTTTTCCTTAATAACATGTAAGATGGTATTAATAATAGTATATATACATATACACACACACATATATATATATTTGAATATTTGATTTTAAAACTTTCAATTCCAGATTCATTCCCTCCCCCCCAGCCTGCCCTCCCTTCCATCATCCCCCCTCACATCCCCTCCCCCCCCTATTCTCCTGGAGGGTGAGATCCCCTATTTAGTGTGTATTTCCCTCCCTCCTCAAGCCAGATTCAATAGGAATAAGGTTGACCCATTCCCTTTTGCCTTTCTATTCTTCCCCTCCATTGTAACCATCTTCCCTTGCCTCTTCTGTATGAGATAGTTTGCCCCACTCTGTCTCTCCCCATCTCCTCTCATTATATTCCTCTCACCTCTTAATTTCACCTTTTAAGTATCATCCCTTCCTGTTAAATTGGTCCTGTGCCCTCTATCTATGTATACCTGTAAACGTATATACACACATTCACATATGTATTCATATGCCCGCATACCCTCATATAAAGACATATATATATATATATTTCTAATCCCTTCAACTACTGAGAAAAGTTTCATAAGTTACAATTATTGTTTTTCCATGTAGGAATGTTAATAGTTCAACTTTGGCCAGGTGGCTCAGCAAGCAAGAACACCGGCCCCAGTGCCGGGACGACCCGGATCAAATCCGGCCCCAGACACTCAGCACCGCACCCAGAAACAACAACTGGCCGTGTAACCCCGAGCAAGCCACTCAGCCCCGATTGCTTTAAATAAAAAAATAGTTCAACTTTGATAAGTTCCTTATGATTTCTTTTCCCTGTTTACCTTCTCATGCTTCTCTTGCTTCTTGTATCTGAATGTCAAATTTTCTATTCAACTCTGGTTTTTTTCAGCAAGAATGCTTGAAAGTCCTGTATTCCACTGAATGACCATATTTTCCCCTGAAACATGATACTCAGTTTTGCTGGGTAGGTGACTCTTGGTTTTAATCCCAGCTCCCTTGACCTCCGGAATATCACATTCCAGGCCCTTCGATCCCTCAGTGTAGAAGCTGCCAGATCCTGGGTTATCTTGATTGTGTGTCCACAATATTCAAATTGTTTCTTCCTGGCTGCTTGTAATATTCTCTCCTTAATCTGGGAATTCCGGAACCTGGCTATAATATTCCTAGGAGTTTTCTTTTTGGGATCTTTTTCAGCAGGTGATCGGTGGATTCTTTCAACCTCTATTTTGCCCTCTCGTTCTAAAACATCAGGGCAGTTTTCTTTGAGAACTTCCTGGAGGATGCTTTCCAGGCTCTTACTTTGGTCATGGCTCTCAGGCAGTCCAATAATTTTTAAATTATCTCTCCTGGATCTATTTTCCAGGTCAGTGGCTTTTCCCATGAGATATTTCACATTGCCTTCTATTCTTTCATTTGTTTGGATCTG
>NW_027185694.1:19650711-19653942 GCF_028583685.1 Petaurus breviceps papuanus | reverse complement strand
TCATTAGCTTCCATTTGCTCCAATCTAATTCTGAAGCAATGATTCTCTTTAGTGAGTTTTTGAAATTCCTTTTCCATCTGGCAATTTCGGCTTTTTAAGGCATTCTTCTCCTCATTGCCTTTTTGAGCCTCTTTTGCCATTTGAGTCAGTCTGTTTTTTAAGGTATTATTTTCTTCAGTCAGGCTGTTGACTCTCATTTCATAATTTTCTTGCATTGTTCTCATTTCTCTTCCCAATTTTTCCTCCACTTCTCTTATCTGCTTCTTAAGGTCCTCTATGGCCTGTAACCAGCTTGTATTTTCCTTTGAAGCTTTTGGTGCAGGAGTACTGACTTCACTGTTTTCCTCCTGTTCCATGCCTTGCTCCTTCTTATCTCCAAAATAGGAGTATAATGTTGGAATCTTCTGTCTGCTTTGTTTCCTTTGCCTGCTCATTTTGCCACTCAATGATTTGACTTTTGGGCTTTTTGCCACAGTAGGACTCTGCCACCAGACAGGGGAGTTTTCGTCCCAAACGCTGGGGTTTTCTCAGCTGCCAGAGGTATTAGATGGGTGCCCTCTCTGAGGTCTCCACTTGCTCTGGCAAGCTGGACACACACCCCAGGACCTTCACCCTAGACTGCAATCCAGATCCAAGTAGGTTAAAGCAAGAGCGATTACCCCTCAGACTGGTGCTCGGTCCCCCTACACTATGCAGGCCAGGAGCTGAAGCCGCCACGTGGCACTGGCTGGCTGTGCTGGTGTCTCAGCGGTTTCTCGCCCTGGGGGTAAAAGCCACACACTCCCACTTACTGGATCCCAAAGTCCAGACTGCACTGGCCTCTCACCTTGTCCTCGCATCTATGTATTGATAAATCTGGAAACGGCCACAGCTGCGGCTGATCTGGAGTCCCTCTGGCTGGCGGCTGGTCAGGCCCACCCTGGGGCTAAAGCCTCGTTGTGGTGCTGGGCTCTGCTCCCAGAGCTCTGCGCTGGCCGATTCCTGCCAGCCTGCCGGGGTGTCCTTGGTGGGAGGTTAGCTTCTCTGTGTCATTTTGTGGGTTCTGCAGCTCCAAAGTTTGTTTAGAGTCCCCTTTTTACATGGATTGGGGAGGGTGGAAGCTGGAGCCGCGGGAGGGTGGTGCTTCTACTCCGCCATCTTGGCTCTGCCCCAAGTTTGTTTCTTTCTAAGGGGAGTCCAAACCATATAATGTTGCTACATTAGTAGTCTATTACTGTAGAAGTCCATTGCAGAGACAGTAGAATTGTACTTATTGCGGGCTACTCTGGATTCTTTGTCTATTCTTCCTCCTTTCTGTGGAGTAAAATAAAATCAGTCCTGTATCCAATATGCATTTTCACTGTTAGGGTTTGCACAAAAACTGGGTTCCTTTTACCTACATATATGGTGATCTAGATCTTATTCTCAGAGGTTCCCAGAGGAATCTTCAGGGGATGAGGGAGAAATAAGCCAAAAAAATATCATTTTTGAGAAGTCTCTATGAGTGAACATAGTCTATGTAAGCTAGAACTATGGGTGCTGAGCCATAGTTGCATGTAAGAGTAAGTAAAATGTGAGACAGTTATCACAATAAGTGCAAAGTAGGAGCCTAGATAACATGCCACGAAATACTGGAGGAGGAAGAGAGATTTCTTCTGTTTGGGGAGTCAGGGAAAGAAGACTTTAGGAAGTTAGCATTACATTTGGTCTGGAGAAAGGGAAGGGATTTCAACCAAGCAAAGATTATGATTAATATCATAGATTGGGTCATTATGAAAATTTGCATGGGAATTTATAAGCAAAGGTGATGAAAAGAAAAAGGATGGAAGTTTAGAATAGTTATTAGTGTAATTTTATGGGAACATAAGGCTGAGTAGTAAATAAATACACTTAATAGTGTGAGCTAAAGATGGGAAAGCAGACAGAACTAGATTGTGAAGGACCTTGAGTGCTAGAATAAGGAGTTTTTACTTTATTCAGTAGGCAAAGAAGGGCTATTAAAGGTTTCTGAGTAGAAGAATGACAAAAGTATACATTAGGAACATTTTTAGACAACAATGAAAGTAGATTAGAGATGTGATAGACTAGAGGAAAGTAGATCAGTTAAGAAGGTATTAAAATAGTACAGTTGGGACCAATGGACTCCTGAACTACAGTGGTATTATTGTGAGTGGAAAGGATGGACAAATATTGGAGAGGGAAAATTGATAGGCCATAGCAAATGATTGGATGTGCAGGTCAGGGAAAAGAAAACCTTAAAGATGACTGAGATCTCTAGTGAGGGTGACAGTGGTGCCAAAAACAGAAATAGAGATGTTAGGAGGAGGGCAGATTTGGGGGGAAGAATAATGATTCAATTTTGGATAATATGATTTTGAAGTTAGTGTGATATAGAAATGCAGAAATATAGAATTGGAACTCAATTGAGAGTTTAGGGGGAGGCAATGATATAAATTTGAGAACCATTTGTATGGCAATCATAATAGAAACCAAATTCAATTGTTTAGTGAGTGAAACAAATAGCTAATTTTTATCATAAAATAGTATATTAGTAGAAGAGAAGAAGTATTAAACTGTACATAACATTTGACCCAAGGATACCATATCTAGGCCTACATCCCAAAGGGAACAAAGAAAAAGGACCCAAATGCACAAAAATATTTATAATCACTTTTTTTATAATGGCAAAAAAACTGGAAACTAAGGAAGTATCTATTAATTGAGGGAATTCCTGACAAATTATGGCATATGCATGTAATGGAGTCCTGTTGTGCCATAAGAAATAAGGAAGAGTATGGTTTCAGAAAAACTTGGAAAGATTGGTATGAACTTATGCAGAGTAAAATGAGAAAAACTAGGAGACAATGTATACAATACCAGCATTGTAAAAACCAATAATTTTGAAAGACTTAAGAACTTTGATCAACCCAATGATCAACCATGATTTCAGAAAAATAAAAAGGAAAAATGCTAACCACCATATGACAGAGAAGTAAGGGAGTAAATATGCAGAATGAGACACACTTTTCTTTTGGATATGGCCAATAAGGAATTTTTTTTGCATGACCATGCATATGTTTTACAAAGATTTCTTTTTTCTCTTTCTTTCTTTCCTTCTTCCTTCCTTCCTTCTTTCCTTCCTTCCTTCCTTCCTTCCTTCCTTCCTTCCTTCCTTCCTTTCTTTCTTTCTTTCTTTCTTTCTTTCTTTCTTTCTTTCTTTCTTTCTTTCTTTCTTTCTTTCTTTCTTTCTTT
>NW_027185694.1:19638958-19650701 GCF_028583685.1 Petaurus breviceps papuanus | reverse complement strand
TTTCTTTCTTTCTTTCTTTCTTTCTTTCTTTCTTTCTTTCTTTCTTTTTTCTTTCTTTCTTTCTTTCTTTCACCAAATGAAGGACTTAGTCCTTTGGGGGTGAGATTCAGTTCTGAAATTGAGATGAATAAATCAATCATTAAATAGTCATTGCATGGATGATGCAAGTAGACAGTCTGTGCCATTTGCTGAGGTACCTACAGGGATGCAGGCCCTCCTTCAAGGAGTTTGCAATCTATTTGGAGAAGGGAAGAGTCATACAGATGAACAAAACTAATAATACTAGGAGGAAAATGTGTTCAACAGTAGTGTCCTGGTCAACACGATGGAAATTCAGAAGACGTAATCATTGTGGGTTGGACTGGGCTGGTTAGGGAAGGTTTTCAGAAATAGCCCATTGTATTGAGTGTTTCCCTTTTAATATAGGAAAAATTTTCAGCTTTGCCTTCCTAAGAGCTTTATTTTGTGTGATACTCACTGATTGCTTATTTATGTATTTAAATATTTATAGCAGATATTTTGAGGTGGCAAAAAACTAGGAAGAGGATACTTAATAATTGAGGAACAGTTGAAAAAGTTGTAGTGTGTGAATGTGATGCAGTACTTTTGTGCTTAAGAAATGAAAAAAAATAGATGATTTCAAGAAAGACATATCAACTGATGCAGAGTGAAATGAGCAGAATCGAAAGAATAGTTATACTATAAACAATAATACTACTAAGTAGACAATTTTGAAGACTTAAAAGCCCTTAACTGATACTAAACAAATAATGAATAGTTGAACCACAAGAACAATTTATACAATAAAAACAACATTGTAAAAAAACTTGGAAAACTGTTAGGAATTATGGTCAATACAATGACCATTCGTAATTCTATTAACCTATGATGACACATGCTATCCACAGAAGATTTTTAGGGTACAGATATAGATTTGTTTCAGTTATTGCTTTATTGATTGGCTAGTTATGTCCTCTTGATTTTATTTTTTAGATATCATCCCTTCATATTCAACTCATCATGTGCTCTCTGTCTATATATACATGTACACACATATACACACATACATATATATACATATATATATACCCTCCTATACATACACATATATACTTATATATTCCCTTCAACTATCCTCATACAGAAAAGTCTCATGAGTTACAATTATCATTTTCCATGTAGGAATGTAAATAGTTCAACTTTAATAAGTTCCTTATGATTTCTTTTTCCTGTTTACCTTCTCATGTTTCTCTTGATTCTTGTATTTGAAAGTCAAATTTTCTGTTCAGCTCTGGTCTTTTCATCAAGAATGTTTGAAAGTCCTCTATTTCATTGAATATTCATATTTTCCCCTGAAGTATTATACTCAGTTTTTCTGGGTAGGTGATTCTTGGTTTTAATCCAAGCTCCTTTGACCTTTGGAATATCATATTCCAAGCCCCTTGATCCCTTAATGTAGAATCTATTAGATCTTGTTATCCTGATTGTGTTTCCACAGTACTCAAATTGTTCCTTCCTGACTGCTTGTAATATTTTCTACTTGACCTGAGAACCCTGAAATTTGGTTATAATATTCCTAGGAGTTTTCTTTTTGAGATCTTTTTCAAGAGGTGATCAATGAATTCTTTAAATTTCTATTTTGCCCTCTGGTTCTAGAATATCAGGGCAGTTTCCCTTGATAATTTCTTGAAAGATCAAGTCTAGGCTCTTTTTTTGATCATGGCTTTCAGATGGTCCAATAATTTTTAAATTATCTCTCCTGGATTTATTTTCCAGGTCAGTGGTTTTTCCAATGAGATATTTCACATTGCCTTCTATTTTTTCATTTGTTTGGATCTGTTTTATAGTATCTTGATATCTCATAAAGTCATTAGCTTCCATTTGCTCCAATCTAATTTTGAAGGAATTATTCTCTTTAGTGAATTTTTGAAATTCTTTTTCCATCTGACCAATTCTGCTTTTTAAGGCATTCTTCTCCTCATTGGCTTTTTGGACCTCTTTTGCAATTTGAGTTAGTCTATTTTTTAAGGTGTTATTTTCTTCAGTTAGGCTGTTGACTTGTTTTTCATGATTTTCTTGTGTCATTCTCATTCCTCTTCCCAAATTTTTACTCTACTTCTCTTACTAGATTTTCAAAATCCTTCTTGAGCTCTTCCATGACCTTCACCCAATTCATATTTTTCTTGGAGGCTTTTGATGCTAGAGTTTTGACTTTGTTGTCTTCTTCTCGTTCTATGTTTTGACCCTCTTTGTCCCCAAAAAAGGATTTTATAGTCTGATTGCACTTTCTCTGTTTGCTCATCTTGCAGCCAATTACTTGACTTTTGAGCTCTTTGCCACAGTAGAATTCTGCTTCCATAGTGGAGAGTGCTGTGTCTCAAATTGCTGGGATTTTGCACAGCTGTTGTCAGAGTTTTTTCCAGGCATCTGCCTCAGAACTGTGAGGAGGATTTTCTCTCCACAGCTTCAACAAACTCTGCCACACCAGCACTCCTCACCCCAGGACCACAACCCAAGACTGGGACCAGGATCCTAGCAGGGCAAAGCAGAAGAATCTTGCCTCAGTGTCAGCAGAGAGACTCCTGCAAATGCCCTCTGGGCAGTCACATGGTCCCCCTATGATCTGTAGGCAGGAGCCAGAAGCAACAGCAGTGGCAACAGTTGCAGCCGACATCACCTCTGCTAACCCGGGCAGGGGCTGGACTGTGCTCTTCTCTCACCCTGGATCAGTAGGGTTCCCCATTGACCTTTTACTTTCTCTTTGGTGTTTATGGGCTGAGAAGTCTAGACTTCTCAAACCATAAAAACAAACTCAACCAAAGCTGCCAGTGATTCACTCTCCTGAAGTCTGCTCCTGCTGGTCCGTGCCACTAGTTGGGGCAGCCCTGGGTCTTGGCCAGTAGGGCTCACACAGAACTGGGCTTAGCTCCCAGCTCAGTGCAATAGACCCTTCCTGTTGGCCTGAGAGGCTTCCTTCAGCAAGACATTTGTTTCTCTCTGTCACTTTGTGGTTCTGTAGCTCTAAAATTTGTTTAGAGTCATATTTTACAGGTATTGGAGATGTTTGGAACAGGAGCACAAGCAAGATCCTGCTTTTACTCTGCCATCTTGGCTCTGCCCCAATTCATATAGTTCTGCTAGGTATATGCATGTAATGGACAAACTGTTAATACTGCAGATTAAATTTAAGAGTGTTGTATATACATTTTTATTCCACAGAGCCACTTGTTAAACATTTGCCAGAATATGCGTGGTTAAGGGTCATAAGCCAGAAAGAAATACAGGTTATTGTTACAGAATTCACAGATGTGGAAGCAGAACAATTGTGAGTGATGGTAAAAGCAGGAGCTGTGTGATTTTGGGACAAGTAACTTACTCTCTTTTTTTTTTGCATTTTTTCAAATACTTTATTAACTTCTGATTTACATAATTAATTTCCACCAGATTTTGAGTTACAATTTTTCTCCCTGTTTTTCACCTACCCACCGCCCCAAAATAGCAGTCCCACAGGATATCCCCTCCTCCAATCTGCTCTCTCCCATATTTTCTCCCATACTCCTTTTGACTTTTCCAGTAGGGCATGGTGGATCTCTATGTCCCAGTGCCTGTATATCTTATTTCCCAATTACATGTAAAATAGTATTAATAATATATATATTTTTTTAAACATTTGATTTTAAAACTGAATTCCAGATTCATTCCCTTCCTCCCTTGTCACCCACCCTTACTGGGAAGATAAGCAGTTCAGTATAGGTTGTACATGTGTAGCTAATGCAAAAATAATAACATAGTTGATATATTGTAAAAGATTGACTATATTTCCCTCCCTCCTATCCCACCTCCCACTTGTTCTATTCTCTACTTTGATCCTGTCCCTTTTCAAAAGTGGGTGCTTCCAACTTCCCTCCCCACCCCCCAGCCTGCCCTCCCTTCCATCATCCCCTTCCCCTCTACTCCCCTGTAGGGTGAGACACCCTATTTAGTGTGTATGTCATTCCCTCCCTGAGCCAGATTCAATGAGAATAAGGTTGACCCATTCCCTTTTGCCTTCCTATTCTTCCCCTCCATTGTAATCATTTTCCCTTGCCTCTTCTATATGAGATAGTTTACCCCATTCTGTCTCTCCCCATCTCTTCTCATTATATTCCTCTCTCACCTCTTAATTTCACCTTTTAAGTATCACCCCTTCCTATTAAATTGGTCCTGAGCCCTCTATCTATGTATACCTGTAAACATATATATACACATTCATATATGTACTCATATGCCCATATACCCTCATATATAGACATTATATATATATATATATATATATATATATATATATATATATATATATATATATACATTTCTATTCCCTTCAACTATTTTCATGCTGAGAAAAGTTTCATCAGTTACAATAATTGTTTTTCCATGTAGGAATGTTAATAGTTCAACTTTGATAGTTCCTTATGATTTCTTTTCCCTGTTTTTGGTTTTTTCATCAAGAATGCTTGAAAGTCCTCTATTCCACTGAATGACCATATTTTCCCCTGAAACATGATATTCAGTTTTGCTGGGTAGGTGATTCTTGGTTTTAATCCCAGCTCCCTTGACCTCCAGAATATCATATTCCAAGCCCTTCGATCCCTCAGTGTAGAAGCTGCCAGATCCTGAGTTATCCTGATTGTGTTTCCACAATATTCAAATTGTTTCTTCCTGGCTGCTTGTAATATTCTCTCCTTAACCTGGGAATTCTGGAACCTGGCTATAATATTCCTAGGAGTTTTGGGGACCTTTTTCAGGAGGTGATCAGTGGATTCTTTCAACCTCTATTTTGCTCTCTGGTTCCAAAACTTCAGGGCAGTTTTCCTTGAGAATTTGTTGGAGGATGATTTCTAGGTTCTTACTTTGATCATGGCTTTCAGGTAGTCCAATAATTTTTGAATTATCTCTCCTGAATCTATTTTCCAGGTCAGTGGTTTTTCCCATGAGATATTTCACATTGCCTTCTATTCTTTCATTTGTCTGGATCTGTTTAACAGCATCTTGGTTTCTCATAGTCATTAGATTCCATTTGCTCCAATCTAATTCTGAAGCAATGATTCTCTTCAGTGAGCTTTTGAGATTCTTTTTCCTTCTGGCAAATTCGGCTTTTTAAGGCATTCTTCTCCTCATTGCCTTTTTGAGCCTCTTTTGCCATTTGAGCTAGTCTATTTTTTAAGGTGTTATTTTCCTCAGTCAGGCTGTTGACTCTCATTTCATAATTTTCTTGCATCGTTCTCATTTCTCTTCCCAATTTTTCCTCCACTTCTCTTATCTGCATCTTAAGGTCCTCTATGGCCTGTAACCAGTTTGTATTTTCCTTTGAAGCTTTTGGTGCAGGAGTTCTGACTTCACTGTCTTCCTTCTGTTGCATGCTTTGCTCCTTTTGTCCCCAAAATAGAAGTTTAATGTTGGAATCTTCTGTTTGCTTTGTTTCCTTTGCCTGGTCATGACACCCCTCAGTCACTTGATCCCTGGGCTTTTTGCCACAGTAGGACTCTGCCACCAGACAGGGGAGCTTTCGTCCCAAACGCTGGAGTTTTCTCAGCTGCCGAAGGTATTAGTTGGGTGCCCTCTTGGAAGCCTCCAAACTGGTCACACACCCCAGGACCTCCACCTTAGACAGCAATCCAGATCCAACCAGGTTAAAGCAAGAGCGATTACCCCTCAGAATGGTTGCTTGGTCCCCCTACACTCTGCAGGCCAGGAGCTGAAGCTGCCATGTGGCGTTGGCTGTGCCAGGCATCTCAGTGGCTTCTCACCCCGGGGGTAAAAGCTGATGCACTCCCACTTACTGGGTCCCAAAGTCCAGACTGCACTGACCTCTCACTTTGTCCTTTGCATCTGTGTGTTGATAATTCTGGATCGACATAGCTGCTGGTAATCTGGAGTCCCTCCAGCTGGCAGCTGGTCAGGCCTGCCCTGGGGCTAAAACCTCAGTCTCATGTGGGCCTGGGCGCAGCTGCCAGAGCACTGCGCTGGCTGCTTGCTCCCGGCCTGCCAGGGTGTCCTCAGCAGGAGGTTAGCTTCTCTGTGTCATTTTGTGGGTTCTGCAGCTCCAAAGTTTGTTCAGAGTCCCCTTTTTTACATTGATTGTGGAAGGTGGAAGCCAGAGCCACTGGGAGGTCCTGCTTCTATTCCACCATCTTGACTCCGCGCCCCACCTTCCCCCCGTAACTTACTCTTTGGTGCTTCAGTTTCCTCATCTGGCATATAAGAATAAAAAAAATTTTTTTTTTGGAGGACAGTTGGGGTTAAGTGACTTGCCCAAGGTCACACAGCTATTTTTTGTGTTAAGTGTCTGAGGCTGGATCCGAATCCTGACTCCAGGGCCAGTGCTCTATTCACTGCACCACCTAGCCGCCCCGAATATATAATTTCTACTCTACTTACTTAACAGCAGTGCCCTCAGGATCAAATAAAATAATGAATAAGAAAGCAAATTCAAAAGTACAAGGCACTAAATAAATGTAGTTATTTTAAGGTATAATAATAATAAACAAAATTGAGCTTGGAGAGGAAACCATTAGAGAAGTGAGGAAAAAAACTTAGGAGACAGACAGATTTGACTCTTTGGGGACAACTTTTTCCATGAATTTTGGCTACTTTAGTGTTTATTACTAATTGCCTGTAGAGGGCTCTGATTCCCCCATGGGCTTTTTCAGAATCAGCAACTGAGCCAAACCTGGAAAGAGCCAACACAGGCTCCTTAGAGGACCAGGTGCTGCCCATTGTTAAAGCCGGCAGCTCCAAGACAGGCCTGGGAAAAGGACCCTATAAGTAGCCTTCTTCTTGCTCATGAAGGGATCTATACTCCTGGCCCTCCAGATATTAGGTGGTGAGTACATGTGCCCAAGGAGTACTTGGGGGACTCTCATTTCCTGTTGCAAGAATGCCTTGTCACTGTGCTGTGTAATAGCCCAGGCTATTACCTTTCTCCTATGAAATAAAGATTTTAGGATGTAGTGTCTCAGTAGTCAAATCAGCCACCCAGTCCCCAGGCCTGGAGAATATATTGTTAATTAATAGAGTTCCTTACAGGGACTGTTGTTTAGGGTTTTTTTTTTTAGGGGGGGCCTTTGTATTGGCAGCACTCAGCACAGTGCCAGGCACCTAGTAGGCACTCAGTAAATGATAGTTGACTGACTGACTCTAGAACAGGGGCTCTTAAAATAGGGTCCCCAGACCCCCAAGGAGTCTGGATAGATTGCAGGTGTTCCATAAATTTGGATGGAGTAAAAAATTGCATCTTTATCTTTACTAGGCTTTGGTTTCCTCTTTTGTTGTTGTCGCAGTTGCTCAGTCAATTTGGTCAGTGACTGACCCATTTGGGGTTTTCTTGGCAAAGATACTGGAGTGGTTTGCCATTTCCATTGATCATTTTACAGATGAGGAAACTGAGGCAAAAAGGTTAAGTGACTTGCCCAGGGTTATACAGCTTGAATATAAGGCACCTGGGTGGCACCATAGATAAAAGACTTGACATGAAGCTAGGAAGAACTCAGTTCACATCTGACCTCAGACATTTCTTAGCTGTGTGACCCTGCATAAGTCATGTAACCCTGTTTGCCTCATTTCCTTATCTGTAAAATTAGCTAGAAAAGTATATGGTAAACCACTCAAGTATTTTTACCAAGAAAATGCCAAATGGGGTGGTGAAAAATTAGACATGCCTGAAATGACTCAACAACTTTCTGACTCTGAGGGCCAATTCCTATTCACTATGCCACTTAAGTTCACGAGACCTTTAGCTTCCTTTGTAATTTTGTGTCTTTTATTTCATGCATTCAAAAACATTATTCTGAGAAGGGGTCCATAGGTTTCATCAGACTATCAAAGGGGTCCAAATTAATATTAAAATGAGTTTACATTTATGAATCATGCAGTATTACAAAGGAAGAAAAGTATAATATCTATCTATATATAGATATGTGTGTATAGGTACATGTATATTTTAAATCATTGCTTTTCCTGATCATGTGTTACTATGGCTAATATTAAAATGAACTTGCATTTAAAGATTCAAAACCTGAGTCTCCATTCTGATTCTCTTAGATTAAGGAGAGACATGTTCATTTTGCCCAGGATTCAAAAACCACATGACTTTTTGTACTGGCTATAAAGAAGAGGATGGAAATTACCCAAGAGCCAGGCAGGGGAAGTCAGCCTCAGATTACAGAAATACTGTGCATCATCTCATACGAGTGATGGTTGAGAGGTAATATGAGGGCTTTAGGGCTGAGGGACTGAATAAAAGCTGGGGTCAGGCAGGTTCCTGTGTGATGTCCCAAGTGCCCCAGGGTATACTCTAGAGTTAGTCTCACTCACAGTGTAAAGCATTGATGGGGAGAATTCAAATGATGGTATCCATTGGTTTCTGATGGACTTTTAGTTTCATTTATTTGGCAGGATGACAAATTAGTCTTGGTTATTGTGGGGTAATTTTAACCCAGCAACAATTCAGAAAAAGTTGGGAGGAAGAATAAGAAATGGTGACCCATTATGCAAGGTATAATATTTTTAGTTCATTCAATTGTCACACTGGATTAACTCCATGAACCACCTAGCTCTGGACTCTCTCTAATGAAGGGCTAGTTTAGGGCACACCATCCCTGTCTTCTATTATTTCAACTTAAGAAGATGAAGGATGGGGTTCAAGCATCCTAATTATTCTGAATGATTATAGAGATGTCATCTATTGGTTTATATAAATACTTCTTGAAACAGTTTACATTTTCAGCCTGTATCACCTTGGGAAAAATTCTATAACTTTATCCACTGTTGTATAACATAAGTAGGCTTTCCTTTTACTTATCCTATTAATATGTATCTCCTTTGTATTACCTCATTGTAATATTCTGAAATTTGGTGGGAAAAGTCTTTGTCTACTTTATAGGCTATCCCCAAAGTTTTAGTTTAAACCTGAATTAGGACTTTGGGGACACTCTATATATCCCATTTCTTTATATTTTGTTGACTTCAAAGATCTCTGTTCCTCAAGGTTTATAATTGTATATTAAAGCCCTAATCTTTTAAATTTTCTTAATTTAATGGGATGACTCTTTCCTCCATCTCTGAAATCTTAGAGTCACAGAATCCCAGAGATAGGAGGTATCTTGAAACTCTGTCACTTTAAGTGATGTATTCCAGGGTCACCTGTACTCCATTTTCTTGGACACTCCTTCCCAAAAAGAATAAGAGGACTTCTGAAAATATCTGACTCAGATTTGTGGTGTGAGATGAAAACTCATTAAAAGCCTGTCATTACACCTTTTCTGTGCTAGTGCAGATACTCTGTGGAGCAGGATGGAGGAACATGGTCCTAGGACGCAGGTTCCCACACACAGCCCCTCTCAGATCATAGGTCAAGAAATCTCTTCTGGGGGTGGCTAGGTGGTGCAGTGAATAGAGTGAATAGGCCCTGGAGTCAGGAGGACCTGAGTTCAAATCCAGCCTCAGACAACACACACAAAATAGCCGTGTGACCTTGGGCAAGTCACTTAACCCCAACTGCCCTCCAAAAAGCAAAAAAAAAAGAGTCTCTTCTGTATTTGCTCTCTACTCACCTTTTCACTCATTCTCACCTCTTTGGTGTTCATGGAATCCTATCTTTACTCTTTTCCTTTCTGCTCACTCTTTCCAAATTCCCTTGATCAAACCCATTTCCATACTACAACCCAATCATTCATTTTGCACAACAACTGAATTATTCTACAAATTCAGTACCAGCTGAATGACATAATCATAATGATAGCAGGGACTTCAGAAACCAAATAGTCCAACCTGTGCCCACTGGAAAACTCCTTCTCCTCTGTAACATTCCCAACAATTGGTCTTCCATCCATTGTACTCATCACAATAATAGCTAATAACTAGCATGTATATACTGCTTTAAACTTTGCAAAGCATTTCATTAATATTATCACTTTTTATTCTGGGAGGTATGTGCTATTTTTATACCATTTTAGAGATGAGGAAACTGAGACAGAGGTTATGTGACTTGCCCAGGATCACATAGCTAGTAAGTGTCTAAGGCCTGATTTGAACTTGGGTCTTCTTGACTCTAAGTCCAGCACTCTATCCATAGCAACACCTAGCTGCCTTTGACCATAAACACTAATTCTACATTCATACTTCTTCCTTCACTATTCCCAGTTCCAAGAGATCAATACCAGTCCCAAACATCCTTCCTGATGCTTTTAAATAGGCCTAAACAATAGGTGGTAGCTATCTGTCCCTTTAGCCTCAAGTACACAGCTATTTTTCCATTCCCAAATAGCCTTTTAATAACCTTCAAGTTGTATTTGCATAGAATAATCATTCTCTCCACCAACAAGGAGAACCTTATACAAACATTCCAAGCTTGAAACCATGGTTCTATTTTTGAACCTCTGACAGAAGAGACATCAGATGTTATCTAAACCAGTCTAGTACAACTGAAGCATGAATCTTCTCTATAATATTTGCAAGAAGTTGTTACCCACGGGGTGGCCAGGTAGCACAGTGAGTAAGAGCACTGGCCCCAGAGTCGGGATGACCTGGGATCGAATCTGGGCTCAGATACTTACCACCTCACCCAGAAATAACTGGCTGTGTAACCTGGAGCAAGTTACTTAACCCCAATTGCTTTAAAAAAAAAAAAAGAAGTTGTTACCCAGGATCCGCTTGAAGACATCAAGTGATGAAGAACCCGATATTCTTCTTCCCTTACACACAGTTGTCTATTCCAATTTTGGACAACTCCAATTATTAGGAAACTTTTCAGTAAGTAGAACTTGAATGTAGATCCTTGTAACTTTCTAGTTTTGCCTTTGGGGCCCAAATAAAACAAATTGAATCCCTTTTCCTTTTGATATTCTTCCCACAATTTTAAGATATTTATGATAACAAGTTCTGCCTGTCTTCTCTACTGCAGGCTACATATTCTCAATTCTTTCACCCAATTCTCATACAGCATGGTTTTGAGGCCCCACACCATCCTGGCTGTCCTCTAATTTATCCTCTAATTAGCTTGTGGTTGACTCATCTTGTGGGGGTAAAGTTCCTTGTTCATTTGGGGATTATTTGTAGTTGAGGTGTTAGTAGCAATAAAGATAGACCAGGGATTGGCAGAATCAAACTAGTAGAGAGTCATGGAGCCAGGAGACTTGTGAAATAATCTTTAGTCCTTCTTATCTTTCCATTCCTTTCCTTTCTTTTCCTTATTTTTTTCTTATCTTTCTTGAAGACTTGGAATTAAGGAGATAAATCTAGTCCAACAGTTTACAATCCCACTTACTGCTCTCCTGACACTTTTCTCTCTTCCTCAGAGGACAGAAGGTGGCCAGTGATGGGAGGAGTCAAGAACAGCTCCTTTAAAGGCTTCATCTTGATTGGTGTCTCTGACCATCCCCAGCTGGAGATGATCTTTTTTGTTGTTCTCCTGTTCTCCTACCTGTTAACCTTGGCGGGCAACTTAACCATTATCCTAATATCACACTTGGATGTTAGGCTTCACACACCCATGTATTTTTTCCTCAGTAACCTCTCTTCCCTTGACCTTGCCTATACCACAAGCTCAGTCCCTCAGATATTGTTCAATCTGTGGGGTCCAGATAAAACCATCAGCTATGGTGGTTGTATAACCCAGCTATACGTCTTCCTCTGGCTGGGTGCCACTGAGGGCATCCTCCTGGTTGTGATGGCATTTGATCGCTATGTAGCTGTCTGTCGGCCCCTG
>NW_027185694.1:19550860-19628958 GCF_028583685.1 Petaurus breviceps papuanus | reverse complement strand
TCTCTCTCTCTCTCTCTCTCTCTCTCTCTCTCTCTCTCTCTCTCTTCGCCCCCCCCCCTTATCTCCCTTCCTCGCTCCCTCTTTCTCTTTCTCTCTATTTCTGTCTCTGTCCCTCTGGATCTCTCTTTCATTAGATCTACATTAGTATAACTAACCCTCATTTCCATATAAAGTACCTTTGAGTAAGTTAAAAACCTTCCCAACAACCCTAAGCAGTTGGGATCTGGTTAGTATTATTTGGTAATTTTCCACTTAATGATGAAACACATGCAGTGTACAGGGTATAGATTATAAGGCCAGAAGGTTTCAGGTCTCAGAAGTTATTGGTCTAATATAGATCTAATTTCCATTACTCTGTCTCTATCCCAACCTATATTATTGTTATTATTATTATTATTCACATCTCAAATGAGATGACGTATGTAAAATGCTTTGCAAATCTTATAGTGCTATATAAATGTTAGCTATTGCTATTATTATTATATAGAAGTTTTTTTTGTTTTTGTTTACTTTTCAATGTACTTTCACATTCATTATCTCGCTTGATTTGGTTCAATACTAAAAAAGATGATGATTTCCTAGAAGTCAATACTTCCAGATACAGATCACCCTTCCCTGTCTTTTGGTAGACAGTCTTCCTGAGGTATTGTATTTAAAAAAAATATCATCCTCCAGTGGCTAGCACTTAGGTGATGAACATCTCTGCAATTACTTAGATGATTTTTGGGATGACAGGCATACAGACTGTCAGTAAACTTGCCCTTGAAGCCTTTCAAACTTGGGAGGATCTATCTGCCTCAGCTTGTGTTCTGTTCCCACAGCTTTTGAGAATGGGTTATTTCCCTGCCACGTGTGGCTCTGAGTAGGGATTTCATGGAAGACAAGAATAATTATTCCTATTAGTCAGAGGTGGAATATTTGTCTATATGTCTAAACACATAACATCTTAACATCCATCTCTCTCTCTCTATCCTCTCTTCTCCCTTTCACTTTTGTACTGAATCTTTCCTTCAGCCTCATATAATTTTTAATGACAAGGGAAAAATTTCTTCACTCCTCCATTCCAAACAAACCAATGTCCCTAATGGAAAGGGGAACATGCTACATATTTAGTGATGTCATCCTACCTGAAAGTTATAGCCATCAAGTTTGCCACTGCCCTTTATATCCTGATCAGGCTAGTGAGTCAACCACCTTTATGAGATTTCTACAAATAAGACAAAAGGTCATATATCAGGCTTAAAGAAAAGGAGAGCAAAGGTCTCATTTTTGTTTTTAGGTCTTGCATTCTTTCTCTTCTCCAAAATCTAGAGCAGGAATGGGAAACCTGTGGACTTGAGGCCACTTGTGGCCTTCTAGGTCCTTAAGTGAAGCCCTTTGCCTGAATCCAAATTTTACAGAATAAATTTGCATTCTGTCAAAAGGCTGCACTTAAGGATCCAGAAGGCTACATGTGGCTGCAAGGCCATAGGTTCCCCACTCTTGATCTAGAGCTTCACTTCTGCAGATCCTGGAACTCAGTGATTAAGTTGGCATGTGCCAGGATGCTAATGTGGGAACCACAATGCCAATGTGTATATTTGTAGATCTTATTGGAATTGTCAAAGAAACCTAAACCAATGCACTCTCTCCTCAGGTGGGCAACTTAAGTCAGAATCAAAAGTTTTCTTGATGGCTACAGAATCAGAGAAAAGGATTTTCAATGGAGTTTTAGGGATAATTTTGTCAATATTATTGTTGAGCCTTATGAGTTCCCTCTTCAACACTATAAGAATTTTGCCAAGTAACCATTTTTATTTAGCTAATCAGGGTCATCTTTGATGGATAGCAACATATTTCTCTCTTAAACTCTCCCTTTTCTGTCTCCACACTGTCCCCACTTCCCTGTTTTCTCAACTGTCTTTTGATTACATTATTCTTTTTCTTTTTTTCTTTTTGGAGGGGAGAGGGGAGGGGAATTGGGGGTTAAGTTACTTGCCCAAGGTCACACGGCTAGTAAGTGTTAAGTGCTGAGGCCAGATTTGAACTCAGGTCCTCCTGACTCCAGGGCCAGTGCTCTGTTCACTGTAGCCTCCCCAATCACATCATTCTATCTAATAATAGTTGTTATTCCAATTACAAATCTACCTTACAATCTAGTTTGTCCTCTTACCCCTTAAAAAAATTGCTTTATTAATCTTACTGGATGTAACCCTTCTCCTCAACATCCCTCCCATTTCCCTCTCCCAGTGAATCTTCCTAAATGATCAAGAAAAACAATTGAGCCAAAACAACATACACAGTGGTCACATGTGAAAGTATATGCAACATTCCATAGTCATAGTTCCACTTCTCCAGTGAAAAGAGGGCAATGTATGATGCATTTCTGTAATAGCAAGCATCCTAGCACACCCAGAATGGCTGGCTAGCACAGATTCTTTGATCTGCTTTTCTAAAGGAAAGACAATTTAAAAAGGGGATCAAAAGGTCCTTCTCATAAGTGAACCCTAAAATCTCACCTCAGAATATATCTATACACTTTTGTTTAATAGGCTCAGAGCCAGATTGACTCAGTGCCTAATTACCTTCGTACCAAAAGGGGTGAAAGTCTTCATACAAGCAAGCCTCCCCTTCCCTTTAGGCAAGTTCCTCCCCCAATGAGCCCTATGTGACTCAGGATGTATCACAGCTGGGCCGGAGCTCAAAGCAGTAAGACATCCAATGGAACACATGTGGTCACATAGGTCTATTAATGGATGGGGAAATCTTCATATTCCATTAACATTACAATTTCTTAATGTCTTCTCTGTCTCCCTGCTATTTTTTCCCCGGATTATTGCACTGATTTCCATCAATTCCATTAATGTCATTTGGGTGGAACCTTAAAGTTCAATTCTCATTTTAAGTCCGCCCCAGTTCACATTTTGATCAGGTTACAATACTGGCTTTTGTTACTTTCTATCTAAACCAGTTCTTTATTTTAAAACCTGATCACTGTTCATAGGCTGAATAGGAGCTAGGGATCCTTTTATCCACATCTGTAGAAACCTGTATGTGAGATATATTTGAGCTATAGTTGGAGATTTGCCAGAGGGAGCTCTGAGTAGGAGAAAACAAGTCAAAGAAATATTATATTTTTGGAGAAGTCTCCAAGACTGAATAAAATCTGTGTTATCCCAAAGTGTAGGGTACTAGGGCCACAAGTTACATATGCTGAATATGTAAGGTAAGCGGAGTCTTGGTGCTGTTCTTAGCTGTTTGCCAACTTTTCCTTTTGGAGTTCCCATTGTTCCCAATAGTGCTTATCAGGAATTTTTCTATTGTGCTGTTGCAACTTCTTCTGAAGTTCCCTCTTGCCTCAGCAAGAACATTCAGGGCCAATGCACTTTCCATGGTACCAAGTGACTCCTAAGATCCCTGCTAGTTGCCACATTCTACAAGGCATGTGCTACTCACGTAGGTTATGTCTGTCCACAAGGAGTGTCTGAATGCAAGCTGCTGGAATGCAGCTTCTAATTCTGGAATCTTGTCTACCCCTCTCCAAGGGAGACTGGGACTCCTGCCTTGGTGGGAACAGAAGGGTCTCAAGGCTGGTTGCTCTCTTCTCTCTACTTTTTAAGAGGGATATTAGACTAGAATCATATCTATCTGCTCCCCTAAATACTGATAATTTAGTTCATTTTGACTCAAAATACCCCCCCTCCCCCAAATCACTTTCCTTGCCAGTTGATTTGTTAAAGGAAATGACTTGCCTTTCATTTTCCTTCACTGGCATTGCCCCTTCTCACCAAATATAAGGTATACAAAAGACTATTACAAATAGTGGATAGTAAATATACCCATTCATAATAGCAAAGAGAAATCAGAGGACTTCTACAAATTAGAATATACTAGAAAATATACAGAGTGAATGAATGCTTTTGATAATAAGATGAGAATTCAGCTCAAACAAGAGGAGACCCTAACCTCACGCAAAGAGAAATTACCCAGTTTCCTGGGAGGCAAGTTGTAAATCAGGGACAGGTTGAGGAGCTTCTTCTGCCCCTCATGTGTCACATCACAATTAGCATTTTTTCCACCAATTCAGAGTCACACATACACAGTACAAAAAATATCTCAGGTGTTGTATGTTGTACTTTATCCAATACTTTGCTCTGGCACTATATCAAGAACTGCCAAAAACAACCCAAGGGCCATGACTAGTGCAGCCATGTTTCTGATTTGCCAATATGTGGTGAAGAGCAGGTAAGCGAATCCTTTATGCTCATTCATAGCCCCCCTCTTGTAATTGGAAGGACATAGAGGCTGAAGACCTCTTTCTCCTTAGCCAACTGATCCAAGTATGTAAGTTTCAACTTGAAAGTACTATAAATACGTGAAACATGAAGCTTTGAGTAACATATATAAATATATATATACATACATACATATATATATATATATATATATATATATATATACATCATTGAGTTTATAGAAGTGGCATGCTATCTCTTCTGCTGCCTGCTTCTTCATTTCATATGTTTGGATAATGTATTTGCTCCAAAAGAATTGCTCCATGAGGTCCTCCATCTATAAAACTGGGGGAGGGGTGGATTATATGTTCTGTATATTCCTTTCTGGCTTTGATGATCCATGATTCTATCAGATAAAATACTGGTTTAGATACAGTCATTTGCAAAGTCTTTTACATTTTATCAACACGTTCTAGAATACCTGTTCACCACTTTGGTAAGATCATATTTAGACAAGACTTATATGAACTGATGCTGAGTGAAGTGAGCAAAACCAGAAGAACATTGTACACAGTAACAGCCACAGGGTGCGATGACTAACTTTGACAGACTTAGCCCTTCTCAGCAATGCAAGGACCTAAAACGGTTCCGAAAAACTCATGATAGAAAGTGCTATCCACATCCAGAGAAAGAACTATGGAGTCGAAATGCAGAGTGAAGCAGACTATTTTTCTTTTTTTTATTTTTCTTTCTCGTGGTTTCTCCCATTCATTATAATTATTCTATGCAACATGACTAATGTGAAAATGTATTTAATAGGAATGTATGTGTAGAGCCTATATCAGATTGCATACTGTCTGGGAAAGGGAAGGGGAGAAAATTTAAAACTTATGGAAGTTAATGTTGAAAACTAAAAATAAATAAATTAACTAATAATTTTTTTTTTAAAGATCACATATAGATCCGTAAACTCAGCACTCAGCATCCTTCATGCCAGGGGAGAAGAGTCCTAGATCATCTCTTATTCATTTCCATTTCCTGATATGGAGTCAACCTGAATTATTGTCTCTCTTCCCTGTAGATTACAGGATAACGTCTAAGCCTAATGGCCCATGGGAACAGAGAATTACCCTAGGCTCTGGGAAAACTAATTGCCTGGCATCCATCACCCCCTAGTTCTTCCTCTGATACTGACCCCAAGCAGCCCATACCCCCTGAAGCTAGAGGGAAAACCAGAAAGGAATGGTGTTGTCAGTCATATGGTTTCACAAGATTTTTTTTTAATCTATTTTATTGGCTTATCTATCCTCATTTTTAGAATGAAATATTATTTTCTGAGTCTAAGGTCAGGTATCTATGACTAAAATCAACAATACAAAAATGAATAAACTAAAACATCTAAATCAGAGACAGGTCCAGCAAGAGGTGCTGAGTGAATGACTGACTCAACTCCCCTTCATCATTTCAGTACAAAAAACACACCAAAAATAAGTAAAAGAACAACAAGAGAGCAAAAAGGAAAGATATCCTCATATGGAAGCCTAAAAGAAAAAATTAATAAGCAAAAAAGAAGCCCTAATGAATATTATTGGGTAAAAGAAAAGAAAGAGAATTCTCCAGAAGGAAAAAAACAATAAAATAAAAATAATTAGACTAACAGGAGAGAAAATGAACTCACTGAATTACACTTCAGAGTGACTAAAAAACTCAATAAGAGAAACAAAGGATGATTTCTGCTTCTAAAGATGCATGTGATAGGTGTGTGGGATGGCCCCCAACACTTACCATCTCTCACAAAGGGTATATAAATACCTATTCATTCTCTGGCACAGCTCACTCTAATCTACCCTGACACTAGAAGATACAGATACCTTGAGAAGGACCATTACCAGTTACACTCTGATTCTCAGGGATCTAGGGGTGTGTTCACAGAGAAGACATTTCCTTCTACTCATTACTATAGCTCTCAAGCTCCTACTACTGTATTTCCACTTACACAAACTAACCACTCACAATGATGACACATTTGGAGCTTAAATATAACCATTTACTTAGCAATAAGACAAACAAAAGAATAATGATCCTAGTAACATGATAGACCACATGGAAGACAAAAAATGGAGAGATAAAATAAGAAAACAAAATTGCGAAACTGTACAACTAGAAGATTTAAAACCCCTCCAAATCAGACCAATAGAGATAGAGGACTTAGTTCTACAATATACAAGACCATCTGAAAATCATTAAAATATGAATAAACAAAGTTTCTAAATATTGTCTTACAATAAATTTTATAAGAAAATAACCCAGAAATTTTGCCAACAGAAATTAAAGTACATCCATATACTTTCATCAGAGAGGAAACCACAAGCTTAAAGCAACTAGAAATGTAGTCATAAAAATTCAGAACTTTAGTAGCAAAGAGAAATTCTTAAGTCATAAGGAGGAAGAAAATTACATAACCCCTAGCACCGTGATGGGAGACATAGCAGGGTCCTTTTGTCACTGTAAGCGAGAGTTGGAAGCATCAATCCCAGAGTATGTGCTACAGCATCACTTTTACTCCCTCCCATTCTGCCCCAACACTCTACCCTCCCCAATAAAAGCCCACCATTTTAGCAAATAAGTGTGGTTAAATAAAATAAATTTATATTATATTGCTCATGTCTCTAAATATATCTTATTCTATACCTATCATGCATTACCTTTCTGCTAAGAGGTGGGAATCATGGTTCTTCATCAGCCTTCGGAAATAGTGATGAGTTACAGCATTCATGAGAATTCTGAAATCTTTCAAAGTAATGTTCCTTTACAATGTTGTAGGCAATACAAAAATTATTCTCCTGGTTCTGCTTACTTCACTCTGTATCAGTTCATACAAGTTTTCCCAGGTTTCTCTGAATCCATCCTTTTCATAAATTCTTATCATGCATTTGCATTCAAATACTATAATTTATTCAATCATTCCCCAATTGATGAGCACCTACTTTATTTCTGATTCTTTGCTACAACAAAATTTTGTAATTAATATTTTTGTGCATTTGGATACTTTCTGTCTTTTACCAATGTGGGGTATGAGTCTAGTAGGAATTTTGCTGAGCCAAACAGTATGTACAATTTCATGAATTTGGGGTTATAATTCCAAATTGCTTTCCACAATAGTTGGACCGTTTCACCCTTCATCGGCATATCAATGTTCTGGTCCTCCCACAGGTGCTCTAACAATTGTTATTTTCCTTTTTTTGTCATTTTTGCCAATCTAATGAGTATGAGGTAGAACCTCGGAGTTGTGTTAATTTGTATTTCTCTTATTATTAGTGATTTGGGGCACTTTCACATGGTTGTTCATAGCTTGATTTTCTTGAGAACTACTTGAACATATCCTTTGACCATTTATCTATTGGAGAATGGTTCTTATAAATTTGAATCCATTCTTGGCATATCTTGGATATCAGACCCGTATCAGGGAAACTTTCTGTAAAAATGCTTCCGGTTACATGATATGTATATATGTATACATGATATGTGTATATATATATATATATATGTATATATATATATATATATATATATGCTTTCTCTCAATATTTTCCACACACTTTTGACATGAAGAAAAAATGTTAAAGAGGAAGCTAAAGGTTCTTCATTCCATTCCCAGATTAGGCTATGGTGCCTAGAGGGTCCCTGACCATTCATTCTAACTGAGGGTCTCTGGGAGACGGCCCCAGGGATCACAATTGGGACCCAGAGTGGCTGCTTAAGACGCTGCGATCCCAAGTCAAGAGAACATAGAGGTGGATGCAGAAAGAGCCTCCTGTCCCCGTCGAAAAAGATCTCCAGATAAGAAGGCTTTGAAGGCCACAGGAGAATGGCTGAGGAGATGGCCCAGAGATGGAACAGGCAAGGAACTCCATCCCAGCTGCTCAAGCCCAGGGGCATCCTTAGGGATGCAGACCCCTGCCCCTGCTCCTATCCACCCCACAGGGAGGACCCCCGGAATCGGCAGAGAAGTCGCAGCCAGCCTATACCCCTCTGCCCTCCCTTTCCACCGTCCCTGCTGCATTTCCTTTCTTAGCCCTCCCCATCTCCAAAAAGTGGGCCGCTCCTTCTCTCTCGAACTCCACGACCCGCACCGCGGGGAGAGGGACGTGGTTGTGACGCATTGTGAGTGTTTGGAAATACCACAGGAGGACTAGATTACTGCCCTGCACCCCCATCAGCAGCAATGCCTGGCATTCCTCACAGCACCGCGAAGGGGCGCTAGAGACAAGGCGCTGCGGCGGCGACGAGCGGTGAACAACAATCAGCGTGTTCCTGATAGGTTAACCACGCTTCTCACTCATTGGACGTTTACTGTCTATTTATAGGACCGGGGGCCAGGGGAGAGGCGAAGGTTCCCCCTACTCGGCCGAAGCTGGGCCCTGACGCATGCGCCCTCGGAGTCCCGGCTAGCCCTGCGGCGTGTCAGCTTCCGGTTTTGAATTCTAACGAAGCCAGCGTTAGGTCCTGGGGTGGGGCGGGGCGGGGCCTTAGTGAGTTGTTTCGTATGGTCTTAGGAGCCTAGATGGGGCGCAGGGTCCCCAGAAGGGGCTTGGGACGAAAGGGGGTGCCTGGGTGATCCAAGACACTCAGCCTCAAAGTTCCACGGCCCAGGAATCCCCCAACCTCTTCTTGACTTTAGCACATTCATGGATAGGATCATGGACCCAGAGCTGGAAGGTTACAGATATAAAGAAACCCCCACCCTCACCCCCGGGGAGGCTGTGCCTTTGTCCGAGACCATGCCGGTGCTAAAGTCGTCTTTGCCCTCTGACCCGTGCTCCCTTCACGTTGTACCCTGCTTCCTCCCCAGAGAGTCTGGACCCTGGGAAGTTGGAGCTGTTTGTTCTTTGTCTGGGACTATTAATGCCTTAGATTTACTTTGTGCCCCTTACAATGCTCAATAAATATGACAGAATATCAGCTCTGGCAGGGACCTCAGGAGGAGAAACCTTAGAGCATGAACCTGGGAAAGGAAAGATCTCCCACCTCTTTGCCCCTCCCCCACCCCCGCTCCCACAGCCAACCTTTATGTAGCTTGGTACAGTGGAAAGATAACCTGTTCTGAAATCAGAAGGGGCACTGGTCCTTATCGGCATTACTTAGTGGCTGTGTGATCCTGGCCATATTACCTAATATCTCTGAGTCAACTTTTCCATCTGTAAAAGAGAGAGGGAGAGACCTCTAAGGCTCAGAATATAGGAGTGTCAGGTAAGGGAAGAACCTTAAAGTTCCTTCTGTTCCTACATTTTCATTTTCAAAGGGAAATCATTATTTGTCAATTGTTCAATATCCCGTCATAACAGTATTTCCTTCTCCATTCTTCTGCTTCTTGTGCCCAGCTCTGGCAAGGCAAAAGATATAGGTAGATTAATGTCATTTACCATTCTAGACTTGATGGATAAGGACAGGGAATTTAAGTAATAGTGAGGCATTATTTTCTCTTTCTTAAGTGCATGGAGGTGAGACTAGGGTAGACTCATCTACTGATGCTGTCTTTCTCTATAACCAGAGTGAAATTCTACTCACAAAGGGTCCTTTTAAATCCCAACTAAAATCCCACCTCCTACAGGAAGCCTTCCCCAACCTTTCTTAATCCCAGTGCCTTCCCTCTGTTAATTATTTCCATTTATCCTGTATATAGCTTGCTTTGTATATATTTGTTTGCATGTTGTCTGTCCCATTAGATTATAAACTCCTCGAGGGCAGGGACTGTCTTTTGCCTCTTTTTCTATCACCAGTGCTTAGCACAGTGCTTGGCAAATAGTAGGTGCTTAATAAATGCTTATTGAATTGAATTCTAGAAAATTAATTTTAATCCCCATAGCTTATGCTCCAGTTGGAGTGAGTTTCCTCTTCCCTTTCTAATGACAGAACCCAGGATCTCAGGAGGTGAGATTCTTTCTGTCAACACTTCAGACTCTGTTGCTGTATGACTCTGCTCCCTTTAATCTTATACTATAATAGTTGAGGGGAACCCTCTTTGTCACAAGGGGTCTTGTCTGCAGTTTCAAGTTCTCCCTGGAGACAGAGGATGACTGTCACTGCTGTGTAACTGTGGCTCTCTGGCTTAGAAAATAGGTATGTTGTCATTGCTGGTGGTTTTGGGGTTATTGGTGGTGAGCAATGTATGTTTAGTGTAGCCTGACCAAGGTGATCCTAGACTTCAGGAAAGAAATACTAGAGAGATGGGGGGACAGTCTTCAAAAGTAAGTTCACATGTGGATCAGTCTCATAGTTGATATGTGAATGAGAGAAAAGGAATAAAAACTGAAGGAGCTCTCATGGATGTAGAACTTGTAAGTACTCTCTACTCAATTATACATTATGCCAACTCTTTCAATCAGAGAGCCAAAGAAGTATCCCCAGAGAGCTGTTAGCTACTCACTACTCACTAATGCAGTATGTTTGGCCTAGATCCTATTTTTTTTTTGATTGTTGGAAATATCCTTTGGGAATCCAAAGCCTTGGCACCTAGGCAGCTAGGTGATATAGTGAATAAAGCACAGGACTTGGAGTCAGGAAGACCTGAGTTTGAATCTTTCCTCAGATACCAGCTGTGTAACCCTTGGTAAGTCACTTAACCTCTCTGTGCTTCAGTTTCCTCATCTGTAAAACTGAACTAATGGCCCATAACCTCACAGGATTATTGTGAGGATAAAGTACTATATAAATGCCTTTATTATTGTTGTTATAAGAATCACATAGGAAACCCAAAAGCCTGTGAGAAATGATTCATTTGGACCCCAACTCTATTCCAAACACGATTTATTGTATGATATTTTACATAAATCATGTAGGGATAACTAAATAAGATAGGTTCTGACAGCAAGCAGGCCTTTATAATGGGCCTCAAACTTTAATATAATGTTAACTATTTGTTTACCAGTTATGAAACTCATTTGTGCAGCCACAAGAATGCGGAAAAAGGAATCTCCATCCTATTTTACTCAAATTTCATGTCCAAACCCAGCATGGGTGGATGCCTTGATTCTTTGGAAAGTCCCTCAACTTGTTTTTGTACCTCCAGACCACTCTCTCTTTTCCAACATGAACAGGTGACCATCTTATGACTCTCTTATAACCACTTAATAAGTGGACATAGCCTGTATTTCACCCAACCTATGACACCTACCACCACCACTGATGTATCAAGGTCTATCAACCAATAAGATTCTGTATTTTACTATGCCTCTTTTGCATATTTGGGTATCAAACCCTGTAAAATCCAGGTCCAGGGAATCAGGGGCATCTCAGATCATAAGGAAGACCCAAAGTCTACTTCATTTAGAGGGGACCACGAACCTTTAATAAAGCACCATTGGCTCAGAGCTCTGCCTCAGTCTCTTTTGTTGTAGGTTGGACAATTATAATTTCCACAAGCCTCTGGAATGGTGATTGGAGGAGTTTTATGGTATTTTGCATGTGAAATGAGACCTCTGGAGTCTTTTCCTATATCTTCTTTGTGTTAGACTGTATAAGCTTCCTATGGACAAGGAATATGTTTAATTTATGACGAAGAAGGAGGAGGAGGAGGAGGAGAAAAGAAGAAGAAAAGAGAGAGAGCTTGCTAGCACTTAGTAAATAATAATGGATGATGATAATGTGTAAATAGTACAAATAGTACCCATGCCTGAATCCTACTGAATTCACTGAGTAGGGAAGGAATAGAGAAAAGTATCTAATTGGAGACGGTGAATCAGGTTTGGTGTTTTTAGTAACTGCAGGGCAGGATATGGATGATTTTCCTGCTGGATTGGGGGTTTCTATCCAATAATAAAGATTTGGAGCCAGAAAAATCAAGATGTAATTGAGCAAATTTTGGCAAAAAAAGAACATAAATTAGTAGTTAATCTCTTTTAAGCTACAGAAAGGTGAGGTTTGTCAGTCTAATCCTTTCCCCTTCTTCAACAAGGTCTGTATTCCAGCTTCCTGCATTTCATCAAAAGGAGAGCCCAGAAGACCAGCAGATGGCAACAGTATTCCTTCTAGAAGGGTCCCAGGTGAGTTGCTGTTGGTTTCCTCTGTCATTACTGATACCAACAGTTTAGGCATTTGAATTTAATTCTAGGACTCTTTAAAACCTTGGGGTCTTCTGCTCTATCGAGATAATTTTCTCTAACAGTCCATAGTGAGGCTTTATTTGGGAATAGTACTCCCAAAGGTTGCTTAAGCCTCTAGCATTAGAGCTTTCTCTTTCTGTACAACCTTTATGGATCACCTCTTCCTCCTCACAAGGCCTAGCTTCCCTCCACTTGAAAAGAGGTGTAGCCCCCTCAAAGAAAGGGATTGCCAGTGAAAATAATTTGGGATTTAAAAGGATAAGTCCCTTGTAGTTAGCACCTGCGTTTTTTTTTTTTACCTCCATCCACAGAGGAGACTTTTACTCTCATATCTTGCACCCTGATCTTTTTCTGCCCTTCACTCCAGGAGAGAATACTGCTATATTCT
Source organism: Petaurus breviceps papuanus (assembly GCF_028583685.1). NCBI lineage: Eukaryota > Metazoa > Chordata > Mammalia > Diprotodontia > Petauridae > Petaurus > Petaurus breviceps. Next base: position 19,616,254 of record NW_027185694.1, on the reverse strand, counting down.
TGGCAACAGCAGGTTCCAGCATTGTTACATAAGCCAGTCATATGTGAGGATGTAACCATGTTCCCTCTCAGGAAGAGTGGGAGCATCTGAACTCTGCTCAAATAACCCTTTACAGGGTGTCATGCAGGAGGAGTACAGAAATCTGGTCTAAGTACTCATTTTCCTGATAGATTTGAAAGAGAAACACACACATACATAAATTCATTCTCCCCTAGATCCTTTGGCAACAGAGGTTCAAAGTCTTAATTATCTTTGTCCTCTGGGTTTTTTTTTAAGGGAATGAGAAATCTGGTGGTTGTTTTTTAAGTTTCAGAATTAGAATATTCCCGTTCTTGTGTCTAGGAAATTTTCCCCTCTCAAAATTCTCTAAGCTCAGTGGTGTCACAAATGGGCTGTTCCTTTGCCATTCCTAAATTATGTTTTCTCATTCTTGAGTAATGCTTCACCTTCCTGAAACAATTCCCCTAAGTACTTTTCCTTCTGATCTCATCTTTCTCGGGGAGATCCCTGGGGGTGATCTGATATTAAAGAAACTTTGTGTCCAGTATGAACTGTGGTGTGCCTTCTCTATTTCTTATTATGTAGGTCTTCCCATTTTCAATCCCAGGGTAAGTTCTAGGCTAGAGCAAGGGGAAGATACATAGATACCAGATCTCCAGGACTCCAAGGAGAGGGTAAGCCAGAGAAACTCCCACATAAGTGAGAACCAAGTGCAAACTAATGAGAAACCTACAAAAAGGGAAGGAAAAAACTGGAGACAAAGAGTCTGAGGGCATAGAAGATAGAATAGTTGCAGGTGAGCACTGGGGCTATGAAGAAACAAAGGCTCTGCTTACAATGCTCAATCAATCCCAGTTTTATGAAAAACTCTTGACTTGTGTCCAGAACAACCAGGTTTATGGGCCTGTGGCTGAGCAGCTTCGAGGATATGGCTTTCTCAGGACAGAAGAGCAATGTTGGACCAAATTTAAAAGCTTCCAGGCAAACTCTTGGAGAAGCAAAGTCTTGTGCCTTAGCCTTGTGCCCTCTGCAAGGAGATGAGGGCCCTGGTGAATTTCCAGGCCATAGTTTCATCCATTGAAATCTTAAACGAAGCAGGATCCATTCTATCTCACTGCACGGAAACAATTCCAGCATAGAAGACCAGGGATGTGAGGAAGCTGAGGAAGAAGACACAATAGATGATTCTGAGAGTAATGAAGTGAGCGTAAAGGAAACAACTCGGGACCTCAGGAGGCCTGGCAATCCCAACCTATTCCAAAGCTGAAGTAGTAATAATGTCTTCTAACAGAACAAGCAGAGGTCTAAGGGAGACGAGTACTGAAGTATCATTTATGACCTTAGTTGTAGCTTTTGGGTTATGTTTGACTCCCTGTCTTCCCCTCATCCTTCATATTCACTAACCTGTCAGGTCTTTCTATTCTTCTCTGCCTTTCATACCTGTACCCTCTCTCTGTTCTCCTTTAGCCACCATCCCAGTACAGATCCTCCTTACCACTTTACTCTACTCTTGCAATAGCCTCTTAACAGGTCTTCTCTCCCTCTACTCTTCTTCCTTCCCCATCTAATCCATCCTTCATAACACTGTAGGAATAATCATAGATTTATATGTGTATGTAAATATACACACATAGGAATAATATTATATATGTATGTATGTATATATATTTACATATATACTTATATCTCACCACTGTTCATAAATATTTAGTGACTCTTTGTTGTCTGCTAAATAAAGTTTAAACTCTCAGACCTGGCATTCAAAACTTCTCACAGTCTGAAGCCACCTAAATCTTCTAGACTGTCATACTCTATTCCCTGTCATATACTCTATGCTCCTGCCAAATAGGGAAACTCATTGTCACTTATACGTGCCTGAAACTTCTTATTTCTTGCCTTTGCTTTCACTGTTCTGTTTTTAGAAAGTCCTCTTTGCCTGATGAATTCCTATTTATCCTTTAAACTCCAATTCAAATACCTCACTGTTTGTTTCTGCCTGATGTATTTAACTTATATAATTTTATATTACAAGTATGTGTTTATATGTCTTACTCCATCATAGATTTTAAGTTGCTGAGGCACAGGGAATAACATGATTGGTTGGAATTTTGGTAACAGGGGCAAGCAACAACCCCCTCCTTCCCTTCTGAGAGGCCTGGTGCCAGATAATAAACCAGACATTCTTGAAGGATAACTTAGTGGTATAAAGATACTAGTTTTGACTCCCTTGTGTTCACATGCATCCCCCAAAGTCAGCTCAATTCCTTGAGGCAAGAATATATTGATCAGTGATTAGAAAGAGAGTTGGGCTTTAAAAATTAACTTGTTTCAGGCCTGCTGAATCTCTGAACTAAGTTCAGAGACAAAGAGCCATAGTATAAGCAATTAGAGTACAAAAGCAGTTACAGGACAAAATCAATTACTTGTAAATAGGATCAATAAGAAAACGATACAGGATCAATTCTATCTTCTCAACAGCTTTGAATTTTCTTGAGAGGCAGCTAATGGTACGGTGGATAAAACACTGGGCCTGGAATCAAGAAGACCTGAGTTCAAATTTGGCTTCAAACATTTACTAGATGTGTGATCCTGGGCAAGTCACTTATCTACCTTAGTTTCCCTGACTATAAAGTAGGAATAATAACAGCACCTACTCCCCAGAGTTGTTGTGAGGATCAAATGAGATATATTTATGAAGGACTTAGTGAAGTGCCTGCAATGTAGTGAGTACTTGATAAATATTTATTTCCTCTCTTAAAGACCTTGCTCCAGTTGGCCTTGCCCTTCTTCCTTTAATCTCTTTCTCCTGCCTCCATATCTACCTACCAACAGGGCCATTTCCCCATTCCTCAAAAAGCCTTCCTTTGACATATTTATCCCATCCAACTGTCATCTATCTTATTTCTTTCACTGTAGTATTTCTTGAAAAAGTTGTCCATCCCCCGGTAACATCAGTTTTTTCATTACCCACTGGCTCTTCATTGGCCTCTCCGCCTCTACCTTTTTTTGTTTTGTTTTGTTTTGTTTTTTTGCTTTTTGGAAGGTAATTGGGGTTAAGTGACTTGCCCAAAGTCACATGGCTAGTAAGTGTGTCAAATGTCTGAGGCCAAATTTGAACTCAAGTCCTCCTGACTCCAGGGCCGATGCTCTATTCACTGCACCACCTAGCCTCCCCCTGCCTCTACCTTTTTCAAGAGTGCTTTGTCAAGTCACCAATGACCTTTAACTCTGCGGCTTCTGACATTATTGACTAGACCATCCTATTAGATGTTCTCATTTCCAGTAGTTTCATAGACGCTACACTCTCCTGGTTCTCCTTTCTGTTCGCCCCTCTGGTTCCTTTGTGAATTCCTTATTCTCTTCCTTATTCTTTTATATCTGTGCTCCCAAGGGTCTGTCCTTGGTCGTCCTCTCTATAATCCCTCCTTTGGCAATCTCATTTACTCCTGTGGCTTCAACTACCACTTCTATTCAGATCACTCCAGTCCTGACCTCTCAGAGGTGAACTCCAAACCTGCATCTCCACCTGAATGCCCCACTGGCTCTTCAAACTGAACTCATTATCTTTCCCCCTTTCTATGTTTGTAATTCTGATATGATACGTATCTCTTCCTTGTCTACCTTCTGCAATTGGTCCCAAGTCCTATTCTCACTATTACAAATCTTTCACCTGCCTCTCCTCTCTACTCTTACTGGTAGGACCCTAGTATAAACAATCATTATCACCCACCTCTACTATTTCAATGTAGTTTCTTACCTCTAATCTTTCCCCTTTCAGTTGTTGTTCAGTTGTTTTTTTCGGTCACATCTGACCCTTTGTGACCCCATTTGGGGTTTTCTTGGCAAAGATACTAGAGTGTCTTTCCATTTCCTTCTCTAGATTATTTTATAGATGAGGAAACTGAGGCAAACAGGGTTAAGTGATTTGCCCAGGGTCACCCAGCTAGTAAGTATCTGAGGCTAGATTTGAACTCAGGAAAATGAGTCTTTCTGACTCTAGGCCCAGCACCCTATGCACTGCATTACCTACCTGACCCTCCTTCTGATTGATACAGTGGAAAAAGAGCTAGCTCTGGAGTCAGAAGAACTGGTGCAATTCAGTCTTATTATCTATCAAATGGGATAGTATATGCACAGGTTCCTTGAAATCCTTAAAGCAATATATGTCTTATTGTTTCCTGTGTGAGCAAAGGCAAGCCACTTAATCTTCCAGGGCCTCAGCTTCTCCATTGATAAAATGAGGATGTTGAGCTAGATGACATCTGAGGTTACTTTCAGCTCGAAATCTATGATGGTATGAATTTACATACCACTGGCAAAATAATCTTTCTCATTCATATGACCTTGTCACATTCCTGTGATCAAAAATCTCCAGTGGGTCCCTACTGTCTACAGAGTAAAACTTAAATTCCTCTTAGTCAACAAACATTTATTAAGCACCTATTATGTACCATGCACTTTGCTAGGCACTGGGGATTCTCTCCCTGGCATTCAAGGACCTCCACAATTTGTCCTCTCTGGGATTCAAGGCCCTCAATCTTTTTAGTGTTATCTTGCTCCCCCTGCTACACATTTTGGTCTTCCCAAACTAATTTCTGTATTCTAATTATGCACCGCACCCAAATGCCTCATATTTTCCTGATTCCATGCTTTTGCTCAGATTTGGCCCTGTGCCTGAAATGCCCATTCTACCCCCTTTACCCGTTGAATTCTTACACATGCTTTAAAGCTCAGCTGAAATGCCTTCTACACAGACTACCTTGCCCCTCACTCCCTTTAAGGAATAACTTCTCTTCTTGCATCTCATACTTTGTAACTCAAATATACTTACACAGCATTGTGATTTACAGCTGTACTGGTACCTTACCTCCTCTTAAAGTCTAAGCCACATGGTGGGGAGGAGGGAGGGACTATATTTTATCTAAACTTTGTGTATTCCTCTGAACCTAACAACAGTCTGCACACAGCAGTTATTTTTAAAATGTTCTTTGTGGTGCTGGTTTTACTGAATGAATAGAGCACACATAGTTGGATGTTCCCTTGTACCATATATTACAAGCTTGAGCTGTTCCATTTTTCCCTTCCAGCAATGCTTTCTTTTCAATTCAAATAAATTCCTCATCAGCCTATTGCTGACAGACAATTAATTCTCCCTGAATGGGTTATTTTTCCATTCATTGTCCATATTCTTAGTAGGACATTTGTAGTAGCCATCTACAGGGTTTGGGGTGGAAGGAGAGGAAGAAGATAGTCAGATAGAGGAAGCTGGTTCAGTTGACCCCCTGCAGATGGAAACAACAGAAACAGTAGGGGAGGTTTAGGTTCACTCTAGTGGGGTAATCTTACCCTTTGATATGTTGTTCAGTCACTTCAGTTGTGTCCCACTCTTTGTGACCCCATGTAGGGTTTTCTTGACAAAGATACTACCAGTGATTTGCCACTTCCTTCTCCAGCTCATTTTACAGATGAGGAAACTGAGGCAAACAAGGTTAAGTGACTTGCCCAGAGTCAAACAGCTAATTAGTGTCTGAGGCCAGATTTGAACTCAGGAATATGAGTCTTCCTGACTTCAGCCCAGCACTCTGTGCTATGCACCACTGAATCTAAGTCTAATAAACAATTATTCCTACCAAAAGTGATTTAAACATTCCCTTGAAATTTAATTACCTCCACTAACCAAACAGGTATTTTGACACTTTCAGCATCAAAGTGATCCTCATTGACTTGTCATCTTTTCTCCCCATCCCGCTATTAAATTCCAGCATGGCAGGAAAAGTACTGGGATGAGTCCAAACCAGTGGATAAGTCCTGCCTTTGCTACTAACTTACTGTGACTTTGGGCAAGTTACAACCTCTCTGGGCCTGTTTTCTCATCTGCAAAATTAAGGGGACTAGATGACGCCTAAGGTCCTTTCCAACTCAGGATTCTACAAGTGCCCAGCTGCTTTCACTCCCATCTCAGCCTTACCAACTCAATCTTCCTAGGAAGCAATGGCAGACAAGGGACAATAGAGAAGAATTCTTCCCACATTCCCACTAACCTGCCAGAAAATAGAGACCTCAAAACCCCACTCACCCCCCCAATGCTTACTACCTGTGTCTTTTTCCCTGAGCCTAGTTCTTTATTTGCAAAATAAGATAATTGAGCTAAACTGGAGTCCCTTCCAGCTCTAAACTGATGATACTTAGAGGCAGCTAGTAGATCCAATGGATAGAAGGCTAGGCCTGGAATCAGGAACACCTGAGTTCAAACCCAGCCTCTCACATTTACTAGCCCTGTGATTTGTTAATCTGTCTACCTCAGTTTCCTCGACTGTAAAATGGGGATGATAATATCTACCTCCCAGGGTTATTGTGAGGCTCAAATGAGATACTCATAAAATGCTTAGCACAGTGCATGGCACACTGTTGCTACTTAAACTTGTTTCCTTCCCCTACTATAAACTGAAATATTTTGTTGGCATTTCAAGAAAGTGATGAACTAAGGGAGCATTTGATACTGCCCATTTTTTTTGCATCTAGTCTTTAGAACCTTCAGGTTTTTCATTTTTCTTTTATTATGCTCAATTTTTTCAAGGTTCTAACCAAATAAATGATACTTGACATATAGTTTAGAATAAGTACTCATAGACTGCCAGTGTAAAATAACATAAAATGTACTTGCCTCTCTATTTTCCACCCCCAGAAAAGTCATTAGGTAGCAAAGTAGGGTTCTAAACTTAGGTCCTAACTCCAAATATAGCCTTCTTCCCACTCCTTTTATCTCAGGAAAATCTCTGTTCCCACTGTCCTTTAATTTTTTTAATTGTCTCTATTTTTTCAGTCAGCAAAAATCTGCCTTCTCATCTTCCCACCCTAACTTCTCACCACCACCATCAAGAACTATAGAAAAACAAACCCTGTTACAAATATGTATAGTCAATCAAAACCCATTTCCACACTGGCTGTATCCAAATATTTGTCTTACCCTGCACTCTGAAGTCGTTCACCTTGCTATCGGGAGGGGTAGTGTTTCATCACTAGTCTTCTGGAATTGTGGCTGGTCATTAAGCTGATAAGAGCTCCTAATTCTTTCCAAGGTGTTTGCCTTTACCATATTGTTATCATTGTATAAATTCTTCTGGTTCTGTTCACTTAGCATCAGATTGTACAAGTTCTTCTAAAACTTCATCATGTTCTTTCATTTCCATGACTCGATTCCCCATTTACTCAGGGACACTGACTTGGACTCTCATTTCACTTAAACATTCCACCTTTCATGATCCATTACACAGAATCTGACCCCTACAAGAAGCCTGCTCTGTGTACCCTGTATTGATTCCCTTATCAGTGCTAACGTAAGTCAAGAGATTTTAAAAACAAAACACAAAAGGGGTTGGGGGAGCCTTTTATTTTCATCAGAAATAGTAATGTTTACAAACTAGTACAAACATTTGTTGAAGGAAAGGCAAGCCAATTTCTAACAGTCACTTTCTTAACTTACAGGCTAGAATTGGGACAAAATAAGAGATCACTACATTGTATTTCACTTCAATTTTTTAAAAGGCAAACCCAAATATTACGTATGTCCTCAGACCAAGTCATTCTACAATGGCTTAACCCTACTCCATCCCACTTTATGGGTGATATTTTCCTATCCCTTCTATGAAATCATGAACATTTCCCTTTTTACTTAATAGATCACAGTGCCAAAGATCCTCAGGGACCTAAAACTGAATTACTGGTTACCTATGGCTTAATTCTGAATGCATATTCACATCAGGAGGAAATATGCTACAGTATTAACTACCCCTACCTGAAGGATATGTGATCCCACATACCCTAGCCTTGGAGTCAGGAAGGCCTAGGTTCAGGTCATATCTCTGACACAGAAGGTTGGGTTGCCATGGGCAAGTCACAACCTTTTAGTGCCCCAAGCAACTTCTAAGACTCTAAGTTAAATGTTAACTTGCTTACTGGTGGGAGGAGTTTACACATTAGGGGTTCCATATACTGATGGAATCATAGCTCTAAATCTAAAAAAATAAATAAATAAACCACCAAGACTAGACCTGAAACCCTTTTCACCTCCACTGGTCTGTCTGCACATTTTTAAGTGCTCATGGGATCACAGAAAGGCATATTCCAAGGCTGAATTCATGGATCACATTTCTTTGCCTTTTGGAAAGTGAAACTATGTAACAATAGGGCAGATTTAGGCAGAGCTGAGAAATCTGACCCAGGTTTCTTGATTCTATTCCTGAACTCTACACAAAGCCAACAAGAGATAGTTCTTAGGATATGGATCCACCTCAGTGAGTGTTAACAAAACCTGAACAAACGTCTGTTAGCCAGCTGTGATTTAAGAATTCTCTATCATCCTTTCCCCCAAGCATCGTATCTTTATGATATGTTTCTCTCAAGTACATTAAGCCTTGACTGAATCAGAAACTTCTCTCTCATATGAACTCCCTGGTGTCTAGTAAGGGCAGAGCTCTTACTGAAGCTTTTCCCACACTGAGGACATTCATAGGGCTTCTCACCAGTGTGAGTTCTCTGATGGGCATTAAAGTGGGAGCTGTTGTTGAAACTTTTCCCGCATTCCCTACATTTATATGGACTCTCCCCAGTGTGAGCTCGCCGATGTGCACTAAACTGGGAACTATTGTTGAACCTTTTCCCACACTCATTACACTGATATGGCTTTTCTCCTGTGTGGGTTCTCTGGTGGACAATGAGGCTTGAACTCTGATTAAAGCTTTTTCCACACTCGCCACACTTGTAGGGCCTCTCTCCCGTATGGGTCCTCAGGTGGGCAGTGAGGTTGGAACGCTCACTGAAACTTTTCCCACATTCATTGCATTTGTGGGGTTTCTCACCTGTGTGGATTCTCTGATGCCTAACAAGATAAGAACCACGGCTAAAACTTTTTCCACACTCGTGACATTTAGTAGTCTTTTCTAATTCAGGGGTTGACTTGTGGGAATTTTGAGAGAAGCTATTTCCACATGCAAGTTGTTTATAGTGTTTTTCTCCAACAGAGAGTTTCTGTTGGCCTAGTTTCTTCATTAAATCTCTCTCCTGGAAAGCTGGTTTCCCTTGTCTCTCTCGTGGAAAATTTATAAGCTGTTTTCTTAACTTGCTCACAGTCTCACAGGCTTCTTTCAGAACAGGATATTGGAAAATTTGTCGATTAAATCTTCCTGGTATTGTTCTGCTCAGCTGGTCTTCTTCTGAATATTCCCATTTTAGATCCTCCTTTTTGATCTCATTCTTGATTTCTAAACCTGAAGGAATAGAAATTAATTGACTGTGCCAGAAAGAAAGGAAACCATGAGAAAACAGTTATTACTAAATTACTAGTAGAAGAAAACCCAGAAGTACAATCTGTCATGCGCTAAGCTTTACGTTAATAAAACTTGAATATTTTACTTCCTCATTCAAGATCTATTTAGGTACATTAAAAATATGAGATTCCCAGTTCTTTTTGGCAATTTCAACCCATGTTTATAGGCCAAAGCACAAAGCTAAGGCAAGAAGACCCTCCTCTTGAATAGCCTAACCTCTGAAAATAGAGGGTTCCTCAGTATGGGTCCCTGAATAAAAAACCTTTCCTCTAGCTCTGATCAAGTAATTCAGGGAGAAAATGATGGCTAGTACCAAGCAAAAATAGCCCTGGGACCAGGAGAGACACCTCAGTGCTACTTTGGATGTCTCTTCTGCTACGGTAAGATCTGAAAGAAGTTTTATAGACCCATAGAAATCCAAAGTCAGCATTCACATAGAGATGAGTAACAAAACTTGTCAAAAGTAAAATCAAGGTCAGACACTGAAATGGTGCCAGCAAAGAGATTTCTAGAATCACAGCCTCAAATTTGGAAGGGATCTCAGATATTTAGTCCAAATTGGTATTTCCTTCCACTATTTTGAATGAAGAAATTCTTAGGAGGTTAATTTTTTAAGAGGTTTTGGAACCCAAAGTTCTCAACTTTCTGACTAGGCTTCTTAAAACCCATTTTATCACTCTCTGAATTAATTATCTATTATATTTTCTTCCACAACCTCCCTAGGTCTCCAGCACCCTGAGGCCTGTTTTCTACCCTGACCAGAAATAGATGTCACCTCTGTAAGAGTGGGGACACAGGACAAAGAAAGGGCAATACTAATGCCTCCCCCACGAGAACATAGGCAGAAGGCAGAGACTATCTTTGCTTTTGCATTTGTATCCCCAGGGATGAATGCCTGAGAGGTATTCACTAGTATATGTCAGAATAAGCATGGAGTATTTTGGAGTATTTTGATATTGAAATCACATTAGTATTCACACTTAATATCAATTTGTTTACAGAGACACACTTTGATATCTTCAATGAAAATAGAAAGAAGTAAGGTACATGTAGAGCCTGGGCAGGAACAAGAAAGGAAGCAATACTATGGCCAGGAAAGACAACATGAGCAGATCTGGCCCAAACCAAAATTCAATCCTAAATTGAATTTATGCAATGGTACCTTTTCAGGCATCAAAGGCAGTGTGGTGTAGTGGCCAGCATTGGAATCAGAAAAATCTAGGTTCAAGTCCTGACTTGATACATATTAGCTATGTGACCATGGGAAGTCACAGAAATCCTCAGTGCCTCAGGAACTCTAAGTCTATAAATTACAGACAACTGCCATTCTGCATCTGTGGGGGGAATTTCCATGCCAGGAGTTCCCCTACACAGATAAAATCACAGGTCTGGAGCAAAAATCCTATTCTAGGAAGTGTAACATTTAAGTATAGTATTTTTGTCTTGAAAAAAATCTGTGTATTACATGGGATTGTTTTTTGTATTCATGTATGATAAATGGAAAATCCTTTTTTTCATCTGTGGGTTGAAAATATGGGAAATTTTAAGATCATTTTCAGAGAATACAATCTAAACCCTGCACTAAAGTGCTTCTCTTAAGCTTCACTGTGACACCGAATTCTTTTTTTTTTGGAGGGCAATTGGGGTTAAGTGATTTGCCCAAAGTCACACGGCTAGTAAGTGTGTCAAGTGTCTGAGGCAGGATTTAAACTCAGGTCCTTCTGACTCCAGGGCCCGTGCTCTATTCACTGCACCACCTAGCTGCCCTGTGACACTGAATTTTTTTTTTTTTAAGCAATTGGGGTTAAATAACTTGCTCAAGGTTACACAGCCAGTTATTTTGTATGGGTGCTAAGTATCTGAGGCTGGAACCGATCCTGGGTCTCCCAATTCTGGGGCCGGCGCTCTTACTCACTGCGCCACCTGGCCGCCCCGACACTGAATTCTTAAAGGATCTGCTAATGGAATTAAAGCTTTGACTGGTCCTTCCAAGTTGAAAAAGTTTCAAATACTTGTTACAAGGAATGTTCTATTGTTGGAGTGGGGGTGGTATAGAGTTTGGAAGGTTAATAATAGGAAGTCATTTGGAATTGATAGTGATATTTCTTAAAAGAAAAGAGCATCAATTTCCTAAAAATACAATTAGTAAAAAAGATTTCAATTAAAGTTCAGCAACAAACAGTAATCTAAGGACCAACCTAAATTCAGAAACCAACAGTGGGTTGGCCACAGCAACTCAACCCTAAGCAGGTATGGAAAGGAAACAACCTGAGTCAGTGGGGGGCCTGCTCACCCACTGAAAACACCGGACCTCGAGTTACTGTGCTGGGACTTTCCCACATCCTCAAATCCTAACATCATACCCAAGATGACAAAGGAAACACAACCTATACAACTCTTGTAAATGGGGAAAAAAAGGAAGGCTGTTCTTGAGACTGGACAATTCTCTCATTTGATCAACTACTGCCCTGTACCCCTGGCCATTCTGCTGATGGGCTCAGAGTTGCTCATAAACCTGAGACTCATTGTGAATTGAAAGGAAAGTCTTTGTTTCCTCCAAACCGCAGTGCACACCTGTGATTTTCTCATCCTCCAAGTCCCACCGTTGCTTCTGGTCTCCCCAGTCTTTTCCTTCTCTCTTGGCTTGTTTCTCCTCAGTTTGTACTTGGTTCTCATTTGTATCGGAGCTACTTAGGATCTCTGTCTCCTTGGAATCCTGAAGATCTGGAATACATATATCTTTTCCATGTTCCACCCCAGAGATCAGAAGAGATTTGGGAAGTCCTAAACATGGAAAAGCAAAAAGGGAAAATCATAGTTTATACCAACCAAAAAGAATCCCCAAATTCAGGTAAATATGAGAATCTCCAAGAGACAAGGGGATCTCAAGAAAAGCTTCCTGGGGGGCTATCTGAGAAGGTTGAGATATGATGCGAGGATGGGAAAACATGATGATTTAGGGCTAACTAAAGAGTGGCCAGTTTGGACCGCCACTGAAATCAGAGCAGTCTGTTAGAGGGAATCTTTCCCATAGTGTATGCCCAGAATGATGTCCATGATTCAGTCTCTCCAAAAGTCTAAAAGACATGAAAGTAGGGTAGAAATTACCCTGAGAAGAGCAGAGTTCCTCTGTCATAAGAGGCAATGAAGCCTGTATCTCTCAAGTTCTGGGGCTTTGGGAACTGGGTTAGTAAGCAAACTAGCTCTAAGTCTACAGGGGAAATGCATCCTTACCCAGTGAGTGCACATTTCTGTAATTCTCCTGCACGACACCCCTGTAGAGGACCCTCTGAGAAGAATTCAGACACCTCCACTCTTCCTGGGAGAGGGACATGGTCACATCCTCACATGTGACTGGTTCCTGTAACAACACCGGTACCTGCTGCTACCGAGAAAATAGCATCGCTCTATCCTAGGTTGAGGGGCAGAGACAGGAGCACAATGATCAGATAAGGACACAAGAAGAGAGCTGAGGTGAGGAGCCTCTGTAGTTAAGGTGAGGTATGGGTGGGGTGGAAAAAGGGGCAAAACAAGAAATTATATACTGAAATGTGAGGGGATGCCTGCAAGAAGCCAAATATGCTCTTTAAAAATCTGCCTTATTTGCTTGGAAAGGAAAGGGGTTTGAGAACAGAAAGAAAATGAACTCTAGACTATGAAAAAAACCCTAGGATGAAACCTTGTGATCTCAGAAGGAATAGAGGAACTGCAGCTCACCTGAAACCCAGTTGTAAGGATTACAGCTCCCATCTCCTGGTTTCTCTTCCTTCTCTCCCGTGGATGGGTAGAAACCTGGGAAATAAGCCTGGCTGAAGGAGGAAAAAAGAGTCATGAGAGGGATGGAAGTTAATAAACATTCTCTGACTTTCTCTATCATCATCTCTGAACTAATTTACTAACTCAATGAGATCCTCCCATGGCCCCTTATCTTCTGATGGAATAGAAACCAAATCGAACCAAAGAATCAGTGCCCTCTTTCAAACTCCTCCAAGAATCCTGCATTTGTGGCTAATTAGCAGTATTATAAAGATGAAAGGAATGGTATATGAATCTTTGTAATCATGAGCCATTTCATAGTCTAGATTAGAATTCTGGGACTAAAGCACAGTTATCTCTACCAGATGATATTGTTACCTGACTATAAATTCTATGAGGGCAGGAAATATGTCTTATCTAAACTTTCTTTCCCATGCCTAGGCTGAGGTATGGTTGTATGTTTTGCATACATTGGCCAATTAACAAATGTTTGTGAAATTGAACGAATCCTGATTCAGTTGCTATTCTTGCCAAGGACTGGTACATCACAAGGCAGAGAGGAAAAACAAAACAAAAAACAAAGATTGGGGGGCCGGAGGAGAGGAGGCAAAAGAAAAGAGGGAAATTTTGCTTTGCTTTTAAAAACCAAGCAAAAAAATGAAACAAAGAAACCATTTATGTTAACTTTATCCTTAGCCACATGAAGTTTGCCAGTCTACAAACCATCTAGATAGAATCTAGTCACACAAAAATGATCTGAGCTTTTAAAATATCTCGATAGCCACCAATATCAATTTTCAGTTAAGTCAAAAAGAAGTCAAAATGCAATTTCCAAGAGGACTGAAAAATCTGTTCCAGTCAGCCTTTCTCAAAAAGAAACTTCTACCTATCATTTTTGATCATTACATTTGGAAAAGAGACAAAAGCACTGAAAAAAAGGACCTCTGAGTAAAGACAAAAGGAACTGGAGAAACACTGTGCAGGAAAGGACATCGAAGGTGAAGAAATAGGGCTTACCAGCATTAAGGTATAAAGCACTGCTTGACTGAAATTTAATATATAAATTAAATCAACCTGAAAATCTCTTTCCTAAAGATCTTTAAAAGTGGAACCCCTCCATATGAGGTACTTCATACTTCAGGGTCTCAGGTGTTCCTTTCCATCAACCCAGCCAATCCCTGCTCCTTACTTGTCTCTGGTCTGAGTTGAGGCTCCTCTTTGTAGTCTGACTGTTCCTGTGGTCCCTGCTGAGGGCTCCATGATGTGTCCTTTGAGGGATCTTCCTCCTGCTGGCTCTCCTCTTGCTTTAGCTGGTAGCTCATGGACCCTTGTGCTGTTCCCACAAGCACTTCTGGGTTTTTCACACTGACTGGAAACTGGGAATAGGCCCATATATAGTTATGATATAGATTAAAATTGGACATAATTCCAGAAAAAGCTGAATCTAAAAACTCCCAAAAAGAGGTATGAAAACTACCATGAAGCAGAAATAATAATTTAAATTTTTTTCCTTGAGCTATAGTTTCCACTTTCACAGGAAGTTTATAGAAGCCAAAGGCTGATTCCTTTTAAAATGAGAAAGTATTTTCTACTTTAAAAAATCCATGATGCTCTTGGTAAGAGTACTGTCATAAAAGAACTACAGCACTCTCCTGACACAGCCTCCTCACCATCCTGTAGGATCTCAATAACATATTAGTTGAACGAATTACCTGGCTGATGTGATAGAAAAAGGGAAATTTTTTCCTTGTAGCATGGTGGGAAAAACACTGAACTTGGAATTAGAAACTCGTTGATTACAACTCCACATTTACTAATGGTGTGACTTTGGATAGGTCATTCCTATAAGCCTCAGCTTCTACATCTGCAAAATGGGAATGATAATACTTAAAAATCTCCAGAGAGTAAGTACTTTATAAATGTAAATTGCTAGCAGTAGTAGTGGTGGTGATGGTATTACACAAGATAGGTTAAAAAAAAATCTTAGAGCGGGGCGGCCAGGTGGCTCAGCGAGTAAGAGCACCGGCTCCAGTGTCGGGATGACCTGGGGATCAAATCCAGGCGCAGACACTTAGCACCATACGCAGAAATAACTGGCCGTGTAACCTTGAGCAAGTTACTTAACCCCGATTGCTTAAAAAAAAAAAATCTTAGAAAGGTAATGGGGATCCTTTGTTTCTTATGCCAGTCGACACTCTGACAGCCTCATTGCAGCTTCTTCCTACCTTAACATGTATTTCCCTTTCTCACCTGTTGTTCTGGTCTCTCAGTCTCTTTTTGCAAATCCTCAACAAGCGCCACAGCCTCCTCACCATTTTCTGGATGATGCTCCCTCACCTGGACCTGGATCTCCCCAGGAAGGATAGTCAAGAACTGCTCCAGCACCAGCATTTCCAAGATTTGTTCTTTTGAGTTTGTCTTGGGCCTCAGCCACCTACAACAAAGTTCCCAGAGCGTACTAAAAGCTTCATGGGGCCCAGCCACCTCTTGGTAGCAGAACTGCCTGAAATGCTGACGGAAGATTTCTGAGTCAGCTGTTCCTTCCACCTGAAGGGCAGTTTTCTGACCCTGGGTGGAGTTTTTCTGTGGAGACTGTACCTGGCGGCCTGAGGCTGCAGCCATCGTTCACCTCAGAGGATGACTTCACTCCAGATGGGCCTTGGCTCTGGGGCTTAAACTCTGTCTCTCTGTCATGTCACTATGTTGCCACCACCATGAACTGGACACCACTGAGAGTAGCTTCTCTCTGGGCTCAGGAAGACAAAACAGTGTCAATGACAAGTATAAGAACGTGTCATTCTCAATTTACTCTGGGGGCCCAAAGAGCTAACAAGTGCTAGGAATATTCTATAGCCCATGTTCCTAGAGGAACATCTGAGGAATAAGGGCCATCTGTTAGAGATGCCACAGAGGGTGGAGGGAAACTATGAAGTTGTTGTGCTTTCCCCTCCAACACCTTTCATCCTGTCTTTCCATCATCTTCAGTCTACCTTTGTCCTTTATCTTAGACCTGCCTCTACTAATTTAAGGCATAACCTGAAACACTAAAAATAGGAAAAGTCCCTTGTTTTCCTTTCAAACCAATAAAGCAATTATTTCCCATGCCTTCAACAACCTTTCTCTTGCTGCCTACAAAGCCACTTCACCTGGCTGGGCATCCCTCATACAAAGATGGTTCTTGGTTATTCAATTTCTGCCCATCCTACTCCCAGGATGCTTGGGTACTTTTGTTCTCTTTTTATCTTCTGCTCAATACTGCTGGGCCCATTTTGCCAAACTACCACCACCTCCAGAAGAAGGGATTGTTCCATGCTTTTAGAAAGGGGGCCTACACAAATGCACTGTTGGTAAAACTGAGAGTTTGTTCAATTACTCTGAAAGCAATTTGGGACTATTCTTAAAAAGTCACTAAATTGTGCATACCTCAGGTAGATGAAAAAAGAAGGAAAAGAACCCATATTCACAAAAATATTCATAATGGCATTTTTCTCTTGTAAAATGGAAACAAAATGGGTGCTCACTGATTAGGGGAATAGCCGAAAAAGTGATGGTACAGGAATAGGATCTGAACCTGTGATTTCACTGGTGTCAGGAATTCTCAAGTGACGTAACTCCTTCCACCAATGCAGACTGGAATCTTTTCTACAATTTAGAGTCTCAGTTGCCTAGAGTTGAGCATGGCCTTTACCAGATAACAATGTAATTGGGAGATATTTAACAAAATAAATTAAAATAAAACAATTAAAAACCCAAAAAACAATGTTAATTTGTGGTTTTCTAAGTCGATATGTGGTCCGATGTATTTCTATTTGAGTTTGACACCACTGCTATAGAGCATTGAGAGGTTGATGGATATGCCCAGCTGTGATCACACACAGTCAATGTATGTCAGAGGGAGGACTTGAACCCTGGTCTCTTGGCTTTGAGGTCAGCTCTCTTTCTGCCATGACATGCTGCCTCTACAAGTGAATGTCTTCTACAGTAAAAACTGACAAAAGGAATGGATTCAGATAACCTGGGAAGAGTTGTAAGAAAGACACAGAATGAAGCAAACAGAACCCAGGAGAACAATTAATACAGTGACTAACACTGTAAAGGAAAACAATTTAAAAAAGACGAAAGAGCTTTGATCAATGCAATGAACAATCATAACTCCAGAAGCCTGAAGATGAAGCATCAGAGATCCCACTTCTTGGCAGACAGATGAGAGACAAAAGGCACAGAATAAGACATCTATTTTCAGACAGACAATGTATGGATTTGTTTTCCTTGACTATATTTATTTGTTGTAAGAGAAGGCTTTTATTCTGGAAAGAGAGGAAAGACACAGGAAAAAATGGGAGAGTAGTGATAGTGATATGAAAAAAGTGTCAATGAAACATTTTTTAAAAAACACAAAGGAGAGCAAAAGGAAGTTCAGAAGGCACAGACAAATCAGGTAGTGGTATTATTACTCTATTAAATTGGTAAGGACAAAAGAAAGATAAAATAAAAATAGAGATATATCATCTTTTTCTTTTTTTTGCTTTTTGGAGGGCAATTGGGGTTAAGTGGCTTGCCCAAGGTCACACGGCTAGTTTTTGTGTTAAGTGTCTGAGGACCAGTTTGAATTCAGGTCCTCCTGACTCCAGGGCCAGTGTTCTATTCACTGCACCACCTAGCTGCCCCTAGAGATACATCATCTTACATGTGTACAGAAAAGTTCATGTTTGTTGATGTTTGTTGGGTGGCCAGGTGGCACAGTGAGTAAGAAGGCTGACCCCGGCGTCAGGAGACCTGGGATCAGTTCCGGCCTCAGATACTTGGCACCCACACAAAATAACTGGCCATGTAACCTTGAACAAGTTATTTAAGCCCCAATTGATTAAAAAAAATACAAATAACAATTATATAATAATATAAGAGGGTGAAAGTGAAGAAATGGCCCTATTATTATCCCTTCTTGCAGCATGGGTGATTGTTCCTATCTTGTCAGTTATGTCTTTATGGGCATCTCCTAATGTTGCACTGACCAATATAACTTCACAACAATATTACTTCAACATAACCAAAAGGTCATTGCAAAATCCCATGTCTTCTTTGGCTGATCACCCATTTATTACATTGTTCCTATTAAACTGACAGACTCCACAGCATTGCTTTATCTAACATTATACTTTCAAGTAACAAACTAACAACATTAGGAGAGTCTGTGACTCTCTGATACTTTCCAATAGGTAAGATTATCTTGTTAATTTTCTGTGGAAAACCTAACAGACACCTTAGCAGAACTTGGATTTATACATTATCTTACTTCCAAAGAATATTCACTTACATCATTTTACATGTCACTTTACAACATCATGCTGAGGTAAACAAGACTATAGAAATCAGTCATAATTATTACATTAGTATCATCATTTTTACAAATGGAGAAACTGTTATAAAACAGTACAAAGCCTCATATGTACAACTTAGATCACAACCCTGGGTAAAGGTAGGGACTGTGATTTCATTGGTGAGGAAACTCCCTGTACCAGTGCAGGTTAGCACCTTTTCTATAACTTGTTTTAGAAAGTTTCCTAAAGCACTGAGAGGTTACGTGACTTGACCAGGGTCACAGTGCCAAGATGTGTCAAAGGGCATTTGAACCCAGGCCTTCCTGCTCTCAATGTTGGCTCACTATCCATTGCCTCTAAATAACATTAGACAAGGGAAAAAAGATTTTTTTTCCTATCATACCTATAAAAATAGGTGAACCTTCTACAGATTTCATACATGGCTTTAGATTTCATCCATCCCAGTTTTTTTTTTTACTAGAATCATAGTGCTAAAAGTTGAAAAACAATTTTTTACTAAATAAAATTGTACTTATTGAATTCACCTAAAATGGAGCTACTGATGATTTACTATATTTTTTTTTCCTGTGGAACATCCCCTCTCAGTGTTCAATAGTAGTCAGCCAATGTGCTTGGATTCCATTTGCCCTGCTATCACTTCTGGAGATTTAAATTTTTTTTTATCATATTTTTGTTTTTATATCACATTCATTTCTGAACTTATTTCCTTCTCCTCCCCTTGCCTTTCCAGCCCATTCAGTCATCCCTAATAACAGACCTGCACTACTTGGCAGTAGGTAGGAGCCAAAATTAAAATAGACTAAACTTCTTGGGGCTGCAGAAAGGTTAGACTAAAGACAGACTGGTTGCCGTGGGTCATGTGAGAAACTGGACAGGGCATAGTGACACCTCTATAGTTTTCCACAGGCCTCCCAAAATCCTTTGCTGGCACCATATGTAGTGCAGGCCTGCCTTGTAACAAAGGATCTTTTTAAAAAAGGGGTAGGGATGGGGCAGCTAGGTGGCGCAGTGAATAGAGCACCAGCCCTGGAGTCAGGAGGACCTGAGTTCAAATCCAGCCTCAGACACTTGACACGCTTCTTAGCTGTGTAACCTTGGGCAAGTCACTTAACCCCAATTGCCTTGCCTTCTCCCCTCAAAAAAAAAACAAAAACAAAAACAGAATCACATTATTTAGCAGCCATCACTATAAAGGGGCAGAGAATGTGGAATCTGGCAATCCAAAAAGCTAAAGATATAGGCTTACAGCCAATAATATCTTAACCAACAAAACTGAGTATAATCCTACTGGGGGGGGGGGAATAGACCTTTAATGAAATAGAGGATTGTCAAACATTCCTAATGAAAAAATGAGAGTTGCATAGAAACTCTAAAGTTCAAAGATAGAAGTTAAGAGAAACATAAAACAGTAAATATGAACAATGATAATTGAATAAACAAGGATAAACTGCTTATATTTTAGTATAGGGAGATGATACATGTGACTCTGCTGAGTTCTATCACTACCATCACCAATGGTTATAGAGAGAATCTAATCAGACAGGACTCAAGGATAATCCTGTTTTGTCTTAATGATCTTAAGAGAAAAATGGAAAGAGAAGGGGAGCAGAATGGAGGGGGTAAGGAAGAAGGGAAAGGAAAGTTAGGAAAAATGTTCTTAAAAAATTAGGGTGTACAAGTAGAAATCTATACAAATAAGGTGGGGATGGAGGGAGCAACTGATACTTGAACCTCACTTGCATCTGAACTGGTTAAAAGAAAAATGAATATATACATACACAGAGCTGGGAACAGAAATAAATTCTATTTAAGAGGGAAATAGTAGTGAAAAGGGAAAATGGGGAATGAAAGGAAAGGCAGATTAAGGGAGGAATTAGTCCTAATCAAAACAAATTGTAAAGATGCACAAAAATATTGGGGCGGCTAGGTGGTACAGTGAATAGAGCACTGGCCCTGGAGTCAGGAGGTCCTGAGTTCAAATCTGGCCTCAGACACTTAACACAAAAACTAGCCATGTGACCTTAACCCCAATTGCCCTCCAAAAAGCAAAAAAAAAGATGCACAAAAATATTTGTAGCTCTTTTGGAGTGGCAAAGAATGGGAATTTGAGAGGGTACTCATACATTTGAGGAGTAAACAAATTATGGTATATAAATGTGATGGTAGTACTACTACTGTGTTATAAGGAATGAAGGGAATGATTTCAGAGAAACCTGGGAAGACCTGTATGATCTAATACCATGTGAAGTAAATAGAACCAGGAGAAAAAGTCATATAATGATGGCAGCATGGTAAAGACAAACAACTTTTAAAGAATCAGGAACTTCTATCAGCATAATGACCAACCATGATTCCAGAGGACTAATGATGAAATACACTACCCACCTTTCTACCCAAGGTGAAAGTCTCAGAGTGCAAAAT
This sequence comes from Petaurus breviceps papuanus, assembly GCF_028583685.1. Taxonomy (NCBI): domain Eukaryota; kingdom Metazoa; phylum Chordata; class Mammalia; order Diprotodontia; family Petauridae; genus Petaurus; species Petaurus breviceps. The sequence goes on along the minus strand of NW_027185694.1, from coordinate 19,595,412 downwards.
GAGACAAAAAATTTTTTTCGGATAGGGCCAACGTGGAAATTTGTTTTGATTGACTAAACGTGTTTGTAACAAGGTTTGTTTTTCTTTAGTTCTCAAGTTGTGGGGGAAGGAGAGTGTTGGGATGGGAAGGTAAGAAGGCAGGCTTTTGCTGTCTGAAAAATATAAATATAATTCTTAAAAATAAAACAATAATGATGTCCACCAAATGATTCCCAGCATACAACAGACAGAAAAACCTGCTACATATTGAGAGTTTTGCTGCATGATTAAACAAACATGAACACATGCTGGCTTGCACAGAATGCATTCATGATTCAAGTAGGAACAACTAGTGATTTCTTGATACCAACTCCTACTCCCAACTCCCACAACCAAGTCAAAACTTCATTATCCCCTAATATTCTCATTATATCAAAATTTATATCAATGATGCTAGTGAAAGAAAATTCACTTGGTTTTAAATTCAGCAACAAAAAATACATATAAAATATCAAGAAATATCCATTTGACCAAATGTGTATTAAACAGCATATTTATCCATTGCACCAACTAGCTGCCTAAAGATCATGATGAGTAGCACTCAGGAAGTCCAATAAGAAAGCAAATCAATTAAATTATTTGTTAAAACAGCTTTTAAGACCAAAAATTCTTAATTCTAAGTTTGTGAAATTTCAGAATGGTTCAAGAACATTTCTTGAGACTTAGAAATTTTATTTTCATTTACTTTAGATTGGGAAGGGGGAAATGAAACAAACAAGTACCTAGGTGATCAAAGCAAAGATTAAAGTGAGATTCCTTTATGGATATCCCATTGTAGCTCTATTTCTTATATAGTCCTTACATATGTCTACCTATTGGAATCAGTGGCTTGAGAAGTTTCTGTTTGGGGTAAAGTTGTATTGAGCTTTTAGCAAACTTATTAATAACTAGTGAGGAGATAAGTTCCAGTTTTTCCCTCTCATTCAGAAAGACAAGATTTTGTGCTTCAGTTATAAAAAAAAGATTTTAAGGTGATGCTTTTTGAGTCCTTGTTTTTCTCTCCTCAGTTCTCTCACAGTCAAAGTGAAATAGATATGAGGCCTCCAAGCGGCACAATTAAATCCCCTAGGTGCCTTCTATCCCAGGATCATAGAAGGTCTCAATGGTTACTCCTAAAACTAAAGGGAGGGAAGGGGATCCCTGGCTGAAAGTAAGGGAGAAGAGCCAGTAACACAAAGAATGTGGTTATCAGTAGCCAATCCTATATTAAACCAATAACCTAAAAGAAAGTTTCTTAAGGGTAGGGACTACTTTATTTTTGTCTCTGTATTCCCAACACCTAGCACAGTGTCTGATATTTTTGTTGGAACGGACTTTTGATTTCATTGCTATATGGCACTCATTATGAGGAAACCTTCTCTATCAATGCAGGTCAGCAGCAGCTCTGAAATTTACGATCTTAGAGAGTTGTCAAGAGTATGGGCCTGCCAGGCCAAACAGGAATATATCAATATATCAAATAAGTCAAATGGGAAGCTGGCAAATGTGAATGTTATTCAATTTAATTCTATATTTATTAAGTACCTAGTATGAGACATATTAACTACATTTAAGATATAGATTTTTTTTCTTTTTAAGACAGAACTCCTAACCTAGTAGGAGGAAAGAAGAAATAGACAAATAACAAAAGAGAATGTGATCAGTGCAAAGGAAAGGTCCAGGCAAAGTGCCAAGATAAATTCAAGGCCTATCTTTAGCTATGTGAAAAATGCTCCAAATCATTCAGAATCAGTGAAATGCAAATTAAAGCAAATCTAAGGTTCCACCTAACACCCATCAGACTGGGGGGGAATAATGACAACTATTGGAAGGTTCCTGGGGTAAAAAAGATACATTGATGTACCATTGGTAGAGCTGTGAAATGGTCTAATCATTTTGGAAAGCTATTTGGAAGTATGCCCAAAAAGATATCAAACCATGCATACCACTTAATGCAGTGATACCATTGTAGTGTACCACATATAGGCTTACAGCCAATAATACCCTAACCCACAAAACTGAGTATAATCCTACTGGGGAAAAAAATAGACCTTTAATGAAATAGAGGATTGTCAAACATTCCTAATGAAAAAAATCAGAGCTGCATAGAAACTCTGAAGTTCAAACACAAAAGTTAAGAGAAACATAAAAGAGTAAATATGAATAATGATAACTGAATAAACAAGGATAAACTGCTTATTATATTTTAGTATTGGGAGATGTTGCATGTGACCCTGCTGAGTCCTATCACTACCATCATCAGTGGTTATAGAGTCTAATAGACACAACTATATTCCAAAGAGACCAAATAAAAAGGAAAAGGTCCTTTATGTACAAACATATTTATAGCAGCTCTAGTCAGTGTAGTAGTAAAGAACTAGAAATTAAGGGCAAAATGCTATGAAAAATTTAAGGAGGGAAAGATCAATCCCTTTCAGCTGTATAGAAAAGAGGAGAGAAGACTTAATGGAAGAGCTAGATGATTCACTTAGGACTTGAAGGATTTCTCAAAAAAAAGACTGAGAGATGGAAGAGTTTATGGCCATTTCAGGCATAGCACTGGCAAAGGCATGAAGAGACAGGAGAAGGCAGACTGAAAATACAGAATGAAAAGTAGTAGTCCACTCTACTACTGTAGAATACAAGAAGGGAATGGGAGTAGGAGCAGGAGATAAAACTAGAATGGTTAATTGTAGAGGGCCTAGAATGCCAACATTGGAAGGCTTTATTTTATACAGAAAACAGTAAGTGGCCATTGAGACTTTTGAGTAAAGGTATGTATGACTGGAATGGTACATTAAGAATATCAACAGGGCAGAAGTGTGAAGGACAGACTGAAGAGAAGAGATTGGAACCAGAAAGACCAGTCTAGGCAATGGTATACTGAGAATGGAAAGGAGAGGACAAACATGAGAGATTCTGCAGACAGAATATACAGGTCTTGGTAACTGTGGAAGGTGAACCAAAGTTAGGAATGTTTTTAGGCTGGGTAAATAGGAAGATCATATTCCACCTACAAAAAGCTAAGTTAGGGAGGGGGGACAAGTCTAGTATGGAAGATGAATCAGTCTGAGACACTTCGAGTTGGAAGTGGGACAAGGAAAGAAGGAGCCCACCAAGTGGAAAATCTGGACCAGAGCTCGGGGAGATACTGGGGCTAATGGGTAGATGTGGGAGTCATCTTCATAGCGCTGACAAGTGAACCCAGAAGAGTAGTTGAAGGAAGTCACCAAGGGTTAGGGCACAGTCTTGGGGCCACCCTGGTTTAAGCGGCAGGAGGAGAATGAGGAACTTGTAAGAGAGACGGAGACAAGGACAGAAAGACAGAAGCCCTAGGGTGTGATGTCACCAAGGAGAATGGACGGGGAGGGGGGTGGAGGGAAGGGGGAGTGAAGCCTGGAAAGGAGTCACCCAGATCTAACCTAGATCAGAAAACCTCCCTAATTTGGGGAGGAACTGGGGAGAGGTCCCTCTTCTTCCACGCTGCGGGGCCTCCCTGCTTCTCACTCCCCACTCCGCCCCCCAACTCCTTCAGCGAGCAACTGAAACCAAGCAGCCTCCGGGAGGCCCCAGGAAGGGAGAAGCGGGGAGACCACAGGGAGCCTAAGCGAGGGTGGCCTGGGAGGTTGAGATGGACCAGAGCCCGGCCCAGGCGAAGAGGAGAACTCACCAGATCACGGGTCTCCAGACTCCCCAAACTCCCTCAGCTACCCAGCCGGAAGTTCCTGCCAGGCACAGTTAGGACAAGAGCGGAGAGATCACGCATGCTCACAGTCATTCCCCAGAACTACAACTCCCAGAAGGCGCCGCGGCGTTTGATTTGGGCTCATGGCTTTTCCCTTTCGCAGAGACGGCGACAGCTGCAGGTGAACTAGGCAGAATTCTCCGAAGAGAACCCAAAGGAGAAATCTGCATGAAAAGGGGGAGGATCCTTCAGGCACCCAGCAATCCCCAATTAACTGCTACTCCTCTTCCGAAGTGAGAGCTTCTCTACATGAGGCTCTCTATCCTGGCTCAATCTCCAGGAACTCCTCCCCATGTCGGGGTCCTTATTCAGGCCGTTGTCTCTGAAGCCCCTCCGGTCAGGTGCGGGCTCTCGGGAAGATGCTGCTCGGCTACTCCACTCCAGGAGAGACCCAGGCCAAAGAGAAGATTAAGGAAGGAAAAGGGCTAATGGGCTCCGAACGGGCTCCACGTGCCCTCATCCCCACCCCACCCTTTTTTCCCCCTTCGGTTTAAAGCCCTTTTGATTAGATTTTAGAGACTCTAGGAAAATATATTCTTTCTGGCCCTTGTTAGATACACTCCATCCCAAGTCAGGGGCCCCTTACTTTTTTCTAATATGTTAAGCTGTTGTCCGGAAATACAAAACCAATTATCTATCACGATCTTTTTAATTTAAATATAAAATATTGCAAATATAATAAAAATGACAATTCTACTTAAGTTAATTTACTTATTCAGTGCCATAGCAAGCTATCAAAGAATTATTTTATACAACTAGAAAAAATAACAAAATTTATTTGGAAGGACAAAAGGGCAAGAATAGCAAAGGAATGGGGGGGAGGGTAAATGTGAAGGAAGAAGGCCTAACAGTTTCAGATTTCAAACTATATTACAAAGTGGTAATCATCAAAACAGTCTGATACTGGCTAAGAAATAGAGTGGTATATCAGTGGAATAGATTAGGTAAACAACAGACAATAGTAAATGACCACAGTAATCTAGTGTTTGATAAACCCAAAGATCCAGGCTTTTGGGGCATGAACACAACATTTGACAAAAATTGCTGGGAAAACTAGAAAGTGTGGCAGAAACTAGGCATAGACCAACATCCCACATCATATACCCAGATAAGGTCAAAATGGATAAAAGATTTAGACATAAAGGATATCATAAGTAAATTAGTGAAGCATGGAAAAATGTACCTGTCAAAGCTATGAATAAAGAAAGAGTTTATTACTTCGAACAGCGCAGTTGGTGGGCTAGCCAGCGCAGTTGGTGGGCTAGCGAGCAGTGAGAATAATGAGACAGGGGGTGTAATCAATAGTCTGTTTATTACAGGACCATTTCATACAGAGCCAAAGATGCAAGGAGCTCACAGAGTTTTTATGCCCCCCAAGAGAATGTAGACACCCCAAGAGAATGCAGACAATGTAGAAAGATCCTCCCTCAAAGGAATGCAGACAATGTAGAAGGAGTCTCCTTTAATCCTGTTCACTATTTACCCTTGCTTAAGGTTAGTTATTTATTAGGGTGTTATTCTAGGACCATATCTGGAGGCATAAACAAAAAGATTACACACCCTCTTGCTTATCTGACCTATAACCTTTGCAGGTAACTGTACATGGCAGGGAAATATACCTCAAGGGACCCCAAAACATCCTCCATAATACATCCTCCTTCTTGTCTGCCCTGTAACTTTTTAAATTTATTATTATTTTTTAATTAATTTTTTTATTTTGGAGGGCAATTGGGGTTAAGTAATTTGCCCAAGGTCACACGGCTAGGTTTTTTTTTGTATGTGTGTGTTAAAGCCCTGTAACTTTTAAGGTAATAATATAGGGGAGGGGAACATTTCATTAGCGAAGCCAAGAGACTTCTGAAAGTTCTCTACAAATTATGACCAAAAAGAGAGATGATTACAAGAAATAAAATAGATAATTTTGATTACATTAAATTAAAAAGCTTTTGCACAAACAAAACGAATATAGCAAAAATTAGAAGGAAAACAGGAAACTGGGGAAAAAATTACAGTAAGCTTCTCTGATAATGGCCACATTTCTCAAACATAGGGAACTAAGTCAAATTTATAAGAATAAGAATCATTTTCCAGATTGATAAAAATGTCAAAGGATCTGAACAGGGAGTTTTCAGAAGAAATTAAAGCTAACAATAGTCACATGACAAAATGCTCTTACAAAAAAAAAAAAAACTAGTCATGTAACCTTGGGCAAGTTACTTAATCCCAATCGCCCTCCAAAAAGGAAAAAAAAATGCTCTTAAATCACTACCGAATAAAGAAATGCAAGTTAAAACAACTTTGTAGCACTGCCTGACAATTATCATATTGGCTAACAAGACAAAAATGGAAAATGACAAATGCTGAAATGGATGTGGGAAAATTAGGACACCATTGTACTGTTGATAGAGTTGTGAACTAATCCAATCATTCTGAAGAACAATTTGGAACTATGCCCAAAGAGCTATAAAAGTGTGCATACAACTTTGACCCAACAATACCACTACAAGGTTCATATCCCAAAAAGATCAAATAAAAGGGGGAAACATCTATTTTCACAAAAATATGTACAGCAGCTCTTTCTGTGGTGGTGAAGAATTAGAAATGGTGCAGATGTCCATCAACTGGGGAACAAGTTGTGGTATATGATTGTGATGAAATACTATGAGAAATGATGAGCAAGATGGCTTCAGAAAAGCCTGGAAAGACTTATATAAACTCATGCAAAGTGAAATGAGCAGAACCAGGAAAAAAATTATACACAGTAACAGTAATATTTTAAGGATGATTAGCTGTGAAAGACTTAGCTACTTTGATCAAGACAATTCCAAAGGATCCATGATGAAAAATGCTATCTACTTCTACAGAGAGATGAACTTCAATGCATATTGAAGCATACTTTTTCTTACTTTATCTTTCTTCTTTTACTTTTTTGTCTGTTTTCTTTTGCAGCATGGCTAATATGGAAATGTTTTGCATGACTTCACATATATAACTGATAAAATTGCTTGTCTTCTCAAGGAGGGGGGAGGGGAGAGAGGGAGGTAGGGAAAGAGACAATTTGGAACTAATTTTTTTTTAATAATGGTTAAAAATTTACATGTAATTGGGGAATATTCGAATAAAGATATGTCAATAAATAAATATAAGGTGTTTCAAAAATTTTAGTGCAGCTTTAAGTTATTCAGTATAGGTATCCAAATATATGAACAAAAACAAAAGGAAAGAAAACCAAGCATGTAAGCTCACACCAAACAACTAATTATTGCATAAAGATTGTATGTGTCTGAAACTTCCATTAATTTCTGATTATCCCCACCTCAAATGATGAGTATATTGACTTTAATGTAGTGGTGCTCAACCTAGATTCTCCCAGGTGCCACCTCTTCTAACATTATAAAATTATTCTCTGTGAATATTATTTACAAAATACATGTTGTTTTCTCCATAGAATGCAAGCTCCTTGAGGACAGGGCATGTTTCATCTAACAGTGCCTGATAAGAAAAAATAGATGCTAATGTTAGCTGATGATTGATTACTTTCCACAGACCTGTGAAAGTTTATCCTCATATCCATCCATTTGTGCTGACCAGCAACCACAAGACAAGAATCAAAAAGGACCATTGGTTTAAGATGTTGAGATACTTACAGTGATACTAGATGTTTCCTCAGAGGAAGTACCAGGGCTTCAGGGGCACAGAATCTTCTGAGCTCAGCAAAAGGACAGATAGATCTAGAGTAGGAGGATAATGGAAACTGTTCCTCCTTAGGTCTCTCCCTTGTTTTAGAACTTTTTTTTTTTTGGAGGAGGGAAGGCAAGGCAATTGGGGTTAAGTGACTTGACCAAGGTCACACAGCTAGTAAGTGTCAAGTGTCTGAGGCTGGATTTGAACTCAGGTCCCCCTGACTCCAGGAGCTCTATTCACTGCATCACCTAGCTGCCCCATTTTAGTACTCCTTTCTGCCTAGAAGGACAGTGAGAAGGCTCAAACTTTGCTTAGTAGCAGGCCTAATCTATCCCTAAACACCCTATAACTACCTCTGTGTTCCTCTCTTCTTCCTTTTACTTATAGAGGTAATATTTCTGCTTCAGCTGCTATGTTCCCTTGTCTTGGGTACAGCAAGCATCAGTTGACTGTGGCAAGTTCAGAACTGAGGAAGGAGGAGTCCTGTTATTTGTAAAAAAAAAAAATTCGCCAAGTACTTGCATATCTGTTATCTTTTGAAAATTGATACCACCATTTGTTTTCATCCTGAAGAGTCAACAAAGGGTAGTTACTATTATATAGTTTAGGGGAAAGCTTCCTATGTTCCTCTCTCAGTTCCTTTGAAACCTATTATTACATAAGTAATGAAAAACAATCTTTTCTCTAATCTTCCAGGAGGATATGATCTTTGTGTCGCACATTTTCATTCAGAAAACTGATGAAAGAAAAAATGGGAGGGACTGCTAACTCAGTCTACTAACATGTTAGAAACCAAAAAGGTCTCAGCAGGCTAGAATGTTAAACTGAATCTAACAAGATAAAACTTAATAGGGGTGAGTTTTAGGTCTTACACTAGAGTTCAATAAATCAACTTTACAAGTAGTAGCTAGTAGTTTATCTGGAAACATGTTCGGAGCTGTAGTTCACTCCAAGTTCAATCATGAGTCAACATTATGCTATGGCAGCCAAAAGATGAGATCTTAAGCAGGCAACAATGAGAGTCACAGTATCCAGAACAAGGAAGAAAGACGGTTCCAATGTACTTGACCCTGATCAGACTTTACCAAGGACACTGTGTTCTACTCTGGGTGTAACATTTTAGAAAAATTCCAGCCTTTTCCTTTTTGAGGACATATTTCTTAAGTTCCCATTTTTCTTTCCTTCTATGTCTTTTTCACATTTAGGATCAACCCCACAACAAAACAGTCACATAGGAAAATGTTGGGAATAGGAGTAGAGGTAGTGTTCTGGGATATTGTTTTACCTAAGTCTCTTTGTCCTTAATTCTCAGTCACAATGTTAGTGATTGCTTAATTGGCTGGTGGTACAATTCTATCTTACTACCAAAACTCATGATTTTCCCCCTAGTCCCTTGAAAATTTTACCCTAAAATTGGGCAAAGAGTGAATCATATAAGGTTCTAGGTCCTGATCTGTGGTTACTCTTAGCAATGTTCATTAATTTTTTATATTCTCATACTAAAGATCTGTGATAGTGACACAGCAATCCGTGTTATCTAGTTATAATACTTTAGGTGTTACCTACATATAGTATTTTTCTTGCTTCAGAAATTATTTCCTATATAAAGCAAAAGATAGACAAGATGAGGAAGATTATTATCAAAATTGTTTTTTTTAAACAAATATTTTACTGATTTTTTTTTAGAAAAGCTTTACTATATTTGGAACTATGCCCAAAGGGCTATAAAAGTATGCATACCCTTTGACCTAGCAATACCACTACTAGATCTATATACCAAAAGAGATTAAAAAAACAAAACAAAAAAGAAAAAGACCTATATGCACAAAAATATTTATAGCAGCTCTTTTCTTTTCAGAGGGCAATTGGGGTCAAGTGACTTGCCCAAAGTCACATGGCTAGTTTCTGGGTTAAGTGTCTGAGTATGGATTTGAACTCAGGTCCTCCTGATTCTGGGGCTGGTACTCTATTCACTACACCACCTAGCTGCCCCATAGCAGCTTTTTTTCTGATGGCAAAGAATTGGAAATTGAGGGGATGCCCATCAATTGGGGAATGGTTGAACAAACTGTGCTATGTGATTGTTATGGAATGCTATTGTGAAATAATGAATAGGATGCTCTCAGAAAAACCTAGAAAGATTTACACGAGCTGATGCAAAGTGAGATGCACTGTGTACAAAATAGCAGCAATATTGTAAGATGATCAGCTGCGAATGATTTAGCTAATCTCAGCAATACAATGAACCAAGAAAATTTAGAAGGACTTACGATGAAAAATGCCATCCATCCCCTGACAAAGAACTGATGGTATCTGAATACAGATTGAAGAATACCTTTTTTGCTTTCTTTTCTTGGGTTTTTTTTTTTGGTCTGTGTTTTCTTTCACAACATGACTAACATGGAAATATGTTTTACATGACTACACACACATCAAATTGCTTGCCTTCTTAATGAAGAGGGTGTGGAGGGAGGATGGGAGAAAAATGTGGAACTCAAAGTTTTATAAATGAATGTTAAAAATTGCTTTTACATATAATTGGGGGGAAATAAAATACTAAACAAAAATATTTTTTAAAAAGCTTTGCTATCTACAAACATGTCTGTCCTATAGAACTCTTCCCTTGTAACAAAGAAGTCTAGTTAAGCAAAACAAATCAATACAATGGCCATGTATTGCAACAGAGGCCTCATTCTTGATCTGTATTTCACCATTTCTCTGCTAAGGAGAATTTCAGTCCTCTGAAATCAAGATAAGTCACTGTAGTGTTCAGTTCTGATGCCTTCCATTGCTGTTTTCCTTTATGTTCCTATGGTTATTATGTAAATCTGGCCCTTGGTTCCACTTTTCTTTACATCAGTTCTTATTGATCTTCCCAAGTTTCTGTGAATTCTTAATAATATAAAGTACTTATGACAAATAATATTCCATTACATTCATATACCACAATTTGTTCTGCCATTTCCTGATAGATACCTACTTTATAATCAGTTTTTTGCTACCACAAAAAGTGCTGCTACAAAAATTTCTATACACATATATGCCTTTCCCTTTATCTTTGACGTTTTTGGGACGGATGCCCAAACAGTAACAGAACTGGACCAAAGGGAACATACAGTTTAAGTAACTAGGGACATAGTTCTACATTGTTTTCTGTAATAGGCCAAATGACATTTCTATGAACAATGTATCAATGTCTCACAACAATTACTATTTTCGTCATCCTTTTTGTCAAGTTGATGAAGGTTGAGGGAAAAATTGTTTTTATTTGAAGCATTGTTTATGCTCAGATTGACCCTTTCTTTCAATTTCCAGGTTTGGAATCAGTTGGCTGAGGTCAGCCAAATTGAGTCTCAAACTCAAGTCCTTTGACTCCAACAGACTTGTATTAGTGGCCAAATGAGATAAGCAGGAAAAAAAAGTGGAAGAAAGAAATTTAGCAAGATGTCATGAAAAACCAAGAGATAAGATTTATTGAACTTGGAACTATATAGATTACAGAAAAAAAATTTTAAATTTTACCACATAATATTAAAGAGATACAGTGCAGGGAAAAAACAGCAAGAATGATGAAGACTGGGTTTAAGCTCTACCTCTGATACACACTGATAAAATTTCATATCCAGATCCTCCCCACCAAAAAATCATATTGCAAGTTCACACCTAAATAAAAGTAGCAAAAACATGGTTGTATATGAAGAGATTAGTCAATCTTCAACACGTTGTTCAAAGATGTAGAGGCCTTAGAACGCTGTTGAGAGATTACGTGTTTTGTCCAATATTTGAACTGAGTACAGCAGCAAACACACTGGTATACCAGGATGGCTGCTAGCACGAGTTCTTAGATCTGCTTTACTAGGAAATATAGCTGTTCAGCAATCTTTTTTAATGATGCTCACTAGTGCAGGGGAAAAGTCAGCACCCTGAGCTTCCAAGAAAATACATGCAGAAAAATAAAGACCAACAGAGAGGGCTTCTGTCTGAGAAATCAGCACAGATCAACAGACAGATCCAACTGTCTGACCAAGGCAATACACACGTAGTTGCCAGAGAGAAAAGCACCAACATCTGGGATTTTTAAAAAATGGGGGAGACCCAGAGTCTCATTTGGTCAAATCAGAAGAACACTCTTCCGATGAGTGAGCCCTAAAGCAAAATGCCTCTTAGTGTATATATCCTTTTCTAGAGTCAGAGGGCATCACAACCCTCATGACTTAGTGGCTAAATAGAAATTAGCAAAAGGTATGAAAGCTTCCTAAAGACAAGCCTTCCCTAAGCAAGCTTCCCTTAATGGGCTCCACAGTGAGGCCTGTTAATGGGCAGGAAGATCTTACATTCCATTAACATTACACTGAGATCAGGGCGGCTAGGTGGCAAAGTAAATAGAGCACCGTCCTGGAGTCAGAAGGACCTGAGTTCAAATTTGGCTTCAGACACTTAACGCTTACTAGAGACCTTAGGCAAGTCACTTAACCCCAACTGCCCTGCCTTCCCCCCTCCAAAAAGCAAAAAAAAAACCCAAAAATGTTACACCGAGGTCCTTGTGACTCTAAATCTTCCACCAGATCAATTTGCTTTTTTTTTTTAAAGCTTTTTAAAAACCCTTATTTACATTACCTAGTTTGTGTTATTGCATCTTTTTGGAAGAATTAAAGCTACAATTCTTTTAAAATATTCTATAGTTCAGATTTTTATTCTCCATTCTTCCTACTTATACTAGACTTTTTACATATATGCCAATATTCCTAAATGAGCTATACTAGATACCTTCTGAGATCCTTCCATCTCTAAATCTATATTTTTGGGATTATCAAATTTTTGTTGTTGTTTAGTCACTCATGTCTAAGTCTTCCTGACCCCATTTAGGGTTTTCTTGGCAAAGATAATGGAGTAGTTTGCCATTTCCTCCTCCAGTTCCTTTTTTTTTTTAACAGATAAGGAACTGAGGCAGACAGGGTTAAGGGACTTGCCCAGAGTCACACAGTTAATAGGTGTCTGAGGCCAGATTTGAACTCAAAGATGAATCTTCTGACTCCAAGCCCAGCATACTATCCACTGCACCACCTATCTGTCCTTAAATAGTCCTCAGCAAATAAGGCATTGTAACAATGATGAACCTCATAGAGCAGTATGAGAGAATGAATACACATAGAATTCAGACCTGGGAGATGTAGGGGATGCAAAGCAGGGAACGACTAATGATTGTATGGTACTAGCCATCAGCTATTCAAAGGGACAGCCCGATGACATAGCAGCATTTGTAGTTCAAGAGTACAGAGAAACCTTTGTTAATGTCAGATAGCAATTCTGTTCTGCAAGTTTATGATATGGGTGACTATAGAAAAGTATGGAAGTCAACAACTCTGGATATTATTATATACTTGGAAGTTTTTAGTCAGATTATCTGATTTCCTTAATTTCTTAAAGTGCTTTCAAGAGACCTAAGAATTGCTGGCCCAAATTTGTGTTTTAACACTAAAATGCGGTTTCCTTTAATTTTCCCAAATACAGTACATTTTATAGACTTGAACCAGGAGGGCACTACACTTTATTAAGATAAAGACAACAAACTGTTTTTCAATGTCATTTGAAATGTATCAGAGACAAAAGCCATATACTATGTTGTTGGACCTAGAATGTCAGCTCTATGAGGCCAAAGTCTACCCAGCCCCATACAAGAATTCACCTAACAAAGTACTTTGCACAGAATCCAAGATTAATTTACTTAATAAATATTAATAATGAAGGAAGATGGGTCAATTAATCGATCCTCAGATATATTTTCAACAAATACTCTTAACAATTTCTACTTTCAGGTGAAAGCTTAATTTTTATAGTGTGAACCCCAAACTGATATAATTATGTGCCTTACTCAGTAGCGCTATAGGTTAAACTGAGGGTCCCCCACCAAGAATAGATTTAAGTACCTCTTTTCTCTCTATAACCTAGAAAGCCTGTGATGAGGTGCAAACATCTCTTTAAATCTTTGTTTGAACATCTGTTGAATTTACAAGAATAAGAGCCATTCCCATTTGTCCAAAGATCAAATACTGCTTCAGAGTTTAACAAAAGATTGAAAGAAAGCTATGGGAAATTTCTAACCCCACAGGTGATTTCAGGAGGCTTATTTCATGCAAGTGTTACAAACACAGGTCTAGAGGAATATAATCAGAAAAAAAGACTTAAAAGATCTTGAAAATTTTTTAGTCCCTTGTGATATTCTCCAGTTGTTTAACAGTTCATATGTGAAATGCAAGTATGCAAATGATTATTAAAGTATATCCTAAATCTCCTACTAATGAAATGTAGATAGGTCAGTCCTCTTATTTAGCAGCTCATTACAAAATTTCATCTTGTTAGAGTCATTGTTTTCACTGAAATACAAATAAACGTTTATATTGCAGATAAACAAATGGTCAAATGATATGAATAGACAGTTTTAGATAAAAAAAGAAATGGCTATCAATAGCTATATGAAAATGCCAAATGAAATAGCCAAATGAAAAATAATAATTAGATAAGTGAAAATTGAAATAACTGAGGTACCAACCCACATCCATCAGATTGGTTAAAGTGACAGAAAAGGAAATATGATAAAAGTTGGAAATGTAGTTAGTAATAGGTAAACTAATGAACTATTAGTGGAGCTATGAACTAGTCTAACCATTCTAGAAACCAATTTGGAAATATGCTCCAAAAGTTATTAAACTGTGCATACCTTTTGACCCAGCAATACTGCTACTAAGTCTATACTCCAAAGAAATGATGGTGGGGGGAGGGAGAGAAGAAATGATGAAGGGGATAATTTAAAAAAAAACCTGGGAAGACTTATATGAATTGATACAAAGTGAAGTAAGCAGAATCAGGAGAATAATTTATACAATAACAGTAATATAAAAATTACCAACTCTGAAAGACTTAGTAACTTTGATCAACACAATAAACCATAATTCTAAAAGAGTCATGATGAAACATGCTACCCACCTCCAAGTTAGAGAACTGATGGACTCAGAGTGCATATTGAAGCATGTTTTCCTTTCTTTTTCTTGCTTTTTTTGGGGGGGATGGTGGTTAAATACAGTTAATATGTAAATTTGTTTTACATGATTATACATATTTATAATGTTTTTTAAATTTATTTATTTTTCTTTTTTTGGTCTTCTCAATGAGTGAGGGAGGGGCTGGAGGGACGGAGAGAACTTGGACCTGAAAATAAAATAAAATGTAATTTAAAATGTGGTAGCTTATCCACGTTGCAATCATAGTTCTTAATGGGAATTTTTAGGTCTTTAGTTTTACAAACCTAAACAAATAAAGTGATGGCAAATATCCCACAAGGGTACTACTATCCTTGAACTTTGATGCCAAGATTGTATTGAAGTTCTATCATGATAAATGGCTAATGGTTTACAAACACATTTCAGAGCTTAAATCAAACTACTGAAATTCTTCATGAAAAGTTTTATCCCTCCCATTAGGTTAAAATGATATGAAGTTGAATTATATAAAAGATCATTTTCTTTCAGGTTACTTATTCCTCAGAATATTTCCCAAACATTCCTGATCTCAATTTAAGTCACACTAGAGAAATTAGTTCTATTGTCCCTCTGATTACATGACTATTCTTTTTTTTGGTTTGGGATACCCATATGTCCACAGAGCACAATCCTTTGTACTGAAGAAATCAGTAAGTTCATACTTGTGTGATAAGGGATGAAGATGTCCTAACAAGAATTGGGGGAGTCAAGAAAAGTCCCTTTTTGGACTAATCATCTACTTTTCTTCTGAAGAGTTATAGAACTTTCCTGAAATAATGTCCCCCTTTATTCCTTTGTCATTTGTTATGGGCAAAGTAACTTATACCTTCTCACCTAAACAGAAACAGCAAGGTATTCAGAAAGAGCTTTGTAAATTTAACCGCAAACTGTTTTTATAGTAAAACTGGTTGTGCAAAATAACAGAATAAATGTATACCCCAAAGATATTTCGTAAACCACTAGGCAAGGATGCAATGTCTATGTCTAGGAAAGCTCCTATCCAAAATATTTAAAACATGTTGCTTTCATGGCCTATGAGTGCTATGGTCTTATAACTAGATTTAGGCTGCAAAAGGAATTCTCTTGCATGGATTCTCTGATGCTTAAAAAGGCCTGAGCTCTTGCTGAAACTTTTCCCACATTCCTATACTAATAAGGCTTCTCATCAGTGTGAATTTTCTTGTAATTATTAAAAGGGAACCCGGTTTTTGAAACTTGCTCCACATTGCCCACACTTATGAGGCTTCTCATTAGTGTGGGTTCACTTGTGGACATGAGCTTTGATTGAAGCTTTTCCCACCCTCACATTTATAGTCTCTCTCCAGTGCTCTCAAGTGAGTAAGGAGGATAGACAACTCACTAAAACTTTTCCTGCATTTGATACATTTTGAGGTTTCTCTTCTGTGTGGATTCTCTGGTGCTGAACAAGATCTGAGCCATCATCAAATCTTTTCCCACATTTACTACACGTATATGTTTTCTTTGCTCTATTGGTCCTCTGATGCAGAATAAGACATGAATTCAAACCAAGTTTCCCACACTTAGGGCTTTTATGGAGTTTCTCTCCCAGGAAAGGTAACTGGGGACCCAGAAGTTTGCTATAATCATCCTCAAGGGAAGGTTTTTTTCCACTTATCCCTTGAAAAATTTCCCCAATGTCATATTGATCTCTATTAATTCTCACAATGTCTTCCCCAACTGGGTTTCTGGAGAATATACCCTTTGGACTTGCTTCATCTCTTCTTGGAATTCTGATTGAACTTGAACCCAAGCTGCTTTTTAAATTTTACTTGTAGATATTTTAGTTATTTTCTTCTTCCAGACTTGTGTCTTGAGCCTTCCTGTCACCCTCTTTATGGTCAGATTCCTTTTTTGGTTTGCTCATTCTTCCATCCTACTAGATGAAGAGTGCTTCTGGAAGAAATGTTTGGATGAACTTTTGCCCTCTTGGGGCTTCTTGCTGCTTTCTTAAGGTATCAAGTGTTATCTTTTTCTAGGATCTCAGAGAAGCTCAGCCTCAGGACCTATAAGCTTTCACTGTTCCCAAATCAGGGTGCTCCCGGATTCAGCCCCACAAGTTTCAGACCTGTGTTTAGGTCTGTGCAACACTTGTTGGCTTGCACCTGATTAGTCTAGTATACTGCCATTGGAGTCATTCACTATCAGACAGCTGGAAAGCTCTGTAGGTTCAGAATGACAGAACTGCAAGTTCCCCTTTGATATGAGATTCCTGCCCTAGTTTTCCCTCCATAGGCCTCTGACTAGCATGGAGGCTGGAGATCAGACCCCATTTAGCTCCTGGCATCAGTGTCACACAGCCACCTTCTGTACTTGTTTCTTGCTCAGTACATATCCTAGGACCCATGATTTCTCTTTACCCTGGAATGTTATCCTTTCCTCAATCTATACCAGACTTGTGACCCAGAAATAGCTAGTGTGTAACAGAGCTGCCACTTGACACCTTTTCCTACATCCTGCATAAGGTTGGGGGCTCCCCATATGAGTCTGGGACCTCCTCTTGCTCTGGGGCATATCCTCAGTCCTTTAAGTTACTGTGTGTTGGAATTTACTGAATTGTACATCCCTGGCCAGACCCAATCCCTGGTATTCACAGACCTCTTTGTCTGCCTCCCTATGCTGACCTCGGCTGGAAATGTGACCCACTGTGATATTTTCTTAGATTCCCCAATAAGGACTCAGTCTGGTAGTTGTTTCCAGGTCTTTGTCGAGGAGTTGTATTAGGGGAGCTCAGTTGTATTTCTTCCTACTGCTCCATCATCCTGGTTCTACCTCCCCCATCTTCAAAAGTTGATCTAGAAGCAGATTAAATAGAAGTAAATTTGAACTTCCAGGAAACTGAGTTAAGTTTTGCTGTGACTCATAGTTTTAGCTGTACTCCAGAGTAAACCTGAGTAGCTCTAAGAATTTAAGGCACTACTAAATTCCTCATCCCCATCCTAAATGCTATATGGTATAATAGAAAGGGTAGGGGGAAAGGTATTCAGAAATAGGGGAGAAATATTAGTGGTAACCTGATCCTGAGTGACTAATCGCTCAGAGGTATCTGGTTCACAGGCAACAAAGCAAGGACTATACATAAAAAGAGAGCCTAAGCACTAATATCCTGGAGGTAACTGGTGACCCAGAAGTTTGCTATAGTCATCCTCAAGTCATCCAGCTGAACTGGAGAATCATGTCTTAGGAAGGGATGTTACAGAAGCAAGGTTTCTGTTAGGGATAAAGGTTAAGGGTGAAGAAGCAGAATGGTAAAAGGGTATCAATGACAGAGACCATTTAAAGTCCACTTCATGCCATGCTAGCTTTGTTAATCATGGCCCAATCTACTTCAGCCTGGTCACAGGGGTTCCAACTCAAGACCACAACAGGCCTTCCATGGCTAATTTCCCCTACCCTCTCTTATTGACGGTGGGGGGAGAAGGGGAGTGGGCGAGGGGTGGTGATAGTGGAGACTGGGTCTCTCTATCTCACCTAGGTTGGAAGTACAGTGGCCACTCATGCGTCCAATCCCACTACTGATTAATAAAGGAATTTTGACCTGCCACTTTTCTCACCTGGGTCAGTTTGCCCCTCCTTAAGGCAGTCTTGTAGGCCTCTGCTGTGTTGGTACCAGGCTTTGGGTAGATGTCCTTAGCCCACAGCAACTCAGAAATCCCAAGTTCAAGGGATCCACCAACCTCAGTTTCTCTGGGATCAGGTATTAAAGGTATGTGCCACCACACCTGGCCTAGGTTCTTCTTACTACAAACATTCTTTAAGAATTATAGAATCGGGGCGGCCAGGTAGCACAGCAAGTAAGAGCACCAGCTCCAGTGTTGAGAAGACCTGGAGATCGAATCCCGGGCTCAGACACTTAGCACCCACCCAGAAACACCTGGCCGTGTAACCTTGAGCAAGTTACTTAACCCCAATTGCTTAGGGGCAGCCAGGTGGCTCAGCGAGTAAGAGCACCGGCTCCAGTGTTGGGACGACCTGGAGATCGAATCCCAGGCTCAGACACTCAGCACCACACCCAGAAATAACTGGCCGTGTAACCTTGAGCAAGTTACTTAACCCTGATTGCTTAAAAAAAAGAAAAAGAATTATAGAATCTCAGAGGTAGAGGACTTCAAAGATTATATTCTTGTCCAAATCCCGACACAAAGAAGGAATTCCCTCAAAACATCACTGATAGAGGGCCATACAGATTCAACTAAATACCTCTCATGACAAGTTTACTACCTCAAAAACTGCCCATTCCATTTATTAGGCAGCTCTAGTTGTTAGAAGGAAATACCTTATAATTGACCAAAATCTGCTTTCTTGTAACTTCTAAAGAATTCTAGAACAGAACTCTAGCTATGAGCAGAGCACAAAAAGACCAGCAAATATGTGGTTCTAGACATTCTTCTTCAATTTCTACACCTGATTTTTTTTGGTCTATATTTTGGTATAAATACCACCACCTCTGATTATCTGTATTGATGAGAGAACAGGAGTAGAAGCATGAATATTCAAAATACAAGTAAAACTTCTTTAAAAATTTTTTACAAGCTGTTTTTAAAAGTCTTTACCATAAGTGAAAAAAAAATTATCTTGTCCTTTATTCTCAGGGAAAAATAATAGTTGTCTTCCAATTATTTGAAGGGGAGATATTTGGAAAGAGAAATCCTTCTTGTTCAAACTATTTGGCCCCAAAGGGCAAAACCAAACTTGGTTATAGGATCTGGGTTCAAATCCTAGCTCTGCTATTTCTTCCCTCTATGACCTTGGCTAGCAGTCAATTAACCTCAATGGACTCTCTGTTCCTTATCTGTAAAATGAGGGGAACTGGATGAAATGACCTCTAAGGTTCCTTTCAGCTCAAGGGCAATGATACTAGGATGTAGAAATGCAAACATAGATTTGATGTAAAGAAAAAAAACTTACTATCATCAGAGTTATCCAAGAGAATGGGCTGACTTAAGAAGTGGTGGTTTACTTTTCCCTGGAAGTGATTAAGCAAAACTGGAGGACAGCTTGGATGGTCTGTTACAGAGGGAATTCTTTTTCCAGAATGGTTTAGATTAAGTAGCTCCTAGGGCCCCTTCCCACTCTGAGACTGGGATTCTATTAATCCAGTTTATGATTGCATTAGCTTCCCTCAGCCCACACCTCCAATCAACACCAACTTATCGCCCTGGGGTATTTCTGTATTAACCTTGATCTCCAATTCTGGGTGGGGGAAAGGCTTTGTTTCTTGTTAAAGCAATTTCAAACATTGGTGTGAGCAGCTTGAAGGGGCAAAGGTCTTTATGGCATCTCTGAAATCATCTGCATATGAAGTCCTGTCCTGTCCCCCAATAACTCTGAACTGGACTTGTTATCCCTGGGACCCAGGGAAGAGGTATTCCAGATGGTAGGCATTTTGGCAACCTCAAGAAGACTCTGGCACATGCTGATTTACATCATAATGGTGCACACCAAAGAGTCCCTACATGGGGGAGCAGGGGGAGAGAGACAAAGAAGCAGGAGTATGAAGTCATGTGTCCTGGTATTTGCATTCATTTATCATTAGCTAGGCTTTCAACCACCTATAGTTCCAGAGTCCAAGTTGATGCCATTTATGTGAAGGAGAGGGAAAAGTCAGCCAGGTGAAGCAGTCAGAGATGGCAATATCACAGGAGCAGAAGTATCTGGGAGACAAGAGAAGTAAGATGTTAAACTTTATATATCTTATTCAGAAGATTCAGAAGACCATGTCACAGTGGAAAAACTCCACCCACCTATGAAGAATTTTCATGTGTTCAGTCCTTTGAAATTATGTAAGGCATTTTTTTCCTATTGTAAATGTTTAATTCAGTCTAAGAGGCAGTTGCAGGATAAACATCAAACTGTCATACATATGTTATGTATATGTATTATGGCATACATATATATATTTTAATTAATCTCTCATTGTGACCCAGGGGCTATACCAAGCCACTAAACATGATATTTTAGCACAGGGAGTCAGCAAGGTATAGTAGAGAATCTGAGCTCTCCCATTAACTAGTTGAGTGATTTTGAGCAAGTCATTCAGAATCTCTGAGATCAATTTCTTCATTTTTTAACCTCAAGGGGTTGGATTAGATGAACCTTAAGTTTCCTTCCAGAGTGTGGAAAGCCACTCACCCAGATCTTCAGTTTAGCTGGACTATATTTCTGGTTTGTGTGTAGATCAAGAACATAGTAGAAATAAAGGCTGGCTCAGATATGGTGACAGTATCACAGAGAGAACTCCAGAGATTCTTGTTTAAGATCTGAAATGCCCATGGCCTCGTATACTAAGCCCCTGTATGTAACAAGTTTGGAAAATTACTGAAATCCTCCTGAACTCGTATGTGCCTAGCCAGGGGCCCCAAAGACCATCTTGAACTTGACAAACCCTGCTATTGAGCCAGATAAGTGTAACACTCTTTGTATCTGACCCCTGCTGTAACTTTTCTGTACCCTGCACACTTAGATAAGCTTGTGGTTTTTGCCTTTATATACCCTGCCTTGACCATGGTTCGGGGCAGCTCACAGAGCCTAGCTCCTGAGTCTGCTGGCTGTCTGGCTAATAAATGCTTCCTGATTTGGCTTTATCTAGTCTCGGTCTCTGTTCAGTCTCGGTGTCCATTTCACTTGGAGGTCCCACCGAGATGGCCTTTGGCCTGGGCTGGGTGGACGCTGGGTCATTGGGACTCTGGAGGGCCACCTTGCTGGTGTGCGGACCAAGCCCTTTGACTCAGGCACCCTCTGGCATCTGTTCCATTTTATCCCCTCCCTCCCCTCCTAGACCAAGTTTAGTATTGGATTCGCTCTGAGTGGCTTGTTGGGAGCTGTGAGAGTGGCCACCGGTATCTTTTAACCGGCCTCTCACTCCTGTCGAGCCATTCACGGCCCAAAACGATAGTCTAAAACTTTATTGGAGCAATCTGGTCTGATCTGGTGAGTACTCTTCTGGTATGAGAGCACAGGGCTGGACGCAGCTTAACCTGTCCTCACTGCCCCTCCCCGGGACGCCAGGTGCAGGTGCCTGTTTCTGATCTGGTAAGTTCCCATGAAATGCTTCCTGGGGAACTTTGCGCTTGCCTCCTTGTTGCGTTCCTCGTTTCCCCCAGCGGGGCCTAGGTACCCATCCCTCAAGCCCATGTGGGCCCTTTTGTGTAAGTGTGGATGGAAACAAGTGTGACTGAGTGTGAATGAGTAAGGTATAAACCGCAGCTGGACTGCTGGACATTTCTTTTGAATGCTGTTATCTCTTTCCCTCCTCCTCCCTTCCCTTGCTGCTGAATGCAGGCTAGAGAGAGAGAGAAAGAGAGGCAAATATTCTCTTGTTTAGATTATATGATGGTAAATGCAAGTCAAAGAGTGGAGGAGAAGTGTCAGGTCAGAATTAGGAAAAAAAAAGAAATGAAGTATAAGTTATTTGCTATTGGAAGGTGTGAACAGAAGTTTTAAGATTTCTAAAAGTTTGAAATACCTCTTCCTCTTCATTCCACTCTGGCCAAGTTGAGTGAGGAGAAGGTGATAAGAAAGGGAGGGCATCTTCTCCCCTCAGATCAAAGAAGCAGGCAGACGAACATTTATCGTGTTTCCCCGATAATAAGACCTATCCCGAAAATAAGCCCTCCCCTTACTGTGTAAGATTCCTCTAAAATAAGCCCTCCCCCAAAAATAAGCCCTATTGAGATTGCTACTGTAGTGAAGGTGATCCCCTGCGCTACACGCTACATTACGGTACCCTTTGTATGCACCATCCCCCCCCCCCAAACACACGCCTCGCTCCGAGCTGCATCCAATCAGAGCTGCAGCAGTGAGCCCGTCATCCTGTTCTTCCCCAGTGATTTGCTTATTGAATAAAGGTACATTTTTTTGTTCACATTTACCTGTTTATTAAAATTGCTGTCAATGTTCATTAAAATAAGCCCTCCCCTGAAAATAAGCAGTGTCTTATTATCGGGGAAACACGGTAACTATTTCCTGCCTCATCTAAAAGAGGAAAGCTTTGTGTATCAGAACGCAACTGAAAGGCAACTGAATACATTCTAGTCATTTTTGAAGAGTGTCACTCCTGATTCAATGCTAAAGATATATAGTATTTGGCACTGGGACAAATTAGGAAAATCCATAGATCTGTAAAAGAGACACCTCAGGGGTGAAGCTTTGAGCTCTCCGGCACAGAAGGGGACACCAGGGTCCCACTCACTCGACTGGTAGATTCAAAGCTCTCACTTTCAAAGAAGTTCTAAAGAGTGGACACATAAGTGAAATTTATGGGAGTAAAAGTTAGAATGGCTAAAAACATTGGAGCAGATTTTGTTAAAGCCTCTCTCACCAGATCAGATAAGGAACGAGAGTGCTGAAGAGTAGTAGGGAATTTGAGTTACCCTCCCCCACTTGAAAAAAAAAAGAGAGAGAGAAAGAGGGGGGAGGCATAGCAGCTATATCAAGGGACCCTACTGGCAACAGCCCTGGGTACCCTGAAGCCCCCACCTCTAAGAATGCAGATATCCCCCCCTCTCCTTTCAAACCCCTGGGTCCACAACCAGGCTCTGCAATTAAGGGGAGAGCAGAAAAGCCTCTGCACTTGGTAAGCCTAATTTTCTATCAATAATTTTGGTGTGGGATGAATTGGAAATGCAATTAATGTCATAATGTCATTGTTTTACTATGGTATCTCTAAATTGTATAATCTAGATTGTAAAATCCTCTTATACTGTAAAAATTGAGTGAAAAAAAAAGCAGCTTTCAATCTGAATTTTGTTGAAACTAAAAGATGGAGAAAAAGTTGTGTAAAACCAGCTATGTTCTGCTAACCCTATGTTAAAATGCTTGTTTCATGTGAATTGGATTTTTTTATGATTTAAAGCTGTTACATTTGGAATACAAACCAGTAGTAATAATACTGCTGAAACTTACTGTGATAGCTGATTGTTCATTTAACTTTTTGGCTATTCTGGAAATATACAGTGATTTAAAGTTATAGTTTCCACATTAGTAATGATGAAATGAATAATTCCCTACACAGTGAATTGGAAAGGCATTTTTTGCAGAATTCTTTTTGAGAAAAAATGAGAAACCTCAAGAAAAATATATATATAGGGATAAAGTTTTCAAGCTTGCTTCATCTAAGAATGTAATTATGTTAATTTGAAGGTTTATGGATCACTACAATCACTATCTATGTGGGATTCCAGAATGTAATGGATTTCTAGTGACAAGTTGATTGGTTGTGTAGCATCAAGAAAATTTTACTTCTGTGTAACTTCAAAACTGGAGTTTTAAGGTCATCAGACTGGTAATTCATTTGTTTTTATTTCAAAGTACAAATTTGAGAACATGATAATTGTTTATGTTATTGTTATTGGTAAACAGTTGTACTATCTATGCTGTATGAGAAGCAGTTTCTCTTAAAGTCTTGGAGTATTGTAATTTGGGAAATCATAAGCTTCCAAGTCTGTCTTTGTATAAAAGGAAGTTTCAGTTAAGATTGTTTGAAATTGTAAGACTGTTAACTAAGTTATTTGGGCTACTGTTTTAATGCTAAAACCTAAAACTGTGACAACTTTATACTGACTAGTTCTGCTCATTCAGAACAGTCCCCCTACTACTGTATAATGTTGTAAAACTGCCTGGGAAAGCAAACTTGTTTTAATTATGAAGCTCCTAAACAATAAGCTTGACTTACTGAGAAGCAGCAAAGTCTATGTACAAAAGAGTAAAAAGGATCTCTAACAATTGGCCTTACCAGGACAATCTCAGAAAATTGTGAAGGGAAAAGTGTTAAAGGGAATCCCTTATGTATATGAGTCCTGGTAAATCTTTGTGGTACATTGCAACTTAATGAGAGTAAATTGATGTTAAGATAAGAAGGTTTGGGGACAAATGGGGATTTCCAAGCCCCTCCTGTCTCTAAATAGTGGTATGGATACCTTTGTATCAGATGGTTTAAGTATGTTGAGAAGGGTGTGAGGAAGTTTTAAGGAAGACAGAAAGATTTGTAACTAGATTTTATAATTAATAGCTCAATCATATTTGAGAAGAAAAGGAAATAAGAATACAAATGCAATATTGAATCATTATCCCATGGACTGAGATTGGGATTATAAAGTTACTGTAGAAAAGTTATATCTGTGTATATGTCATAGGGATCCCAGTGTATTTCAAAGTATAATTGGGTATTAATGCCATTGACTGAGTTAATTGTTGGGATTAAATCAGAGACACTTTAGTTGAGAGAACGGAAATTTTAGTGTGAGATCAGATTAAGCATAGTTATAGAAAGATGAGGAATCTTGGGCAGTAGATGCAAATCTATTAGGGCAATAATTTATAAACCTGATGGGAGATTTGATTTTATGAACAAGAATAAATATAGTAATGAACACAGGCTATTTGAGGCTCACTTTAGAGATGTTCCTTAACCAATTTGAGATTATAATCATATCTTAAACGGATTGTTGGAGCTTATTATTTAAGATTTGATGGGATTGTTAACTGACTATTCCTCTGAGTCTTTAACTCCAGGAATGGACATTAAGAAAGGCTATCTAAGCTATTTGAGCCACTGATCCATGATGCCAGACCCTATGAGGTACAGATATGGAAGGCCTGTGAAGTATGGGTATGGAAGGTAGGGAGAACGACTGTTCCGCATGAGCTGAGGTAGGATTCTCCTGACTCGACCCTCCCAGTGACACCTGGCAGACTCTGAGCTGGGCTCAATGCAGTTTGCAGCTTGGTATACATTTTGCCCAGAACTGACATTCTGGAGTTGGGGGAAATGGTTTCCTCATTACAGTTTTGTCCCTATTCTTGGTGGCAAGTTTCAATAATCAAAAGTTTTGAAGATGCAACAAATCTATTAAATACTTGATTCTGGAACATCTTAAGTTACTAAGCTATTAGGCTTAGGATTTGGCATAGGTATTCCTGTATAAGTCAGGGTCCTTTAGTTCTTTGTAATAATGTGAGGACAAGTAGGTCAAGGATTTGTGGGAATATTATTCTGTTATTTAGTTAGTATCATACTTGTCTCAGCTTTCTCATGATTGGCTAATGTTAAAAGGAGAATAGTTTCTGGACTACTTAGTAAATATTTTAATTGTTGTAACTGTTGGTATAAGGTGAATCCTTTAGTGAAATCCCATCCTCCTGGTGGAGGAATTAATAATGGATTAATGCAGACATATAAGGAACTAGTTTTAATGTGTGATCATGACAATTGACCAGGACTCCAATTTTAATTTTGTATGAATGATAAGGGTTCAGGATGGGTAATTTGAATTGGTTCTAAGGTTCCTTTTGTAGGGAAGTGAATGAAAGAAGGCAGAAGAGAAAGAGCCTGGAATGGATGGATGGAAAACAACCAGAGGACTTCCATCACATGGTGTAACCCCTGCCAAACAACAGTGTGAAAAGAGACTTCTGAAGGGACAATTGTTTGTTATTGTTTTCTTTTGAATCCCTGTATCTGCACTCATGAAGGGAACTGTCCCCTTGTATGATGTTTGTAAAAACAATTTGTAAACTCAATTTGCATTACCAATTTGTAACATCAGGAATGATGAGGTTCTTGGGATCTATATTTGTAATATCAGTCTGTAAAACTTTATAATATCAATTTGTAAAACCAGTTTGTAAAATCACACTCCATTCCCCCTTTTGGGGCCCTGATTCGAAAAGTGACTATCTATGGGGTCCCATTTTTACCTTTGATCTCTGTGACCTTTTAGGTTATGGATGGAACATGCAAAGGGTCATAAATGACCCTGTTTGGGGAGAGGGTGGTACCTGCCCTTTTACTTCTAGCTCAGCGGTTGGGGCTGTAGAAAGCAAATGGTTTTATACAAGCCCGACAGGTCTCCTCCTCATGGTTCCCCTGGTTCACCACCCTGGTCTCCTCTTTAGCTGGACCCCTGATCTTGCTTTTATCCCTTTTGACTCTCGGACCCTGTCTTCTCTCTCGGTTCGTCTCTTTCATTTGGCAACGTTTGGAGGCAACCAAACTCTTTGGTCTCTCCTACTCTCCTCTTGACTCAGTATTGAACCCCGAGTCTGATGACTCAAGGGTCTGACCAAATAAAAGGGGGGAGTGAAATGCCCATGGCCTCATATACTATGCCCCTGTATGTAACAAGTTTGGAAAATTACTGAAATTCTCCTGAACTCGTATGTGCCTAGCCAGGGGCCCCAAAGACCATCTTGAACTTGACAAACCCTGCTATTATGCCAGATAAGTGTGACACTCTTTGTATCTGACCCCTGCTGTAACTTTTCTGTACCCTGCACACTTAGATAAGCTTGTGGTTTTTGCCTTTATATACCCTGCCTTGACCATGGCTCAGGGCAGCTCACGGAGCCTAGCTCCTGAGTCTGCCAGCTGTCCGGCTAATAAATGCTTCCTGATTTGGCTTTATCTAGTCTCGGTCTCTGTTCAGTCTCGGTGTCCATTTCAGATCTAGGTTAGATTAATTTCTATCTGAACGTCCTTCCAACCTTTAATGTTGCTAGATTTCTAGATATATGTATTCCTCAGATAAGTAAGAGTTTTTACTATCTTTAGAACCAAGGACCTAATATTTGAGACTTCAAATCCTACTCCCTAAAGACTAAGGACCAGTAGGATTAAGTTCCCAATTGGAAGTCCCAGACTTTGATCTCAAACACTTCAGGAAAGGAAAAAATCTGTTGAGAGTTCAGTAAAATATATATTAGGTGTTGCTATTAGCATAAGGGAATTCTAAAAACAGAAAAGAGTAATATTCAAACCATCTCCTCAACAAATTATGCACCTCACTTGTCTCCTTTTCATCATCTAGGTCATATAACCTCATTTCTTACCCAATGTCTCAATTTCCTAGATGGTCTCTGCAAATCTTCTCCTGAGATCTCTGCCTCCTCACCACTCTCTGGGTACTGTTCCAGTACCAAAGTTTGGACCTCCTTAGGGAGGAGAGTCAGAAATCACTCCAGCAGCACCAGATACAAGATTTATTCTTCATGTGCATTTCTGGTCTCAGTTACTAATGGCAAAATTCCCAAAATTGGTCTCCTGGTTATAGCTGCCTCCTGAGAGCAGAACATCCTAAAACAAACAGAATTTGAATCATTTCCTTGCAGACTATATTCCTGATCCCAAGCATCCTCCTCCTTTACCTTCCATATCTAAAGTCCATTTTGTTCCAAAAGTATCAAGAAACCCAGGGAGTCATAAACTATAGACATCATTTGACTCAGCAGATAATCTCAGACTAGCACTTTGAAACTTCAAACTCTGTGTGAAATTTGGTACACTCTAGTTTAGGCTGTGGGGCAGCTAGATGGCTCAATGGATAAAGTGCTAGGCCTAGAGTCAGGAAGACCAGGGTTCAAATCTAATCTCAGACACTTCCTTGCAGTATAACCCTGGGCAAATCACTTAACCTCTTCTTGAGTTAATCTGTTAAAGGAAATGGCAAACCAATCCAGTATCTTTGCCAGGAAAACTCCATGGACAATGACATGAAAAGTCAGACATGGCTAAACAACATTACAAGAAGTTTAGGTTTTGGATAGAAGTTTGCTTTCCCTAAGGACAAATATATATATATGTATATATATATATATATACATATATATATAATGTATTTATGTATGTATGTGTGAAATATTAACAGAAATACTATGCAAAACAGAGGGACCTAGGTTTTTCAATTCACCCAATCCATTCATGGCTGCCCACCATGTATTCTTGCATTTCCCATTACTCAGTACAGTATCTTGCACATAAGGTAGGTGCTTAATAATTGCTAAATTGAATTACTGAATTGTTAATATTATACCCCTTATTGTTGTCACAATTCAGAGGTCTTTGATATATTGTGTTGTGTTTGTCCTTTGTTCTTGAAGAGGATGATGACATCAAGGAGATAATGACATGACTTGCAGTTGACTTTGACTAGAGTGAGGGAGGGCTGTGCAAGGTCATCAACCTCATCAGAATGACTGGAGTTGTTCACTTACCCAAACCAGTCCCTTACATCATTAAAGATCTCTTCTGGTTCTAATATTCTGAGTCATGGAAATCATTTAGATTAATCTCATTATATAGAAAGGGAAACTAAGACCTAGAGTGGTGGAATTGACTTGGCCAGGATCACAAGGAGCCTGGACTAAGAACACAAATCTCCTCATTTCTAACAGTGCTCTTCCTACTCTGACTATATATCATTGATAAACTTGTCATAATATCTACAGAGCCCAGGGCCGGGCATATAACAATGCTCAGAAAAGATTTGCTATTTTGTTTCACTCATTCTGAAAGGATCCAAACCTGGAGACTTAGAGAGAGTTTGATTCATTTTTTCAACTTACATTTATCAAGCAATAGTGTATGCACTGCACAAAGTAACTGGATGCTCTCAAAGGTCTTATATTCCTATTTAAAATTATAATATTCTATTAAATGAAAATAGCATTTACACAGCACTTTAAAATTTGCAAAGCACTATATATTTGAAAGCTTATTTGATCCTCACAACCCTGGTAAGTAGACTCTTATTATTAACCTCGTTTTATGGATAAGGAAACTGAGGTTCAGAAGGGTTAAGCAATCAGTATTTATTAAGGGCCTAAGGTTGACCAGGCACTATGCCAAGAGCTGGTTAAGATACCCAGGGTCACACAACTGTCAAGTGTCTGGGGCAGAATTCTAACCCAGGTCTTCTTAATTCCAAATCTAGAGCTCCATGCATCGTATGACCTGGCTGCTTCACGGGGCAAGCACGTGAGGAGGTACAAAATAAGGTGAGATGTAGCTGCCACGTGGGTAAGGCTAACAAGACCCGGGCAGGGAAGGGCCATTTCTCACCATAGTGAGGAGGGAAGGCGGTGACCTTTAAGCTGGGCCTGGAAGCTGGAAGGACATGTGGAAAACCCACAATAAAGATCTGGGACAAAAAAACAACAAAACGAAAGGGGGCCTTTATCTAGGCAAATCCCAGATAAATAGGTTTGGGTTCTGGAGTCTGCACGTGACTCACAGGAAGGAACCAGAGAGCCAGAAGAAATAGGAGGTGCAGTGAGACCTGAGCAGGTAGGCCTGCCCCGCCCCCAGGGGAAATGGGCTTCCTCCTAAGGCCCCACCCATTTCTGGATGCTTGACATCACCTCCTGGGGATTCCCCCTCTCGGGTTACGGTTCTCCTCCTCTCCTTGGGGGTGTGGGGGGAGAAGGGAGGTGAGGAGAGGGTGGGTCCTAGTACGAGAATCCACCGGGAAGACAGGGAAGGGAAAAGATTTCTATCCCAGACACCCGATCCATCTAAGGAAGGAAGCCCTGGAAAAGCCTCCAACGGGCTGAAGATTCTCCTTTTATTATTTTAGAATGAATGGATGCCACGAATAGGGGGAGGGAGTGCAGATAGTGGAAGGCAGGAAGTGAGCTCCCCTCTGATTGGTGTACCCTGGGACGAGTGTGAGATAGGAGGGCTATTGACTGGAAATCAGCGGATCTAGGAGGGGTCGCCTCCCGAAGCTCTCTGGGAGTTGTAGTTCTGGTCTCGCTTTTTCGTTCCCGGGATGTTTTCTTGCAATTTCCCTCAGCTAAAGGTTTCCCTCTTGGAGTTCTTGGGGAAGCCTGTAACCTCAGGGCATGACCCACACAAAAGGTAGAGATAGTGGGTTCTCACTCTCCAGGGTCTTCCAGGGAAGACTGAATGAAGAACGATCACTAACTTGTCAGGGACGAGGCGGAGGAGATTCTCGCTTCGGGGTTGCTCGGCCTAGGTGACCTCTGAGATCCTTTTTAGCTCTGAGATTCTGTGTTACTCTAAACTCAAAAGCGAATAGAAAGTGGGAGTCCCTTGGGAGCCATGTCCAAGCTGCACCTCTTCCGTCCGTTCTTTGTCCAGCTCCTGGGTGGAGATGCCTGCCTCGGGTGCTAAGTGAGAGGAGGCTTCAGCGCAGATGTGGGAGAAAAGACCTTCATTCCTAGAGTGGTATGCTGGGAGGGGGAAAGGCGTTTATGGAGCACGGAAGAAAGGCGGCTGGTGAAGAAATGGTGTTAAAAGAATGGTTATTGAGCATCTTAGGAAGATGTGCTCATAAAGAATCATCATGACTCAAGAACAGGTCCTGCACCAAGAAACAGTGTACCCAAAGAACAGAAGATTGCAAATGGAAACAGCAATAACAACAAAAACAAAATTTAAATCCTGAATGCTGGTAATTACAGTGATTAAGCTTGGTCTGGGAGAAGAGAGAGAAAAATGCATTGCCCTCCCTTCTTTGCAGAGGTGAGGGACCATGGGTGCAGAACATTGATTATATATACATACATACACACACACACACACATATGGTCAGATTCCATTGATTTCCTGAGTCAGGCTGAATTGCTTTTTTTTTTTTTTTACTCCTTGCAGAGGATAACTAAGTAGAGGAGGGAAGGAAGGGAAGGGAATAAGCATAGATATAGCACCTACTGTGTACTAAGTGTTTTTTACAAATATCTTATTTGATCCCTTCAGCAACCCTAGGAGGTAGGTGTAATTATTATCCTCATTTTACAGATGAGGAAACTGAGGCAAACAAAGGTTAAGTGACTTGCCCAGGATCACACAACTAGTAAATGTCTGAGTTCAGATTTGAATTTAGGTCTTCCTGACTCCTGGTGTCACTTACTTAACTTCCTCTAGGGAAAGAGTTGGGACACATTTGGGAATGAAGATGATATAAAAGCCAAAGATATTAATAAAAAAAATTAAAACCAGACCATAGTAATTGGCTTTATTTCCTTTTTTAAGGGTTTCCTATACTTGTCAATTATCTATTATTATGTAATTTATTATTAGTAAAAAATTATTATTAGTAATTATTATTAATTACTATGTCAATTAATCACTGTAAACATTTAGATTTCTATACAGTATTTGATAGAGTCATGCTGTGCTTATGGATAAGGTGGTGAGATGTAGGCAACACAGTAAGTACAAGAGTAGTCATTAATGGCTTCATGTCTAGCAAAGTACTCCAGGCATCTATACTTAGCCCTGTGATGTTTAACGTTTTTGGTTTTTTGTATTTTGTTTTTTGGAGGTAGGGCAATTGGGGTTGTGACTTTCCCAAGGTCACAAGGCTAGTTTTTTTTGTGTTAAGTGTCTGAGGCCGAATTTGAACTCAGGTGCTCCTGACTCCAGGTCCAGTGCTCTATTCATTGTGCCTCCTAGCCGCCCCTAACATTTTTATTAATGATTTGGATGAAGGTATAGATAGATTGCTTAATCAAATTTACATTTGATACAGAGCTAGGAGAGAAAACTAGTGCATTAGATGACAGATTCTAGATCCAATAATGTATTTTCAGCAGGCTAGAATATTGGGCCAAATGTACTAATACTTTCTTTGTGTGTTAACATATTAGCTAAAAAATACAAAAAGGGAGAAAATGTGTCTAGATAGCAGTTTGTTTGAAAAAGATCTGGGGGTTTTAGTGAAACATAAATGCAATACGAGTCAACAGTATGATATGGCCACCCAAAAAAGCAAATATATATCTGAAGAGGCACAGTGTCCAGAACTAGAGAGTTGATAGTCCCACTGCACTCTGCCCTTGTCTTAACACTTCTGGGGTATTGCTATTCAGCTCTGGTCACCTCATTTTAGGAATGATATTAATAATTGATTGAATAAGCCAGAAAGCCTCCAGAGGAGGGTCCATAGGATGGTGAAGTACTTTGATATTATATTGTATAAAGACTGATTAAAGAAATTTCCCCTACAATCATCCTCCTCTTTATTTTTTCTATCTCCTTATCTAGTGAGTCTTGCTATCCACAAACATGGTCATGTGTCTTCCATCTTAAAAAAAATGTCCTTGGGAAGTGGCTAGGTGGCACAGTAAATAGAGCACCAGGCCTGGAGTCAGGAGGATCTGAGTTCAAATTTGGCCTCAGACACTTAACACACACACACACACAAAACCTAGCAGTGTGACCTTGGGCAAGTCACTAAATCTCAATTGCCCTGCCTTCCCCCCTCCAAAAAGAAAAAAAATTTTCCTTTCACGTCTAAATTCCTAAAAACAGCTATCTGTACTTATTGCTTTCCTTTCCTCCCACTTTCCAACCCCCATCCTTATTAATTTTTTTGGTAGCATTTGACGTTGATCATTCCCTCCTTCTGGGTACTCTCTCCTCCCTAGGTTTTCATAACATTGTTCTTTTAGGTGTTTAGTTGCTACTTCTGTCCAATAGAATGTTAACTTCTTGAGGGCAACAACTATTTAATTGTGTCTTTGGATTCCTTTGTCTATTTTTAGTATGTTTCACTCAGTAGCTTAATGAATGCTTATTGTTAGATTGAGTGTTCCTCAAACCTTCTGACTTCTTGTAGATTCCAGCTTTCTTCCTGAGAAAGCCAGTATTCAGTTTTTTTGTTGTATTTTATTTATTCATTAATCCATCCATCCATCTCTCTCTCTCTCTGTCTATTTATTCATGTCTAGATCTGTGTCATTGATTCAGGAAGTTTCTGGTTTGGAAACGCCAATTCAGATAGGCAATTGTAATGTAATACCAAGCAAAGGCAACTTCCCAGGTTCAAAATACCAGCATAGGTGCTCTCTATTTTATTCAGTAACAAACCCAGAACAGAGAAGATCAAAACATGACATCATTCAAAATACAGTATTTACTAAGTATGATTAAATAATCTCCAAGTACTACCCCACCCCAGGACCTTCCAATCATTCAATCAATTACAAAGTCTCTGTTCTAAATACTTCTCCACCCCTAGGCTATACCTTAATTAAGTCCACCACAAAGCCCCTCTTCTCAAATGTAGATTAGTTTCCAAACATAAGGTCAAAAGTTCCCCACCCCTGGATCACAATTGAATCTACCCCAGAGTTACATCAAGTTTAAACACAGCACTTAATACCCAAATGGAGGTCTTTTCTTCATCTTGACACGAGGCAAGTTCTCAGCAATCTTAGTTCCTGGGGAGACAAGGCTTAGCAAGGCCATAAGATACATTGCCAGTCCCTTCATGAATTTATCCTCTGTCTGTAGAACAGTCCTAGAACCCCTGAACACATTAGCAAAGCCCTCTCCCAGGATTTCTGTAAACATACAACAAGAAAATCCTTCTTCAGGGCTTCTGAACCAACAGAAAGGCTCCCAGACCCCTGCAACAACAGCACTGTCCTTCACCAGTGGACAGTATTCATTCTGTCTGCAGGACAGTCTCCAGACCCCTGCAACAACAGCACTGTCCCTCACCAGTGGACAGTATTCACTCTCTGTCTGCAGGACAGTCTCAGGCCTTCTTAGCAAATAGCCAGGTTCCAGGACTTCTTCAACAAAAGGACTGTCTTTCACCAGTGGACAAATCTGGCAAAACAACATCAAAACAGACAGACAAAGTACCAGCAAAACAGCCATGTCTCCTCAGTCCTTGGCAGCTCAGGGGGCAGGTCTCAAAAGTCCAGGGCAATTCAAAGAGGCCACCAGCAATTCTCTTAGTCTCTCTCTCTCCACGAGGTGCTGCTTCCAAAAAAATCTTCCGCCTCTCTCTAGTGTCTCTCCAAATCTACCTCACCAGCTCCTCCCAGTTCAGGACTTTCTTTTCACATCAACAAGCCCATCCCACAGGTGGGATTAACAAGCTCTGGGTTTTAACACAATCAATTTGAAAACCAAGCCAATACAGGGGGAACTTTAAATGCCATTACTATCACAGCAATTATTCTGATGCTTAATTTTACAGAATTGCCTTGGGCACTGACAGGTTAAGTGGCTTTCTTTGGGTCACAGAACCAGTATGTGGGACTTGAATCCTGGTCACTGACTCTGTGGCAGGTACTCTATCCATCAAGCCACATTGGTAATAAGGTGGAGATTATTTACACCTACCATTCTTCTTCCCATTGCTCTTTGGATCACTAGCAATTTTTATTCTTCTGAGGTTATGCTGTTAGATTTATAACATGAGGAAGGGAGGGAGAAAAATTTGGAACTAAAATCTTATAAAAATGAATGTTGAAAATTGTCTTTATGTGTAATTGGAAAAAATAAAATACTATTTGCATTTTTAAGAAGATACAACAATATAGCATCTTTAGAATATTGGTGTTTAAAATATGGGCTCTGATAGCAGGAAGTAGCTTGGAACCACTGAAAGCACTATGCAAATTCCCATATGTGAGCCAGCCCATTCTTAATCTATAGTTCTAGGTTCAGCTCAGAGTCATTCCACAGTACCAGTCCAAGATATATTGTAGTAATGTCTTAGGAATCAATAGGCTGCCTATCACTCTATATGCCAGTCTAGTTTCACTTGGTTTTCCTATATTGATTACTAGACTGATCTTTTTTAAGTGGCTATGTTTCTTACTGAGGAGGTGTATTCTAGGGCATTCAGCACAATTTCACCTGTGAACAGGAGTGTCTTTAGGAAATCTCTCTACCATTTAGACTTTGCACAGGATATCTTCCATGACAATGCTAGACACCTTTGGTTAATAAATCCTCTGTTTTATGCTTTCTGGATATACATAGTCAGAGGATTGTTGAATTGTTGAACAAATTCTCCCTGTTTTATTTATCAAGGAATCTTGCATGATCTTAACATATACCAGGGAGAAAATTTGGAGGGAGAAACTTTAAGGTTGTGTTTTGTTCTAACAAGTCAAATGCTTTTTTAAAAAATCATTAAGCAAAAACAGATTGGAATCTCATATTCTCTACATATGTCAGTCAAAAGTGTGATTGTGAAGATATACTTTGCTATAGAAAATTTCCTACAAGGGCTTGCCTATTGCTTTCTCATAGTTTTAAAAAGGAGACTCTCAATTCTTATATCAGTAATGGCCAGGCTAATCCAACCACCACCTCAACCTCAATTGCCACTTCCCTCAGACCTCAGTGAAGACAGCCCAGGACCCTGCTTGTAAGATGTAGCAACATTTTTCCTCCCTATCCCAGGTGACTGGCCAAGCTTTCAGTCCAGCCCTGTAGCAATCTTCCAGGGGAGCAATCCTTGTAAAAATATGACCTGGCAGGGGTGGCTAGGTGGTGCAGTGAGTAAGAGTGCCGGCCCTGGAGTCGGGAGGACTCAGGATCAGTTCCGGCCTCAGACACTTAACACCCACACAAAAAAACTAGCCATGTAACCCTGGGCAAGTTACTTAACCCCAATTGCCCCCCCTCCCCCCCAAAAAAAGAAATGGTAGTAGAGTCATGTCCTTAGTTTTATCCATTTCCCAGATTCAAAGTCAACAACTTGTTTAAATAAGTTTAATTGAACATGTTGTTATTGCTTCTAAAATCATTTCCACATCAAGTCAATAATTTCCTATTTGCTGAGAGCATTCAAATTGGAAGAAAGACATTGGTTTGCGGATTGGTTATATGATCTGAGCAAGTTTGTTGGCTGGAGTGCAGATTGAATCCTGATGCTGTATACCTAATTATACATGTGTTGGTCTCTAGCACCATCTACACCCTGAGATAAGGGAACATCTCTGTGGTGCCTCCATGCTCTCACCTTTCTTCTGTGGTTTGAGTGGGAGAAATAGAAGATAAAGACAGACTTTGCATCTGTTTGGCTATGTGCCATGTTTATTAGAGGAGAGGTTTTTCTTTGTTCAGAAGTGATTGGAGAAAACAGACTCTTGCTGAGTGAGGAGCTGCCTGGGTTTATCTGCATTGACCAGAGAGACAGCCTGAGGAGCTTTATATTTCTCTAGCTTAAAGAAAAAAATTATCAGTAAACAAGTGTAATTTGATATTTTTATGCCAAAAGAGTGTCAGTACCCTATTAAGGGTGGCTGTGAAAGTCTGTCACTGTTTCTTTATCTTGAGAGTAGAAGAAGAGTGGCTTTGCCTAGCTGGAGACTGGGGTAGAATAGAATAGAATAGAATAGAGGTCGAAGAATAGAATAACTAGCAGAGAACTGGCTTCATATGGTGAAGATTGTATCTGAAAAGACCAAGAACATCAAGTTTGTAGCACAGCTGTTACACCCTTTTAGTAACCTAACAAAAAAGGAAGGAAGGGAGAGAGAGAGAGAGAGAGAGAGAGAGAGAGAGAGAGAGAGAGAGAAAGAAAGAAAGAAAGAAAGAAAGAAAGAAAGAAAGAAAGAAAGAAAATACTTCAGTCTGCGCTCTGAGTCCATTAGTTCCCTTCCTGGAGATGTCTACCATGTTTCCTTAAAAAAAAAAATACACTTTCATCAGATAGGATTTATACCAGGAATGCAGGGCTGACTCAATATTAATAAAACTATCAGCATAATTTATTATATCAACAACAAGACTAACAGAAACCATATGATTATTTCAATAGATGCACAAAAAGCTTTTGACAAAATTCAATACCCATTTCTATTAAAAAAAAACACTAGAGGGCATAGGAGTAAATGGAAGCTTCCTTAAAATAAAAAGTAACATCTACCTAAAACCTTCAGCAAGCATTATATGTAATGGGGATAAACTAAATTCATTTCCAGTAAGATCAGGGGTGAAAAAGGATGTCCATTATCACCACTGTTATTCAATATGGTACTAGAAATGTTAGCTTTAGCAATAAGAGAAGAAAAATAAATGAAAGGAATTAGAATAGGCAAAGATGAAACTAAGTTATCACTCTGCAGATGATATGATGATATACTTAGAGAATCAAGTAAAAAACTACTTGAAATTATAAATAATTTTATTTATATAAAACAAACCCACATAAATCATTGGCATTTCTACATATTACTCACAAAGCCCAATAACAAGAGATAGAGAAATTCCATTTTACCTTACCATAGACATTATAAAATATTTAGGAGTCTACCTGCTAAAACAAACCCAGGAACTATATAAACACTTTTCACACAAAGTCAGATCTAAATAATTGGAAAAACATCAGTTGCTCATGGGTAGGGTGAGCTAATATAATAAAAATGACAAGTTTACCTAATTTAATTTACTTATTCAGTGCCATACTAATCAAACTACAAAAAATATTTTATAGAGCTAGAAAAGATAATATAAAAATTCATCTGGAAGAACAAGAGGTTCAGTACATCAAGGGAATTAATGAAAAGAAATGCTAGGAAAGGTGGCCTAGCCATAACAGATCTTAAATTGTATTATAAAGCAGCAATCATCAAAAGTACTTGGTACTGGCTAAGAAATAGAGGGGTAGATCAGTGGGATAGGTTAGGTACACAAGACACAGTAGTCCATGATTATAGCAATCTACTGTTTGATAAACTGAAAGACCCCACCTTCTGGGATAAGAACTTGCTATTTGAAAAAAACTTCTAGGAAAACTGGAAAATAGTATGGCAGAAACTGGGTATAGACCAACGTCTGACACCATATACCAAAATAAAGCCCAAATGGGTACATGATTTAGATATAAAGGCTAAAACTATAAACAAATTAGGGGAACAAGGAATAGTGTATGTATCAGATTTATGGATGATAGAGGAATTTATGACTAAACAAGAGATAGAGAACATTATGAAATGCAAAATGGATAATTTTGATTACATAAAATGAAAAGTTTTTACACAAACAAAGCCAATTCAACCAAGATTAGGAAGGAAGCAGAAAACTGGGAAACAGTTTTTACAACTAGTGTCTCTGATAAAGGCCTCATTTCTAAAATATATAGATACCCAAGTCAAATTTACAAGAATACAAGTCATTTCCAAACTGATAAATGATCAAAGGATATGAACAGGCAATTTTCAGAGGAAGAAATTAAAGCTATTTATAGTCAGATGAACAAATGCTCTGAATCACTATTGATTCGAGAAATGCAAATCAAAACAACTCTGAGGTACCACATCACTCTTATCAAATTGACTAATATGACAAAACAGGAAAATGACAAATGTTGGAGAAGATTTGGGAAAGATTCATTGTTGGTGGAGCTGTGAGAAGATCCAACCACTCTGGAGAGCAATTTAGAACTATGCCCGAAGGCTATAAAAATGTGCATACCCTTTGACCCAGCAATACCACTTCTAGGACTGTATCCCAGAGATATGGTTTTCAGGTAGTCCAATGATTCTTAAATACTCTCCTTGATCTATTTTTCAATTCAGTTGTTTTTTTCCTGTGTTGTGTTTCATATTTTCTTCTATATTTTAAATCTTTTTACTTTGTTTTGTCATTTCTTGGTATCTTATAGATATCAAGCTTCCTATTGGGAAGATATTCCATATCTAGCTTCCATTGGGCCAATTCTAATTTTTGAGGAGTTATTTTCTTCAGTAAGGCTTTCTAAGTATTTTCCCAAGCTGTTAATTTTCTTTCCATATCTTTATTACACTGCTCTAATTTTCTTCCCATTTTCCTCCGCTATACTTATTTTATTTTTTCCCTCAATTTATTTATTTATTTTTAGTTTTCAACATTCATTTCTACAAGACTTTGAGTTACAAATTTTCTCCCCGTCTTTCTCCTACCCCCACCCCAAGATAGCGAACCTACTGAGTACCCCTTCTCCCCAATCTGTTCTCTCTTATATCCTCCCCCATCATCCCCTAACTTTCTAGTAGGGCAAGATGGATTTCTATACCCTAATGCCTGTATATCTTATTTCCCAGTTGCATGTAAAAAAAAAACCAAAAACAATTTTTTTAACATTTGTTTTTTAAAACTTTAATTTCCAGATTCTTTCCCTTCTTCCCTTCTCACCCACCCCCACTGGGAAGATAAGCAATTCAATATAGGTTGTACATGTGTAGTTACACAAAACATTTCCATAGTAGTTATTGTGAAAGACTAACTATATTTCCCTCCATCCTATCCCACCCCCCATTTATTCTGTTTTCTCCTTTGACCCTGCATAAATAGATTCCAGGCAGCCTGTGATTAGTCCCATGTGATCTGCACTTTACAATAAGTGCTGTAGGAACTCAGATGATAGAATCACTGTGACTCTGGCTTCATCACTAATTAGCTATGTGCTGCCATTCCCCCATTTCCTGATCTATAAAATAGGGGCTCAATATCCTTCTAGTGGTAGAATTCTGTGAATCTATGAGAATAGACTTCAATTAGGCTTGAAAAGACAAGTAATATGCAGTTAAGGAGAAAGGAGTGGGAATGGCAAAAAAAAAAAAAAAAGGAAAATTGTTGAAATGGGAATGCAAAAGTCCTGTTTAGGGGAAAATGAATAGAGTAGTCTATTAGAATGTGGGGTATATGTGGGAAAATGTTTTAAATATGTTTTGAAAAATTTCTTCTTTATGTCAAAATATATCTAAATGCTGTCAAGAAGAAAGCTGAGTGCCATTAGAGGACTGTTCCCCATTAAATCACACAGCATTGCTGCCACAATATAACACAGGTTTTGAATCTCACAGCTCTAATCTCCATAATCTGCTGAAATCACTGAATCAAAGATCAGTAGAGCTAAAAAAAAGAACATTAGGGATTGTTTTCTTTATTTTTTTATTTTTATTTTTGTGCTTTTTGAAGGGCAATTGGGGTTAAGTGACTTGCCCAAGGTCACACGGCTAGGTTTGGTTTTTTTTGTGTGTGTTAAGTGTCTGAGGCCAGATCTGAACCCAGGTGTTCCTGACTCCAGGGCTGGTGCTCTATTCACTGCACCACCCCTGGGATTGTCTTCTTTAATTCCCTTATCTTGCAGAGGTGGAAACTGAGGTCCACAGAGATTTAATAGTTATTTTTAATAGTACATTTTACTCCTGTAAATAAAAAAGGAGAGTAAGCTTTCCTGACGACTCTCCTGTAGTTATTTTTATAGGAAGTAACAGAGCTAGGATTCTGAACCAGGTACTTTTTCTTCTACATTATGCTTTCCAAGGTAGAATTCTGGGGTGCTAGAGCTTTTACTTACTGTTTGGTTCACATTCTATCTCTGAGACATATTTGACCTAAATATGTCACTTACCTCTTGGTTCTTGTAGCAGCAACCACACTGCCTTACACAGGATGGCTGCTAGCATAGGTTCTTAGATCTGCTTTAGTAGGAAAGCTGTTTAAGGGGTCAAAAATCTTTTTAAATTATATTCATTAGTTCAAGGGAAAAATCAGCACCCTGAACTTCAGAAAATATCCAAACAAAGAAAATAGAGAAAATAGGGGCGGCTAGATGGTGCAGTGAATAGAGCACTGGCCTTGGAGTCAGGAGGACCTGAGTTCAAATCTGGCCTCAGACACTTAACACAAAAACTAGCCATGTGACCTTGGGCAAGTCACTTAACCCCAATTGCCCTCCAAAAAGCAAAAAAAAAAAAAAAGAGAGAGAGAGAAAATAAAGAAAATACAAGCAGAGAAATTAAGACCAATAGACAGGGCTTCTGTCAGAAAAATTATCATAGATCAACAGATAGATCTAACTGTCTGACCAAGGCAATACTTACATAGTTACCAGAGAGAGAATCACCAGTATCTGGGTTTTTCAAAGTCTGGGGGCTCCTTAATGGCTACCCAGAGTCTCAACTGGTCAAAGCATAAGAACATTCTTCCAATTAGTGAGCCCCAAAGCAAAATGCTAACCTCAGAATATATATATATATATACACATGTCTTCAAGGTCAGAAGGCATCACAACCTTCATGACCCACTGCTTAATTACAAAGTAACAAAAGGTTTGGGCCTTCCTGAAAAACAACCCTATCCTGAAAATATTGAAGTTCAATCCCTTTGCTGATCTTAACATTCTACTTCTTCCTCTAACACCAAAAGCTAAAGTATAATCTGCAATTTAACATTTGTTTTTATTAAAAGTGCAAAAGTCATGTAAATAGAAAATTGCTTTAATGCACTACAAACTTCCCTCCATATCCACAAGGAACAATAAAAAACATATCTGTAACCAAACAGCATTGGAAAAATACATGATAAGAGTTGAAAGTTCATCAGGTGAGAACTAAAACTCTTGGATTGAGATCATGAAAATGAGTATCAAGAATCCTGGTTAATAGAGATTTTTTAAAAATAAGATAAACATCATCTGTCTGACTGGAAGGTCTCCCACTATATCTGGGACCATCTTTAGTCATCCTGATCTATATCTTGCCACTGGACCTAGATGACCCCAGAGGAAAGAATAGGCTGGTGACTTTTCACAACCCTGCATCACTTAAATCCATTTCACTTACAAGTCAAGGCATCACCCTCCTGAGGCCATTCCCCTTCTTCAAGAAACAGAAAGACAAGGGGGTGGGGAATTCTTTTCTCTTCTCCCAGAAAAGAAGTGACAGCTAATCTTATGATTTTGATTTGTTTGTTTTGATAAACTTTCACCCCCAAAGAAGAAATAAACAATCTCGAATTTTTCTGCCCTCAGGCTAAAGGGAAGAAGTAACCATGTTGATGTTTTGGTAAGGAGGAGTGGGTGTCCTTGAGCCCCACTTTCTTCTTTATTGCTTCCCTCTTATTTATGCTCAGGGGAGTGAGGGCAGTGACTAGTGTCCAAGTCCACCCATTGGGAGGAAAAAGATGTGGTCTGGAGGAAATGGGTGCATTCCACAGAATAGGACCAAAAGAATGAGGACCTCTTCATTTTTTTCAGTTTCTGCCTTAAATTTCCAAATCCTGCCAGACAGCACCACCAAGTGTCCATATGTTATTGCACCCGACTACAAAGTGTACAGCACAGAGCCTCCTATAAGCAGTCTTTGTTTTTAAGAGTTTAAACATAGAAGTTGATAAACAGCAATATTGTAAAGAACTTGCTCAGGAGCTAGCATGCAAGACTAACTAAGGACCCTCCCACCCATACCTTTGACCCCCCCCCCCCCTAATCATTTTGGAGTTTTCACACTACAGCAGTGGGTCCTAAGTCCTGTACAAAGAGATAGCAATCAGTTGGCAACAGTTAGTCATGGCACATAGGACCCAGCCATGTGAACTCCACTGAATTCTTATCTATACATTTACTTCTTTCCTTAGAGACTCTCCGCCTAATTGCTTTCTCTTTCCTCAGACTAGAAGACCCTTCACTGGAATCCTAGGCACAGCCCAAGGAAGTGAAGTGGAACAAAAATAATTGGAAAAAGGCTTTTTTGTAATAACTTTATATATTAAAGTCAATACATCCCTTCTATTTTCCAAATACATTTAGATCAGAAGTTCCCAAAGGCAAGGGGCCTCATTATATAATTTTTATAATTATTATTACCAGTGATAATAATGACAGCTAGAACTTCTGTAATGCTTCTCTAATGGTTTGTAAAGTACCTTATGTGTTATCTTGCCCATTCCACTGAATACAGTATCATACACACAGAAGTCACATAAACACCTTTTGCACTGTAGTACTAGAATAGATTATTCACTTAGCAAACTCAGATTTCTTTCATCAACATTTATTCAATAAACATTCATTAAGTTTCCTTTGTGTGTGTGGCTAACAAATGGTCAACCTGACTGCTCCTGGTATCTGTTAAATGTAAAAAGACCTAGAAAGAAGGAGAGACTTAGAAAAAAGCATAAAACACATTGAGTAGATCTGTGTAAGAGATGGGTATCACCCTGATAAATAATGGAGGATAATGATGGAGGGAATACCCACATCAACGCATCACAGATTCATTGAAGTACTAACTATAACATCACATAGAAGATAAAGAACAGATTGTCAGAACAAAAGAAAATGGTTTTGAGCTGATAGAGGAGACTTGTAGCAGACCTTCCACACAGAGTTGTTAAACATTAAGGGAAATTTACAGAATCACCTTTCTTTGAAATGTTTATAACAGAAACAATCCATTTGTGAGAAATTATTTCGTGGGAGCTTTCCAGGGCAGATAATCCTTGATTTTCCTCTATTCCAAAATAGATATATTCCTACCACTCCAAATTCTCCTTTATT
Organism: Petaurus breviceps papuanus; assembly: GCF_028583685.1. Lineage (NCBI taxonomy): Eukaryota > Metazoa > Chordata > Mammalia > Diprotodontia > Petauridae > Petaurus > Petaurus breviceps. The sequence continues at coordinate 19,552,093 of NW_027185694.1, read as the reverse complement.
TATACCTCCATTTTTGATGCAAGTTTAGATGGACTGTTATGTTAAAGCAAATTATTTATATCTCCAAATTCCTAAATGGTATAGTAGGCCTTCTTCTAATTCTTTTATTCCCTCCTAGTTCTTTTTATGTTTAATAGCTACCAGGAGAAGTCAAGCTGTTCATTTGTTAACTATATCCACAGAAAATGCTTAATAAATGTTTGTTAAATAAATGTTGAATTTGATAGTGCTATTCCTTCTTTCTCCAGGGAAACTCTTTTTTAAGTATCTGTGAATATTTTCTGAGTAGTTTTCATCTCAATTTAGGGATTTGGAGATTTTTTTTTTTGCCTTTTTCTTTTTCAAAGAAATTGAAATTTATCCAAGAGAAGTAGACTGTGAATAACTTAATAATATGCTGCAGCATTATAGTACAAAAGGTTTTTAGGCATCTTTTGTATATAAGATAATATATTAGGTAGAATGGACAAAATAACATGTAAACTCACCTACCAGTGCCACACATGCAACAGTCACTTAATAAACAAATGTTATTTGGATTTTATAATAAATAAATTTGAAAATAATATTTGAAAATAAATAAATTTGAGCAATAATAAATGTCAATTCTGACTCAGACTGAAATGTTCCACAACACAACAGGATTCCAATATCTAGGATTTACACTGTAAAAACATCATTAGGGGTGGCCAGGTGGCTTAGTGAATAGAGTACCGGCCCTGGAGTCAGGAGAATCTAAACTCAAATTCGGCCTCAGACACAACACAAAACTAGCCATGTGACCTTGGGCAGGTCACTTAAGCCCAATTATCCTACCTTCCCCCCTCCAAAAAGCAAAAAACAAAACAAAACCCAAAAACAAACAAAAAAACCTTATCATTAGTACAGCTCACACAGTTTTATTGAGATAAGCAAGAAAATATCAGATTGTTGGCATTTCATTGGAATGTCCATTTTAAAAATTTGAACGGTAGAATAATTTTGATAGTTCATTAAATCTCCAAATCCCTTGGGGCAACTAGGTGGTGCATTGAATAGAGCACCAGCCCTGGAGTCAGGAGGACCTGAGTTCAGATCCAGCCTCAGACACTTGACACAATTACTAGCTGTGTGACTTTGGGCAAGTCACTTAACCCCAATTGCTCTCCAAAAAAAAAAAAGGCAAAAAAATAATCTCCAAATCCCTAAATTGAGATGAAAACTACTCAGAAAATATTCACAGATACTTAAAAA
>NW_027185694.1:19549235-19550760 GCF_028583685.1 Petaurus breviceps papuanus | reverse complement strand
CCACAACAAAAACAGGCTCCTCTCAGGTTCCCTAGCTAAAACCAAGCATTTACCACCATGGGTTTCAGAGATTTTAGCTACCAATAGGATATAAATGATAGCTATCCTTAGCGTCCAGACGATCTGGGTTCAAATCCCTTCAATGACATGTATTGGTTTCTACGAACCTGGACAAGTCACTTAACTTTTTACTGTCCCAGACAATGAAAGTTGCAAAAGAATTGACCATCCACCTTTAGTAGGGGGGAGTTACCTAACTGGGGGTTTCCCCACATCAACAAAATCACAGATCCAAATTAAAAAATACATATCTCAAACAGAATATGGATCATTGTACCAGAGTATTTTGTTGTTGTTTCAGAACCTATCTACTCAAGTTTGCCATGAAATTAATTTTTATTGGTAAATATTTGTAAACTATGGACCCGATACTTATAACCTATTTCACATCACACCCAATTCACCAAAGATAATGCGATTCAGGAGGGACTCTTGGTATATCATGACCCACAGAGTATTTTACTAGATAGGACAAAAGGATACACTTCAGTTGCAATCACCAAATCTCAAAATTGTAAGCATCAGTAGCTAGCTAATTCAACCTATATGTGAACAAGAAACCCCCTTCTACAACAAGTAACAAGCGATCATCTAGTCCATGCTTGAAGAACTTCAGTAAGAGGGAGTCCGATGCCTCCTAAGGCAGTCCATTCCCACTGTTGTCATTCAGTCGTTTTTCAGTTATGTCTGACTCTTTGTGACCCCATTTGGGGTATTCTTGGCAAAGATACTAGAGTGGTTTGTCATTTCCTTCTCCAGCTTATTTTATAGATGAGGAAACTGAAGCAAAAACAAGATTAAGTGACTTGCTCAGAGTCATACAACTAATAAGTGTCTGAGGCTAGATTTGAACTCAGGAAGATGTCTTCCTGACTCTAGGCCAACATTTCATCCACTGCAACACCTAGCTGCCCCATTCCAATTGTGGTGAATTCCAATTGTTAGGAATCTACATGTTTACAATGAGAGATAATCATCACCTTCACTCTAGACCTTGAACTAAAATAGGGATCTCTCCTTACTCATTATGACACCACTTGAAGAGCTGGTGGAGGACAAGCTAGACAAGGTTTAGGAAAGCAGATGTTTCCATATAACCATACTTAACTTACTAAGTTCATTATGGTTGGTAAATAACATAAATAAAACACCCAAACTATTTGGTTTTAGTTGAGAATTGGAGACCAAAGACCACAGCTTCTGAAAGAAGTTATCAATAATCAACAAAAACTGCTGGGAAAAGTGAAAAGAAGTCAGGCAGAAAATAGAGACCAATACCCATGTTTCCCCGATAATAAGACACTGTCTTATTATTTTTTTTGGACAGAAAAACACCAGAGGGCTTATTTTCAGGGGAGGGCTTATTTTAATGAACATTGACAGCAATTTTAATAAACAGGTAAATGTGAACAAAAAAATGTACCTTTATTCAATAAGCAAATCACTGGGGAAGAACAGGATGACA
>NW_027185694.1:19480980-19548835 GCF_028583685.1 Petaurus breviceps papuanus | reverse complement strand
TACGTGATTTAAACATAAAGGGTCACACGCGCACACACACACACACAAAACAGAAAAGAAAGGAAGAAAATATGTTTCAGATTGGTGAAACAAAGGAACAGATCACGAAATGTAAAATGGACAATTTTATTTCCAGAAAAAAAATAAGTTTTTGTACAAACAAAACAATGTAAATACATCAAATTCCTGTGAGAAAGGTCTCATTTCCTGAAGGCAACCTATGAATTCTTTCATTTTTTGTATTTAGAACTTCTGAGCAGTTTTTTTTTTCTTTTTCTGCAGGGGGGAAGGTAGGGCAATTGGGGTCAAGTGACTTGCCCAAGGTCACAAGGCTAGTTTTTTTGTGTTAAGCGTCTGAGGCCGAATTTGAACTCATGTTCTCCTGACTCCAGGGCCAGTGCTCTATTCACTGCACCACCTAGCCACCCCCTCTGAGCACTTTTCTTGTTACTTTTTACATCAGTGTTCAGGTTTTTCATCTTATGTTCTTCCGCTAGACGTACACTGCTTAGATTGTCTCTATCCATGCTGTCTTCCAGATCTGTATGTTTTGCTTAGATAGTGAATGTACTTTCTTTTAATATTAATGTTTTTTGCTCTTCTTTCAGCTTGTCCTTTATCTCTGTATATTTGCATTCTCAATCTATTATTTTCTTTTGTTTCTTTGGTGAACCTTGCCATCACAGATTAAATTTTTCTCTATTCTACCCATTATTTTCTTGCTGTGAATGCCATAAATTCTGCTCTCATAATTCTCAATTCTCTTTTAAACCACTCAAGAACAGCATATTGTGGTTCCATGCTCTCCTCAAATTCCACAAGTTCCTCTGTATTATCAAATGTTGGATTATTTTCCTTCGTTTGCCCTATTTATTTAGAGATACTGACCTCATTTACTAAATCTGGAAGCCATATTTCCATCTGTTGTTAACATTTTCCTTGTTGATTTCTCTGCTTATGTTCAATTTTGTGGCTTTCTTCTCCCTAAGATCTTTGGCAGTTTTAGTCTTTTTGACCTCTTCATATTCCTTTCTTGCTTACTTTCTAACTCCTTCTCTGATGGTGGTTTCCCTGAGGACTGGGTCTCAAAGCATCTAAACCTCCTCCCACACTGAGTAACTAATTTAGAATTCACCAACCTAGATCTCTGCCCCAAGTGACTTTTGAGGGACAGAACTGGGCTTAGAAGGATGCTGAACTTTTTCTCTCAGTGGAATGCTGCTCACTGTCCCACTATAACCACACACACACACACACACACACACACACACACACACATGCAATGTCCACAATATCCTTAGTGTTCTGCCCCACTCCCTCCTGCTCCTTAGTTCTCTGGCCCAAAGAAAGATTCAAACCACACTGGTGCTATTGAGAACTATGTATTAATGAAATTAATTTCTGTAGTTAGGGTTTCCAAGGCTCTGGGAAAAAGGTATAGAGGGTGGGGTTGAGCTCTGTTTCAAGTCCACACATGTGTTCTGCCCCTTTGCTTCCTGTTACTTTGCTCTTCTGCAGACCTTTTGCAGCACAGGATGCTGCAATGGCACTGTCTGTCTTGACTCCAGCAAGCTTCTGCAGCCTGAAGCCCTGATCTCCATGGCACTGGAAAAAGGAGGGAGAGTGACTGGGGGTGTGAGACCAGGTTTTATTGCAAACCCTTGTGTTGTATCCTTGAGTTTTGTTTCAAGTCTATGTGTTGATTCCTTGGCTAGTGCAGCTTTGCTGCCAGTAGCAAAATGGGCAGTAGGGGAAAGAGGCTGTGATAGGCATTAGGTCATGGTTTTTTTTTTCTTTTGGATTCTGGGTTTCCTAGACCATGGAAACAGGTGAAGTTGCTTTGTTTTTGGCATATAATTTCTGTTTTGGAAAGGTTTGAGAGATCATGGGGATCAGAGAAAATGTCTAGTCCATCTTGTTGGTCACCTGGAAAAAAGGTCTAATTTTCAACATCCATATGGAACTGATTTAAGGATGTAGCAAGCAATAAGAGTCATTCCCCATTTGATAAATGGTCAAAGGAAATGAAAAGAAAGCTTTCTAAGCATGAAATCTAAGCTATGAGTAGACAGATGAAAAATGTTTCCAATCAGGAATGCAAATTAAAAAAACTGAGATTCTCTCTTACACCATGTTGGCAGAGATGACAAAAAAAAAGAAAAAAAGGAAAATGACAATTCCTGGAGGGATTGTGGGAAGACAGGAATATCAACACACTGTTTTGGTGAAGCTATAAATGGATTCAACCATCCTAAAAAGCAATCTGGAACTGTGACTGAAAAAAAATCACTGAATTATATATGCACTCTGACGTAGTTCTACCACTGTTAGGCCTATGCCACAAAGAGATAAAAGAAAGAGCTAAAAGACATACATACACACACAAATGTTATAGTAGTGCTTTTTGTGGTGGCAAAAATACTCCCAAAGCCCACCAATCAGGAAACAAAGGGGAATGGCTGAAAAAAAAATATGGCATATGAATATAATACTACTGTGATATAAAAAATTATAAAAGAATTTTCTGGCAAAACCTAGGAATACTTGTATGAATAGATATAGACTTAAGTGAGTGAAACCAGAAAAATTAATATAATAACAACACTGCAACCACAGATAACTCTGAAAGACTTAAGAAATCTGATTGATTCAGTGATGAACCACAATTCCAGAGGACTGTTGATGAAGCATACTACCCACCTCCTGACAGAGAGGTGATGGGCTCAGAGAGAAGAATGAAACATTTTTTGGACATTGCCAATACAGGAATTTGTTTTGCTTGACTATTCATATTTGTTATGAGGGTTTAGTTTTTTCAATTGGGGGAAGTAAGAGGGAGATAAAATAGATTTTATTAATTTGAAAAAAATTAAATGAAATGAGGGAGTTAGACTTAGATGGCCTCTGAAGTCTCTTACATACAGCAGCCCATCTCCCCGGCACTAGCCACTCTCTCCTCTTTTCCTTATCTCGAACCTTGGTGAACCAATTCACCTCTTCTGTCTTCCTCTTTTGAATGCTTAGCTCACTTATCATTTTACTAATTATGCCCTGCCGAGCCTTAACCTTGGATCACTCCCACCATTCTCCACCTTCATTCCTACATATGTGCTGCTGAATAAAGTTGGAGAAAATCACACAATGATTCTGACTGGGTCCACTAGAAATTCATGTTATATAATTTCAGCTGGGCCCCCTCTACTGTTAGACAATCTCTCTATCCCCATATACCTTTTCAAATCACTATCCCACTTTCCACAAGGGTTCTTCCAGATCTTTCCATCTCTCCCTAAACCTCCCTTGTTTTCCCCTTGCCCCATTCTCAGCTGGGAATTACAGAAAAAAAATGAAGTCATTTCAGTGAGACCTCCCTCTTCTCCCTTTTCCCTCATCTAATAGCATTCATACAGCATCTACCTCTATGACCTCCCCCACTCCTGTCTCACGCATGAAGTGGCCTTAACTCACCAAAGCTAAGCCCCTCTACCTGCTCAATCAATTTCATTCTTTTCCATCTCCTTCAACACACTTCCCCCTGTCTTCTTCAACTTATTTTCTATTTCTCCCATCTATTGGTTCATTTCCTACTGCCTATAAACATGCCCATGTCTCCCCCATCCTGAAAAAACTCTCACTTGATCCTTTCATCCATTGTCATCCTTTATCTTTTTCAGCCCTTTGTGGCTAAAGTCCTTTAAAAAGTCACCTACAATTGGTGCCTCCACTTTCTCTCCTCTCATTTTCTTCTTAACCCTTTACAATATAGCTTCTGAATTTATCATCCCACTGAAACTGTTCTCTCCAAAGTTACTAATGATCTTTAGGTTTTGGGGACGCCACTCTGCTGGCTCTCTTCCTACCTATATGATCAATCCTTGTGTGTCTCCTTTGCTGAGTCTTCTTCCAGATCATCTTCTATAACCATAGGTGTCCCACAGGATTCTGTCCTGGACTCTCTTCTCCCTCTCTGCTACTTCAATTGGTGTTCTCATCAATTCCCATGGATTTAGTTGCTATTTCTATGCTGATGATTTTCACATCTCTCTATCCTACCCCAAACTTTGCTGACCTCCAATATCACATCTCTAACTATCTTTCAGACATCTTGAACTGGATGTCCAATAGACATCTTAAACCCAACATGTCCAAAATGGAATTCATTGTCTTTTCCTCTAAACTTTCCCCCTTATCCTACCTTCCCTATTAGGGAAGAGCATAACCATCTTCCCAGTCCCTCAGGCCCACAACCTAGGGGTCATCCTCAACACCTCATTATCTCTCACACACTCTCCATATCCAATTTTTGGCCAAGGCCTGTTGATTTCACCTTTACAACATCTCTTGAACCAGGAGAGTGGTGTTCCAAAAACCTAGAAAAAGAGTATCAAGGAGGAGAGAGTGATCAGCAGTGTCAAAGACTGCAGAGGTCAAGGAGAATGAAGATTGAGAAAAGACCATCAGATTTGGCAACTAAGAGATCATTAGCAACTTTGGAGAGAGCAGTTTGAGTAGAATGATAAGGTCAGAAGCTGGGTTATAAAGAGATAAGAAGAGAGTAAGAGCATGTACAAAAATATTTATAGTAGCTCTTTTTGTGGTGGCAAAGACCTGGAAATTAAGGGGATGCTCATCAGCTGGGAAATAACTGAACAAGTTGTGGTATATAAATGTCATGTAATACTATTGTTCTATAAGAAATGATGAGCTGGGGGATTTCAGAAAAACCTGGAAGGACTTACATGAACTGATGCTGAGTGAAGTGAGCAGAACCAGGACAACATTGTATACAGTAACAGCAACATTGTGCAATGACTAACTCTGATAGACTTAGCTCTTCTCAGCAATGCAGTGATCTAAGACAATTCCAAAAGCCTCATGATGGAAAATGCCATCCCTATCTAGAGAAAGAACTACAGAGTCTGAATGCAGATCAAAGCAGACTATTTTCTCTTTTGTTGTTATTGCTTTTCTTTTTCATGGTTTTTCCCTTTATTTATGATTCTTTTACAACATGACTAACATAAAATATGTTTAAAAATGTACATGTATAGCTATATCAGATTGAATGCTATCTTGGGAAGGGGGGAGAGGAGGGATAAAAAAATTTGGAACTCAAAACCTTATAAAAGTTAATGTTGTGGGGCAGCCAGGTAGCACAGCGAGTAAGAGCACAGACTCCAGTGTTGGGATGACCTGGAGATCGAATCCTGGGCTCAGATACTCAGCACCACACCCAGAAACACCTGGCCATGTAACCTTGAGCAAGTTACTTAACCCCCATTGCTTAGGGGCGGCCAGGTGGCTCAGTGAGTAAGAGCACCCAGCTCCAGAACAGGGATGACCTGGATCAAATCCGGGTTCAGATACTCAGCACCACACCCAGAAATAACTTGCTGTGTAACCCCGATTGCTTAAAAAAAAAAGTCAATGTTGAAAACTATCTTTACATATAATTGGAAAAAATAAAATATTGTTAAGTGGGGGGGCATGGAGAAGAGAGCAAGAAGAGATAAAGTGGAAGCACCTTTGTAGATGGCCTTTTCAAGGAGCTTAGCTACAAAGGGCTTTCTTAATTATTTTCTATTTCTTATTATTAACTCTTTTTAGTATTTCCCTTTATTCTGTGTATAGTTTGTATATATTTATTTGTTGTCTTCTCCATTAGATTGTGAATTCCTTGAAGGCAGGGATTGTCTTTTGCCTCTTTTTTTCATCCCCAGTGTCTAACCTGCAATAAGTACTTCATGTCGATTGATTGACTGATTGATTCCAACTCAAAATCTACAATTCTTTGAAGGCTTTTAGCATTTTGAACTCAAAATCTTCAGATTAGCAAAAACTAGTAAAATTATTCCTAGAGGGGCTGTGGGGGAAAAAAAATGGGGCCAGATAATTCACTGCTGAAAGAACTCTAAATTGGTACAACCATATACTGGAACACAATTTGCAATTATGCAAGAAAAATAATAATTTGTTCCTATTCTTTGATTCAGGTACTATACCTGTGGTAGGTTGAGAACAAGATTATAGCAGAACACATTATAGTAGCTTTATTTGTGAGGGGAAAAAAGCAGAAAACAAAGTAAGTGCTTAATGATTGGGGAACGGCCCAACAAACAATAGCATATGAATGCCTGGGATATTACTATGCCTTAAGGAATGATGAAAGGGAAGATAGAGAAATATGGGAAGTGAAATTGAGGAAAGAAAGCAGGGCCAAATGAACAAAATATACTTCAATGTAAATAAAGATGGCACTAAGAGGCAACAAAATCTGGGTCAAATACAATGGAGGGTGTTAGTACCAACTTTCAAAGTTCACACATCATTACCATATATATATATATATATATATATATACATACATATATATATACATATTCATTTACACATGTAGTGCTAAGAAACTACCAGAAATAATCTCTCTAAACTATACCAATGTAGATCAGAAAGTCTCTCTCAGCTTTTTACTTTGTAAGTTCCCTTAATTCCTGTGGCCTTCTACTCACCTTGGAATATCCCTCCATCCCTGAGGTACCCCTTCCTCCAGGTTCTTCCAAGAACTTCCATAGGGGTTGGGGGGGGGGGGGAGGTAGCCTGGACCAACTGTCCTTCATTCCTCTCTTGGCTTTGCTTCTGACTACCCCAACTTGCTAGAATACTCCTTGCTCAGGCACTTTCTCCCCTTCTCTCCTGCCATTGGCCTTTTCAGCTTCTTTTTATGTGTCTTCTTTTCCTATTTGAATGTAGGTTTTCTGACAGTAGCATCTCTTTCTTTCTTTCTTTCTTTCTTTCTTTCTTTCTTTCTTTCTTTTTCTTTCTTTCTTTCTTTCTTTCTCTTTCTTCTCTCTCTGTATCTCTCTGTGTCTCTGTCTCTCTGTCTTTGTCTCTCTGTCTCTCTGTGTCTTTCGCTGTCTCTGTCTCTCTCCTTTCTTTACTTGTATTTGCATTCCCAGTGTTTAGTCCAGTGTGAAACATAGTAATAGGGATTAATAAATGCTTTGTTGTTGTTGTACGACAAAAGAGAAGACTGTAAATTCAAGTGTACAACCTTTGTGGTACTGACAGTTGTGTTTAAAAGTGGGTGTCCTTGTGTCTAGGATGTGAGTGTTTCTCCTGGAGAGTCATTAGATGAAGAATTTCTTCATAACCACCCCCAGAGTCCCACCTGCCAGCCTCTGCAGAGGCAATCAGCTTTATATGGGTAAAGGCTCAAGGGTAGGGCATCACTGGCTGGTGATCACCGGCTGAACCGGCTTCCCAGGCCACTGCTGAGCTGAGCCCTCTTAAGCGAGAAGTGAATAGGGTCACTTTGTCTCCTGTCCGGCCTTATCAGTCTCTGCCCTCTCCGGTGTGCCTATGCCATTGACAGCCACGTACAGCTCCTCAACTGTAGGTGGTTCTTTTTCCGAGAACCAGGAAGTTATCTTTGTTCTCACTGGTGAATTGGGCATCAGTTCCACAGCTTTCTCCCCTACAAACTCTGGGAAATGTAGGCTTCAGAGCTCTCTTTTCACCCTTTCCAAGGATAACTCCCTATGGTAAACTTGCGCTGCGCCAAACACTTATCAAAAGGGGCGGGGAAAGTGGAAGCTCCCCGGTTGGAGGAGGATGCCGGTAGAAGGAGCTGTTCCCTAGCTGGAGGATGCTGCCTCCCTTCAAGTTGGTCTAGACTGGCCTCCAGCGAGGCCGCGGGTGGGATTCTCTCAACTTTTATTAAAAGCCTACTCTGTGAATGCACTCTGCTCAGTATTGGAGAAGACAGAAGAATTAGACATAATAGTAATAGCTAACATTTCTTTTGCACTTTATGGTTAAAAGGGACTTTTTTCATTATTGCGTTTGAATCTTCGAACAGCCTTCTGAGTACTATAGTACTACAAGTACTCCTAATCCAGTTTTTACAGGTGAGAAACGAGTTAGAGATGTCATAGTATCAGAGAAGTCAGAGGATCCATCTCAAAAGGGAAGTCAGGTCATCCAACCCAACTCCTACTCTACTGAAAAATCCCTTCTTCAGTTACCCCATAACCATTTTGCTTCTGCATGATGGCTTGAGAACTTCCAGTGCCAGGGAATTCAATTCAACAAACATTAAGTACTTGCTTTGTGTAAGGTACCCTATTTCATTTATTGAAAGCGCTAGTTTTAAGTACTTGCTTTGTGTAAGGTACCCTATTCCATTTATTGAAAGCGCTAGTCTTTGGTGACAGGGTAAAGGAACATTGCTAGACAACAGTTACTAGGAATTGTACTATAAGCCATATCAACAAGTTTGTTGAAGCAGTGAAAAAGGCCAATGTAATTTTATGTTATGTTATTCCTACATTAATGGAAAAATGATTTCCAGAAACAGGGAGGTATGTAGTTTGATTTACAACTCTCTCATTTGGTCTTCACAACAACCCTGGGAGGTAGGTGTCATTATTATCTCCATTTTACAGCTGAGGAAACTGAGGCTGATAGAGGTTAAGTAACTTGCCCAGGATTACACTAGCTAGTAAAACATCTGAGGTAAAATTTACTCTTGGGAAATCAATTCATTACTGTGAGTGGGAGTTGGGATAAATATACCCTAGAGATTGTAAAGGCTACACTTCAGTTATGAGTTAGATTAAATGACTTCTGAGATACCATCATACTTTGAGATTCTGTGATACATCCCCCTTGTCTATGACCTTATCACCTCCCACTGGACTATTGCAACAGTCTCATAATCTGCTAATATCAAAAGACAGCATGGCATAGTAGAAAAAATGATTGACTTGGATGAAAACTAGGTTTCAGTCCTAGTTCTACTACTTACACTCTCTGCTCAACATTCAGCCTCCAAAGAACTTTCAATATAGTAGTATGGAAATCTTGCATGAGATGTTGCATTTATGGATTATATAAATTAGAATATAACAAATACATTAGAGTAGGCTTTCTTAATCTGGGACCTGTGAACTTAATTTATAAAAATATTTTGATAACTATATTTCAATATAATTGATTTCCTCAGTGATTTTATGTCTTTTGTTTTATGCATTTAAAAACTCTGAGAAGGGGGTCCATAGACTTCATCAGACTATGGAAGGAGCCTGTGAAATAAAAAAATGCCTAAGAACCCCCACATTGGAGAAATATGAAAATTCATAGAGGAAAAGGCATTTTGCATCTAAACAAAATTTTCCCCCATCCCTCCTTCAAGAAACATTTAAGAATAAAGTTTAGTTCATTTTTTATTTCACTTTTGTCTTTGTATTCCCAGGATCTAGCACAGTGCTTGGCACATAGCGGAAGTTTAATAAATTTATTTATAGATTCCATGAGTATCCTTATCATATTGAAATTGTTTCTTCTTTCTGCTTCTATAAGACTCACAAGTAGAAAAAGTGGTTATTCAATGCTATATGCCAGGCACTGTGCTACATACTGGGAATACAAAAATGAGAAAGCAAGATAGTCCCTGCACTTAAGCAGCTTATATTCTAATGGAAAAAGACACTGTAAAATGGGAATTTGGAAAGGGTAGGGATAAAAAGGTATGAGGCAATATGATATAGAGATGATTGGGAAATGGTGTGGAGGCCTGGTTTGGGACAAGATAAAATAAAAGCTCATCTATTAGAACCCAGATTTCTAGGGAGCAGAGTTTAAGGTTCTAGTGGGAGAGAGATAGAAATCATGTTGTGGAAATGTCAAGGAATAGAGTTGGAAGCCTATAGGTGGGGAAGATGATGCAAAAACTTATTTATCAGAGTCCTGCTTACCCCAATATAATATAGAGATAAGAAGTAATATGGAGCTCTAGAGGGGAAATGAGGATAGTGGCTACAATATAGAGAGTGATATTGAATATCCTGTTCCAGTTGTTCTGTTAATATGCTCTGGAATTCTTTTATGTTTAGCATTCCTTTTTGTGGAAAAGAATTACCTGTTCCCCATATGCTGATTTATAATACACATTCAGTATTTCTATTACTTTCTCCCTTTTGGGGAACTTGTGAGCTATAATCTAATTTACTAAAATTAAATTTCCCCAGGGAACTGGGGAATGTAAAGAATCAGTGGGTATAAGAAAAGTGAACCCCCTACCACCAGAGGGCCACTTTCCTCTGAACTGAACCCAGTCCAGATGACTATTGTCTGGGTACTGGAAAGGGAGGAATAAGTGCCCCAGGCCCAGCTGAGTGGTATGAAAGTTAGACCTATATCATCATCTCCTGTGTTGTTTCACAGGAATCAACATCATTTCATTACCACCTTTCCAAGCAAGAAAACGAGAATAATTTCAAATGTATCATTCTACTTTATTCTGCAAAACTGACTTTCCTGTCACTTTTCCTCTCAATCATCTCCTTAAATAACTGCAACGTCTTCCTGTCTTACTCTTGTCTTCCAATATTTCTCATGCTAGGCAGTCCTTAAAGTTCCTATCAAAATTTTTTTTCTCTTCATGTTGATTTTTCTGTGCTCCCCACTTCCTTAATACCTTATAGTAATTTATCATTTATATTTACTATTTAAGATCAAGATGTATGCCTTGCTTGAGAGTATTTCACTAGGATGCTCTTTCATTTCCCTCACCTTTTTTCCTATTGCTATATATAACCTCTTCTTTTTCCCAAATGTACATAGTCATTCCATCCCCACTGTCACACCTTTTCCTAAGCCTCATATTCTTCCTGTTACAGCTTGATAAGCTTTTCTTCTTACCATTATGCATCTTGAAATTCTGGAAAAGATATTTTAATTATCAAATTAATTTTAAATTAATTAAAGAATTTACATTATTATTATAATAAAGTAAATAATTCTTAAATTAATGTGAAAATCTGAAATAGTGTAAGAAAGAATTTCATTAGGTCATTTGGTAGAGGAGAGTAAGCCCAGAAAGGAAGTGTGGCTCCCTCTCATCCAGAATCTGGAAGGTTGACATCATATAGAATTTAGACAAGGGTGCCCACACCAACCACACATACACAGTTAATCAAACTTTTGGAGAGGACAACTTGAAAACAAGGTGAGATAGATATGAGTAACTGTAAATGTCCAATAAAATTGGGTGAAGCCAAAATATCAGGGAACCCAAAAGACAAGCGTAGATGAACCCAAAACAAGACCTGGGTGTGGGGGACCCAAAACAAGAATGCTTTGGGTGGATCTGCGATCTAGAAGAACCCAAAATACCTTGTAGCCATCGCCAACATTCCTAGACAGTTACTGGGGCCTGAATACACACAACTATTTATCACATAGGGTATAATGATTTTTCTGAATAATTTTCCTACAATTCTTTGGGACATTCAGCTTTCCAAACCTTCTGTTTTACAAATTATTTGACACTAAATACTAAACTTGCAGTTAGGAAGATCTCTGTTCGATGTGTGGCAAGGGAAAATCATTTAACCTCTTTGAGCCTCAGTTTCCTTATAAACTGATAGTATTACTAGAAGTACTCATTTCATTGAGTTTATATAAAGTTCCAATGGATACAGCATTTTATAAACCTTGAAGTATTATGTAAATCTCAGTAAATATTATTTGTGCAAAATTTAAATACTTTATTTCTGTATTAATATTTATCTATTCATCTGCATTACCTTTTTTTAACTGGACACATAATGTAATTAGTAAAGGAAATTGTTTTTTCTGTTTTTTTTCCTCATCTGTCTTGATACTTAAAAGGAGGATGGAAATAGAAAGCAGGAAATTCCTAAGTATGAGAAAACATGTGGAACAGTATTTGAAATGTAGAGAGAACCTTGAGTCATTGATAATAGGAGTGTTAAACAAAGACCTATGATTTTGTTGCTGTTAGTATACAAAAATCAAGGACATAAAGTGAAGGTCAATAATTTGACCTAGCAATTTCATTTCTGTCCCGAGATTCATTTGCCTGCCAATTTGGAGCATGACAAGAAGTTTCCTAGGCTTCCTACATGATATAGGAAGATGTTTGTATAATGGTAAGGGCAAATTTGCAATCCCAGCCCCACAAAGCTCCTTGATGGTTTTGTTGGGGGAGTCACTGAAATGATTTGAGGGGATTCAAGGTATGTGGACTAAAAGGGTTTAAATTTACATTTCAAATATGGAAGCATACCTGATAAGGTCTCTTTTTCTTTTAGGAAACATTAAGAATTAGTATTATGACAATATAATCTGAAGCCTTTCACCTCACTTGAATGACAAAACTCATCAGTTCTTAATCATATTCCAAGGAAACAGTCATGTTCTGAAGTTCTTGGTTTCATTCCTATCTAACATCTAATTGCTTTGTAGGCTTCTATTTTGAAGAAGTGTGCAGGCTAACCATGCTAACTCCTTCACTAAAAACTCTGCTCCTGACTTCACTATGTCCATCCCACCAGCCTTCTCATCCTGGAAGGTCCCTTGTGCTCAGCAGCCTTTCTTACTCTGATTCTTCCACTCCTACTCCTCCTTTGATTGGTATAAACTTCGGTAACTGTCACTAAATTCACATAGGGAGAAACATTGTAAATGTAATGAATGTGGGAAAAGTTTAGCCTTGTATTACAACTCAAACATTTTTTAGAATCAAAGAACTTACATGAGAGAGGCCATAAATAAAATGAGTATGGAAAACACTTTATTTAAAAAATAAAACCTCTGTTCTTGTTAATAATTGGAGAATTCAAGCTGCACTAGAAGTCTTGGGAATATGTAAAATGTAGGAAAATTTCCTTAAAGAAGAAACTCTGTACCAAGAAATCCCTATTGAAGAGAAAAAGTGGAAAAAGCTTCAAATGCAACTCTGATCTTCAACAATATCAGAGATCCACAAACAAGAAAGTCCTTTTGAATATGATGTATGGAAAAATTTTATTTGGAGCTCAGATCTTAACAGACATCAAAGAATCCATTTGAAAGATATATTTATTAGTAAATATGATTTTATTAAATGAGAGAAAGTCAACCACTGTAGATATAGTTTATAGGCTTTTGATCTTTCTCATTTCTTGCCCTGAACTCTTTCTACTTATATATTCTCAAAGAGGAAAAGCCTCCAAACCCATCAGCAAGGCCACCTTGCAACAGAACAGAGAAGCCTAAGGTAGACTGAGGAATGATCAGTGGAGAAAGAATGCCTAGGAAGAGGTGGGTGGTTTACAATGTCAGATGTTGTAGAGATCAAGAAGGATAAAGTCTGAGAAAAAGGTCTTTAGTTTTGGCAATTAAGAGATCACTGATAATTTCGAAAAGAACAGTTTCAGTTAAGTAAGGACATTGAGTCAGACTGCAGAGGGTTGAGAAACAGAGGAGAGGAAGTAGAGGTATCAAGTAGGATAAGATAATGCTGTCTAGTGAAATTTAATTTTAAGGATGGGAATGACTTGGGTCTATTTGTAGCTGTAATGAAGGAACCAGTGAATAGTGAAAAAAATGAAGATTAGAAGAGAAGGGGCAATTGTCAGGGCAACTCATTTCATTGAGTGAAAAGAAATAACTGATGTGGAGAATTTATGGGAAGACAAGAGCTGCACAGGATAGGCAGGCATGGATGGGTTGCAGTGTGCATCTTGGAGGGAACTTCCAATCCATAAGATAGTATGCAGTTGAGTGTGTATCTTTATAGTGAGGTGAAATCTACCTCCTTGTAATTAGTCCTATTTTTGACTTTTGGGGTCAACCCCTCTTTCATATCTTTTACATATTTTTTAGTAAGTTGATGCATAAAAATAATTTTGTAAATGATCAGACTGCTACACATTTGTTTACTATTATTATAATTACTGGCCAAAAATATTTAGGCCAAGTAACCGCTTCCCTGGGAGTAAAACGAGAACCTTTATTATATTTCTTCAGTAAACAGAAAAAGAAAACTAAAAACAACCCTGACAATTAAGGCGCAATCACTATGGTACAGCAGTGCTATCGCAATACCCCCAAGTCCGAAGGAGCTAACGAATTCAAAACACAATCGGCCTCCAGTGGTCACTCACAAAACAAGGTTTGAAAGTACTGCATAAAAAGGAGCTTGCCCAATAAACACACCGGGGAACGGGAGAAAGCTGGAGGGGAGCGGGCCATCTGCCCCACCCCCGCCCTGTGCAGGAGCCCGCCGGGCGGATCAATTACTAGACGGCCGCCCAGGCCTCGCCGGCCTGGTCCGAGCCGTCCAGTCTCCCGTCTCGCGCACACGTGGCTCCAGCAGGCAGGCAATCTCTCGGGTTCCCTTTCCCACTTCCAAGATGGCGGCGGCGGCGGCGGCAGCGACTCGGGGTGGGGGTGGGGGGGCGGGATCTGGGCGGGACCGCAGCCGTATCACGAGCCTGCCCAGTAGCCTATGGGCTTTGCCCGCTGCTCCGACGGGCGCGGGAGGCGGAAGTGTTAATTGCTCGCCGGCTTCTTCGGAGCTCCTGCCGGTTACATAACGACGCCCGCACCGGCTGTGGCTGCTTTCCCTGCGACGCTACGTCTCCCCCAGGATGCTCTAGAAGCTCCCCCTTTCCGGCCGCCGGCTCCCCAACAAGGTGAGATCCGTTGAGATGGTGGGAACGGTGGAGGAGGGGGCCTAGCATGGAGGGGGGGTAGGGACGGAAGCGGCTCGGGTGGGGGTTGGGATTGGGGCTGGAGGGCTGCCTGGGGGAGGCGGCGAGGAGAAAGCGGGGTCGGGGGTGTCTGGAGGGAGGAAGGAAAAGAGGGGAGGTTGGGGAATTTGCAGGGAAGTGGCAGTGGGCTTCCGAGAGGGGCAGGAGGATGAGGGGGCACCTCTGGGGGGACCCGTGAAGTCCGGGTAGTGAAATGGGGATGGAGGCTGGGAACCTGCCTTAAGGGGGAGTCCAGCTGTCACTTGAGAGAGTTGGGGAATCATCTTTCCCGCAGGTCGACGATAACCTTTCACCCCTCACAAAGCACTTCGCTTGCACTTATCCTCTGGGATTCATGCTGTAGTTATTTGTGTATTAGACATAAACTCATTTGAGAGACAGAAATTGCCCTCATCTGAACTTTGTATTTCCTCTGGTGCTCAGCTCGGTGTTCTGCACACTATAGGAACTTGATAAAGGTTTGTTGAGTTGAAGTGATTAAATGGTAGATCTTTGGGGGTTGGGGGCGGGGAGAGTATTAGGAGAGAAGCCACGGGTAGAAGTAAATCTGAGAGCATCGGAGCGCTGGAATCCACTCACAAGTTGGATCCCTGGGACCGAAAGGACTGAGATGGAAAGCTTGAAATGCAAGCCAAGGGTGATAGTAAGATAGTAAGGGTGGGTATTTATGTTTCCTTCGGAATCCTGAAAGTTGAGGTCTCTTGAACAAAGCAAATTAATTGACTGTGAATTTAGGGCCCAGTTAAAGGTTAGCTACCACAAAAATTTAATGCCATTCCAGAATCTTGTTTTACTATCTTTCTGTTAAATAGAGAATGTACTTCTGGGATTGGGATGGTGCAGGAAAAACTGTAAAAGGAAATTAAAACTTTTTTTTTTTTAAGCAATCGGGGGTAAGTAACTTGCTCAAGATTACACGGCCAGTTATTTCTGGGTGTGGTGCTAAGTATCTGAGCCCAGATTTGATCCCCAGGTCATCCCAACACTGGAGCTGGTGCTCTTACTCGCTGTGCTACCTGGCCGCCCCAGAAATTAAAACTTTTTAGTGAAATAAATGAATAGAACTAAAGACCTGATTACTAGCACACATCTGACCTTTTTTTGTGTGTGTGTGCAGGTGAGATCTCATGTTTTTGAAAAGAAATAAAACTACAGTCTAAGAGCCAGATAATGAAGCAGTAGATTGTTTGTGAAACTGAAATCCAGATGGAACTCAAACCTTGTGGATTGTAGTACTGCTTTAGTCTTCTGCCTGCCCCTGGGTCTGTTTCACCAGATAATCTGTAAACATTGCAGAATGAAATATTTTCTGGTAATGGACAGACTTGGTGAGAGGATTTGAAAAGAACAAGAAAGCACTCACTGTCTTGCCTAGCAGAGTATATATTTCTGCCTTTGTAAATAGAATCCCTTAGTCTTCACATTTAATTAGAAAAAATTTTATTGATGCTTTTCATTTTTACAAAATAATAATTTCTTTAAATACTCACCTTTTCCCATCACTCTCAGATTGAACTTTTCTGTGTAACAAAAAAAGCAATTATGCAAAAGCACCCTATACTACAGTAAAAAAGATTTGTCAACCTTCTACTTTATTAACTTGTTTTACTCCTTTACCCTCCCTTACTGTTTATTTTCTCAGACCTTTTTTAGTTATTCAGTTTGTCTTCTTTTTAATGATCTTTTTAAATGAACATTGTTATAGTTATTGTATATGTTGTTCTCTTTCTGCCTAATTTTGAGGTTTGCTGGAAGGGCTTTCCTGATTGCTGGAATTCTAGGTACTCACTGATGAAAGTTGTTAACTGTATTTCTAAGGGAACAGAGGGGGGCCTGAAATTCATCAGAAATTTTCTTTGTCAGTATTTGTAAAAGATCTCAAGGAGGCATAATAGTAGAAGAAGAGAGGTTTGAAACTTACGTCTCAAATCAAAGTGTCATGGAAAAATATTAGGAGTCATACCATCGTCCTAGGTCTGGCACTAATGAAATGTTTGTTGTTGGGCAAATATTTTACCTCTGTGAACCTGAGTTTCCTTACCTGAAAAATAAAGGGGTTGAACTAGAACAAGGGTGGGGAACCTTTGACCTTAAGGCCACAGCTTGGAAGCCTCAGGTTCCATAGGGACCTATGTTTTCAGGCAAAGAATTTCCTTTTCCTTAAGAAGCTAAGAACTTTGTTGCACTATAAACATGAAAACGAACTGTCATATAGATTGGTTTCCTCTGCCAAGTTCTTGAGCAGTATTATTTTATGAATTTCTTTTTCTCTTGGTTTTTACCATATTTAATAGAATAGGTTCTTTCAGTGTAATGGTATTTAACCTTATATTTGCAAAGAGAAAGTGGAATGTCTGATGATATTACAAATTTAAAATGTGTGCATTAAGAAGGGTTCATTTATTCCGAGCGGTATAGACATAAAGCCTGTCTGCTTTGATTCTTAACAGACTGGACAGAGAAACAAATATGACTCCTAAGAGTCAGCCTGTAGAAATAACACAACTAATGGGACATTGTTTCTAATAGAAGCATGTGAGTACTGGAAGTGTTGAGGCTTTTGAAGGGCATTGATCCAAAAGGAAATTGAAAGGAAACAGTACATAAAGGAAAAATAAAAATGTTTTAAACACATTGAACTCACTTGGAGAATATAAAGCCAACAATAATAACTGACATTTGTGTGTCGTTTCCCATGTTTTCAATGTTTACCCACATAGTTAGTGGTAGACCCTGGACTGACTTCTTCTGACTTCAAGTCTAGAAACTGTAGTATATGCCTTTAAGGTCATGCAATAAATCCACTAAAGCCCATTATGGGATTATGGAAACTAATTGCAATTCTAATTATTAGAAGCCTTGGAACTGATATATCAACTCCCCTATCTATAGCCCTTTACAAAGGATTTCTTTATAACAGCCCTAATAATAATAATAATAGGTAACTATTGTGAACATCATAACACTCATTTTTATAAATCAAGAAATTAAATCTCAGAAAGACCAAGTAAATTGTCCAGAGTCACTCAGAGTTAGTAAGTTTCAGAGCTGGGACTCGAATTAGTTCTTTTGATTCAGAATCCAGGGAATTTCCCATTTATACCAAACTCCCTCTGTTCTATCAAATGAGAGAAATGAAACTCAGTAATCTTTCCAAATGAACAAATCTGTCTCCAATAAAATAGGATTCAGAGCTGGAAGGAAATTTAATACATCTATTCTAACCTACCTTCATTTTACAAATGTAAAAATTGAAGCAGAGAGGGGTTAAGGGACTTGCCCAAGGTTATCACAGATAGTAAGCAGCAGAGCTAGGATTTGAACTCAAGTCCTCTAACTTCACATCTAATCTTTCCTCACTGCATTACTCTGCCAAAAAGTTACTTTCTGTTACTCTCTTTCCCATATATTGGTTGTACCTTGCTCTGGGATTTTGTGTTAGCTGGAGTGAAAGCAAGGAAAATTATGTTCTCTAAGAAAAGTATTCCAAATGGTCCCCTGCTTTATTGATCTTGTAATATCTCAAGAAGGGTCTCAGACATAAAGACTTGGCCCCTACCAAGTGTTGTCCTGGATAGCATCATTTTTCAATAACATCATAACTATATGATGACCAAATCCAGCTGCTTGCAATTTTGCAATAACATGATTTGTTTCCAAGATGCAAGTCAGATGTTTAGTGACAGTTTGAGTGAATGCTTGAACCTCAGTCTGTTAGGAGTTCCTATATTGCTTACTCTTGTCTCCACTGTTGTCATGAAACTAGCTGCCCTCCAATGTTGTTTTGACCAAACAGCATGTTTTTATGAAGTCAGTTAAAAACAGTTTGCCTTTAAACCTTTATAGGCAGGTAACAAGGTCAAAGTAAGATCAGGTTTTAGTATCTTTTCCACATTGTTGTAATTCTGAGGCCAAGGACTTATACCTTAGACATTGGGAGAGATACACAGTGCTCTGCAAATAGCAAGTATTTTTTAAAAAAGGTTATTGAGTATATCTCTAGAATTTGTCCATTTTTTTAAAAACCCAGGTTACAGACTTTTGGTCTGTGCCAATTGTAACTTGACATAAATTTGGCACAGTGTTTATTTTAGACACACTCCCACACAGAAGATAGTAAATAGCTGTTCATGGTGACATCTTTAGCTATAATATATAAAAGCTGCTTAGCAACAGTATGTTTATGACTGACTAGATGTGAAAAATTCTCATGTGTAGTGAGAATTTACTATGGTAAAATATAGTTATGCTTAAATTAGGATTTGACTAGACTGTGAAGCATTATGCTGTTCTTGCTGAGTGCCTAGTTTTATCTGTAGTAATGATATCAACCTTACTGCATCTTTATATATCTCAGGATAAATCTGTGCATGTATCAGTAAAAACAGTTCACGTGACATTGACCCCCAAAATTTCTCGTACAATTTGTTGACCACCAGTGTCCGTTTCCCAACCCATTTTTCTTTTGCTGCTGCCTGTGCACAAAGGGTAATATGTGATCAGGATGCAATCAATGTTTATATGTAAACATATATTATGTTCATATTTTTTCAGGTGTTATGTTTATATTAGGATAATTTTGTCTTGGATTCTGGAGTAGTAATGATGAGATTTCAAGTTGTTAGAGCTGGTTCAGGTGTGAAAGAATTCACTTAGACCTCAAGAGCTTTATTGACACAAAAGCAGTATGGGTGTCCTAGCAAGAAAGTTAAGTGAGCCTCTGATATTTGCAGGAGTTATGCTTATATAGAGGTTTCAGAATGATGATGTGGTTTTAGAGGTTTTATGGGGGTTGAAGATTAGGGACAGGACGAGGAAGATGGATGACAGGATAGACAAAAGGGAGATAGGGGAAATTTTATGACCCATGATTGGGGAGACAAGGAATTTTGTGGTCCAGGATAAGGGGGAAGTTTTATGGTATTTCAAGATAAGAGGAAGAGACTTTAGGATGGCTTCAGGTTAGAGAATAAACTAGGGGCTTCACAAAGTCGACTCTCAATATTATTTTCAACCCTTAGGGCACTGTTTGTATCCACATCATTTAGTAACAGAGCAAGTTATTGGGCTTTTAGGAGATAGAGCCTTGAGCAGAGTTTGGAAGGAGGAAAACCACATGGTTGGGAAAGAATAAAAAGAAGCTCCAAGTAGTGGCTGAGAACTTGGAGTATTAGCATACAAAAGGTATAAATAAATTTCTGAAGTATTAAAGCAGTGAGTAGGAGTGCTGTAAGTCACTAAAGGGCAGGGAAGGTAATGGCAAGGATTAGTGGGGAGCCATGAAGGTTTTTTTTTTTGTTTTGTTTTTTAAGCAATCGGGGTTAAGTAACTTGCTCAAGGTTACACGGCCAGTTATTATTTCTGGGTGTGGTGCTGAGTATCTGAGCCCGGATTTGATCCAGGTCATCCCAACACTGGAGCCAGTGCTCTTACTCGCTGAGCCACCTGGCCGCCCCAGCCATGAGGGTTTTTGAGCATATTAGAGCTGAAGAGAACCTCAGGTATCATCTAGTCCAATCCTCTCATGTTTCCAGGTGAGAGAGCAGAGACCCAGAGAAGTCATTTGCTTGTGGTTGCATAGCTTGGAAGTAACAAGACTTGTAGAGAGCTCAGTTCTTTTTTTTTTTTTAAAGCAATAGGGGTTAAGTAACTTGCTCAAGGTTACACGGCCAGTTATTTCTGGGTGTGGTGCTGAGTATCTGAGCCCGGATTTGATCCAGGTCATCCCAACACTGGAGCCAGTGCTCTTACTCGCTGAGCCACCTGGCCGCCCCTAAGCAATTGGGGTTAAGTAACTTGCTCAAGGTTACACGGCCAGGTGTTTCTGGGTGGGTGCTAAGTGTCTGAGCCCGGGATTCGATCTCCAGGTCTTCTCAACACTGGAGCCAGTGCTCTTACTCGCTGTGCTACCTGGCTGCCCCCCGAGAGCTCAGTTCTTGTGACCCTAAGTTGAATCATTTTATTAAGCCACTCTTCCTCCCAGGGAAACAGTCATAATGGTAGTGATAATATTTACAAGGATTACCTGTGTAGCAGTTTCATAGAGTTTGGAAATGGGAGACACTGGGGCAAGAAAATCATTCAGGAGGCTATTATTTATATAGCTAAGACAAGATAAGGGCCTAAGGGCCTGAACTCAGTGCTTCCCTTAGTGCCTGACACATACATAGCAGGTATGTAATACATGCTAGTTAACTGACTTGGTTGTACTAGAAGAGTAATGTGGTAAGAGAAAAATGCAAGAGATAATTTCAGAGGTAGAATACAACTGATTGGAAGTGGATGATCAAAGAGTAATGTTACAACCCTGAGTACTTGAGAGGAAGGCCTGATTTTGAGGAGGAGATAATTTCAGTTTTGAAGAGCCAACAGGAGGTGGAGATGTCCAGTAGGCAGCTGCAAATACTTGATTGAAGCTTGTAACAGTTAACCGCTAGAGGAGAGAGAGAAGAGAAGAGAGAAGTTTAAAGCTCTAGGAGTGGATGAGATCACCAACAAAGAGGGACAACGACAGACCCTTGAACATATCCACATTTAGGGGATAGGAGAGTCAAGGAGACTAAAGTGATTAGAGAGGGAGAAGAAGAAAAATAACATTGCCCTAGTTACTGAAGGGAGGGTGAGAGAGGGTGTTATCTGAAGGGCTGATTAAGTGTCAAATGCTGCAAAGAGTTTAGAATAAAAGCCATTGAAATTTTGGAAAGGATGGTTTCAGTAGTACACACCAAGTCAAGGCAGTGAGGGCAAAAGACTGTAGATCATCTGGCCACCCAGCTCATTTTGCAGATGAGGGAACTGTAGTCCAGATTGGGGAAGGTGACTTGCCCAAAGTTCATCTTTTGCAGAACAGAGGTTCAAATGGTGGTCCTCTGACTTCAAATTCAGCATTCTTTCTAATATACTAAGCTCCCTATTAAACAAGCAAGTTAATCTTTCACTCATTGCATTCTGTATGTGTGGTCCTCATCACTAAAAATCAAATATTCTCCCTTTTTATGTATTTAGGAGCAATTAGTGCTTTGTATTCCAGAGCTGGGGTTGTTTGGGAAAGCATTCAAAATGGAAAACATTAACTATTATGAACATACTTGCCAGAAATATAGTTTTCACCTTGTGAAAGATTCGACATGTGCCTTTCTCTGTTGTCCCCTGAAAAGAATTCTTTTCACTGGGAGTCTGAACACTACATGGTCACTACTTCATGCCAGTGGCACTTAGTTTAGCTTTGATTAAAAGGTCAGTGGTTACTGCCTTCAGATTACCATGTTAGTCCAAATATAAGCGACACTTTTCCTTCTTTCATCTATCTTGTGGCATATAATCTAGTCATTTGTTTTTCAGGGCATACTTTTCTATACATTTTTTTCTTTTTCATTGAGAACTTATTTTAGGGATGCAGCCTTTATTTAGTGGTGGCCTATCCTCTGTATGTTAATTTCATTTTGAGAAGAAACTTAACAAATCACCTACAAGTAAGATAGTGTGTTAGTTCCTAGGAATGTAGAGATGGAAAACAACAGTCTGTTGTCTCAGGTGTGTAGATTTCAGTTTCTTTTCTGCTGTGATAAGAATATCTTTATTCTAGCCAAATTTATGTTATTTGATTGAAGGATGATTTTTCTCTCTATATGTAATTTTTTTTTTGAATGTCCTTGAACGAGTTATACCTTGGTTTTCCATCCCTAAAACGACAGGTTTGAACTATGTGATATCTAAAGTTTTCTCTTTAAATTTAAAGTCTAAAAATTTTGTGATTCTAAAATTTGAGAATTTTCTTCAATGGCATCACATTCAGCCACTTTGAAATAGTTAATCAAAGAACTACTAAGTGTGTCATAAGGCTGTTTATAAGTACAGTCATATCCACTTTGCCTTTTTAGGAATTTAGCTTTGAATGTGGAACTCATGTCTAGTGTTTATTCATATAGTATCATGCTCAGATAGAGATAATAGAGGGCATTAATTTGGGGATTTTATTTTCTGGGACAGTTTTTAGGTATAGCCTCTTCCAAATTGCCTTGATTACTGTCTTTCTTCTGTACCTATGTTTGTTTTTGTTCATTCGTGTCTGACTCTTCTTGACCCTGTGGGCCATTTCTTTGGCAAGGATGCCAGAGTATTTTGCCATTTCCTTCTCCAGTAGATTGAGACAAACAGGGTTAAGTGATGTACCCCCAGGATATACTGCTAGTAAGTGTTTGAGGCTGAATTTGAACTCAGTTCTTCCTGACTACAGGCCCAGCACTCTGTCCACTAAGCCACCTAGCTGCCTTCTGTAATACATAATAACAAAACTCACATTGATTCTTAGACCAGCTCCTTGCTGCCTGCCTTCCTCTACTGAGGCCAGCCCTGGTACTGTTTCCTTTTTAAATTTTCTGGTGTCTGCAGAGACCCATTTTGTTTTTAAACAAAAAATAAAAACAAATTTAATTTTGAAAGGTACACCAAAATTAGTTAACACATTAATCAATTTCAACAATAAATGCATTGTTCCACATTTCATAGCCCTTCCACCCCAGACCCATTTTAAAATTTTATGGTATGTTCAGAAATATATCTACCACTTTTAACACTGTTTTGAAATGCCCTCCTATAACATTTTTGCCAACTTGGTGTTTGTAATTGCTTGTAAAAGCAGTTAGAAACATCCAAGGGCTGTGCCTGTGTAAGCCCCTATACAGTATGAAAGTAGAGTAGATTGTTCCTTTATTACATGCATTGATATTTAAGATTTCTAAGGTGCTTTCCCCACTGAAGCACCATTAGGGCAATAGGGCAAATACTTGAGGAACCTGGGGGTCTGTAAAGTGATTTGGCTGAAACCACACAACTGGGATTTGAATCCAGCTCTCTTTCATCTCCAAGCCCAGCACTCTTTGTGCCATAATACATCTCACAACTCATGACAATATTCCTTAAAAAAGAATAAAGATAAACTGGTATAATTTGAAATGTGACAATGATGTTAAGCCACACCTGAGTCTTAAGCAGGCCAGTTTTTGAGGAAAAATTGACTGACTCTACTTGGACCAATATAGTCATTCTGCTTTTAATTTGAGAAATAACTCCTGGTTTATGAGGAAGTTTTAAAAGGCTTTATACAAATGTATACCCCTGTATTGTCGTGTTTTTTTAAAGAACACTTTTAATCTAAAAGTTTACCAGAAGATCAGTTGCTAATTTGTAGCACATATTTCTAGTAAACATTTATGTAGCTCTAAGGGAGCATAAACTGTAACCAAATGTGACTTAAGATAAACACAGATGAATATGGCCAAGTTGGAGAAGGAAGGAGGAGGAAGATGCAGGCGTCTTTTCCCTAGTCTGCTCTTTTCTTTGGCTCCTGACTAGTGGATGGCAGATAGGGTTTTCTGAAACATGAGTCTACTCTTGCCTATCTTCTTCCATTTAAACCAGCAACTAGCTACAGGTTTAATTTCACTCTTTGTATAGTAGCCAGGCTCACAAGCAGCAGTGCAGTAGGATGCCTAAGGTTATTTAAACAACTGATCCAGGATGGAAAAGTTCCTGAATAACTATTAAGATGGCACTTTATAATTCCTGAATGCTTTTTTTTCTAGAAGAGAAAGTATTATTATCTCCATTTTACAGATATGGAAACTCTAACCTGAAACAGTGACCAGGGTTTGTTTTCTTATTTATTAACCTTGTAAAACAATCCACTTGTCTTGGGTACTAACCAAGAACATGGGTGACATTTATTTTGCTTTTTTGCTTTTCAGGCATTTAATTGGAGGGAGGAGAATGTGTGCTCTTTTTTTTTTTTGGTAAGAGTGTCTTGACTGAATTTACTCATTTTGGATAAGATCTTCTTGTACTCTGGGAACAGCCACAGTAGAACACTCCAACAGAGACCCAAGTCCAGCTGCCAAATGTTCGATGTCCTTCATTAATAGGGCATTATTCTGTCAGGAATTACTGTCCTTGGCCCGCTCAAATCAACTTGCCAGTTTTCTCTGGATCCAAGCCCTAACTTCTTTTAACTTCATCCAAAGAGCTCTCATGCCTGTTTTTCTTCCCCTCTTTCATCTTGCCCCCCCTCCCCATCCCCTGTTTGGGTCAGCCCAGTGAGGGAGATTAGACCAATACAGTGCTCTGATTTCCTCCAGCGTGTGTGGTTCCATCACATTGGGATGGTATATGGAAGGTGTCCCTTTCCCATACTCCCCCAAGGGCTAAGAAGAGGATACTGGTTGGTTGTTCTCATGGTATATAATATGTTGAAATGCCTCACCCCTCCACCCCTGTCCTTTGCCTAGAAGTATCTTAGGCATTAAGACAAGATGGTACTGGAGAGCTTGCCATTAACCACTCATTTCTTTGAGGAAGAATAGTGTTATATTATTATAGTATATAAAATAGTATTATAATAGTATATAAAAAAAATACTGAAAATGGGTTCTAATCTGTAGTATCTCAGCCTGTGGCCTTAACAGCATAACTGAGTCAGCAGGAAGCACTGTGGAATCAGTAGGGCAAGGTCTGGGGTGGGCTATGGGGAGAGGGCACATTGCTATTAAAAACCAAAATTTTAGAGGCTAATTGTGTTGGTGATTTTGCTAGCCTCCAAGAATACACATAGACCTCCTCAGCTTAAAATCTCTGCTTTTGTCTTGCACTTTCCAATTTCATCTCAAGTCTTTGGATGTTTGACTTTGTGAGAAACCCAGCTATTGACAAGGCCTGACCTCAAGGTTTATGATCATTTGTATCCTGTTTTGGACTCTGTGCCTCCTCCTTTAGAAGAGGGAATCTTCCCTTCAGTCTTGGTGCTTGCTTGCTTAATCATTAGCATGGGTCATCCTACCTGTGGAGGATACAGCATTTGATCTTGGGCAAGTCATTTCTTTATTTAGCCTTGATTTCCTTATCTTTAAAGAGAGTAAGCAAATGATTTCTAGTTTCTTTCCCCTCTAACATGCTTTAATTCTTTGGTTCTTTCATTCAAACTTAGCATGTTTTCATATGAAAGCCAATGCTTCCAGTTTCCTATTAATAGGAACTCTTTGTCAGAATGTGCCATGATGAAGGGGTTACATGTATAAAGATCCTCAGAGCTACTACACCAAGGGTTCTTCATCTTTTTTGGGTTCCGGACCACCTTCTGTGGCAGTCATTAAGGGAGAGTCTATGGACTCTTCCTTAGATTCATGTTCTTAAATGCATAAAATAAAATACATAGTATTATGAAGGAAACTCATTATATTTAAATACAATTTATCAATCTATTTTAGAAAAATGACTTAATGAACCCCAGGTTAAGAATCCCTGTAATAGAGGGTTTTTAAAGGGTTCATAATATATAACAGAATTAAATTCAGTGCCTTAGAAGGTAGTGTGGATACTCTCTTTTTGTCTTATGGTAGAGACACCTAAGAATGTCCAGAACCTTAGTGATTATCTATTCCAGCTCTCTCATATTTTAGTTTCCTAATAGCTCTTGGATATCTTTTTTTAATATTAAATTTTACTATTTTTCTAATGACATGTAAAAACAGTTTTAATATTCATTTTTTTTAAAGCAATCGGGGTTAAGTAACTTGCTCAAGGTTACACGGCCAGTTATTTAATATTCATTTTTAAAAATTTGAGTTCCAAATTATTTCGCTCCTTTCTTCCTCCCCCCCCCAACATTGTTAAGGCAAGCAGTTTGATATAGATTAGACATGTGCAATCATGCAAAACATTTTCATATTAGTCATTGTTGCAAAAGAAAACACAGATCCAGAAAAAAAAACCCCACCAAGAAAAATAAACAGATTCCATCAGTTCTTTCTCTGGGGGTGGATAGTATTTTTCTTCATGATCCTTTGGAATTGTCTTAGATCATTGTATTACTGAGAATAGCTAAGTTATTCATAGTTGATCATCTTATTTTATGATACTGCTATTACTGTGTACAACCTTTTCTTGGTTCTGCTCACTTCACTTTGCATGAGTTCATGGAAGTCTTCCCAGGTTTTTCTGAAACCATCCTGCTCATCATTTCTTATAGCACAGTAAAATTCCATTACGATTGTATGCTGCAACTTGTTCAGCCATTCCCCAGATGATGGACATCCCCTCAATTTCCAATTCTTTGCTACCACAAAAGGAGCTGCTATAAATATTTTTGTACATATAGGTACTTTTCCTTTATTTCTTTTTTTGGAGGACAATAGGGGTTAAGTGACTTGTCCAGGGTCACACAGCTAGTAAGTATTAAGTGTCTGAGGCCAGAATTGAACTTGGGTCCTCCTGACTCCAGGGCCAATGCTCTACTCACTGTGCCACCTAGCTTTTTATTTTCTTTTAAATTTCTTTGGGATACAAATCTAGTAATGGTATTGCTGGGTCAAAGAGTTTTAAAGCCCTTTGAACATAGCTCCAGATTGCTCTTCAAAATGTTGGACTAGTTCACAACTCTACCAACAGTGCATTATTGTCCCAGTTTTTCCACATCCCATCCAATTTTGTCATTTTCCTTTTCTTTCATATTAGCCAATCTGATAGGTGTGAGGTGATACTATAGAGTTGTTTTAATTTGCATTTCAGTCAATAGTGATTCAGAACATTTTTTCATATGACTATAGATGGTTTTGATTTCTTTGTTTGAAAACTGCTTGTTCATATCCTTTGAGATTTATCAACTGGGGAATCACTCATAGAGGAGAAGCTTGCTGCAAAGATTTTTTCACAATTCCCTGCTTCTCTGCAAATTTTAGTTGCATTGTTTTTATTTGTGCAAAACCTTTTAACTTTTGTATAATCAAAATTGGCTATTTTACCTCCTGTGAACCTCTCTGTCTCTTGTTTAGTCATGAATTTTTCCCCTAGCCATAGATCTGACAGGTAATTTCTTTCATGCTCCACTAATTCGCTTATGATGTCACTCTTTATGTCTAAATCATGTATACATTTCAAGCTTATCTTGGTATGTGGTGTGAGATACTGGTCTAGACCTAGTTTCTGTTAGGCTTTCAAACATGAAAGTATTTTTTTTTTTTTGCCAACAAATTGGGGTTAAGTGACTTGCCCAAGGTCACAGGGCTAGTTTTTGTGTTAAGTGTCTGAGGGCAGATTTGAACTCAATGAAGCAATTTTATTAAAACTACTAAAGCAAAAAGATATCCAGCCTTAGGATTTTCTCCCTTTTATCTTGAAGACCTGACTTCAAATCCTGCCTCTGATACATATTGGCTATGTAACCTGGGCAAGTCATTTAACCTCTTGGTGCTTCAGGGCACCTGCATTACTATAATTGACTAAACAGTTTTGGATTTGCATTGGTAGAGAGTGTTATCTCATGGGGAATTCCCTATGCTTACAAAATTCTAGGTGTAAAACTTTACTTCTTCCCCCTAACACCCCCCCCCCCATTTTTTAAAAGTCAATGGCCCTGGCACTGCAAGAATTGCTGTCTCCATTTTACTGGCAAGGAAACTGAGACTCAGAGAAATGACTTATCCTGGTGGTTAGCCCAAGATCATATAGTGAATTAGTAGCAGAGCTGAGATTTGACCTGAGGCTCAAGTTATTCCAACTCTTTGACTTTTCTATTTGGCATGCTGCCTTATGGGACTCTCATCCTTCAGATCAGACCATTAATGACTGATACTATTTATTGAGAAAACTAGCCTGCTGCTATTATCCTTTGGCAGCCATCATCTCTTCTGTCCTCTTCTATCTGATACGAGTAGTCCACAGTAACATGGCTTTCTCCCCTCTCCCTTTGACTCTATCTTAATGTATCTCCCCCCACCAAAGTTACAACAACCCACTAGTTGTAAGGGGAAGGAGCATTTATTTTTAATGATTCACTCTGCTGTATATTTAACTGAGTAAATGAGTGGTTTCAGGGGTCCCACAAGTAGGTTACTAGGGATGTTGGGTAGCTAGTTTTATTGCTAAAAAGGTTCTAAGGAATCATCAGCTTAATTGTCAGATGTCAGATCAGCAACTCAAGCCAGATCTTTTAAGTTCCGTACCTAGCTTTGTGCTTGTAAGCAAGACACTTAAGCCAATCCTATTTTTCCATTACTAAGATTATCTTATACCTGATTGCAGGAAAAGATTTTGGGCGAAATGTGCCCTGTGAATTGTTAAGTGCCTTCCAAATATGAGCTGTTAATAACAATAGTTTTACTGTACCTGACTGCTACCATTTGTATGAAGAATTTGGAAGCTGTTGTAAAAACTCTTCCACAGATGATGATGTCCTGTTACCATTTTTATTTTTTTATGGTTTCTGTTTTAATTTTCTGTGTACTCTTATTTATTTTGCTGGGACTAAGATTTTAAATTGTGTTTATTGCAGATTATTGTACTCTTAAGGGTCCTGGGATGAGATTTAAGAGTAAGGCTGTTTCAGAGAAAGCTACTAGGTGTTTGTTATCTTAAATTACTCATGTTTTCTACCATCCTAAATAAAATTTTGGATGGTTTTTAAGATGGCACTAAGTGTACCTGTTAATATACAGATCCTGTGAAAAGACTATCTTTGGATAATATTATAGCTAGATAATTATTATTCTGGCCCAGATAATAACCTTAACAGAAAAAACCATCATTTTCCTTCTTTCTATCATGTTACCCCTCCTATAGTGAATTCTAATACCAAGTTTATAATTTTACAGATATTATCTTTTGAGTTTGAGGGTTGGGGTTTTTTGGACTATCACCTTCCCTAGAGAATGAGAGAAAAGTTTAGAATTCACTGGTAAGGATCCATTTGTCTTATGTAGCAGAGAACTTCAGTTTGAATCACAGCTCAGCCATGTACTGTGTTTATGGCTCTGGCAAGTCACTTAATTTCTCTTCACTTAGATGGCACAGAAGAGATTTTCCTCCTCTGTAAAATGAGGAGCTTGGATTAGATAATCTTTGAAGTCATTTTGAGCTCCAGATCTATGATCCTTTGATCTCATTACATAGCATTTTGTTTTCACAAGTGGACTTGTTTTTAATACCATGGAATTGTCTCAATGATATCCCTGAGAGTTGATTGTCCAGTTGCTGATGGAGCATCCTTCAAATTGAGAAACTCACCATCCTTGTGAGAACGCAGGCATGTTAATATACTGCTATTGGAGTGATGAATTAATTGATCCAGTCATTCTGGAAAGCATTTTGTCACTAACAGTGTACATGCCTTTTGACCCAGCAATACCATGACCACACATATACCCCAAAGAGATCAAAGAGAGGAAAAGGACCCATACATACACAAAAATTTACAGCATCTTTTTTGTTGTACTAAGGATCTGGGAAGTGAGGAGGTACCCATCAATTGGGGAATAGATGAACAAGTTATGGTATAATGAATGTAATGGAATACTAGAGTACTGTGCTTTTGAGAAATGATAAAGGGGGCAATTTCAGAGAAAACTGAGAAGATTTTTATGAACCGATGCAGCAAAGTGAGCAGGATCAGGAGAATAGTTTATACTATAACCACATTGTAAAGACAAACAGTTTTGAAAGATTTAAGAACTCTAGTGCCATCAACCATGATTCCAGAGGACCATTGATGAAACAGTACTACCTGTCTCCAGACAAAGAAGGGATAGATTATAGTGAAAAGGAAAGTAAGCTGCACATAATGAGACCTGCATTTTCATGTGTAACCTTTTCCTCTTCTGCTCTGTATATGGAAATGCCCATTTTGTTTGGTGTTAAATTTGCAATAGTTAATAAACATTCAGTGCCTCCTGTTTATCAGGTACTTGCTAAGTGCCAGGGATACAAATATGAAAAAGAAAGACACACTCTGACCTCAAGGAGCTTATAATCTGATGGAGGAAGACAACACACAAAAGGGGGTGGGAGCAGAGTCTCAAAGGTACTGGGCAGGGGGGCATCATGGAGAGTTCAGAAAAATCCAACATGTATCAACTGGAGAAACCAGAGAGTTCTAAATTAAGTGCAGCTAGGTGGGAAATACAGGGATTGGGGGCAAGGAAGGAGATCCTTTATGGTGGGATTTCATGCTGAAATGAGCATTGTGGAGAATATTACTGGGGGGGATTGTTGATTTTTTTTCCTCTCTTTTAGTTCCTTTTTGTCTTTTCTTTTAAGCTTCCCTTCTTCCTTTTTTCTGTCTTTTACTAAATTCTAGTCCAGTTGTCTTCAACTTTGTACTTGGACTTTTCCAAGATTGCTGCCTAATAGCATATTTGTTTCCTTCTACCTTCTTTTGAGACTGAAAAGAGGATTCAGGAGATATATCCTAGATTATCACCTATGCAAAGATCACTTCCAAATCTCTCTCCCTACCCTGACCGCTCTCACAATCTTCTCTATGTCTAATTGTCTCTTACTTGGCTATCTTATAGGCCCCTTAAACTTAATATAGCCAAAGCTGAGCTCATCTTTCCTTGAAACCTGTTCCTTCTCTTATATCTGTCAGGGGCACTCATGTTCCAGCCAAAACCTTTCAATGATCTTTGATTCTTCCTTCTCTTTCACCTCTCATAACTAGTCATTTTCCAAGACCTGCCAGACTTCTCTCAGGCATATTTTTGGAATCTCTCCTTTTCTCTGTACCCCTAACCTAGCAGAGCCACCTTATCACCTGTCTGGACTGTTGCCATAGCTTTGACATTCTCTTCCAATATATCTTTCATACTGGTGCAAAATTAATGTAACTTATCCATTGATCTGGTCATGTCCCTAGATAGATAAGAAACATTCTTAAAAATTTGTTTTTTTAAATTTAATTTGCTTTTCAATGAACAAAGTCTATTTTTTTTCTTCCTCACTTCTCCCCATGATGGGGCGGGGGGGAGGGGAGAAGAAAAGCAAAACCTTTCTAACAAATATGTATAGTCAAAAACATTCCTACATCGTTGATGTCCAAAAAATATGTCTCATTCTGTATCCTGAGACTTGTGGTGGGCTATTGATATCCCGTCCTCTTACTTACCCATAGTAAGTCTTCGGTCGTCACTGGCCTCCTAGGAGGAATTACCAGACAGAGCACCCGAGGTTTAAAGGAGTTGTTTATTCAGGCTCAGCTACATCGCGACTGCCCTGAACTTCCGCATCAGGGCAACTTATAGGTACATATAGCCAATCATCTTCTACAGCTCTATTCATTACCTTTTAAGGTCATACATCAAGCAAGCAGGCACTAGCCCATATACCATTACTTCCTGGCCCCCAACAGAGACTATCATCTTTTTTTCAAGAGGTAGACTTCTAGATGAAGAATTTATTAAGTGCTTATTACTCTGTATCAGGAACTGTGCTGAGGATACAAATCCAAGCAGGCAAAAAATCCCTGTCTTCAAGGAGCTTATTTTCTATGAGGGGAAGAAAGGGAGTTAGAAGGAGGGGTAAGGTGAAGGCACAAGACTTCCAGTGAGGAGGTGATGGAATCCAGAGAATTAATCAGGCTGGGTTTAACACCCATGTTACAACACCATGAACATGGATAGGGACCCCAGAAAATGGATGACCAGACTGTACACTCATTGGTCAGGAGAGCATGCTTCAGGAAGGAGGTTTCTCCAGTATGGGAAGACAACTGTTGAGATGAAGTCTGAAGAAGACCAGCTGGCATTCCCAAAAATCTTTAGTAGTTTTCTTTTGCCTCCCAAGTAAGGTTTAGACTCTATTGCCTGGCATTTAAGGCCCTCCCTGCTACCTACCTTTGCAGCCTAATTCATATTTGACCCTTGTACACACTATACACTTCAAATTATACTGCTTGCTGACCCTTGACCATGTTCTAAGCTTTCCTACCTCGGGGAGTTCTCTTATGCTATTTCTTATGTCTGATAGTCCTTCCCTCCTTCCTCTTGGTTGAATTTCTACTTATCCTTTAAAGTTCTGTTCATGCCTTCTTTTCCAGGAAGTTTTCCCTTATCTAATACATTTATCATGTATTTTGTGTTATATTTATTTGTGTAAATAAACTTCATGAGGCAGGGACTCATTTCTTAATTAAACTCCAATACTTAGTATTCTTTATAAAGTGGATGTTGTTTAAATGTTTGAACTGAATGGCCAGGATTTCAGAAGGCAGAGGGGATTTTAAGTGTGAATAGAAGCTAGAAAGCATGAGGGAGTGTGTTAAGGAAATTTGGCCAAATCTTAAGATATATATAGGGGTCTAGAAAAAGAGTGAGTGAGGTTAGAAAAAAAAAAGGTAGTTTCAGGCTTGTCTTCAGCCATGCCTAACATATCTGCCACTGATTCAGGGGTTCTATTAGAGACTTTTAAGTCAAAAAGTCAAGGCTACAAATACAAGTAAAAAGAGAGTCTCTGCCCTCCTAGTGCTTATAATTCTAAGGAAGGAAGACAGCATGTAAAAGAAGAACTGAAAAGGGGAGGGAAGAAAGTAATCATGAAAGGTATGGAAAAGTCAGGAAGTCAAGAGTACAGCTGGGAGGCGAGTAAAGAAGTAAGCATGGCTGGCCTGGAACTTTGTCAGAATGGAAGTTCTGTGAGCAACTTGACAATTGGAAGAGGGTGTCCCAGGAGCAGAGGGATCTTTCGGGATGAGAAGGCTTCTGGGATATGACAGAGAAGTCCAGAAAGTCAGGAGTGGAACAGGAAGAGAAGATTAAGAAGAATGATTAAGAATTAGTCACCCATGCATAAAAGGATGATAGATTTAGAACTGGAAGGGACTTAAAAGGACAAGTAATCCAACCCCTTGATTTCATGGGTGAGGAACCTGAGACCAAGGGCCCAAAGACAAGTGATTTATACAAAGTCCCATAGAGTGAGTGGCAAGGGTGGAATTTAAATGCAAGTTCTCTGGCTCCAAATCTAACACTCTTCCCCATTTCTCAGGCCTCTGAAAGGCCTGAGATAAGATTCAAAGCAAGTCACTTTTCTCCCTTCCTTTATGTGAACACCTGCTGCCCAGATATCTTAGACTGAGTCTTTGTAGTCTTTCAAAACAGTTGGTTTCTTAAAAAAAAATTTATATTTAACTTTTTTCCCAATTACACATGAAGACAATTTTAAAAAATTTTGAGGTCCAGATTTTCTCCCTCCCTTCCTCACTTCCCCCTCCTGTAGTAAGTAGTTTGATATAGGTTCTACATGTACAGTCATGCAAAATATTTACATATTAGTCATGTTACGAAAGAAGGCATAGACCCCCCCCAAAAAAAAAAAAAACAACCATAAAAAAAGTGAAAAACAGTATGCTTTGATCTTCATTCAGATTCCATCAATTCTTTCTCTGGAGGTGGATAGGATTTTTCATCATGAGTCTTTTGGAATTGGCCTGGAACATTGTATTGTTATCATTGCACAATGTTGCTGTTACTGTGTACAGTGTTCTCCTGATTCTGCTCACTTCATGTTGTATCAGTTTGTGTAAGTCTTTCCAGGCTTTCCTGAAATCATCTTGCTCATCATTTCTTTCTTTTTTTTTTTTTTTTAAGCAATCGGGGTTAAGTAACTTGCTCAAGGTTACATGGCCAGGTGTTTCTGGGTGGGTGCTAAGTGGCTGAGCCCAGGATTCAATCCCCAGGTCATCCCGACACTGGAGCTGGTGCTATTACTCGCTGTGCTACCTGGCCGCCCCTGCTCATCATTTCTTATGGCACAGTAGTATTCCATTATAATCAAATACCACAACTTGTTCAGCCATTCCTCAATTAATTTCCAATTCTTTGCCACCACAAAAGGAGCTGGTATATGTATTTTTGTACAAGTGGTTCCTTCTACCCCCCCTCTCCCCCTTTTAATCTCTTTGGGATATAAACCTAGTAGTAGTATTTTTGGATCAAAGGGTATACACAGTTTTATAGTCCTTTGGGCATAGTTCCAAATTGTTCTCCAGAATGGTTGTATCAGTTCACAGGTCTACCAACAGTATATTAGTGTCACAGTTTTCCCACATCTCCAACATCCATCATTTTGCTTTTCTGTCATATTAGTTAATCTGATAGGTGTGAGGTGGTACCTCAGAGTTGTTTTAATTTGCATTTCTCTAATCAATAGTGATTCAGGGCTTTTTTTTCCACTGTCTAGATAGCTTTGATTTCTTCATCTGAAAACTGCCTGTTCATATCTTTTGAACAATCATAATTTCTCATGAAAGTTTTGAGTCTAACCCTAAGACTAATCCTCTCTCCCACTCCTGGGTACTCCCCATAGAATATACTGAAATATTGCCCTCTGAAAGACATTATCTGTTTCTTTCTCTTCCCCTTATGATGAATTCTATTTCTAGACTTCTTACCCTTGAAGCTGACCTTTTATCTAAGCCCTTAGAGTTTATTTTTTTTTAATCTGCTCCCTCCTAAGACCCACCTTTGCTCAGTGGGATTTTGAATTCTGCTTGCTGAACGAACTCTCCTCTAATGAGCTATATATAGTTCATAGACTCATAAATGACTAAAGATGATTCTGCTTTGTAGATATCATAATGAGAAGGACATGAGCCCAGAGAGCCGAACTTGCCCAGAACCCTGCACTGAGTTATATTAACAGAGCTGGAATTAGAACCCTGGTCTCTCAGTTCCTAATTCAGTACTCTGTATACTAGACTCTCTGGCTTCTTTTCCACACATCCCATCCTATCTGCCTTCCCCATTGCCCTGTTAGTTTTCAGTATGTAATAACTAGTCATCAGAATTTCATGAGCATTTTTTACCAAGTTTGGACTTGTTAACAGACCGGTCACTTAAAACTTACTGCCTTTTTCGTCTTCTTGACTGGCCCTTGGTAAAATGTGGCATTTTCCTATTTTTAAATGTTCAAAGACTGTTGTCTAAATAAAGAACTGGTCTCTGAAAATGTAGAATCTTTTAATAGGGATGAGAAAGATGATCCATAAATAACTTTTTTTAAGCCTACTGTTTTTCTTGCATATTGAATCTGAAACAGTTACTGTTTACTCAAGTCCAAAGAACTTGCCCCCCAAAGAATGCAGTAAAAGGCCAGAAAATCGGACATACTTCCCTGTCACCGACATTGCCACTGCAGCTCTAGGGCTTTATTGGCATTGAATGTGCTCTACTGAAACATTCTGCTCAGTTTCCTTCCATCTGTACAGGTGACCAGTAGCCTTCTACTTATCCAGGTGGCCAACCTTTGGAACATCCTCAGCCTTTTACTTGCCTTCATCCCACATTACCTTTGTCTGACTGTGTCTTGTCATTTTATCTCCAGGACATCTCATACATCTACCTTATTCTCTTCCTCACCTCTTGCCTGAATTATTGATCTCCCTGCTTAAATCTAATCTCTTCCCACTTTGGTTCATCCACACAGCTACTAAGGGGATTTTCCTGAAGTGCATATCTAACCATCTCACATCTAGTGTTCCCTATTGCCTTTAGGATCAAATATAAACTTTCATCTGACCCAGCCACCCTCTCCTGCTTTATTGTACATCACTCCCCTTCCCACATGTTTTGGTCTAGTCAAACCGGCCTTCACACTGTTAACTGTACCTTACATCTAGTGCTGCTCTTCTGGCCTCCTCCATTCCTTTGCAGGGGCCTCTTCCTGTGCTTGGGTTGCAGTTCTTCCTCAAATCCTTCTTTAGAATTCTTTGTTTCTTCAGAATTCTTTTAAACACCACCTTCTACAGAAGCCTTTCTTAATCCCCCTCTACTGCTGACCTCTCCAAAATCACCAGGCATTTCTTTTGTATATTCTTCTCTATGTGTTCTCTCCCCTGGTAGAATGGAAGTTTCTTGAGGGCAGAGACTATTTTCATTTTCATCTTCTTATCTCTAACTCCTAACGCAGTGCTTGGGACATAGAAAGGCACTTTTAAAATGTTTGTCGAGTGATTTTGATAAAATCAGAGACTTGGAAGAAAGCTCAGGAGTCAACCTGGCCAAACTTCAGCTACCTAGATCCTAAATCTGTAGACTGATTAAGAGATAGGCATCTGTGATGAGCCCAGGCACTATCTGTGGTAGTAAGATGTGCTTTTTAATAATAATGATGATAGTAATAATAATAATAATAATACCTTATATATAGCACTTTAAGGTTTTCACAGTGCCATTTTATGTTACTTCATTTGATCCTCAATGAAGCAGGTGCTATTATATTGATTTTACAGATGAGGAAACAAGTTGAGGGAGATCAGTGACTTTTCCAGGATCATGCAGCTAGTAAGTATCTGAGACCAGATTGGAATTCAGGTCTTCCTGACTTCTAAGTCCAGCACTCTTAGTTGCCTCTTAAACTAAAAGTAAGCATTCATTAACACTTACTATGTGCTAGTACTTGTGCTAAGCTCTAGGGATGCCAAAAGAGGGAAAAGACAGCACCTGCCTTTAAGGAGCTTACAGTCTAATGGGGGAGACATGCAAACAGATACATACAAAACAAGCTATATATGTGTATTAATGAAAACCTAGTGTTCAAAAGGAAGGAGTTTACAGTCATACTATCTTCTGTCCCAGTGAGACTGCATTTAGAGAACTGTGTTCAGTTTCTGAGTGCCGCTTTTTAGGCGGGAGGGGAATTGAGTATGTCCAGGAGAGATCAAGTGAGAAAACTTACACTGTGTTATATGTGGATTGGCCGAAGGTCTTAGGAATGTTTGGTCTTGAGAGGCGATAGCTTAGAGGAGTTATACGATCACTGTCCAGATTAACAAATTCTTCACCTACAAAGTACAAGGCAAATGAATAATTGCTACAATAATAAATAATAAGAGCGGTCCATGAGGAGATTTCAGCTTGGCAAAAGAAAGGCCTTTCCAACTAGGATTGTCCAAAAATGAATTCACTACCTTAGGTGGTGGTCAGTGCCTTATTCATGGTAATATTTAAGTGGAAACTGAGTGACTGCTTTTCAGGAATGATGTTAAAGGGCAGTGCCCATTGACCTCTGAGATCCTTTGCAATTCTCAATTTCTATGATATCTTCTCTGATAATAGTGCTTCACAACCTGAAAAGGTATAACCATTAGTAGTAGGAAAAGATGATCTGTTAGGATTGAATCTGAGCTAGCTAGAAGTAAAAGACCTTTCACTACTCCTGGTCAAAGCAAGCTTGTTTTTAACAAGATCATCCAGCAGAGTCCTACATGGAAGGAGAGGGCACCAGTCCAATGCCATTTATATTAAACCTTCTTTATCTCCATCACATTACTGTTTACAAATCGCATCCTTATTTACAGATCAGTCTCCCAGGAACTGGCTGACCAGTTGGCAAGGCTTAATCATTCCTGTTGTAATTAATAAAAACTTGAACATTTATTAGGCACCTACTATGTGGAGAGCATTGTACATACATAAGAGGAATATAACATACACTGAGGTCTGATGAGGGAAATTCTTTTATTTTCATTTTGGGTCTATGGTGGGGAGGCATATGCTAATTTATTAAAGGTTCAGTAGGTTATTAGCAGATGGAGATAAAGGTCCTCAAAGGAAAAAAGCAATTCTAGGTATAGGAAATGGTGTGAGCAAAGCCTGAGTGGCCATAGGACTCTGTTAAGGGGAAGAGCAACTAGGCCAGCAGAACAGTGCCCAGACTGTTGTAGAGGTACCACCCCACCTCTTATTGCAGAGTCTGCAAATGAGATATATCAAGACCAAAAGAAATGTGTCACTCTCTCCTGCTGCGCCCAGACTTACGGGTTTCAGTTTCCTCTAAGTTGATGACTAAAGAAATATACCACCAGTAAAGGATAAAGTTCCTGGGATTAATGTGTATGACCTGCTGAGAGAGCGAGGCCTGCAGAAACTACTGTAACATTATGAATTCAAGAAGGCCTCCAGCTCAGCAGATCTTTGACCTTCCTGTGTTGACTTTCCAAGATAAAAATAAGCTCAGGTTTTGGCCTCTTTTTCCTTTTCTCCAAGCTTCCTTCCCTGGATATTTTCCCCTTTGTGGAAAGCAAAACTAAATCTTACCTTCTTTCCCCTTCCATGCCAAATTCCAATTTTTATTTTAAGTTCCAGATTCTCTCCCTTCTTCCCTCCTCACCCAACCTCACTAGGAAGACAAGCAGTTCCGTACAGGTTATACATGTATAGTTATGCAAAACATTTCCATAGTAGTCACAAACAGATGATTTTTGTATTTGATCTTGGAGGTAGTAGGGAGCACTGGAGTTTATTGAGTAGGGAGTGATATGATCAGACCTACACTTTAGGAAAATTACTTTGACAGCAGAATAGAGGTTGCACTGGAGTTAGAGAGACTTAAGGCAGGGAGACACTCCCAGTAGACTGTTGGGGTAGTGCAACTGTGAGGTAATTGGGGCCTGCACTAGAGTGGTGACAGTGGGAGAGGAAAGAGAAGAGTGTGTTCAGGAGATGTTGCAAAGGTGAAATTGTAAGCCCTTGGCAACAGTTTGGATATGGGGGTTGAGAGATCGGAAGTAATTGTTGTGCGGAACAGGTTGGGCACAGCGTGGTATTGGCAGGGGGGGAGTGAAGCCCTGGCTCCAGAGCCAGAAAGGACTCAGGTTCGAATCCCTCTGTTGATGCCTACAGCTTGTGTGACCTTGAACAAATTGCTTGACCTCCAGGGTTGAGGGGAGGAGAAGGGGGAAGGAGTGGGACAATTTGCCTTGTATTTACTTTGAATATATTTTCTCTTCACTTGCATGCATATACAAGTTGCTTTCCCTTTTGGAAGGGAAGCTCCTTCTGGGTGAGGACTGCCAGAGGTTTTGTCAAAAAGCTTTTCCTTTTATTGAGGCTAAATTTGCCTTATTTGCAGCTTTTATGTGTTGCATTTTTAATATGACATGATTGGGGTCTTTTTCATCCTTGTTGTCCTCTTCTGGCTACCATCTAATTTATCAATATCCCTCTAAAATGTGTTATCCACAACTAGCCATGTTACTCCAGATGTGCTGGGGACAATGGAATTATCACCTTCTATTTATTCTCTAGGGTGGTATGCCCCAGGAGACTGTCCTGCACTGTTCTGTCACACTGTTATCAGTGATTTGGACAAAAGCGTGGATGGTATGCTAACTGGATTTGCATGTGACACATTAGGAGGGATAGCTAAGGCTGCAGATGACAGTCAGGATTGAAAACAACTTCAGCATTTTTAAATGGTGAGTTAGTGACTCTAATAAGATGAAATTTAATAAGCATACTTTCAAGCCTTACTCTTTGGGTTCAAAAGGTCAACTTCACAAGGACAAGATATGGGTGTACAGCTAAGTGGGGAAGGAGATTGGGAGGTTTTAACAGATTGAAAGACCAATTAGAGCCAACAGTGGCTGGGATTTTAGCCTGCATTAAGAGAAGCATAATGTCCAGAAATAGAGACTCTGGCCAGCCTGGGTCCAATTTTGTTTTTTAACTGAACTAGTAGGTCACCTGTGGGCTTTGAAGATAGAGAAAGGCCAAAGTATTTATGATGAGGACCACTGGCAGCTGAATGGTGATGAAGGATAGCTGTTGACTTCTATAAATCAGGTTTGTAGAAACAGCTTTCTGAAAACTTAGCCTTAACTGAATGTTTTTGTGCTGTTTTAGATTGTGATAACTCCAAGTCATAATAACAGGAGTAGCTTCTAAAGAGGATTTATTTGAATGGTGGCAGTCTCTTTTCATATTCAGAAAATTGTGTAAATTACCAAATCAGTTATTCAGCAGTTTGTAAACTCCAAACATCAATTATGGGAACCAGAAGGGGAAAGATTAGGATTTAAGCTAGTGTGTTTGAGCTGATGGAAAAGAATACTATCAGCCTGGTTAGAGGTAACAAGATTAATCAATAAGAGAAAAGGCATCCTCATAATATTGGCATGTGAGGGCGGGCCAGTTCTTAGGGATGAGGGACTCATTGGCTGTCTTGTTTGTCATTTGTTGGCAATGATGTAATCTGAGAGAAAAGAGAAGGCACAAAAAGGGTTGGTAGGAGAGATGGAGTTGTCATGGGAAATAATAATGATCCCTGACATTGATGTAGTACTTTGATTTGCAAAGCATCTCACATATGGTAAATCTTTTGAGTACAGGTAGTTATTGTTCCCATTTCACAGATGAGGAAATGGAGGCTCAGAAACTGAGCAGTCTCCCACATGTCCTAGGTCACATAACTAGAAAGTGACCTGAATTCAAACCTCAGTCTTTCAACCTACAATCTAAGTGTTTTCCCCTCTTCTAGCAAACAAGTGAAGGAGAAACGTTGATGTACCCACTGTGGTTAAATGCCAAGATGAAAGAGGAGAGTGTAGGTGCCCATTTTGGTTCCCAAATGTTTCTCATTCTGAAGCTTATTAGATGCTTTGCTGCACTAAATAAAGGGTCAGCAAGCATTGAAGAATAGAAATTTGAGGAATGAAATTACATATTTTACTTAAGTTGGGCCACAGGATTCTTTCCTTTATGCCCTTGCATTTTAAACTCTTTGTAAGGAAATGGAAGAGTTGATGGGATTTTTTTTTTAATGGAGCAGTTGGTTATTTCTCCCTTGGTATTTACTCATTATAATTGCATTTCACAGACAAAATATCTGGTGACACAGATCTCTTTGCTGTTCCCCACACAAGACATTCAGTCTCCTGCCTTGCCTGTCTTCCTTCAAGTCTCAGCTACAGTCCTCCCTTCTTCAAGACTTTGCCAGGCCCCCTTAAT
Source organism: Petaurus breviceps papuanus (assembly GCF_028583685.1). Taxonomy (NCBI): domain Eukaryota; kingdom Metazoa; phylum Chordata; class Mammalia; order Diprotodontia; family Petauridae; genus Petaurus; species Petaurus breviceps. The sequence continues at coordinate 19,507,728 of NW_027185694.1, read as the reverse complement.
GCTAGTGACTTTCCTCTGAGATTATGTGCAGTTTATTTTATTTGTACCTAGTTGTTTGTGGGTTATCTCCCTCTAATAAACTGTGAGCACCTTGAGAGCATTAACTGTCTTACCTTCTTTATGTCCCCCTTGCTTAGTTAGCAGCACCATGCCTGGCACATAGTATGTGCCATATTTTAATGAATGCTTATTGACTTGACGTGTTTGTTGATGGTAATGGATATGACTTTCTCCTGTTGGAGATGCTGTTGCTGACTGTGGGATTGGGTACGTAGGTCAAATGGCTTGCCTCTTGTATGTTGTATGTCAGAATTTCTGAAGTGGTGTGGCATGATGGAAAGAAAGATCACTGGGTTGGAGTCACAAGAGCTAACTTCAAGTTTGACTTCTAACAAGCTGTTTAACTCTGGGCAAGTCACTTACCCTCTGAGCCTCCATTTCCTCCTCTAGGTTATAGGGAGACTAATTTTCCTCCATCCCCTTGAGATTGTTGTGCAGAATAGGTTGGGCACAGCATGGTATTGGGGGGGAGGGGGAGGAAAGCCCTGACTCCAGAGCCAGAGAGTACTCGGGTTTGAATCCCTCTGCTGATGCCTATAGCTTGTGTGACCTTGAACTAATTGCTTAACCTCCAGGGTTGAGGGGAGGAGAAGGGGGAAGGAGTAGGACAATCTACCTTGTATTTACTTTGAATATATTTTCTCTTCACTTGCATGCTTTCTCCCTTGGAAGGGAAGCTCCTTCTGGGTGAGGACTGCCAGAGGTTTTGTCTTTGAATTCCCTGCACCTAGCCCATCTGGCTTGTAGTCTTTGCTTAACAAAAAGCTTGTTGATTGATTGGATGGTCTCTGAGGTCCCTTTTAACTCTATTATCCTGTGTTTTGGAAACTGTTATAGGCTCCTTGACCCAAGAATAACTTATTAAAAGAAAATTGGATCAAAAACTCAATTTCCAGATGCTTTCCATAGCAAAGTAGAACATAAGCTTTGGTTAAGTATGTGATAAACAGATGTTTTTTTGTTTTTGTTTTTAATGGCCAGAAATATTTTGTATTGAGGGGTGTGGTTTAATGGGAAATGCACTTGACTGAGCTGAAAGTCTTGGCTCTCCGTTTTATTAGCTCTGTAACTTTCTCAGCATGTAGTACCCCACCCACATTACTCTTTCCCTGGGATAGAGCACAGGATGAGAATGGGGGTAACGTTATCTAGATTGGTTGAAATGGACATTCTGTGAAGTAGAAGTTGTCTGAGAAAAGCCTGGTCAGCTAGATTGGAAGCAGGTTGAGGAGGGCCTTGAATGCCAGGGTCAAGAATTTTTACTTTATGTGAATCGATAAAGGTTTCTGAGAGAGAATGTTTTCTGTTACGTCTCCCACATATAGCCTCCTGATCACTACTTTCTTGCTTTGTCCTATCTCTTTAAAAGGGAAGCGAGATCCACATTCTAACTTTGATTAGAACAGCACAGTATCCTGCTTTATGTAACAGACTGGAGGTACACTGCTTCATGACTGGCCTAGATTACGTGGACTTCACTGATTGAAAACATATGTTAACTTGGGAAAGTGGTATTTGTTTTCCATGGAAAATACTGATTGAGGGCCCTCACCTCCTAGTTGTCAAGATTGAAATCTTGGCCCTTACTGCACAGAAATCAATCTCTTAAAATATAAAACCAACTCTAATTCACTTGGAAATCCTGCCTGTACGGTCCCCCTTTCCTGCCTGGGGCTGTTGTGCTGGCCTTGAAGTTGCTGTTTGTCTGAGCTATGGAAAGCTGAATCTGCTTCTCTTCCCAGCAGTCACCGTGTTGTCAGGGGCCTGGAAAGGATTCTGTGCTCTGCAGAACTTGACAGGCTTCTAGACTTTCATGGTTGCTTCTTCTCCTTATTGTTCTTTAAACTTTCTGTACAATACAGCTACATTAGAGGTGAATCTGGAGGACACTTACTCATCTGTCCTTACTTATTCTGCAACAGAGGAAGTTCCAGGAGTACCATCTTGATACTGGTGAAGAAAAACCACACCCTCAAAAGGAGAACCTTGTGAAAGAAAAATATGTTTATAGGCATATACTTAAAAGAGCATTCATTGTACTTAGAGTTTAAAAACCTGGTTTTGAATTCAAACTTTGCCGTGTGTGTGTGTGTGTGTGTGTGTGTGTGTGTGTGTACAAATATAATTAGTAGTCAATAAATATTAAGTACCTAACTATGTGTCAGGCAGGCACTCTGTGTGTATATATGTATGTGTGGAAATAGATGTATAACAGACTCTACAGCACACAAGTTTTAGATAAACCGGGAGGGGAAGGGAGGATGGGATGTAGTCTTTATTCACACCAATATGCCATCTAAAAATATGAGCTAAAACTAGCCAAGGCTTTTATTTGGGATAGGTAAAATTACTAGACAAGATGAGGTGACTGTGACCATGGTTCCCAGCCCCTATATCAGTGAGAAAGAACACAGAACCTGGGCCCCATGGAGGCAGGAGATCTAGATTCTAGTCCTACCATTAACTGGCTTTGTGACTGGGCAATTTCTGTCCAAAACCTCAGTTTCATCATCTGTAAAACGGAGATACATCCTTCCTATTTCTCAGGATAATCAAAAGGGGTAAATAGATATGAAGCTGTTTAAAAAGTCTTAAAGAAAACAAGAGGTGGGGAAGGGTCAAGTAGCGGTATTATGGACTAGATTCTCTCCTTCCTAATGTATTGCCCTTTAATTCCAGGCGTGAATGACAGAGGAAGTGCTTTCCAGTGCACTTAGTGAGGTCAACCTACGTCTTCTTTGCCACGATGACATAGACACAGTGAAGCAGCTCTGTGGTGACTGGTTCCCAATTGAGTAAGTAAAATCTTTGGGTCTATAAATTAGGAGGAATTTGGAAGACACACAATACTAGAATGCACCCAGCAGGGACCTTAGAGGTCACCTAGTTCAGAAGTTCTTGGCCTGTTTTGGATCCTGGGCTGCTTGGCAGGCTAGTGGACTGAGACTTATGGCTTCTAAGTGTGATTACAAAGGAAACCAATTACATTGAATTGTAGTTGTCAAAATAAATTTTTTTTAAAGCAAAAATGTTCACAGACCCCAGGTTAAGAACCTCTAATCTAGCCCAATCCCTCATTTTTCAGAAGGGGGAACTGAGTTCTGGAGAAGTGATGAACTCCTAATCACATACTAGTTAGTGGCAGAACTGAGGCTTAAACCCACTTTTCCCAACTCCCAGCTCACTCTTCTTTTGAGATATTTGTTGACTACTTTAGCACAGTGCTTGACATATGCTATTTAATAAATGTTTATCTTCCCTTTTGTTTTCCTTTTCACTGCCCTATATTGAATCCCTTAAAAGTTTCCTAAGAGAAATACCCACCCTCCACCCCCAATTATACTTGTAGGACCCTTGACTAAAGCCAAGTAGTGTCAGTTCTTTGGGAATCAGGAAAGGCTTTGTGGAGGAGAAGGGGCCAGTGAACTGAGTCATGGAGGTTGGGAAGATGTGTGGGGGAAGCCCAGGCATTGCAGGTGTGGGAAATGGTGAACACAAAGGTCTGAAGAATTTGAGCTGCACTCAAAAGAATGTGTCATACAGGCTAGTTTGTCTGTAGCATAGTTGTACAGTGCCAAGTTGACATCTTTTGAATCATCTCTTTCCAGTGACTCTCTGAAACCTTTCCTTGACCCTGACTCACTCTTGATGGGGTGCTCTACCCACATTCCTAAGATAGCTCACACTCCCATCTACCTAGAAAGGGCATGTACCCAATGCCAGTCAGTGACTACATTTTGCTGCCAAACTGTTTCCCCAGTTCTTCAGTGTTGGGCTATCTTTATATGGTCCTTTTATAAAGTCCTCTAAAGATGCAGTAGGCATGTAACTCTCACACACTTCATCTAGCTAAAGGACAGGCTTCCTTCTTGTGTCTTATTCCCATCTTATTCCCACCACCCCTGTGGTGCTGATGCTACCACTCCAGGACACAAAGTGGGTGGAACAAGGTCACACAAATGAGTGGGACTTGAACTCAGGCCCTCTGAGGCCAGATCCAAGGCTTTCCCCCTTATGGTGCTGCCTACAACTAAATCATAACCTGTAATTGGAGAATATTCAGAGACTAATGGATATAGTCAGATATCTGGCACTTGGGTCCCTGGCTGTTAACAGGGAATAACTTAACAAATTTGGGACAGTTATTCAGCAGCAAATTTATCCAACAAAATCCAGCATTCGTTAAGCACCTGTCAAGGGCACGTTCTTTGGGGAAGGACAAAAAATATTAAAGCTTACATTTTTTTTTATCTGCAGTTCTACTGTGCCTTTGATATAGAGACAGATTCTGTAGAGATAATGGCTGTCGTGTAAGTTGGGTGTGGAGGGTGTGACAAGCACAGAAACTCTTACCAGTCTAATTACCTGATACTGCAATATGGGCCTTACTCAAAGTTAGGTGGTGATAGAATGGTGTGTTCCCCATGAAATCCAAGAAGAGCCATTCATTAAGTACCTACTGTGTGGACAGCACCATACGAATACCTGGGGAGACAGGAAGCATAGATGAGGCACAATCCTTGTCTTTATGGAGTTTCCATTCTGTTAGGGGGGATGGGGCACATATACGTATGATTATGAGATAGATTAATAAATGAGACTACATAAAAATGTGAGTAAAGTGGTGTGTAAGATTTGACAAGGCAGCATTTCAACTGGGACTTGAATAATGAGTAGGCTTTCAGCAGGCAAAGATGGGGAAGGGAGGGTGTCCTGGGTGTTAGCAATGTAGAAGCAGGAAAGCCTGCACGTGAACAGGTGGAAGATGGTGAATGGTACAGTTTAGCGAAACAAAGTAGTGTGAGAAAAACTGGAAAGGTAGTATGCTGCCATGTGATGGGGGACTGACCGTGAATACCTAACCAAGGAGTTTGGGTTGTATTCAGTAGACAAGAAGGAGGATGAAGAGTTTTAACCATGAGATGACATGATCAGAGCTGTGCCAAATTAATCTGGCAGCTTTGTGAAGGATGATTTGGAGGGGACCAGATAGGCTGGACATGAAAATGAACCCAGAATCATGTCCATAGCAAAACTTAGTATGTGCTGTGTGGAAACAGATTTAAAACATCCCTCTTAGTAAATTGAATATATTTAAAAAAAGAATATATCTGTAAAGCTCTTTTTTTTTGTTTTTGGGTTTTTTTTGGAGAGCAATTGGGGTTAAGTGATTTGCCCAAAGTCACATGGCTAGTAAGTGTTAAGTGTCTGAGACCGGATTTGAACTCAAGTACTCCTGACTCCAGGGCCAGTGCTCTATTCACTGCACCACCTAGCCACCCCCTGTAAAGCTCTTTTTAAAATCCTTGGGGAAGTCTCTTTGAAAGTTGGGTGATAGAGTCAGTAGTCAGTAAACTGCACCTCTTTTTGTCTGGCACTGTGCCAAACACTCAGGATATAAATGTATAGAAGAAGAGAGCCCTTCCCCCTACAGAGCTTACAGTCTAAAAGGAGAAGACAACACAAAGAAAGCTGAAAAAGTAAGGAGAGGAAACATCTAAGTGGTACAGTGGATAGAGTACCTTTAGAGTAAGGAAGACCTGAGTTCAAATCCGGCCTCAGACACTTAGTAACTGTGTGACTTGCGGTAACTGTTTACCTTAGCTTCCTCATTTGTAAAATGAACTGGAGAAGGAAATGGCAAACCATTCTAATATCTTTGCCAAGAAAACCCCAAATGGGATCCAAGTCAGACTCAACTGAAATGACCTAACAACAACAATAACAATAATAACAACAATACACCCAAGATGTACCTGGATTATTGCATTAAAAAACACCTGTGAACCACATCTATTCTATTATGCAATTAGCTGAGAGAATAGAAGATTCAGTTATGCTGATTGTTTTATTATTTTAAAAAGAATTTGATTTAATAGAGTAAAATGCCACCTTAAAAAGACTCTCCAACTAGGTATCTTATGTGCATATAGAGAAATTGTTCAAAGCTCCATGAAAGCTGCTATGATAAGAGAACCTTATTCAGTGGCACCAACACCTGCCCTGCCCTGATCATTAATATCAGGGAAGCCACGACTAAAGGAGGACAAAGGTGTTCTCCACTGTTAGTCATGGAGCAGATAGAGCTCAAAGGCCCAGTGGATGAGAGAGATTACCTGTAGATGGTGAGTACCTCTAGATGCTCCTATTTGTGACCCTAAAACATGTCAGAGCTTCCCATACCAAATCTGTGACTGCTCAAAAGAATTTGGTCTGGCCATATGACCAAGTGAGTAAAGAGTACCTATGGTCCAGATTATGATGTGCACCTCAGCCTTTAGTTTGGATATCAGTGTGGTAGAGTGTGGTTGGGGGGACAGTGTTTGGGTGGGGACACATGTTGTTGGTGTTGTATGTGTTGTGTGTGGGTATGTCTTGGGAAGATAGGGCATATGGACAGAGAGTTGGGCCCAGATTTAAACAGGAGGAGGAAATGGGTTAGATTATTGCTTTCAGGAAATCGCATAGCTTCTTTAATGATACCAAACTGCTCCAAGAAACGAAGGCCCATTTAAAAAAAAATATCTTGTTAATATATTTTCTAATATGATCCATCTCATCTCTGTTCCCCTCCATAGAGCCATCCTTTATAACTAGGAGTAAAAGAGAAAAGGAGGAAAAAAAGGCACCTCCGCAAAACTAACCTCTATGTCAGCTGAGTTTGATGATCTATGGCCCTAGCCCCCACCTCTTCAAAGAGAGGTGTGTTTTTTTCATCTTTTCTTCAGGGCCAAGCTTGGTGTTATTCATCACTGGTGGTGTTCTTTCATTTATATTGTAGTCATTGTGTATATTGTTTTCCTGGTATTTTCTTCATTCTGTACCAGTTCATAAAAGTCTTCCTTTGCTTCTCTGAATCTTTCATGAACATAGTTTTATTTGTTACTATTCAGTAGCAATCCATTAAACTCACGTAACACTGGTGTTGGGCTGCTAATAATGTTATATTGTAGTATCTAGGGAATAAAAATGAGTCTCAGAGAAGCCCAGTGGGAATGGCCAGACTGTGATATCTAACAAATATAAAAAAAAAAACTGGAGTAAGGATGTCACACCCCAAAAAAGTATAATAAAAAATGGCTTGGGCACATGCTGGAAATGAGGAACAACTGTTAGGGGACAATCCCAGAGCTCCACTGGTGCCCTTGTTAGCTCAGGCTGGGTGGATGCCTTCGGGGACTCCCAGCATGGGCAGGTGAGGGTGTGTGGCAGGAGGGAGTAGAGGGAGTAGACACTTCAGTGAGATCACAAATCCACTTGATGTTTTCAGTATGGGCCTAATGACACAGAATAAAAGGAGGGACTGCAACAGACATTAAACTGGCATTCAGAGAGTTTTAAGAACGTTAATTTAAAACTGGGCAGCTGGTTAAATGTGAGATGTTTAGGTATGGAGTAAGTGAAAGCCTCAGAAAAATGTTTAATCATCTAATTTAGCAAGACTTGATAAATCAGCATAATCCTTATTTAAAAGCATGACAGAGAAATAATAGCCTATTTCCCTAATAAACATACTGTATATTATCTTACGATACACACTAGTTAGTCAGTCAGCATTTATTCCACGTCTTCTGTGTGCCAGGCACTATGCAAAGCACTGGGGACACAAAGAAAGGTAAAAGATGGTCTGTGACCTCAAGGAGCTGACAGTCTCATGGGGGAGACAGCATGCAAACTGTGCAAACAAGATGAATTGGAAACAATCCCAGAGGAAAGGCTTCTTCTGTAAGATGGGGTTTTAGCTGGTGCTTGAAGGAAGCTAGGGAAGCCAGAAGTCAGAATAAGGAGGGAGAAAATTCCAGGCATGAGAGAGAGCCTCTGAAAATGCCCCCAGTAGGGAGATGGCATGTCTTGTGTGAGGCACAGCAAGGAAATCGCTGTCACTAGATCACAGAGTAGATGGGGAGTATGAAGTAGAAGAAGACTGGAAAAGTTTTGGGGGCGGGCAGATTATGAAGGGCCCTGAAAGTTTAACAGACAATTTCATAATGGATTCTGGAGGTTATTGGGAGTCACTGGAGTTTATTGACCCGGGCAGCAGCGGGGGGGTGGGTGATTTGACCTGTGCTTTTAAGAAGATTACTTTGGCAGTGGAGGAGGGACTGGGGTGGGGTGGGGAGGGCCTTGTGGCAGGCAGAGGCACCAGCAAGTTATTGCAATAATCCAGGAAGGAGGTGCAGACCTGCCAGCACCACTGATCTCTTTGATGGGTTCTCTCTCTAGGTACCCTGACTCATGGTATCGTGACATCACTTCAAATAAGAAATTTTTTTCCCTTGCTGCAACTTACAGAGGAGCCATTGTGGGTATGATAGTTGCTGAAATAAAAAGTAGGACAAAGGTACATAAAGAGGTAAGTAGAAGAGTATTTTTGACTCTTCAGAAAATCCATTTTTCTGTTTTGTCCAGTAGTGGGGGAGTGTGGAGTTGGGAGGAGAGAGCGTGTCTTCCATTCTCTTGATAATTTGTCATGAGCTGCTATGGTTAGAAGTACTTCATCACCTGGTGGCCAGCCTGCTGGTGACGAGTCTTGGCACTTTGCTGAACTGACCCTTAGATAAAAGATGCATATTCTATTGCCAGCCCATATTTGAAGGCTTTCTAGTTTGCTAGGATCTATCAGAGTTAGAGCTTTTATTGCAAAGGGCTACCTACACGCACGCATGCGCGCGCGCGCACACACACACACACACACACACACACACACCCCTTTTGTTAAAGAGAGAAATGTCAAGAAGGAAAAATGTTTGTTTTTTTCCCCCTTTCCACCTTTGTATGGAGAGGGTCAGGAAAGATTCCAGCAGAATCACTGTTTGCTTTTATGGCTGTTGCAGTTGACCTCCCATGGTCTGAGGAATCAGATTAAAACTTGCAGAATTTGATGTAAATTTTTTTTTTCCATTTTAGACTCAGTAGATGTTATTAACCCCTTGGATGTTTGTCTGTGTCTGTCTGTGTGTCTGTCTGTTTGTGTCTGTGGTTTCTTGATGCCAGGATCTTAATGGTCGGCATGTAATAGAAACAATAGTCAATGATATTTTCAAGATGAATTTTTTTTGTGTGATTTTGCCTCTTGCATTAAATTCTTATCCTGTCTGCCATATTAGCCTGTCTTTAACATATTGAATCCCATATCCTAGGTCCCCCAGGAAGATTTCCTTTGTTGTCCTTACTTCTTTTTTAAAAAAACTTTCATTTTAAAACTCTGTTTTCATTCTGACTTGAACAGACACCAAATAAAATGTTCCTATTCATTTCATGCCCTTCATTATTTAATTTTCTAATTATTGTATTTCTATATTGGTTATTTGTTTATATTGTTTCCTTTTTAAATAATTTGGATCTTGAGCTATTTTTTGTTCTTTACTATAGGTAAAGTTCCTAGGTAAAAAAAAAATAGGTAAACCTATAGGTTGTTTCAGAGATGTACTATTAATATCTTACATTTATATGGTGTTTTATAGTATATGAAATGTTTCCTTATGGTAGCAAGGAATCATACCTTTCAGGCATCATTATTTCCTTTGTACGTGTGAGAAATTGAGACTCATTGAGGTTAAGTGACTTGTAAGGACTGAAGCTAGGGGGTCTCTCTAATATAAATCCAAAATCTCTCCACCACACCTTGTAGCCTCTGTAATCCCTGTAGGCACCCAAGCAGTACTTATGTGTTGTTGGCTCAGACTTTGAAATGAAATCACTTCTGAGCAAGACCAGGAATTTAAATTGTAAGACATCGAAGAAATATGATTATCAGCAAAGCATTCTGGTCCCTCCAGATGGCCTCCTCATAAGTCTGAATGCGAAATAGGTGTGAATCACAAGATGGATGCATAAACCAATCGAGTATCTGTCTGAATTATGTACAACCAAGAACAGCTAGCATTTTTCTGTTTAAAAAGGAAAGAAAAGGCTTCCTCTTTTCCTAGCAAACACAAGGATTGTCGTTTTGGTTGTCCTGGCCTAGTGTGTTTTCTGATCCCAAGAGACCTCTTGTGTAAGGTCATAGTTGTTTCCCCTGACATCATAACACTGTGAAAGGCAGGGTGATGGAATGGGAAGAGCACATGGCCTGGAGTCAGGAGAGAGACCTGTGTTCAGATTCTGCCACCGGTACTTACTGGTACTTTCTAGTGACTTCATCCCCTGAGGCCAAGTTTTCCACTCTGTAAAGTGGAGATGACACTGTTTGCACTAAGGACAGTGCTTTGTACCCCTTAAGGCACCAAAGAAATGTGAATTAGGGTTGCTGTAGCCATGCTTTATGCCTGTAGAGCTCTTCACAATTTATAAGGCACTTTCTTCAAACAATCCTTTAAGGTGGATAGTGAAAATATTAATATAGCCATTTTATAAATGAGAAAACTGAAGCTTTGCCCAGGATCACAGATAGTATCAGAGCCAGGATTCAAACCCAAGTCACCTCTTATTATTCCACATCCAGTTCCCATTATTTGAATGTCTGCCTCTAGGATTAACCTTTTTCTTTTTCTTTTTAAATTCTCTACAGGACGGAGATATTCTAGCCTCAAACTTCTCTGTTGATACACAAGTTGCGTACATCTTAAGTCTAGGAGTGGTAAAAGAATTCAGAAAGCATGGAATAGGTAAGGCTGGTCAGAGCGCCCCCTCTGGCTGAGTGGGGGATGTGCTGGAATCTCCTTTAGTTTTTTCCTCTCCCATTGAATTTCAAAACATGAATGTGGAAGTGACAAATTCAGAAATTGAGTGATGGCACGTGGAAACATATTTGAAGCCAGTTGCTCATCTTTCTCTTGTGCTTTAAGGTTTACAGAGCACTTTTATGACAATAACCCTATAAGAAGGGAGATAGTAGAAGTATTCTTATTTTACAAATGAGGGGAATAAAGCTCAGAAAGGGGATGGTATTTGCCTGTTGTCATGGCTAAGAGCCTTGAACCCAGATCCTCTGACTCCAAGTCTAATTGTCTTTCCACCATATCCCACTGGATCTCCTGGAGGAAAAGGAGTAGAAGTTTGTGTTCTTTTGTTTAATTATTATGTAGGATATTAAGAACAAGAAGGTACCTTAGAGATTAGTAAAGATATCACAGGATCCTAGATCTGGTTTGGAAGGGAAGAGGCCATCTAGTCCAACCCTCTCATTTTACAAATGAGGAAACTGAGACCTTGGAAGACTGAGTAACTTGCTGAAGGTCACACAGGTAGTGTCAGAGATAGGATTTGAGCCCATGTCTTCTGACATCAGAACCAGTGCTCTTTTAGCACTGACATCACGTGACATTTATTCTGACATCATAGCCTGCTGTCTTTAGAAGGGAACCGATCAAGGTCCTCCAGAGACCTACTGGGAGTATTAGCCTGGGAGCCCAGAGTCCATGCCATATCCTTCCTCTCTTTTTTTTCCAAAAAACTCCAGTGTTTTATGTACTTTTTAGAAGTCTTATTATAGCCTTTTGTTTTTCCATCCCATTCATTTCTGAATATATTGTAGCTACTCTTACCCCTCTGCCTGTCACCAAGAGAGCCTTTATTTATAGCAAAGATAAAGAAAAAGAAACAATATGTTAACAAAACCAGTCAGTATATTAACCAGGTCTGGCAGCGTGTGCCACATTCCATACCAATAGCCTCCTGCTACGTCTCCAGTGAAATGATGCAAGTTTTGGAGCCTAGCCTTGGACCTTATATAGCATTTACTTTAATTTTATTGTTCTTTCCATTTACACTGTTTAGTCACTATGTATTTTTCCCCTCGTTCTCCTTACTTCACTCTGCATCATGGTGTATCTTCCCAGGTTCCTCTGGATTTTCCAAATTCAGTATTTCACATGATAGAGCAGTATTATACTACGCTTTCGTACCCACAGCTCACATAGTCATTCCCCAGCCAATGAACACTTTTATCTCTGGTTTGTGATTACCACAAAAGTTGTTGCACATGCATTTTGGTACGTACAGAGCCTCTCTGTCTGTCTCTGACCTTCTTGGCATATATGTGTGTTAGTAAAATCTCCAGTTCAAAGCGTATGAACATTTTAGTCATTTTTTTTAGCATAATTATAAATTGCTTTCCAAAATAGTTGAGTCAGTTCACAGCTCTACCAACAATGCCTTAACACACCTGTAATTCTTCAATGCCACTTCAAACTACTATACAGTTAGGAGTTTGATGAAGCATTTAAATTAATATACTGTAATAAAATTGCTACAACTTACAGCTGGGGTGTTTATTTGTAGCCAACCACAGAGGATTTTTGAGAGTTGGTTTTTTTGTTTTTGTTTTTTTGAGGGGGTAAAGCAGGGCAATTGAGGTTAAGTGACTTGCCCAAGGTCACACAGCTAGTAAGTGTTAAGTGTCTGAGACCAGTCTTGAACTAAGGTCCTCCTGACTCCAGAGCCGATACTCTTCATTGTGCCACCTAGCTTCACAATTGAAAAAATTCTTGTACTTTATTTGGTACCAGGAGCTATGACATAATCCTACTCCCATCCTCCTGTTAGACCTCAGTTGAGAAGATAAGTCAGACATGAGACTTTTTTTTTTTCAAGTGTGGCTTGAAAAATTAATCTTGTTACCTGAGAGTCTAACTTTATACATTAAAAAGAAAGCTAACAATTCAGGACAGTAAACAAATGCCAGGTAAGTACAAATGAGAGATGTCATTGGGAGAAATCTCTTTGGGCAGGGATTATCAGGTCCCTTCCTTCATTAAACGTTTCTTAAGTACCTCCTACCTGCCAGGTATCCGAATTGGAGCTAACAAAGAAAAGCTTGGTCAAGAAGCTTACAGTCTGATGGGGGGAAACAACATGCAAATAACCATGTACAAACAAGTTCTATATAGGATAAATTGGAGATTACAGAGGGAAGGCATTAAGGAGGATTGGGAAAGGCTTCTTGTAGGAGGTGGGATTTTAGCCAGGATTTGAAGGCATCCAGGAAAGCCAAGAGGCAGATATAAGGAGGGAGAGAATTCTTGGCATAGGGGACAGTCAGTGAAGATGCTTAGAGTCAGAAGTTGGAGCATTGTGTGTGAGGAACAGCAAGTAGGCCAGTGTCCCTGAATAGATTAGTACACAGAGGTGAATAAGGGGTAAAGAGACTGGAAAGGTGGTATTAGTTATGAAGGACTTTGAACATCAGACAAAGGACTTTATATTTGATCCTGGAGGTGATAAATGATCCTGGAGCTGACTAATAGCCAACATTTATGTCACACTTATTATGTGCCAAGCACTGTGCTAAGCCCTTTATAATTATCTCATTTGATCATCACAAAAGCCTTGAGAGGCAGGTGCTATTATTAGCCCCATTTTACTGATAAGGAAGCTGAGGCAAACAGGTTTAGTGACTTGTCACACAGATAGGAAGCATCTGAGTCAGGGAATGGAGAGTAATGTAGCTCATGCAGAGATAAGAGGGTTATATATAAGAGGTCTTTGTGAGGATCAAGAACAGGCTTTAGGGGTCACAAGATAGAGAGGTGGAACAACAACAGATTGTGATCAGAATGTGAATTTGAAAGTTCGTGAAATTGGAAGTGGCACATTTTTGGGTGGTGACAAGGTCAAGGGTATGACCATCTTTGTATCTGATGTGGGATGAAGAAGTAGGCCATGGGAAATGAGTAGGTTGAGGAATTGAGAGGTCAGGGTGTTTGAGGGAGCATCAGTATGTATGTTCAAGTCCCCTAGTGTGAGAGCAGGCGTAGGGGAGGAGAGAAAGACTGTGAACCAGGCACCGAATTCCATGAGGAAAAAGCGGGAGCATTGTAGAGATCCTGATGGGGATTGTGGTTGAGTTGTTCCAGTTGTGTTCTACTCTTCATGAACCCATTTGGAGTTTTCTTGGCAAGATCCTGGGAGTGGTTTGCAATTTCCTTCTCCAGCTTATTTTACCGATGAGGAAATAGGCAAATAGGGTTAAGTGACTTGCCCAGGGTCACTCAGCTAGTAAGTATCAGATTTGTAAGATAGTAAGAGGCCAGATTTGAATTCAGGAAGATGAGTCTTCCTTATTCTAGTCCCAGCACTCTATCCACTGTGCCACCTAGCTGCCTTTCATAACTCCAAAGTCAGATCTACACTTTAAAAAATTCACCCAGATGGCTGTATGGAAAGTATAGGAAGAAGCTTGAGGCAGGGAGCTTCTGCAGTTGTCCAGGAGAGAGATGCTACAGGCCTGAGCTAGGGTCATAGCTTAGGGAATGGAGAGACAGAGACTTAGACAAGAGATGTTATGGAGACCAAAACTATGAGTTTTGGCAACTAATTGGATAATAGGGGATAGGAGACATAGAGGAGTTGAGGATGACCTCTATCTGGTAATTCTATAAATATATAATTCTATAAATATGACATTCTTATCCCCAGATGGTCTCAATAGTCTGGTGGGAATAATATTATAATGATTATTATTTCTCTAATACCTTGAAGTTTACAGAATACTTTCTTTATAAACACTTAAGAAAGAAGCAGTGTAAGTGATATGGGATTTATTTGTTTGTTTTCTTCTGTTTTTCAGATTAGAAAACAGACCCAGTTATGGAGACATGTGGCATGGCCAAGGCTATTGATTTTGAAAGTGATATATGCTATACTTAAACAATTCTCTTCCTTCCTCTCACCTTTACCTTGCTTTCCTCCTTCTTTCACTCAAAGCTCAAGGCTATCTCTTCTAGGAAATCTTTTCAGATTAAGCCCACTCATTTTCCATTCCATAGGTAAAGCTACCTCTCACCTTCCTGCTCACTAAATCAATAAATATATTAGGTATGAGAAATTATGGTAGGTCCCACTGTCACCCCCACCCTCTTTATAACCAGTAGGTTTATCTGTGTTTTGGTATCTTATTTCTTTTAAATTTAAATTCTTGTAGGAATCATAGCTTAGGAATCATAGAGGATCATAGCTTGTCTTTTTTTTTTTTAAAGCAATGAAGTAACTTGCTCAAGGTTACATGGCCAGTTATTTCTGGGTGTAGTGCTAAGTATCAGAGCCCAGATTCGATGCCAGGTCATCCCGACTCTGGGGTCGGTGTTCTTACTCACTGCGCCACCTGGCCTCCCCTAAGCAATTGGGGTTAAGTAACTTGCTCAAGGTTACACAGCCAGGTGTTTCTGGGTGGGTGCTAAGTGTCTGAGCCCAGATTAGATCCCAGGTCATCCCGACTCTGGGGCCGGTGCTCTTACTCGCTGTGCTACCTGGCCGCCCCAATAGCTTGTCTTTAATAGGCTCCTTAAGCCCCTATTACAATACCTGTCCTTTGTCTACACCCTAGATATGTCTTGTGATATTGGCCTGGAGTATGGTAGGTCAGTTGACACACTGAGCAGGCCATCTCAGTTCTAGACATGAAAGTAAGAGCTAAGACTATGCTACCTTCAATATTATTTTAAAGTATATAAATGGTAAATGAGCAAAAATATCTGAAAACTTAAGATTTTTACACTTTCCCCCCCACGCATCTCCTATATGCATAAAGCATCTTTTCTTTCTACTTCTCTCTGATTTTCAAAGACAGTTGGCAACAGAAAGGATACTTAATTATCTTCTCACATCTATGAATTTTCCACAGCTGAAATGAAGCCATCTAGATAATTGTTTCTGCAGAAACCGAAATAGAGAATGAGCAACCCTATTTAAAAAATGTATCACTACGTTTTGTTCTTAGTATGAGGTAGATGGCATAGTGGATAGAGAATTGGCCTTGGAAATTACTGTTTAGCTAGAGAAGTAATGGGCAGCTAGATAGCATAGTGGATAGTCAGGACCTGGAGTCAGGAAGACTCATCTTCCTGAGTTCAAATCTGGCCTTAGACACTTACTAGCTGTGTGACTCTGGGCAAGTCACTTAACTCTGTTTGCCTGAGTTTCCTCAGCTGTAAAATGTGCTGGAGAAGGAAATGGCAAACCACTCCACTATCTTTGCCAAGAAAATCCTAAATGGGGTAATGAAGAGACTGAAATGACTCAACAACAGAGAGGCAGTGCTAATGCATATAGTCAGCAAATAGGTGCTGAATTGTGTAGAACTTTCTTCAGCGGGAATTCAGGAAAGGGAAAGATATGGATGCATGAAGGTGGTCACAGAAGTACTCCATCATGTAAAACAGTGCCTGGAACATCTTCATTACTAATAGGTGCTTGCTGATCGATTAGGACAGCAGGGCGTGAGCCCAGAGGCAGAAGATTTAGACCTTAGATTCTTGTGAAAATGGGCAAATCACTTGCCTCTTATGGTGTCTGGCCTGTGAAATGAGGTTAGATTAGATAGGGTCCATAAGCTCTAATGTTCTAGGAGTCTGAGTAGGAGAGACTTAAGTTGACCTTGAAAGATATATAGGATTTGGAAAGATAGAAGAAAAGAGAAGGAGCTTTATAGGCAAGGGCAACATCATTAGGAAAGACTGAAATGGGAATGAGCTCAGTATGTATAAGGAACAGTGAAACGACCATTTGTTTTGCTGGACTGTGTATTTATGGGAATTTTGTTTCTTTTTCTTTTTTTGTGGTTTGTTTCAGTGGGGAGAGAAGTAAGAGGAATAGATTATTAGTGCATATAAAATTAATAAATATATTTAAAGAAAAAAAGATGACTTTGGTTGGAGTAATAAATGCTCATTGAGGTAATAAAGGTAGATAAGCAAGGTAAGGGCCAAGTAAAAGAGATTTGTGAAAAGGAATGAGAGGAATTCAGACACATGGTAGGCAGCTGTAATGAATTTGTTTGATCTGAGGGCTCTTTTAAAAAATTACAGGCATTAACATAATACGAGTTGCATTTTTTCTGAATTAATTGTGATTTATTTTTAATGAGGTTCTTGAATTTCACAAAATAGATGTGAATTTCATATTCTTTCTTCAAGTCCCAGTGTTTCATATAACCAGCTAGTTTGCCCCTTCAATGCAGGCTCTATCTTACCCTAGTAAATGATTATCTATAATTATGTTTTCTAAATCTATCTTCTCTAGCCATAGACTGTTTGAGCCAGTAACTGTTTCTTATTTAGACTCATTTGACACTGACCCAAGTTAGTTTGTAGCTATAGAGAACATAATAAATTTAGAAGGTCTAGACTAATTTTAGACAAGTTAAACTCAGTAGAATTTTCAGTTCAGCCAAGTTCGTGCTTCTGAAATAATTGGATTGTTTGTTATAGAAACAAACTTCAGACTTCAGGAATTTTAGTGCCTGCTGGACATCATGATGTTAACACTTTATACCAAAATCCACGGAGAGTTCCAGCCAAGGAATCTATTTTCATTCAGCAAACACTCTTGAAGTACTGTGTGCCAGGCATTGCTCTGGGGATTGAGGGTACGGAGACAGAATAAAACAACACCTGCCCTCAAAGAACTTACATTCCATGGTGGGCAGCAACATGTCTGCAATGCCCGTCTGCCTCACGTTGGCCTCTTGGTTACCTGACTTCCTTCTACTCTCAGCCCAAATCCCACCTTCAGCAAGAGGCTTGGCCTCTTTTTCCTGCTCCTCCTCACTGACATTAGATTACCTTCCATTTACCCTGTGTGTCATTTCTATCCATGTGATTGTTTGCATATCGTCTCTCCCATTAGATTGTTAGTCCCTTAAAGGCAAAG
Source organism: Petaurus breviceps papuanus (assembly GCF_028583685.1). Taxonomy (NCBI): domain Eukaryota; kingdom Metazoa; phylum Chordata; class Mammalia; order Diprotodontia; family Petauridae; genus Petaurus; species Petaurus breviceps. Next base: position 19,490,079 of record NW_027185694.1, on the reverse strand, counting down.
ACAGAGACCATGTTTTTGCCTCTCTTTGTATCTCTGGCACTTCGTATGGTGTCTGCCACATAGAAAGGGCTTAATAAATACTTGAAAATGAGGAGGGGGAGGAAGATGATGTACTTACTGTATAAAAAGCATAGTAATAGCTTCCAGAAGGAATTTACAATGATGATTAAGATGTAGTCCCTCCCCGCGTGCAGTTTATAATCTAACAGAAGTGACATTTTGTGTGTTTTATAGAGTGCATTGCTGCTGTCTCACATTTACTGTATACAGTTATCCCTTCCACTTCGAGAGGCACAGTGCCTCTCGAATCTGGAAAGTCCAAGTAAAATTTTTTGACCCTCCCTATTGTATTATTGTAGAAGAAGTCTGGATTATTATGGTATTAAAAGATAAAATATGTTGATGTTGCATAATACTATACATATATTTTATGCATTTCTGAGTTTCTAAACTTTTTTGTGTTATGTGTGACTTCCGCAAAACTCCCCCCAAAATTCCCATTTAATTTCTTATGCTGCCCCAAAATATATCAGAACCATACTGGGGAAAGCCTGAATGTGGAAAGGAAAACTGTATAGCATTTTGTAATTTACAAGGTACATTTTTCACAACCACCCTCTGAGGTAGGTAGTATAAGTGTATGAGGAAATTAAACCTGAGATAGATAACAAGATTGTCTCAAGTCACATGGCTAAAAGTAGAGGAGCCACCATTTGAACCCAGGTCCTTTGAGTCTAAATTCATTGTTCCTTCCTCTGTGCCCATGGGCTTTGTAGATTATTACAGCAGTGTAAGATAAGACTGTAAAGAGTTCAAGAGAGGAGTGGAATGTGCCATGAGATTAAATGAGTGACATTACTTGGGAAGGACTTCATGGAAGAGTTGCCTGACATCTGAACTGGCCTTGAAGAATGGGGAGGATCGAAGGTACTTTCTATGGTTATTCTCTTGGTCTGATTTATCTAACAACTCCCCTTCCCCCTTCTCTTTCTTTCTTTGCTAGGTTCGCTTTTACTTGAAAGCTTAAAGGATCACATATCTACTACAGCTCAAGACCACTGCAAAGCCATCTACCTGCACGTCCTCACCACTAATAATACAGCAATAAATTTCTATGAAAATAGAGACTTTAAGCAACACCACTATCTACCCTATTATTACTCCATAAGAGGAGTCCTCAAAGATGGCTTCACCTATGTGCTCTACATCAATGGGGGGCATCCTCCTTGGACAATTTTATATCCTTTGCTTTTGTTCACAAAGGTTTTGCTTGTTGTCTGTCTCATAGTGCAAACTGAAAACTAGAGGCTGAGGTGGAAGGGTAGCAACCTCCTTCAGATCACTCTCAGCAAACCAGCAATGAAGTGGCTACAGTATATTAGCATTTGTCCCCAACCAGTTCATGTTCCAAGGGAGTCTTGGGGAATCATCACTTGAAGCCTGAAAAGTGCAATGACCCCAGAGTCAGAGGACTTGAATTCACATCTTGCCTCTGACACTGTCTTTGTGAACTTGGGCAAGTTACTTAACTTCCCTGGGCCTCATTTATCTGATTTGTAATATCAAGGAGTTAAACTGGATAGTCTATAAAGGCCCTTCCTCCCTTAGGTCTATGATCTTTGGATTGGCTACACATGTTGAAGAGGTAGCAAAGTATAAAAGTGTACTGGGTTTGAAGTTTGAAAACAAACAAAACCTGGATTTAGATTCCATGCTTAACATTTCTAACTATGTGACACTCTGAGCCTCTATTTCCTCATCCAGAAAATGGGGATAATAATGGTTGCCCTGCAAAACTCACAAACTTGTTAGGAAAATTAAATTAGAATGTCTGTGAATTTGCTTTCTAAATAAAGCACTATATAAATGGGATCTCTTTAAAAAACCAAAACCAGGATCTTCACAGGGTCCTTCCTACCACCCAGTATTCCCAAGAATCCAGTTAAGATTTAGAGAGAGATTTTAATCCTCTGGCTCTTAAATGAGAATGATTTTTCTTCGATCTAAATAAGACCTATACTTAGATTTATATTGGTTCTTCAAAGTATTATTTCCTCTCTCATTCTTTCCAGGTCCTTTCACAGGAAGCTGGTAGAGAATTCTCCTAGCAGTAACACTGTTTAGTATGTTTTGGATGAGGTCATATGAGTGAATCAAGGGTTAGTTGCCCATGCTCATCAGTCAACAACTATTTTTATTAAGTACTGTCTGTGTGTCAGGTACTGTCCTAGGTACTAGGCATGCAAAGACAAAAAATAGAATAGTCCCTTCCCTCGAGGAACTTACATTCCACTTAAAGGGCAAGAGCTTGCCAAGCCTTTCTGCTATCCCAAGAAAACAAATCAAAAGATTGATCCTCCACAGTTTATGCTAGGAGTAGACATTCTCATAATGTATGACACCCTCTAAACTGGTATATGTATGTGTCTTAGAATTGGTCAACAGACATTGTTCTACTCTGTGCCAGTTTTACTGTGCTAATCAACCAAGATACAAAGACAAAAGTGAAACACCTCCTACCCTCAGAGAGCTTACAATCCACTTAAAATGATGAGAGTTTACCAAGTCATTCTGCTATTCAAAAGAACAAACCAAAAAGTTGATTCCCTATGACCTATTCTAGAAATGGACTTCTTGATGACTGTAAACATTCTTTGAACTGGAGTGTATGTATACATATATATGTGTGTGTGTGTGTGTTAGAATCAGTCAGTGAGCATTTATTAAGTGCCTCTTCTGCAGGCATTGTGCTTGGTACTGGGGATACAAAGATGAGACAGGACATCCTGTCCTCATTCAGGATGCTTACATTATCATGGACATCTGAAGCCCATTTGAAGACTTTTCTTGGAATATAGTAGAAAGAACCCTGAATTTGCTGCCCCCCACATGGATACTGCAGGCCTTGTTTTCTGCATCTGTGAAATGAGGGCATTGGACTAGATGAGCCCTTCCAACTCTGAAACCCAGTGACCCTATGTCTATGGGTACTCTGATCTGTATGTAATTCCAGGAATCTATCCAGGCTATTATGTCACCTGAGATTCTGCCCCCTCCCTCCCACTTCATGCCCCGCCAGCTGTCTGTCTGTTGGCATGTGTATATTGTAGACATATTTTTCTAATTTGGTGAAAAGATTCTGTGCCCAAGCACTGGCTCTTTTGTTCCTTTGTGACTGCAGAAGTTCTTAGATATATAGCTCAAGTTAAATGGAGAGTGCATAGTCTTCCAGAAAGGATTTTGTGCTATCCATAACCCTCTGCATTGACAAATATGGTGGTACTGAAATGGCTTTGAAGTTGGGCATCTTTATTTGAGGAGAGGGGGAAGATGAGAGGATTTGGTTTGTTTTGAAGGTCACTTGGAGAGGATATTCCTTAACTGAATCCCACTGACTATATTCAGCACATTGGGTCTGCATTAGCCAACCTGAGCCCGTGTTCAATTCCACAGCGGATTTATCGCCAGGCCCAGAGTCTTCTTTGTAGTCTTCTGCCATGGTCAAGCATTTCTGCCAAGAGTGGCATCGAGTACAGCAGAGCCATGTGATTTGGTCAGAAGGTCCTTCCCAGAAGCCACCAAGAGGTGCCTGAGTATCCATACAAGCTTCATCTGAGATCCTCACCTCTGCACCACTCTAAACCAGCCCTGTGGGACAGACTCTAAAGGTGGAGCTGCCATCTGCTGGGCTGCCAACCCAAGCTGCTGCTCAGTGAGCCTTGGGGAGTCTGGGGTCAGCAGACCAGGGATGATGATGGAGAGGCACATGGAGAGTTAGTTGACTTTGTGTTCTTGCCTTTGTCTTTATGGGTATGTTGGAAATCAAAGGTTTGAGGAAGGAGTAGAAAACAAATTAGGATCAATTTGCTGAAAGACTTCAGAGACCAGTGACTTCATCTTTGTGGGTATTTTCCCTACTGATACAAATGGTTTAGTCAGTGACACTTCATGAAAACACCGTGAGAAAATAGTTCCTTACCTGGTGGCCAACCCAGTGATGAACTGCTCTAAACTTCTGACCCTTGGACAACAGGTAGAGCCTGATGCCAGGTCCACCCTCAAAATTGGAACTGCTATAACGTGAGCTCTGTTGGCATAACTTTCAAAGGTCTAAGGTCACTTCTATACGATATCTAAGGTGGACTTTAGTGGACACCTAATTTGTAAGTTGTGTTTTGAAAATACCTGTTCAGGGGCAGCTAGATGGCACAGTGAATAGAACACCAGCCCTGGAGTCAGGAGGACCTGAGTTCAAATGTAGCCTCAGACACTTAACACAAAACTAGCCATGTGACCTTGGGCAAGTCACTTAACCCCAATTGCCCTGCATTCCCCTCTCCAAAAAGCCAAAAAAAAAAAACAAAACCTAATTAACAAGAGGCAGTCAAGTGTAGTAGATAAAGGGCTGGCCTTTGTAGTCGGGAAGCCTTGGCTTGCCTGTAACACATACTGACTGTGTGACCCTGAGCAAGTCACTTAACTGCCTTCAGAGAATAAATTAAGACAAGTTTCTTCTCCATATCAGTTTAGGGAGTTTCCATGCTAGGAATTTCCATACATGGATGAAACAATGGCCAGGTCCAGGTCAAAAAGGCCCTACCAAAAAACCCCTTAAATAATACATTGGGGCCTTGTTAAATTGAATTATGATGGTGGAGGAGAACTGGACCCTTAAGCTCCTGCTTTTGTTGTTCAGTCTTTTCAGTAGTGTTTGACTCTTTGTGACCCCATTTGGGGTTTTCTTGGCAAAGATACTGAAGTGGTTTGTCATTTCCTTTTAAGTGACTTGGCCAGGGTTACACACCTAGTAAGCGTCTGAAGCCAGATTTGGACCCAAGAAGATGAGTCTTCCTGACTCCAGGCCTGTCCACTTCCCTACCTGGCCTCCCACAAACTCCTGTTCCTACTCACTAAACACTCCCCATAAGCTCTCCTCCTGAGCCTGTTTTCTGTTTTGTAAAATAGGGATAGTAATGATATATCATAGACATCTCAGTTGTGAGGGAAGCATTTTGTAAAGCGCTGCAGAAATGTGTGCTATTATTGATATTATTAATGTGATGAAATGCAGGATGTTAATGATGGAGATGATGATCTATTCAGGACACTGTACTGGGGTCTTGAAGGAGATAACTCAGTCTGGTGAGTCGAGAGAAGACATAAGGAAATAACTGTAAGAGAAGCTAGAGTAGAATTCTGTTCATAAGAGAAATACAAAGTCAAATAGAATCCAATAAGAGAGAAATCTAGTCAGAGGATCTCAGGGAAAGCTTAGTGGAAAAACTGGCACGTGAGCTGAGGTAGGAGGGATAAGCTAGGAAATGATCACTGAGAAGCCACCACAGTGCACAGGACTGGTATGACTACAAGTTGTCCTTTCTCCCCAGATCACTTTTCTTGGAAAACCTGAGTGTGGTGTGTCTTCTTTACCCTGAAATTGATGAAGAGAGCAGTAATGATAAAGGTGGACAAAACATCTGCGGTCCCTTACAGCTATGGTCTTATAATCTTTATTTGAATTGAAAAAAAAAATAATGAAAAACCTTTTTGCCCCAGCAGGTAGTCATTACAGTCTAAATTGTTGACAGGCTGATTATTTTTCAGAGTTCTGATTTTCAGAATCTAGAGAATAGGTGCTGAATTTGGGCCATATACTCTATGCAATAACTTTCTCATTGATTTAGATTTTTCTTAAACCCTGAATGTGTGCTTTGGTTCTTTTTTTAGGTAACTAGTTAATGTGATTACTGTTTCTCAGATGCATAACCATTGGGAATACCTAAATAGAGTAGGGAAGCTAAGTTTGAATACATGTTGGTTTTTGCTGGCAGCAGGACTGAGACAGAAATAAATCTGATCATTGGAAAGTTCTGTCTGAAAAACAGTCAATATGTACTTACTATATATCATGGTTCTTTGTTAGATATACAGAAGAAACGAGTTTTTTAATGACAGCTTCATTCTACTGGGGATATGGCCTTCTGCTTGTTTCTTCCAGTGGTATCCCTGGTACCAGGGAATTTGAGGGAGATACAGGGTCCCTACCTGCACGGCCTAGTGAGTAGAGAAGACAAGACTTAAATTTACCAAGTACTTTCTTCACAATTAACCCTATAAGAGACAATACCTTGTAATATCACTGTTTTACATATGAGGAAACAGACTCAGAGAGTGGGAAGGCCCCAGAGACCCTCTCTAGTCTAACTGCCTTATTTTGTAAATGACTTACTCAGGGTCACATATAGATCATTATATGTAGAGTGTGGTTCCTTTGACCTGAGCCCACCCACCCCCATCCACATTCTTTCTGCTGTATCTTAATTCCAGGGTAAACTGAAGTGGGCAAGTATGTTGATATTCAGATGAACTCTCTGCTACTGTCTGTGCCTCTGCTACTGTGATCAGTACTGGGACTGGTGTGAGAAACATACTTGTGGGGATCACAGGACTTACCAGTAGGGTCAGGGAAGGAGCTCAGAGCTTCTGATGCCCACTGCTTCACTGGGGGCGCTTAGGAAGATCCACATGATACACCCAACCCCTTCTCACTGAAAGAACTCAGAAAAAGAGTGTGCAGAGGAAGGTATTTATTACACTTCTGTCTAGGAAGCGGGTGTGGTACTCACTAGGGACACACCCACATTGATAGAAAGCAGGAGTGAGGTTATACAGTTCTGTCCTTCCTAGTAGATTTAGGGTTAGTCAGATTCCTCACTTTATTTCCCTATATTCCCTCTATGTATATAGTAGATTATATGCAGATTACATAGGTGTGGTAGTGAGGACACTAGAGACCAGACCTCTTCTAAGGGCTGAGCTGTGTGCCACACCCCCACCTTTCTAGTTCACTCTGGCCATTGTCATAGTTCCAGGAAGGTCTGGGTTTTAGTAAAATGAGGTGAGTGAGCTTTCCCACAGCTATTATCTTCCAGTAATTTTTGTGGGAGCAAAACAAGATACCATCATATCCCCTCTTACAATTGGAAGTGGAGGGATGGGACTGCTTACGCCATCTTCATCATCATCTTTTCTCTTTGGTTTTGAACAGGTATTTTGTGCCCTTCTGCTCCTGAAGCCATTTACTTCTGCACTGATGCTGCTAACCCTGGCTTCCATGAATGCTCTGGATCTCACTAGCAAATCTGCCCTCTGTGGACTAGATGGGGTTTTGGCCTGACTTATTGTGGTGCCCCCTTTTCCCCTCTCCTGGGAACAGGAGGATGCGAGTGGACTTTCTCCGTTCCTACCCAGTGTCTTTGCTGGGAACCGCAGGACCTCATAGCTGAAGAGAGGAGTGCCTCTCCCACCTGCTGCACCCCCCACCCAGTCCTACCTTTACCCTCATCCCCTCTGCTGCCTCAATGTCCATGTGACCTCCATTCCTTCATTCTGAGTAAACTAGCTTGGCCTTGAGAATGTAGCTTCAGAACTATAGTGAATGATTTAGGGAAGGCCCAAGGCCCTCTGGGAGCATGAAATAACCAAGGCCAGCTCATAGCTGAGGCTTGGCCTTGGAGGCTGGATTAGAAGCTGCTCTTGCCTCACCTTTTCAGGACTGTCAAGATATCCAGGCACAGAACCTTTGGCATCGTACCCCAGAACAAACTGTCATGTCAGATGGCCGAGCTTCTCCAGCGAAGTGGACTCCTGATGACCATGGTGTAGGGTGGTTTGCTAGCAAGGGCTCCTTCCCCGGTTCCCACCTTGAAGACATGCTCTCTAATTCCCTTCTGCCTTGGACTTTGCTCAGCACTGAAGAGAGAGGTCACAATTCCTATTTCATAATGAAATACATTGTCTGCCTCAGCTGAACCGCACCTAGGGGTGGGAAGGATGAGAGCTCTCAATACTCCTGAGATCAAGCCTAGGATTTTCCCTGTCTAGATTATCCCTGTACCTGGGCCTCCTCAGCCATCAGCTTCAGACAGAGCCACCATAATTTCTATGTACAGGAAGTTATGAACATGGGTCCCAACTTCTGGCTCCTCCAGTGCAGTCCCTGTAAGCGGCCCTGGTCCTAGGGGGACAGAGCCATGTGCCTTGTAGCTTTCAGCCCCAATGGAGAGGGTTTTTTCTTCCTCTGGATTCACTGAAGGGAAGACACAATGACAGTAACTCAGCTGTTTCAGTTCTGTGAAATGTGCTTGCAGCATGAGATCTGTCCTTAACATCACATTCAGTTGTCTCCTGACCCCTAATAATCCCTGTATTTTCTGAGGTACAATCTAGTTCTAGCTTCCAGTAGTACCCAGTGCCCAGTGTTACAAGTAGCCATTCTTACAAACCTCCAAACCTGAGTTGGGGGAGGGGGAGAAAGACACAAACCTCCTTCCCTGCCTCACATGAATCAGATCTTCCCTAAATCCCTTTTAGACTTTTTTTTAACCTGTAAGACCTTTCCAGGATTCTAGGGCAATCAGCCACCATCTCCTTCTAGCTCTAGTGATGGGCCCATCCACCCTGGTATTGGCCCCACCCACCCTGGTGGTAGCCTCCTGGGGAGATACAGTAGTTAGAGAAACCTCAAAATGAAGGGGGAGCCTTTTGGACTGCACAGGCATTTGCTGTTTTGTGCGTCCTTCAGTTGATGGGAGGTTTGCCAGTTTGTATTCCTTCCTGCCCTCTTGTTCCCCCAGGGGTGGGCAAGTATTATAAAGTACTTGATTTTAAAAGAAATTAAGAGCAAGGGTGACACCATTGACACAAGTGGGATTAGTTTCCTACTAAATAAGTTTTGATAGCTTGGATTCTGGCCAGTGCTGAGATCCCAGTGTGGTCTTATATTTAATGATAAAGATGTTCATCTGATTTTGTTTTCTGTGCTGAGGGGTGGGGAAAAGTTGTCCAGATCTGAAGCATCTGGACGTGCAGTGTTCAAGCTAAAGATAACTTGCCATGGCCCCTCAGCACTTACTTTTTCCCATAATCACTGTAGTGTCCAACTTGGTGTTGAATGGATTGTAGTGTTTTGTCTTATTAGGAAAACAGCAACAGAATAAAACCTTAATCAGATCTAGTCTCTGACCATCTTGTAAATCCTGTGGTTTTTCCTCTTGGTCCCTTCTTACTCTTGGGAATTTGCACTGGTTGGGCGGGGGG
>NW_027185694.1:19414695-19480880 GCF_028583685.1 Petaurus breviceps papuanus | reverse complement strand
GGGGGGGGGGGGGGGGGGGGGGGGGGGGGGGGGGGGGGGGGGAGTTTCAGTCACCTTGTAGGATATAGAGCCAGAAGGGGCCTCAGAGATCATCTAGCCAAATCCATTATTTAAGTCTCATAGCTAATTAGTGACCATTCTGGGACTTGACTGAAGTCTTGTGATTCCTAAATCCACTGCCCTTCCCGTGATGCTATACAGTTCTCCACTGGGCCAGATAAATGGAGATTATTACTTGCAATTCTGCTAAAATGGCAGTGATATCCTGTTCAGCTATAAGCAGGGAAAGGCAGGAATTAAGTGAGATCTTCAAAATTCTATCTAGTTCATCCTGCTACTTAATTGCCAATAAAGCTCAGGCCTTGAAGAGGCAAGGTAACTTCCCCACGGTCATATAGAGTAAGCTGCAGAGTTGGAATTTGGGGGGGGGGGGGCAAGGGCAGTTGGGTTTGTGACTTGCCCAAGGTCCTACAACTAGTGTCAAGTGTCTAAGGACAGATTTGAACTCAGGTCCTCCTGACTCCAGGGCTGGTGTTCTATTCACTGTGCCACCTAGCCACCCCAACAGTTGGAATTTGAACCTAAATCCAGTGCTCTTTCCAACACCCTGAAGAGATGGATGATGGAGACACCATCTGATTCTGAAACAATCTCCTTGTTAAAACTTCAAGGGGTAACGGCCATTGGCTATCTCTAGAAATTCAATCCCTCTCCTTCCTCAGAGTCTACCAGCAGCAGTGTGGCCAAGTGATTGACCCTCTCTATTCCAGGAGTTCATATCCTGGGCTCCATGAGCTGTTTAAAAAAATCTTGGTAACTTTTAATATAATCCGTTTCCTTTGCAATCCTATGCTTATTTTTTTATGTCTGTAAAAACATCCTGAGAAGGGATCCATAAGTTCCACTGAACTGAAAGGAGTCCATGGCCCACGAACAGTTAAGAATCCCTGTTCTAGTCATTGTTTCTCTTGGAAAGTTCAGTGTCATTGCTCAGCTGCAGCAGAGGTGATGTTTCTTCTTTCTCAGGGGTGCACTGCCCCAGGAATTGTTTCCCCAGGATTCTACATGCTTCACTGAGCCAGGGCTGGAAGCCAGCAAGTTTCTTCCAATAAGTAGTATGCCTGTGTACATGACTGAATATATAAAATCGCTTATGCTTGTATAGCCCTTTTATATATATTGTATTAACCTGAATATAAAGCCAAATATACAGCTTCTCCTAAAATGATGGGGCAGTTAGGTAGCACAGTGGATAAAGTGCTGGGGCAGGAGTCAGGAAGACTCATTTTCCTGAGTTCAAATCTGACCTCAAGACATTTACTAGCTGTGTCACCCTGGGCAAGTAACTTCACCCTGTTTGCCTCAGTTTCCTCATGTGTAAAATGAGCTGGAGAAGGAAATAGCAAACCATTCTGGAATCTTTGTTGAAAAAACTTAAACGGGGTCATGAAGAACAGATACAGCTGAAATAACAGCAACAACCTAAAATGATTTTGAAAAGGAAAAAATGAGGGCAGCTAGGTGGCACAGTGAATATAGAGCACTGACCCTAGAGTCAGGAGAACCTGAGTTCAAATGTGACTTCAGACACTTAATACTTACTAGCCATGTGACCTTGGGCAAGTCACTTAACCCCAACTGCCCTGCTTTCCCCCCCTCCAAAAGCAAAACAACAAAAAGGAAAAAATGTATACTGTCAAAGATAACACCAATTCTAGAATTTACTCAAGCCTGATACAAATCAGTTTATGAGAAAATTGGGGGGCTTTTTCAGACCTGGTGGTGTTACTTCATTCAATCCTCATGATGGCTCTGTGATGCCAGTAGGTAAGTATGACAAATACTAGCACCATTCCCATTTTCGAGATGAAGACACAAAGGTTTTCCCAAGGACGCCCAGCAAGTGAATGACAAAAGCCTCCTCTTGACTCCCAATCCCAATTTTATTCCACTTGGCCATGATTTAATAGCCAGTGTCCTCAGCTGGACCTTGGCTGAAACGTGCATCTGCCATGATGGTCTTAAGAGAACTGTAAGTAGAATAGGGAGAAGTAGACATAATGTCTGGGCTTTGAGAATTAAGAAGTTAGATGATTTTTGAGGAGACTACACACTTTGGTGAGCCTGGGATGATGATTACGGGAGAATAAAGTGGGATAGTGAGAATGCCCAAATCCCTAATATATTGCAGTAGAATGTGCCCTTGGATTCAGAAGGCCTGAATTCAAATCCAAGTTTTGTGTCCTTGGACAAGTCAGCTCCATCTTTAAACTAGAACTGTAATGTACTGTCTATATCACAGAACTACTGCAAGGATTAAGTGAGAATTATTTGTAACCAGAAAGTGCAAAGAATTGTGAATTCCTTCAGAATGATCCATCCAAGAGAAGTAGGGAGCTAGATGAGTTCATATTACTGCATCCAAATCACTGCCTACAGGTAAATGATGTGCTTCCCAGGAATGGGAGATAGCTGGAGAGACAGACAGCCAAAGCATTTATTGTTGTCTACTGTGTGTCAAGTACCGTGCTAAGTGGTGGGGTTACATACAGCAAGAGACAGTCACTGCCCTAAGAGAGCTTACTTTCTAATGGGAAAAGGTAACAACATAAAGGTGCTGGAAATGGGAGTGGGGGAGGGAAGGAAGAAGAGTAATGGGGAGGGGTTAATATGGGGAAGGAGGTGGAGTCCAGGCAAGAGTGAGGTGAGATGTGGCTGGGTTCCTTCCCAAAATGGAAAGGGAGTTAGTAATGAGGAAAAGTAGGGCTCCTGGCTGTAGATTTCCCAGGGTGGCAATGCAGTAGGCAAGGAGGAGGTGAATGAAAGAATTAGTGGACATAAATGATGAGCCACTGACAGTGATATTTGAAGGGCTGTGGATGGAAGAAGTGCCATAAAATTAAAGGAAGGAAAATGTGCAAATATTTTTTTCCCTTTTGGAGGGCAATTAGGGTTAAGTAACTTGCCCAAGGTTACACGGCTAGTGTGTGTGTGTGTGTGTGTGTGTGTGTGTGTGTGTGTGTGTGTGTGTGTGTGTGTTGTCTGAGGCCAGAACCGAACTTGGGTCCTCCTGACTCGGGGGCCGGCACTTTACTCACTGTGCCACCTAGGTGCCCCTAAAATGTGCAATTTTTAAAAAAGAAAAATACTAGAAAACTTAGAGCCAGTGGACTTGACTTTGAATGCTGGCAAGATTCTAGAATGTTATAGGAATGGTTATTCAACATCTAGAAAGCCATAACGGTTTTGCCAGAATTTTGCGTGCTATGTTTTTGCAGGTCATGCCCAAGTAACCTCATTTCATTATTTTACAAACGTTATTAGAATGAAAGGTCTGGAAGTGAATGATAAAGCACTTACATGCTCATCATGTGCCCGACATGGAGATCAGTACTAGAAATACAAATGCAAAAATGACATAGTCCCTACTCTCAAGGAGCTCACATTCAAATAGGCGGAGATAGTGCAGATAGAGGTGGCCAGGGCAGGGAATTTTGATCTGGGAAAACACAGGGTCTGGCGAGTTGATATTGCTGTTATTTGTCCTTCAATCTTGAAGAGTACCATGACATCAGGAAGGTGATGCCACACAAAGTGAATTGGATTTAAGTGAGGGAGGGTTGTGCAAAGTCACCAGCCTCACTTTCACCTCCAGAGCCATCTGGGTCCAGTGGCCAGATATAGACCAGGATGACTGGAGATGGCAGCCAATAGATAGGTGGTAGACATAGCATAATACCTAGATTTGTTTAAATTGCTGTTTGTTTTTATAACAAACTAGCTTCCCAATTTATTACTTCTTACCTCCTTTTCTCAGTATATATATACATATATATACACATACATATATATATATATATAATATTTTTTAAAAGAAAGGGAGGGGCAGAAGGAAGCAGTTCAGCAAAATCAACTAACAGATTGACCAGATCTGACAGTATATACAGCATTCTACACCCGTGGTTTCCTACATCTTCAATGAAGGGAAGGAAATGCATTTTCTCAACTCTTTCTTCTCCAGGACCAAGCTATTTCATTATAATTATGCAGCATTCAATTTCATTTTATCCTTTCCATTTATATTGGCACATATATTTTTCCTGATTCTGCTTACTTCACTTTGTATCGTCTATATAAGCCTTCCTGCATTTGTCTGGATTCTTCTACATGAACGGCAGATGTGCTTTTGTCGTTGGATGAACACAACAGCAAATGTTGTTTCCTTACCTCTGCCCCACATAAAGTGAGCAGTCTACACTGATACGGCAGCTGGGTTGAATGAGCATATTCCACATGATAAATCATGAAATGACATCTTCTCTCACTTTTTTAGTTCAGGGAACTTCCTTTCAGTTGTTTGGTTCCTCTCCAGTCTGTGCAGTCCTGGACAGAAACTTAGAAGAATCTGACAGTTAGTTCCACTTAGCTACAAAAACAAAGGCTTCCTTTTATCTGCTTATTTAGGTCTTCCCTTCTTTGTTTTTCTCTCAATTAAGTAGCAAAATAAACTCCCCTTTCCTCTTCTCTACTTCAACCTTTGTTCATTAGTTTTAAAAATTTCATTTTCTGAGACTTTCTAAAAAAAGATTTATTACTCTTATTCTCTTCATCATTTATCTGCCCTTTCTGTCTATTCTGGATTTTTATTCTTTGATTTATGACCTTTAAGACTTTCTTTAGTCTCTATATTCCTTAAGGAATTAAAGCTTCTAAGGTGTCTATTTTGGGTCCCTTCATTATTGCCTTATAAATCTTGCCCCTAGGTCCTCTTTTTCTGCTGTGGCTCCATTCTTAGAAATACCAGTTCTTGTAGGTGATAGAAAGAATATTGTTCCACAGCAGGAATTTTCCTATATCCCTAATTGTGTGGTTTATTATTAACCTTGGCTCTCCCCATGGTCATTTTCCCCCATTTGCCTTGAAATCTCTTCCCTGGGTTTATGCTCTCCCACCCTTCTGAATGTCAGTTACCCCAGGAATTCTATTTCCCATCCTTCTGAAGCAAAGTTGAGCGATCTCTCTATGCATCACACCCCTACAGATTATAGTCATAATAAGATTTCCATCATCCTTTATAGACTATCTTCTCTCATGGGAACCTTCATTGATGGTGTGCCCTCCCCCTACCGATATTCCCTTTTTCTCAATCCCTCCCTATGCCTCACCCATCTTTCCTGTAGGTTCTTTTCTTCAGAGATTACACAATTTCTTTTCCCTTCATCATTAGCCTTTGACTTGATTAGGGTACATCACATATTCCCCCTCCTATCCTCTTCCTCCCCTCCCCCTTTTCATGTGCCCTCCAAATCTTAATTTACTCCCACAAAACACATTGATTCCCTTGTAAGCCTGGTGTCACAAGGTTGAGCACATGATGTTTTAGGCCTGTTTTTCCACCGTAACTAGTTTGACTTTGTTTCACCCTTTGTCTCCTGTGTGTATTTAGAAAGAAATCTCTTATCTTGTAAATCTCTGTTGTGATTTTATTGTTATATTTGTAATATATTTTTATATAATGTATTTTTTGCATATCTGTTGTTTGATTGTTTGAAAAGCAAATACTTTTATGAGGTCTGGTTTTCTTTTTAGGAATGTTTTGAATGCCTCTTTTTTCATTAATGATCAGTCTCTAGATTATAGTGGTGCATCTTGAGCTCCTTTGCTTTCTGGAACACAGCTATCCTTTTGTCTACTGCAGTTTCTGGTGGATGTAAAAATAGTTTTAGGTTATTCAAATTTCATCCCTTCATATTTGTAGGTCTTTATCCTGGCTGATTGTGAAATTTGTTATTTTTCATTGAAATTGTTCGATTTAACCATTGTGTATCTTCTCATTTGCAGCATAAGTTTTATTTTGTTGTTTTTTTCAGAGGCAATCTGTGGATTCTTTTGATCAACACTTTGTTTTGTGGGTTCAAAAGTTCTGGGTAGTTTTCTTGTATCACTTCTTGAATTATGATATTCAAGTTTTTTGACTTGTGTTTTTCTGAGAGACCTATAATTCTTCAGTTGTGTCTATACATCCTATTTTCCAGATCAATATGTCTTGCTTGTACAGAAGGCATGTTTTCTTTTAATGTTATTGGTTCTTGTCTGTCTTCTTCTAGATTGTCCTTCACTTCTGTGTATTTGCATTCCCACTCAGTTATTCTTTTATTTTTTTGGTGAGACTTACCACCATGGTTTCAAGTTTTTCTATTCTACCAATTATTTCTGCTGTGCAGACCATAATTTCTGCTTTCACAATAGTTATTTCTCTTTGAAACCATTCAGGAATATCCTGTTGTGATTTCGTACTCTTGGGAATCTTCTGCCTCATCAAGTGTTGACTAATTTCCTTTGTCTTACAATATTTATTCATAGATGTCTGAACTTTTTTGGGCTGCTTTAGAGGTCATATTCATTTCTGTTATTAATATCTTCCCTATAATTTTATTTGTTTATGCTCAAAGCCTTTAACTGAGTTTTCTTCCTTCTCAGATTTTTGATAATTTCATTCCATTTTATATTGCTTTCTTCAATGTTTTCTGACTCCTTCCTCTTTGATTTTGGTTTCCCTTGGGTCTAGACTCTAGACCAGGGGTGGGGAACTGCAGCCTCAAGGCCACATGTAGCCCTTTAGGTCCTAAAGTGGAGTCCTTTGACTGAATCCAAACTCCACACAACAAATCCCCTTAATAAAAAGTTTTGTTCTGAAAAACTTGGGCTTGGTCAAAAGGCCAAAACCCAAGGACCTAGAAGACCACATGTGACCTTGAGGCCATAGGTTCCCCACCCCTGCTCTAGATCTTAAAGTTGTCTCAGCCTTCTCCCATGCTGAGAAATTCCTATTTGACTGGCCTCTGTCTCTGCCCCAAGTGATTTGGGGCAGGAGGCAGAACTGCCTCCAGCTGGGTGCTGAGTTTTCCCTCTCAGGTTTAATGGAGTGCCACATAGACATGCACACACACACACACACACACACACACACATACACACACATATCCTACCCCAGTTACCTTTCTTCCTCACTTCTCTAGCTGAGCTCTGTTACAGCAGAGAAGACGCTGCTGCTCGCATCCCGACAAACTTCTGCCTCTTGATTTTTCCTTCCTGGGAGGAAGGAACTGGTAAAGTTGAGTTCTGTTGAGTCCATGGATCAGCTTATACAGCCAAACTACTGGAATGTGGTGGTCAGTATAGGAAAAAGCACTGAATGAGTGAGTTAGAGATTAGGGATTAGCCTTCTTTGGTGTGAGTCTATTACTTCAGTAAGATTCTTGGTGTCCCTAGGTTGTGGGGGTAGTGGAAATGACTTTCTCTCTTGTGCATAATTTTTATTTTGGAGAGATTGAAAAAGGCATGAGAATAAGAGAAAATATCCAATTTTCCATCTTGTTGGTCATGTCCAGTTTATCAGTTATTAATCTTTCAATGTGTTGATACCCTCATCTGTCCAACAGGATGCCAGTTATGAAGATCTAACAAAATGTGACTGACTGTGAAAGTGCTTTGGAAGGTTAGGAGCTATGCATAAGTTATTAGTTATTTTTAATGTCTCATTTTCTAGGACTTTCAGTGATTTTTAGGCTTATATTCCTGTCATTTTGGTACAAGGCTTCTTTGGGTTACAAAATACTAATTTGGGATCTTTTGACTAGAACATGGTACTAATAAAGCCAAGGTTATAGGTCAGTTCTTGCCTAGGTGAAGTAGCATTGCCCAGAGAGAAATTGTTTTGAAAGAGAAAAATTCCTCTCTCACAAATAGACTAAGCCTTCTGGGGAATATGTGCAATTTGTCACAAAATCAACCATATAAGAAAATGGGTATGGTTCAACAAAACCCATCCCCACAACTAAAAGAAAACTTAAAAGCTCCTTGCTGGAAGACAGTACCGCATGCAAAATTATTTTTATATTTAGTTTTACCCAAGTGTGTTGGTCCTAAGAATCAGAACAAAGTTTGGAACTTTGTCAACCATTTACCGAAAGTTTGGTCCAAAGAAACAAATAGAATCAGTTTCTTTCTTAACTGAAAGTTTGTCCTAAGAACAAACAGAACGAGGTTCCCCCTTGCCAAAGGTTTGAACAAGAAACAAACAGAATCAGGCTGTATATGTGGTATAAGGTGCTTATTTATTCGCATTAAGCTAGTGAATCATGCATGATGGAGTCAGAAAATAATTCTGTACTCAGAGGTAAACAAGCTGAAGGAGACCCTTTAGACACTTAGAGCAATTCCAACTGTGTCAACCAAAATTATAGTCCCCATATGTGTTAAGCATAATATGAGAAAGGAATTTCTTAATGAGTTGTAAATACAATAAGAGAATGTCAAGGTATCAATTGAAATTATAGATCCATGATGTCTGTGCTTCTTTTACCATTAATATAACATAATATAACAAGAAAAGTCCCATTATTCAAGACAGTGTCCGGTTCAAGGAGCTTTGTCCTTGGTAACCATAAACAGAAGAATGCTCCTGGTCAGCTTCACCTGGCCTTGTAGTTGCTGACACAGGAAGGGACATTTTGGGTTGACTTCAAAGAAAAGCATGTCTGTTATGCAGATCATGCAAGGTATTACAGTAGGTAGTTGGATATTTGGATATTTTCTCTTATTCTCACACCCTTTTCAACCTCTCCAAAATAAAAATTGTGCATGAGAGAGAAAGCAATTTCCACTACCTCCACAATCCAGGACACCAAGAATCTTACTGAAGTAATAGCCTGATGGACTCACACCAGAGAAGGCTAATCCCTAATCTCTAGCAGAGTGGGACAAAAATGTCTTTCTCCTTATTGGTCAATCCACGTTTTAGGCCTTTCTCAGGGGCTCAAAATGGTTCACAAGTTATATTTAATTTAGTGGTGATAATACCATTGTTGATCTAAATATTTTGGAAGCAAATTAAAACCCCCTTAGTAATCCTAACTTGAGTTTTGATAGAGCCTAGTGGGGGCTCCATACAGTGAGGGAATTTGACTAGATTATCTCTGAGGATTCCATCTGACTCTAACATTCTATGTTGTAAGGTTCTTTGCCACTTGAATGTTTTATGTTCTAAGGAGCAGCTCTCAAATGCTGGTGAATAATTCACATTGGTATGTGAGAAAGGTGTAAGCAGATTATTTTTCAGGCTTACTCAATGTGTCAGCAGGGACACAGGGGTCCAGGTGCCAGAGGGCAATTATCGGGCAAGTGTTCACTTGCCCTAGGTAGAGTTTAGGAAGTGCTGAAGCACATTGGCCTTGTTATTAGAGAAGCAAGTTACCTGCTCCACCAAATGGCTCAGATTAACAGATTGACAAGGTTTCTGGGAGTGCTGGGAGCTAAGCTTATGTTTTCCTACATGGGTATAACTCAGCTTGGCTCCCAGCATCCTCGCCATTCTGACCAAAAATTCTGTGTCAAAGTTGGACTAGAATCCAGGTATTCTGACTCCAATTGCAGTAATTGTTCTATTATGCCACATTACTTCTAATTACCCTATTGCTGTCCATGTCTGACAAAGGTGAGTAGGAGAGAGCAGTCTCAGGATAGGTATAAGAGGTGTTCTGTGGTAGAGTTCCATGGGCAGAAGTATGGCTTCTATACAAACAAGCTCTGCAGAGTTTAAGGATTGTGCAGTCAATCTTAAACCTCAGATGAGGAAAGTTATGATCTTATCACTATACTGTAATCTGCTGGGGGATCTTGCTCATTAAAGGAATTTTAGTGTCATTGAATATTAGTAGATATGGTAGTTTATACCAAGCGCAATCTGCATTTGGTAACCTCTTAAATTACTAAATCTTTGAAACTTGCAAAAGATCTTCCTCTGATAAGTAATGCTACTTGAGCACTTGGGCTCATTACTTCTATGACTCTGGTTTGTATGGGGAAAATGAAAAGGGAAATGTAAAGCAAGTCAGAGAAACAAGTTTTGCCTGTTGTCCTTTCTGTCTCTACTTTAAATGAAAGAATAAATGGAAAGCTGGCCTCAAAGACAGGAAGACTTGGATTTAACTCTTCCCTCTGACACATACTCATTGTAGACTCTGGGTGAGGCACAGTGAGTCGGGTAACTCCCCATATATACAAATACATTATGTGTATTCATAAATAAAAATGTGTATGTATATATTCGAATCTGCATTGAGTCCTTCACTCCACAAGAGATGTGTAGTATATTTCCCCAGGGGTCTTCTGAAATCAGAAATGTAGATGGATCACTTTAAATACTATCCAAGTATCCCCCTGCCTTGCTTTACCACCAAAGAGGATATTTATTTTGTGGTTCACAAGGGACTGGAATTTATATTTCTTTTTGAAAATTGGCATTCCTCCAGCACAGAATTTTATTCAAAAAATTTTGATCAAATGCTTGATATGTGATCATAAACTATATTAATAGAAATGTAATGGCCCGCTTGAGGGCCATAGTTCTCTTGCCCTAATCAGACCATATCTGTAGTATTGTGTCCAAGCTGCAGCATGTCCAAAAGATGACCAGGACAATGAGAGGACTCCATATCATATCTTATAGATTTAAAATATGTACTTACTCTCCCTCAACTGTGCCTTGAACTCTCTCAAGCTGATAGTCCAACTGTTGGACAGGATCTTCTAGGCAAGAAACTCTGCTGCTGAAAGCTATGAGCAGTGGCTGGGAGGAAGGGAGAAAAGCCCCACTTCTCTGACTCCCTTCAAGAAGCCTGGGGCATCTAGGTACCACAGTGGATAGAGCACCAGGGCCCTGGAGTCAGGAGTACCTGAGTTCAAATTTGGCCTCAGACACTTGATACTTACTAGCTGTGTGGCCCTGGGCAAGTCACTTAACCCTGATTGCCTTGCAAAACAAAAATAAAAGTGAATAGATAAACAGCTACATTCTTTAACAATTACTGGCACATGCCCTGTTTCAAACATAGGTCCACTTATGAAAAGTCTTATCTGGTTTGCATATTTCATAGTTGTCTCAGAAAGGTGTTCCTACCTCTCTGTAAAGGGATAACAGGGTGTTAACTCCTTGTTAACACATCAACAACTCATTATGTATGGGTATATTCAGGGACTACCTCAAATAAGCTGAGGTGGGGGAAGACCAAATTCTACCTGATACAGTGGAAGGACCTAGGTATGACTGGCCTGGAGAAGACTTAGGGGGAATGTGATAGCTATTTTCAAATATGTATTATGTGGATAAGGAATTTGACTTGGTTCTCTTGACTCAGAGGCCAGAACTAGAATCAGTAGATGGAAGGTACAGGAAGGTATATTTTTTGGTTCAGCATAATCTTTGAGGATCATGAAGAATAGGAAAAGGAAGAAGGGAGATATCTCATTTTTTTTTTCTTTTTGGAGGGCAGTTGGGGTTAAGTGACTTGCCAAGATCACACGGCTAGTTTTTTGTGTTAAGTGTCTGAGGTCAAATTTGAACTCAGGTCCTCCTGACTCCAGGGCTGGTGCTCTATTCACTGCGCCACCTAGCTGCCCCTAATGTCTCAGTTTTTTAAAAAGAGGCAGTAGTAGAGTCTGTAAATTAAGGACTA
Organism: Petaurus breviceps papuanus; assembly: GCF_028583685.1. Classification (NCBI taxonomy): domain Eukaryota; kingdom Metazoa; phylum Chordata; class Mammalia; order Diprotodontia; family Petauridae; genus Petaurus; species Petaurus breviceps. The sequence goes on along the minus strand of NW_027185694.1, from coordinate 19,469,364 downwards.
TTGACCTAAAGCTTTGATTGAAGTACAATGATTTTTGATTCCTGGCAAAATTATAGGATGATTAATGAACATCTAAGAAAGGAAGTTATGACCACAGAGTTTCATCAAAAACAGTCTAGCTATTGATAAAGCTGTAGCACCCATTTCCAGGATGACTACTTTTTTTTTCTGATGGAGTAGGAAAGGGTTTAAAATGCTTTAGAGATAAATATTTATGCTGAGCAGAGGTATTTTGTTTCAAAGAGTATTTTCATTCTTCCCAATAAATTTGGAAATAAACTTTTTTTTTTAAAACAAACAATAAACAGGAGGTTTTGCCGGCTGATTTCTTTTCTTGACACAGTAACCTAACTGGTAGATCAAGGAGCTACTGCAGATTAAATTTACCTAGATTTTATTAAAGCATTGGATGGTCTCTCATGCAATTCTTGTGGACAAACTGGAGGTATATGGTCTGGGCATTTGAAACTGGTTGAATTGCTAGACTTACATAACCATTCATGGTTTGATACCAACTAAAAAGGAGATTTTGAAAGGAGTGCCCCAGGGATCTGCCCTTGATCAGCACTTAGCACAGTGTCTGACACAGGGTTAGTGCTTACTAAATGGTGGCTGAATGACCCTGCTAACATCTAAAAAAAATTCCATGGATAAAGGAATAGATAGCAAACTTATCAGATCTACAGAAGACACAAAATTGGGAGAGATAACAGAATGATGACCCAAAAAGACCTCAATGGGCTCAATGGTCTAAAAAGTTGGGCCAAATCAAATAAGATGGAATAGGAATAAATAGTGCTACACTTGGGTTAAAAAAAAAAAGCAACTTTCCAAGTACAAATTGTGTGTCAGGGAAGGGAGGGGAGTTAGAATGTGACTAGACAGCAATTGTCCTGAAAAAAAGGTTCCGGTTTTAAGAGAATACAAATCGAATGTGAATCAGCATTGCATTATGGCATCTAAAAAAAGCTCATTTCCACCTTAAATTTCGTTAAAAGAGGTGTCATGTCCAACACCAAGGAGGTGACAGCCCCACTGTACTCTCTCCTGGTCAGATCACATCTGAAGTATGTTTGGGTGCTACCTTTTTAGGAGAGACATTGTTTGATTGGGGAGCATTGTGTGTGTGTGTGTGTGTGTGTGTGTGAATTACTTCCCTTCATATATTCTTTACCGTAACCAAACTGGCCTACTTGGTGCTCACCAAACTTGGCATTCTATCTCCTGCCTTCATAACTTTGTGCAGGATATCCTGCATTTCTGAAATATATATATAAATTAAATATATATGTATGTAGAGGTATGTGTATATATATGTATGTGTGTATACACACATACACCATTATATATGTAATGGATATATATCCATTCTATTCTACATATATTCATAAATATATGTATATATAAAAATGTATATATAAATTCCATGCCTGAAACTGTGTGTGTATGTGTGTGTACATGTATGTATGTATGTACTTCCTTCAAGGCTCTGCTCAGGTGCCAAATCCTCTATGAAACCTTTCCTGATCCTCCTGGTATTAATGCTCTCTCTTCAAATTATCTTGTATTTACTTATGTTTATATGTATCCCCAAGGAGAATGTAAACTCCCTGAAGGCAGGGACTTTTTACTTTGTACAGGAGGTCATCTTTGAAAAAAAAAGTATTAGAAGAGTCAAAGGAAGGTCCACAGGGCATTCCATTCAAAACCTTTTACATTAGCATAAAACCTGGAAGGTCTAGAGATCATGCCCTATGAAAATCATTTGCAGAAATCTGAGACACTATCCTGAGGATTTAGGGGGACATGATGGCATTTGACCATGAGATGGAAGAGGCTTTAGACTTAATCTGATTGGCCCAAGAGGGCAGAATTAGCAGCAGTGGGTTTAAGTTATGAAGAGGAAAATTTTGGCTTGATAAGAGGAAAAACTTGCTAAAAATAAGAATTAACTGTGGAATGGACTGCTTATGTGGTGGTGGGTTTCTCTTCACACAAAATTACCAAGCAAAGGCTGGATGACCATTTGCAAAGTATGTTACCAACTAGATTCTTGTCCAGATCTGAGATTCTGTGCTTAGAACTCTCCCACAGTGAATCAGTATGCCTTGTGAGGTGTCAGATTCATCAGCACTGGAGATACTTGTATCTAGCTTACAGAATTATTGTGAGCCTCATGTGAGCTCATTTATGTAAAGCCTTTACAAACTTTAAAGCTCCCTATAAAATTAATATAGCCAAGCCTAACAGCTATGATAGCATTTATATTAGACTTTAAAGTTTGCAAGGCACTTACAAATATATTTTATCTTCCCAACAACCTTGTGAGGTGCTTTTATTCCTATTTTAAAGATGAGGATACTGAGACAGTCAGAGGGCGACTCTTCTAACTCTAGGTCCAGTATTTTATCCACTGCAATACTGAGTGGCTTCAATTTCTTGGAATTTGATGGAAGGGTTTCCCACTTAGGGATGAATATCATACTAGATAATCTTGGAATTCCATATTAATCCAAAGATTCTATGATTCTAAGATACCCTAGCATGCCATAGACTTATTTAATCATGTATTTGCAATCTAAGACTTCTTGGCTGTGTAGGAGTAAATCTTCAGAGGGTATAAGGCTGTCATATTTTAAAAGTGACATTAAGGCCGGCTTGTGTGTCTGTTGTTGGAGCCCTACTTGACTTTACTATTTTACTAAAGAGTTGGAAATATTCAAGAATCCTCCTCCCCATCCTGGTACATCATAACATCTCTGTTATGCCCAAGGTGTTGTGTTTCTCAAGCCCCAATTTTTTTTAATGTTTTATTGATGATTTTTAAAAAGTTACTTCCAATTCCCAATGACTTCTTCCCCCTACCTTCAATAGAACTCTCCCTTTTAACAACTAAATACAGTTAAGCAAAACAAATCAACTTATTGCATCTGGCTCACAATGGATCATTAATTCCCTACCCTTGACTAGACCATTTATATGCCAAGGTTAGCCCCCAGTTTCCTACCCTTTCTGGAAGGTAGATTTCTGAATGCTTGCCCAAGATTTCTTTAGGGAAATGGTTTAAGGCAAAGGTTTTAACTCCTTGAGAGCAGGAATTAGTTTTATCCTTATAGCCACATCACGTAGCATAAAAGGCACTGCAATGCTTGTTGAAATCATTTATCTAAATGATACCTTTCACTACCGTGGAGAGGCACCATGGTATGATGAGAGAGTAAACTCTAGACTGGGAGTGAGACCTAAATTCGAATCCTGATTCTTCTACTGACTATGAGTCAGTCACTTTTTCTAGGCTTCCCTCAGCTTTCTACTCTGTACAATAAGGAGTCTGGACTGATTAATCTACAAGTTCCCTTCCTGCTTTGACATTTTATGATGGCTTCCTCAAAGCCCTGCTCTGAGATATTTCAGCTTCCCCTCTGCCCTGATCCCTCCCTTATCCATGTGCTCCCTTGGGGCAGCAGAGTCTAACAAAAATGGCAGGTATCTGGAGCCAACAAACTCTTGGTCCTTCCCTTTCCCCTAACACCTGGTAGGAAAGACTCTGGGCTTGGCTGATGGGGGCCAGCTCTCCCACTTGTGATCCTGTGCCCACTCCAATTCCTATTAACTGGTAATCATTTTTACCAGGTAGGGGAATCTGACCTAGAGGCTCAGGGAAATGCTAAAAAAGTAGCTCTAATGATAGACTTTAAAACACTTAAGTAGGTATATGGGGAAGATATTTGGAGACAAAGGAACGTCATACCACAAGGATTGCTACCAATTCCACCTAATTCAAGTGTCCTTGGCAAGAAGACTAACTTCCCTGGTGGCACATTGAGTACTACTCCTACTATCCCACCTCACTCAAATAGCTCTTAAGAGTCTGGTGCCCATCAGAACATCCATGTTGGCAGGGTAGAGTTGGAGACATGAGGGCACCCCATATCCTTGTTCACAGAAGCTGCTGAGTGGCCCCAGTTAAGGTAGGTAGAATTCCAGAGAGGAGTAATCCCCATGTCCTTTTAACTTGACCCTTTTTATGGGTAGATGGAGTGTTGGCATATGACACCAGTATGCGTCACCTCCTGTCAGGAAGAGAGATGCAAGGATACCACAAACCTCAGCTTGAACCCCACAAAGGACCCAGCTGGCAATCCTCCCAGCCCATCCCCACCTCCCGCCCTTACACAGCTTGCCTGTTACTAAGCAATGTGGTTAATGAAGAGGTTGCAGCAGATTTTCCCTTTCCCATTCACAGCAGCTTCTTCCTATTAGGGATCAACGGAAGCCCAAGCCCCCAGCATTGACTGACCAACTGGAGGCAAGCCTGAGAGATAGTGAGAGCTCAGGAGGGACCTTGAAGGCCATTTAGTACAACCTCCTCGTTTTACATTTAAGAAAAGCAAGGTCCAGAAAACTGGAGGGAAGACTTGCCCAGGGTCACACAGGTAGTGTCAGCGAGGGGATTTAAACCCAAGTCTTCCTAACTCCACATCTAGCACTCCATGCACTATGAAATGCTGTCCATTAAGGGATTAGTATATAGGCAGAATGGGATTGTGGAGACCTGCAGGTAGGCTTAACAATATAGACTATTGGAGAAGAAAGGGGTGACCCTGACCGAAATACCCAAGCCCCTGATATTGGCTGGTTATCTCCCTGGGCCTTCTGGGAATGTCCTTTTGTAAACCTAGCAGGAGGCAGGGTCCTAGAGGCAGACTTGAGGATAGACAGACCTCTCCCTTTATTCAGATATAGGACCTGCTGGTTCCCAGGCCTGGGATTATCTGCCTTCGACACCATCTCCAAGGCCATGTAGTGCATGCCCGGGCTGCTTGGACCACCGCCCCTGCTTCTCCTTTCTCCGACCCTCAGGCGGGAACCTCTTCCCTCTCCTCTCACTTCCCTGAGCCCCCAGTCAGACTTCCCTCTGAGGAAACTTCCTCAGCTGTCTTGGCATCTTGGAGAGCTGCTTGCCAGGGGGAACTTGGAGAGTCTGGAGGGAGGCTGTTCTCCCAGGGACCTGTACCCTCAAGTCATTCCCTCCACCTGCCCCAGAGCTGGGGAAACCAGCTCTGGTGCTTGGGACTGCCCTATGGTCTCTCCTGGGCCCCAGGTCGGGTCTTCTTGCACATAGGACATGTTGATTCCTCTAAGGCTCCCCAAGACCTCTTGGGCCTGAAGCCTGAGCCCTCGGGTGGCCGGGGCTGGGAGAGGGCACCCTTGGTTGGGTCAGTGCTGGAGCTGGAAGCTGAGGAAAAGGGGAAAGAAACAAGTCAATAATGAGAATGGATGGTTTGGAGGGGGGGGGGGGAAGGGGAGGAGTGAAAAAGGGGGCACACAACCCAGCCTGTAAGTCCCATCGTGAATCAATGGACAATCCTAGTATCTTACACAAATGTGAGTTTCTGTACACCTACCCCCCTACCCCCATCCCCAGGAGTTGAGACAACCTAAGGGACAAACTAAGGCCCAAAGAAGCTAAGGGGCTTGGTTGAGGGTCTTCTCACTCTCCAACAAAAGCTTTGTATCTACACCATAATGTTTCCTGGTCCTAACCCACATGAGGCCACACTTGTTCCTGAGTTAGGCAGGGACACAGTGCTCTTTACCTGGGGTCTAGGGGAAAGAATTATGGGTCTCTTAGGCTCAGATATGCTCAGGCCATGGTTGGAAAGTCACAAGGTCACAAAAGGAAAAAGGCCTGGGACCTTGGGTGTCTACAGGGGGGACAAGGAAGGTTATAAAAAGTCTGGAGAAGGGGATTTAAATATATTCAGACACATTCAGTTACTCACATACAAAGGCAACACATACACATGGTCACAGCTACCTATCCACAGACATAAACCACTAGCACCCTTATATAGTCATATACATTTCCTGCAATACATATACATATTACATATATAATTATAAATTATATGTAATATATATGTTTGTCTATATGTACTATATAATATAAAAATGTAACAATATGTATATTCAATATGTGTGTATTATAATATACACACATCTTGGCACTCATGCTTCACATGCCTAAACATACATATACAGATACCACAAATTATCCCCATATGCACCTTCAACCAACACTTCACATAAATACACTCAGTTATCTCCCACATTCTCCACGCAGATTCATATCGACCATCTGTCCATACCACAGATATCTTAATCCAGTTACCCCCCCCCCACACACACACACACATTCTCACACCCATATACCCAGTCATACATACATATATCCAGGTGCCAACATATATCCAGTCATCTCCGTATACCCCCACTCTCCTACGTATTCAAGCACTACTCTCGATGCCTATATACCCAGCAACACCCATACCCACACATCCAGCCACCCACACAGTGCCCTGTCAACCCTTCCCCCAGCCCTGCATGTATGACCTTGTCCCTACAAAATTACTGCCTCCTCTCTGTCCACTCTGATCCATGACCCTGGGCACCAGAGGATTTTTCTGCTGCTGATGTGACTGGTCTCGCCTAGGTGGAGTATGAGGCAGGGAAGAGGGATAGCAGATGAACTTACCAATACTTGTGCTGCACACGCCTCAGTGAATCCTTGCTAATCCTTCTCTTATGAGACTCTACCCCAAACACTGCCAGTTCTCTAGGCTGTGCCACAGGAGCGGCTTTATGATGAGAGGATACCCACCCTCCTTTAACACCCTGCATCCTGGGGTTGCTCCTGTCTTGGTTGGGCTGGGGCACACTTCCTGCTTTCCTGGAGTTCTGTTTCTGGCCCTGTCATGTGCATCCTTACCTGTACTCCCTAGGTTCTCCCTGGGTGGTTGGGGACCTGGTGAATCCAGGGGGTGGCTGGTAGAGCTCAGAGGGCCAGGAAGATCGAGGGCCCATGCCCCTCCCTTGAGCAGGGGCCCCACCCGTGGGAGGCAGCCCCCTGCCATCAGCCTCCCTAGCCAGTGGCTCTCACACTGGCCGGCAGGTTGCATGCTGCTGGGCAGGTAGAGTGCCAGGCCCCGAAGGTGACGAAGACGGAAGTTCTTGGGCTTGCTGCCTGGTGGGCTGGGGCACTGCTGCCTCCGGGCCCCCAGACCTCCCTCATAGATGTTGGGGGGCGTGTCGGCGCTGCCTGCGCAGCCCAAAGTCAGGCTCACTGCATCTGTGGTGAAAACACAGACATACTTGAGAGGGGGAGGGGGATGCTCTGGGGGAGATACCCAGGGGAAACAACCAACTTTCTCTTCCAACTAATGCCCTGGGTCCCCCTTCTTTCCTTCTGTTTAGAGCTTAGTCTAAATAAACCTGAGTTCATTATTGTCTTTTTGGGCCTCAGTTTTCCTTCTTGTCAAGTGGGGTCAATTCATCTCTATATGGGTAGGGAAATCCTATCCCCATTTTCAGAGAGCTTTGAAGACAAAAAAATTAAAGACCTTTGGTGATAGGATGGCTTGAGCCCTTTGGAGGCTAAGGAGTTCAAGTCTTTGCTCATCACTTAAAGGTCTATTCAAACTGGAAAGAGTTCTCTTTGGAACTACTGAACAGTAGACAGCTACTAAGAAGAAAATCCCTAGGGGATTGTCTTCTTGAAGCTTTAGGTGCTCCCCATTCCATCCCTCCCCATCTTAGAGATGAATGTGGTTTAGGGAGTACCATTATTTTGGTACCAGTTTAGAGGTAAAGAAACTGGTCCAGAAAGAAGTGATTTGACCATTCTCTAGCCACCAGAGTACCCTCATCTCTGCTAAGTAGCCTACCCCTCACTATTGGTGAGCTTGTATCTACACCATCTTCATGCTGATGGCCCTGGAGGATGGGAGGGATTTCTCCTTTTGACCTCTTCTGTTCACCTCCCCCTTTCCTAATTTCCCGTATCCTTCCCAGTATAATACCTTCTCTTATTCGAAGCTCAGAGAAAGCACGGACCAAAGCTTCCATTGAGGTCCAGTGTGGCTAGCTGGAGAAGCTGCCAGGGCTCTAACACCTTGGGTCCTCTCAAAATATCCTGGCCTAAAGTCTGGGGCTGCATGGCAACCCTGCTGAACAGCTTTGTGATGTCATAACTGGGAATACCATCCTTTCTTCCCCTGGCTGTCAGGGAGGGCCAAGGAGAGGATAAAGTAATGAAAATGTTATCGGAGTACTCTTGCTGTCAGCCTTACCCTTGCTGATCCAGGTTTAGACCTGATCTAGAGTCTAGACACACAATAGAATGTGTCTAGTGCCAAAGATGAAAAAAACATGGATAGCAGTCAGGGTAGCTAGTTTGTGATTCTGACTCAGACACCGTGGATCAAAGGTATCAGGAGATTTAGAGCTGAAAAGGATTTTAAAGATCATCTAGTTCAACCCCCTCATTTACAAATGAGGAAACTGATTTTAAGTCACTTGATCCCAATAGTCACACAGGTAGTAAGAGCTGCAGAACTAGGAGCTGAATCCAGGTCAGTGTTTTTTTCTAATAACTATCATGCTGACTAGCTGGGTAACTATAGACAAGTCATACTTTGCCTCTCTTGCCTCAGTTTCCTTATCTGCAAAATGGGGATATTAAGCCTAATCTCTCCTCTGCCTGACATTCCTTCAATTGTAGATAAAGACAATTGCCATACTGAGTCCTTCCCATCTTGATATTTCCTCCCCTGCAATTTACTCACTTAGTAACCCTGGGAAAATCACTTTCTGGGCCTCAGTTTCCTCATCTGAACTAGCTGAGTGAGCTCTAAGGTCTTTTCCAACTCTAAATCAATGATTCACCCTGATTACCATGACTGTGATCATCTTCTAGGCAAACAGATCTTAATTTCCCAAGCAAGATTTTTTTAGAATTTTAGCATTTAGAGCTAGAATGGATTTTAGAGGTCATCTCGTCAGAGTCTTTTAATTTTATAGGTGTGAGGCAATTGAGGACCAGATATCTGCATTAGGCAACATGCCCCAGATCACATAAGCAGTAGGCAGTAGAGTCAGGATTTGAATACAGATCAACTTATTTAAAATCCAGTGTCTACTGCCATCACATCACGACTGTGTCCCTAGTAGTCTTCTCTTCTCCATGTTAAATATGCCTCCTACCTTCAATTGATCTACATGGTTCCAAGCCCCTTTACTTTCCTCTGTTTGAGTTCCAGACTATTAAACAACAACAAATCCAATAATAGCCAGTTTTTTCTACGTATTTACTTTATATATAAAATTCCAGAAAATGAGTATCTTCTTAATTTCTTCTAAATGGATTTTTACATCAGAATATGTTTTAACTAAAAAAGAAAAGTAAAATAATGAATTACTTTTGGAAAAAGCTTGTATGTACTTAATAAGGAGTGAAGATAAATGGTTTTTTAATTTCTATTTATTGTTATTGCAATATGAAAGGCAACCCTGTCCTACTCTAAACTGTAGGCAGGGGAACTTAGTATGAGATGGAACAGAATATCTTGGGACTAATTTGATTTTCTCTAAGTTTTGAATTCAGGTATAATAGTTTGACTGTTAAGCTGGTACTTCACCATCCTTTTTGGGGGGGGGGGGAAGACAAGGCAATTGGGGTTAGGTGACTTGCCCAAGGTCACACTGCTAGTTAAGTGCCAAGTGTTTGAGGTTAAATTTGAACTCAGGTCCTCCTGACCCCAGGGCAGGTGCTCTATTCACTGTGCCACCTAGCTGCCCCCACTATTCTTTTTAAAATATTTTATTATTTTTCCCAATTACATGTAAAAACAATTTTTAACAATCTTTTTTTTAATTAATTAATTTATTTTTTAAAAGCAATTGAGGTTAAGTAACTTGCCCAAGGTTACGTGGTCAGTGTTTTTTGTGTGGGTGTTAAATGTCTGGGGCTGGAACTGATCCTGGGTCCTCCTGATTCCTAGGCCGCGCTCTTACTCACTGCGCCACCTAGCTGCCCCTTTAAAAAAATTTTGAGCTCCAAAAAGAAAACCCACGAAAAAACAAAGTGAAAAACAATATTCTTCAATCTGCATTTGGACTCCGTCAACTTGTTCTCTGGAGATGGATAGCATTTTTTATCATGAGTCCTTTGGAATTGCTGTATTTCTGAGGACAACTAATCCATTCACAGTTAATATTACTGTCACTATGTACAATGTTCACTTTATTTTTTGTGGGGTTTTTGTCTGTGCTTTCTTTTACAACATGACTAATATGTAAATATGTTTTGCATGATTGCACATGTATAAACTACATCAAATTGTTTACTGTCTCAGAGAGGGGGGAGGGGAAGAAAAGGGAGAGAATTTGGAACTCAAAAAATTTTTAAAAGAATGTTAAAAATTGTTTTTACATGTAATTGGGAAAAATAATAAAATATTATTCAACAACAACAACAACAAAACAGGGAGATGGAAGGAAAGTGAGCCAGGGGCTGATCTCTTTGAGCAAGGAAGGAAATAGCCAGGGGTGTGGTATACTACAACTACTATAATTTTGACTGGTAGAAAAGTATAATTATCAAAAGAAGACTTACTAAGAGAAGGCAAAAAGGAGAATCTCAAAGTGACAGTGGGGACTAGAGAGCGTTCCATCTCCCTTTCCAAGACCAATGTGACAGGGAGTATGAAACAAGGTACCACTAGTCTGCTAGAGAGGATAGCCAAGGACATAATATCATCAGAGGAGGAGCCAGGTCTTGGCAAAAAGTAATGGCCATCCTAAAAAATGGAAAGAGAGTGAGAAGTCCAGGATGAACGGGAGTTTGTTCACTATAGAAGAGGGATTCCAGAGGGCACAGTGGAAGGTGGGGCAGGGTTGGATTAGGGGTTTTCAGATAGGGCTGAATTGAGGGGGACAAAGATGTGAAATAACATGGGGACTGGGAGGAAGGAATGGTTTTTCTGCTAAATGACTGCTGACTAATTTTTACAGAGAGAGGGAGAAACAGAAGCCACGGGGTGGCAGATCGAGATTCTTACAGTCTTCAAGGAGTGTTGTAGATAAAGTTGGGGGGGGGACAAAGATTCCTGGATCTGTTTCTTCACCTGGGAGACTGATGGAAGGTGCAGGGGTGGTGAGGGGTTAGATGAAGATGGCCCTAGTCTCCTTCTCCTTGGTGTCTGATAGAGGTAACAAATCTCCCCAAGGGACTTGATTGACTTTAGTTCTCCAGACACACAGCTTCCTTCCCAATCTGCCCAGTCAACAGGAAGTAGGCCTAGAACAAAGCAGCCCCTGGTACCTGATTGGCCCTAGCTTCTCTGATGCATATTCCTGATCATCTAGAAGCATTAAAAAGTTCTAGCCACATGAAGTCTTGGTCTTTCAGATTTGGTGGGTGCTTAAGACTATGCAAATCACCATACCTTGATGATATAATGACCAGATGCATTTCCAGATGGAGAAGGGGACCATGTCCAGAAAAGCCAAGTGCCACTGTATCCTTGTTGCATATTCTTTCTGTGTTAGGGCAAAGTAAAGCTCTTGTTAAATGTTCAATGACTTTTGAGAGCCTTATTTTGTCCCAACATCAGACCTGAATTAAGAAGGTAGTGGCATTAGAGCTGCCTCAGAAAATCTGGTGAGTGTGCCTGTGGCTCTGTTCTTACAGCACAGTTCCCTTGCTTTGTTTATGTGGACCACACTTCATTCTTTCTTTTTTTTTCTTTTTGGAGGAGGGGAAGGCAGGGCACTTGGGGTTAAGTGACTTGCCCAAGGTCACATGGCTAGTAAGTGTTAAGTGTCTGAGGTCAAATTTGAACTCAGGTCCTCCTGACTCCAGGGCCAGTGCTCTATTCACTGTGCCACCTAGCTGCCCCATGTGGACCACACTTTAGAAGAAAATCCACCTTCCATGTGGAAGACACACAAAAGTCTATTACATCTCTAACAGCAAGTAATGTTAGCAGTGGCTTCCATGTTTGTATGGCAGAGGGACCTTGGACTGTTAAGAGTCATATATCAGACTTCTGCTTGCTTGCCATATACTCAGTTGATCTGCCTTCTCGGATTCCACTCTATTTCTCTACTTTGGTCTCTATAAGCATTGCTCTACTGAGTATAAAATTGCAGGCCTCTTTTATGCAGAACAGGAGTTGTGATATAGTTAAAATATGCCTCTTCCAATGTTTTGATTTGCCAATTTTTGCAAATAACTCTGCCAAATGACTCTAAGATGCCTTGTCATATATATATAAAACTAACAGGAGCTGTCTTTTTGAGAGTCTCTGTGAGTCTTATTACCTTTTCTGACTTAGATGTATTCAAGTGCCATAGTTTCATAGCAGCCTTCCCAAACCCAGCCTCTCAGTGCTGTTCTCCTAGGTGACATGGTTCCTGTCCTAAGAAGATGTCAGATTTCAGTCTATAGTAACTACGGGATCTATCACAGAGACTATGGTCTCAGCTCTCTACCTACGAGTACACTGGCACTTCTGTACTTGAGACATTAAATTTTTTGACCAGAAAGTTTTCTTTGCATAATCTGACTGTCAGTCTTTTAAGAAGCTCTTCTTCAAGGAGTGGACTACTAGATATCTACCATATATTACTTCCTATTATCAGTTTTCCAGGTAAACATTCATGTTCAGTACCTCAAATTTTACCAGAAAAACTTCCTGCATTGTTTCCTTGCTTTTTTTGTTAGTAGTTTTAACTATGCAACTTTCTAAACTTTTCACATTACAATGAAATAGTTTAAAATATATATTTAAGATCTGGGTCTACATCTACAACTAAGAGATCGCTATGATCTATGGCCACAAAATGTGACAACTCAACTGTTCATACTTTTAAAAGATTGTGCCATGTATGACATCATCAATACCTCCAAAATATTAATTCAAGATATAAAAGCATGCACTATAAAAACAAAGCTCTGTGCAACAAATATATTGTGTGTAATTATACAATATCAAAGCGACAATGTATTCCAAATCATGAAAAGTCACCAATAAGTTTTTTTCATGTACCAACATATAAAAAATTATTGCATGTAAAGTAGGCATTTAAAACTTATTTATAAAGACATAGCACATCAATAAATTTCAGCAGCAGACACAGCATAACAATATTTTCATGCTAGCAACTGACAGCGTATGAAAAACTGTGTCTGGAAAAAAAAATACCCAGTAAAGAAAAAAGAGGGCTTTCCTGGAATATTACCTGAAAAAATAATCCTAGTATATAATTTAGAAACAAAATAAAATTATCTGTGCATAGAAAAAATATGATCTATATGGAAAAAGATTAGAAATAGCAACAATGGGGTGGCTAGGTGGTGCTGTGAATAGGCCCTGGAGTCAGGAGGACTTGAGTTCAAATCCAGCCTCAGACATTTAACCTAGCTGTGTGACCTTGGGCAAGTCACTTAACCCCAATTGCTCTGCCCTCCCCCCTCCAAAAAAAAAAAGGCAAAAACAGCAACAACAACAACTGTGAGTTCCAGAGCTGGGAGGTAAAACAGCCAAAGCAAAATATAAGAAACTCTCCAATAGGATTCACAAACTGTTCTGTTGGGAAAAACAAAAACACAAAATTAAACACCAATGTTTAAAAAGATTTTTTTTAATTAACACCAGTGTGTTCTTCTTCCAACAGGGTTCACAAATTGTTCTCCTGGGGGGGCAGGGAAGGAGGGAAACAATGAAAATCATACCAATGTGTAATCATCACAATAATATAATCCCTAAGACGGGGGAAAAGCCCAAGAAGCCAGATGTAGGGACCGGTTCATTCAAAATCTTCACTAAAATTCCAAGGCTCAGAAAAGTAAAAAAAATTGAACAGGAGAAATGACCAGAGAAAGAGGTAGGGGAAGAGTTGAAAATAAAGTACTAAAGACTAGCCCCCCCCATATGTACTCCATTTAGCACAGTGCCTGGCACATTGTTCTTGCTGTTCAGTTGGGTCTGTCTCTGCTTGACTCCATGTACCACAGTGCACCAGGCCCTTCTATCTATCCTCCACTATCTCTTGAAGTCCAAGTTCATGTTTGTTGTTTCCATGATACTATCTATCTATCTTATCCTCTGCCACCCCCAATCTTTTCCAACAGCAGGGTCTTTTCCAATGAGTCCTGTCTTCTCATTATATGGTCAGAGTATTTAAGCTTCAGTTTTAGTATTTGACCTTCCAGTTGAATAGCCTGAATTAATTAAAGTATTGACTGATTTGACCTCCTTGCTGTCCAAAGGATTCTCAAACATCTTCTTCAGCACCACAATTCAAAAGTGTTGATTCTCTGGTTCACAGATTTCCTTAAAGTTCAGCTTTTTTTTTTTTTGCCTTTTGGAAGGCAATTGGGGTTAAGTAACTTGCCCAAGGTTACACAGCTAGTTTTTTGTGTGGGTGTTAAGTGTCTGAGGCCAGAAACAAACTCAGGTCCTCCCGATTCCAAGGCCAGCGCTTTACTCACTGCACCACCTAGCAGCCCCAAAGTCCAGCTCTTAACAATCAGCCATTGCTACTGGAAAAACCAGAGTTTTGACTATATGGAACTTTGTCACCAAGGTGATATATTTGCTTTTTAGTATGCTGTTTGTATTTGCCATGGTTTTCCTTCCAACAAACAATCTTTTAATTTCAGGACTGCAGTCCCTATCTACACTGATCTTTGAGACCAAGAAAAAAATCTGACACTGCTTCCATTTCTTTTCCCTGTATTTGCCAGGAAGTTGTGGGACTAGTTTCTATGATCTTAGTTTTTTTTTTTTTATGTTAAGCTTCAAGCCAGCTTTTACACTCTTTTCTTTTACCTTCATCAAGAGGCTACTTAATTCCTCCTTACTGCTGCCATCAGAGTGGCATCCTCTGCATATCTGAGATTGTTGATATTTCTCCTGGAAACCTTAATTCCAGCTTTTGATTCATCCAGCCTGACATTTCACATGAAGGACTCTGCATATAAGTTAAATAAATAAAGTGACAATAATGACAGCATTGTCTTACTCCTTTTCCAATCTTAAACCAATCAGTTGTTCCATTTTTGGTTCTAACTGTTGCTTCTTTGCCCAAATACAGGTTTGTCAACAGACAAGTAAGATGATCTGGTATTCCCATCTCTCTGAGGACTTTCCCATTTTTCTTGTGTTCTACATAGTCATATGCTTTAGTAATCAATGAAGCAGAAGTAGATGTTTTGTTTTGTTTTTCTTTTTCTGGAACCACCTTACTTTTTCGACAATCCAGCAAATGTTGGCAATTTGGTCTATAGTTCCTCTGTCTCTTTGAAAACCAGTCTGCTTTTCTGGTAATTCTTGGTTCACACATTGTTGAAGCCTAGCCTGAAGAATCTTAAGTACAACCTTTGTGGAGTGTGAATAAGCACAATTATTCAGTAATTTGAATATTCCTTGGCATTGTCTTTCTTTAGGATTGGGACATAAACCTATCTTTTCTAATCCAGTGGCCACTGCTATGTTTTTCAAATTTGTTGGCATATTGAGTGCAGCACTTTAACAGCATCATCTTTTAGGGTTTTAAATAACTCAGCTGGAATTCTGTCACCTCCAATGGCCTTGTGGTTAGCAATGTTTCCTAAGATCCATTTGACTTCATTCTCCAGGATGTTTGGCTCTAGATCAACAAACACATCATTATGTTAAGTTTTTTCTTGTGTAGTTCTTTTGTGTATTCTTGCCACCTTTTCTTAATATCTTCTGCTTCTGTTAAATTGCTACTATTTTTATCTTTTATCATGACTGTTTTTTGCATAAAACTTTCCCTTCATATCTCTGATTTTCTTGAAGTCTTTTCTTTTGTCTTTCCCATTCTATTGTTTTCTTCTATTTCTTTGTATTGCTTATTTAAGAGCTTATCTCTCCTTACTCTTCTCTGGAATTCTGCATTCAGTTGGATATAGCTTACCCTTTTTCTTTTCTCTTTCTCTTTCCTTCTTCCTCAGCTATTTGTAAAGCCTCATCAGACAGTTATTTTGCATTTTCTTTGGAATGGTTTTGTTGTTACTTCCTGTACAATGTTTCAAACCTCTATCCATATCTAATCCCTTACAGCTATTCATCACTTCCATATTCATAAGGTATATTATTTGGGTCATACTTATATGGTTTGATGTTTTTCCCTACTTTCTTCAATTTAAGTCTTATTTTGCAATAAGAAGCTCATGATCTGAGCTATAGTCAGCTCCAGATATTGTTTTAAGTGACTGTATGGACCTTCACCTTTGTTTGCATAATCAGTGTGGTTTCCATATTTCTATATCGACCATTTGGTGATGTCCATGTGTAGGTCTTGACAAAACTCTATTAGTCTCTGTTCTGCTTCATCTTGTATTTTAAGGCCACACTTGCCTGCTATTACAATTATCTTTTTATTTCCTTCTTTAGCATTCCAATCCCCTGTAATGAATGTGGCATACTTTTTGATGTTATTTCTATAAGATGTTGTAGGTCATCATATAACTGATCAACTTTGGCCTCTCCAGTATCAGTAGTTGAAGCATAGACTTGTATTACTGTGATGCTGAACAGTTTGCCTTGGATTCAAACAGATAGCATTTGGTCATTTTTGAGATTATACCCCACTACTGCTTTTCTCACACTTTTGACTATCAGGGCTACTCCATTTCTTCTAAAGGTTTTTTGCCCATAGTAGTAGCATATATAGTGATCATATGGGTTAAATTCACTGGTTCCTATCCACTTAAGTTCACTGATGCCCAAGATTTCAATGTTTAATCTTTCCATCTCCTTCACATCCAGTTTACCTTGGTGCATAGATCTTACGACCCAGGTTCTTATGAACTTAGTAGGCACTTAATACTTGATGGCTGATACTCATAATGAAGAATAAGGAGGATTAAGTTTGGTTTTAGTAGCTCCCAAAGGGGGAAGCTTCCCCTCCCCTCCTAATGTGTGTGTGTGTAGGAGGGGTGTGGGTATATACATGTAAATAAATGAACATGTGTATATATACATATATTCATTTATTGCTTGTGTTTATATACACATCTACATGCATACATTTATTATACAGTTATATTATACGCACAAATATTATGCCTTGAATACAGATTTATTTACATGTAAATACTTATTATATGTTTATATGTGTATATACATATAAATAAAATTATATATATATATATCATAAGTGTGTGTTTGGGATGTTATGACACTTCTGCAGGATTACCTGGAATAGGCTTTCCCCTGCCCTCCTCTTAATACAGGCATTCTCTTCCTTCTAGCTGAAGGTTGAGGAAACAGCCTCAGGTGCCTAGTTCGGGCGAGGAGAGGCTGCTTAACTCACATCCAGAAACTGACACAAAGCCCACCAACTGCCAGCTCTAGATTCCGAGAATGACGTTAACCCTCCGCGCATGCGCACACCGTCGCATTCGCTTACGTTTGGCCCCAGCCAGTAGACGTTGAGGGCTTCCGTTGGTGGTTGCCATAGCGACGGTCGGAGCCAAGCCTCCTTCCTTCCCGGCTCGATGGATGGTCTCTAAAGACTCAAGTTTCAGGATCTCCATGTTTCAGGGTCGGACTGAGATCACCGACGATCGGATCACCAGTCATGTCTTTCCGAGACCTAAGGAGTAAGGCTGCCCCCCCAGCCCCCGGCCTGGGCCATGCTCTTTTTCCCCGGGGAGGGAGCCGTGGATCATGGCTGCTCGAGGCTGAGGAGGCCGCTCCTGGACCCCGCAGTCCAGCGGCAGCCGTCTCGGCTTCTCCGTCGCTGTGAGCCGAGTCCGGGGCTCTCCGGAGAGGAGGAGGGCCGGGCTGAGGCCGATCCTTCCTCATGAAGATGCCCTTATCGGGGTGGCCGCCTCGCTGCGGCCCTCACGTCCCAGGCCTCTTGTCTGGGGGCCGGGGGCGGGAGGAAGAGGGAGAGGGGGAGGAGGGATCGCCGACTACGTGAGCAGAGCCCGGGCTCACGAAGGGCCTGCCTCCTATTTAATCGTCCTTAATCCAACACTTCTTAGCGCAGGCGGGGGCGCAGAATACTACTGGAAAGGATTCCCGTAAGGCTTGGCCCATAGACCCCAAAGACCAGCCCAGGTTAGGCAGGCTCTCATCGGAAAGGGGGACACCAAGTGGAAATTTTTCCTTTTTGGGGGGCTCATAAACACCTTAAGGCTGAAGAGATTGCAGTCTTTGTGGGTGGAAAGAGTATCCATCCCTGTGAAATCATGGACCTTTGGAAATGTTTTAAGATGGTATTACAGAACTTCAAAAGACCCAAGACCTTATTAGCGGAGGTATTATCTCCACCAATGCAGGTTACCACCCCCTTTTGCACCCTAAGGAAATGTTATTTTATTTTAGTGCCTTAGTCCCCAAAATTCATCTGGTGACCAGCCTTCTGGAGAAATAAAATATAATAAGCAATGCAGTGATACAGTAAAGTAGATGGGATCATCCAGTTTTTTTTAGTCCTGCCTCTCTATTAATGCTCCTTTTCCCTCTTCCTCCTTCACTTCTTCCCCAGCCCATCTCCTCCCTAAATCCCATCATTACCAACTCTCTCCTTCCACCAACTCTCCTTCTAAGTAGAAAATGTCTTTATATAGGATACCTGTAGCTTTCTCTTTATGGTTACTTCAACACTGCTGTCTTAGGTCAAACAGATTTCTTAACAATTGTATTATTTGGTTACATCTCCTTTCCTGTCCCTACTCAAGAAAGTATTTTCTCATCCTGATAACAAATCTGCTAGTTGAATTCCGAATATTTTCCCAGAAACCCCTCTCCACCTTTTCTCCCTGTTTGATTTACCTTTTCCTCTACATTTCTCTCTTCTCTGAAAGGTATTAGTTTTCTATCCTCAACTGCTGCACAAAGTTGCTTGTTGGATGTGTAACTTATACAACCTAGATATGAGGCATTCCTATTTAAAACAACAATTTTTGTTCCAGGATTCACTTTTACAGCATGAGGCTTCCTAAGCTAGCATTTTCTTTTTAATCATTGTCTCCTTATTTGACCTTCAGTCTTATGGTTCACCAAGGGAGATCAGGCTGAGCTATACCCGAAGCATGAGTCTTTTTAATCTTAGTTAAGCTGGTGTCCCCCAACTTTCCTTCCCCTGTCCCCCAACTTCCTTCCTGGTGTCCCCCAACCTCCCACAAGCCTTTACAGTTTGATAGGATCTGCCAGAACTTATGTTCCATTAATTTAGCTTTTGAGGACCCAGGATCATCTACATAGCATAAGAAGATTTTAGTTGAGGGAGGATGATGGTAATCATAATAAACCTGGAATAAGCCTTATAGATTACATATGCCATCCATTTATTTTACAGAGGAGGAAACTGAGACTTAGAGAGGGAAAGTGCCTTGTTTAAATCACATAAAAAGTTAGCGGTAGAGCTCGGTCTAAAGGTTTGGGACAGGGTTTGCTTCACTGTGGCACAGTAATCCCTATTTGATAAGACTTTAGAAACATTAGTAAGTGTCTTCACTACATATATTCCTCACTTAGGGACCATTACCTGAAATTCTCCCCTAAAGATTCACTTTATGGGGTTAAGCAGTAGGATTTTCCTTCACTCACTTTTTAAAAAAAATTAAGATATTTATCACTTTTTTTTTCAATTATCAAGCATTTTTTATACCTTCCATTTCTCCTTCCTCCACTGAAAATAAAATACAAAACCCTTATAACAAATAAACTTAGTCTGGCAAAACAAATACCTATATTGGCCATATAAAAAAAATGCATGTTTTATTCTGCATATTGGAGGGGGTGATCTCGCTCTCTTTCATGAGTTGGGTGGCATTCATTTTTAAGCATCCTCTGGATGTCATGGTTGATTGCTGTGTTGAATATAGTTTTTAAGTCTTTCAAAATTGTTCATTTTTTAAAATAAGTTTTTTTTCCTCAATTACATGTAAGAATAACTTTTAATGTTATTTAAAAGCCGTGTAGCCTTGGGCAAGTTATTTAACCCCAATTGCCCTCCAAAAAAGCAAAAAAAAAATTTTTTTTATTTTAAAATTTTGAGTTCCAAATTCTTTCCTTTCTTCCCCTCTCTCCCTGAGACAGTAACATTTTTATATATTATACATGTACAGTACATTTTTATATAGATTATACATG
Source organism: Petaurus breviceps papuanus (assembly GCF_028583685.1). Classification (NCBI taxonomy): domain Eukaryota; kingdom Metazoa; phylum Chordata; class Mammalia; order Diprotodontia; family Petauridae; genus Petaurus; species Petaurus breviceps. The sequence continues at coordinate 19,449,382 of NW_027185694.1, read as the reverse complement.
TACAGTCATACAAAACATTTCCATGTTAGTCATGATGTAAAAGAAGACATAGAAAAAAAGTGAAAAATAGTATGCTTTGATCTGCATTCAGATTTCGGTTCTTTCTCTAGATATGGATAGATTTTTTCATCAGAATCCTTTGGAATTGTCTCTGATCATTGTATTGCTGAGAATGAATGACTAAGTCATTCACAGTTGATCATCTTAAAATATTGCTGTTACTGTATACAGTAACAGTCTCTGGTTCTGCTTACTTCACTTTGCATCAGTTCATGTGAATCTTCCCAGGTTTTTCTGAAATGATCCTGCTCGTCATTTCTTATAGTACAATAGTATTCCATTTCAATCATTTACCACAACTTGTTCTGCCATTTTCACATAATCTTTTATTTTTACAGTATTGACAATATGGTATAAATTGTTCTCCTGATTCTGTTAATTTCACTCTGCATCAGATCATACAAATCTTCCCACATTTTTTTGAAACTATCTCTTCATTTCTTGTGGCACAATCCATTACCATATTCCATGATTTGTTCAGTCATTTTCCAGTTGATAGGCACCACCATATTTTCTAGTTCCTTGCCACCACAAGATAAAAGCTGATATAAATATTATTTTTACATATAGGATTGTCCCGTCCTGCGGGACCAAGTTATTCGTGGGGCCGAGGAGGACCCAGCCTGCAAAGGAATGGGTGGGAAAGAAGGAGAGAGACCAAGCGAGTTTGTTTTAAGGTCTGATGAAGCTCTTTATTGCTGGTAAACAGGACTTATATACTCTTTGAAGAAGTGGGCGGGGAGAGGAATTCTTGTAAACAAATGTTGAAACATTTTGTGGTTAGGACACCTGGTGCCGAAACACTCTGTGGTCTGCAGATTCACGTGGCATGGTACTGGGGGTGTGGCTTTGGGGGGGGAGGGGAGGAAGGGTGCCTGGCCTGAAGGTCTTCGCCCCCAACATAGGATCTTCTCTTTCTTTGATCTTTGGAGTATAGGCCTAGTAGTGGTATGGTATCATTAGGTCAAAAGGCATGAATAGTTAAGTAACTTTTTTAGGATAATTGCAGATTACTTTCCACAATGACTGCACTCCACCAGCAAGAGCATCAATGTTTCTGTTTTCTCACAACCTGTTCAACATGTGTCATCTTTTGTTTTTTGTCAACTTTCCCAATCTGACTAGTGGAAGGTAGAAACTTAGAATTTTTTTAATGTGCATTTCATAGATTGGATGGCTTCCCTTTGAAATTTGCATTTGCATATCCTTAGACATTTTCCTTTATTCACTTTTAAAATGTGAATGTATCTGGAAAAGACATCATCAGTCCACATTGGCTTTTTTGCATTCCTTCTTGCAACTTTTCTTGGGAATAACAGGTAGTAGGCCCAGAAGCTGAAGGCTACAAGGTGGGACAGAAGATTCACTTTTCTATAATTTTACCTGGGGCCAACTTTGTTAGGTGGTATTAGAGGGGGAAAAGGTAGAGATACCTGGCAAGAGGGTTGTAGAAAGATTACTGGGCATTGCTTTGCATTTGTGGGACACCATGATTCGACAAGAGGATTGGTTTTGGAGTTGCAAAGACCTTGATTTGATTGCTGACTCATAATTTAACTGTCTGAGTTAACCAACTTTAGACAATTACCAAACCTTTCTGGACACTTCATTTTGTAGATTAGGAACCCCAAAAGATTCCTTATCTATAAAATGAATATAACAATGTCTTCTCTGACTACTTCACAAGTGTTTTTGAGACTCTAAGGAGACAAACTGATGTAGAAGAAAGAGCATTTGGAGTCAGGAGACCTAGGTTGAAATCCCACCTCTGAGACCTGCTAGCTATCTGACTACAGACAATTCATATTACACTTTCTCCTTACCTGAAAAGGGTTTTCTGTAAAGCACTTTGTGAACATAAAGCACTGTCTGTCTATATTAGCTGTTATTATTAAGTGAGATGCTAGGGTGCTTTGTAAACTGTTCAGTGCTATACAATATCATTTATTATAGATTTAATGTAAGAATTCTGACATGAAAATAGTAAGCAAAATAATAGTTAAATTAGTAGGCATTTGTCATAGCATAGAAACAAAGTTTATAATTCTTGGTCATCATCTCATATCTTTCCAGTGTTTTATGTATTTGGGGAAGACTTTCTCTATTCCCCCTTCAGTCACACCAAATTACACAATGTATATGAAGGTAGGACCTGAAACACACTTTCTTAATTTGATTAATAATCTAAATATTGCCCTGGGAGTTCAACTAATCCCCTGTTAACTAAAGTTGAGTTAAAAAGAAAGGATAGCCAGTTAGCCATTTTTTAATAATAAAAGGAGATAGTGATTGTAGTAGTAAATTAAATTCATAGTTAATTCACCAAGCCTTATTTTAATTAATTGACAATCTCTTTTACCACCAAACTTTATGAGATTTTTAAACAGTAGCCAGAATAATTGTTCTGAGTTTTATCTCCTCTTTCTTTCCAACTGGGAGTCTTATCAACCACAAAACTGAAATAACCAAAAGGTTCAAAGAATGGAATCTTAGGATCCTAGATAATCATAGATTAGATAAATACCTGAAAATATAGAGCTGATTAGATCATATTTTATGCTATTGAATAGATTTTACAGAAATGATGAGGGCCCTGGGATATCCCCGACACATCTCTATGGAGAATTTTCGCACGCCAAACTTTGGGCTTGTATCTGAAGTGCTTCTCTGGCTTGTAAAGAGGTTAGTACTTTGTTAATTAGTTGAACTTGATTGCTAGATTTTATTAATGAACTTTGTAGAAATGGTTGCTTTCACAGATATTGTTGTGGGGCATATAGAAGAGCTTAGTGAAATTAGAGTTTAATGGGATCATTAACTAAAAATTGACAGAATTTATTATGAAGGGTATAAGAGAGGAAAATACATTGACCCCCAAAATTTTTCTTAGTCTGCTCTACATGTCTCAGACTGGACATCCAACCACATAAAGAATACACTTGTAAGAAATCTATCTTGAAGCTATAATTATTATAGGTACTGTTACAGTAATAATTTGGATTTGCCTTTGTGTGAAATATCTGTTAAGATGCATCAAGAAGAGGGGAGGCTAGGTGAGGCAGTGAATAGAGCACCGGCCCTGGAGTCAGGAGGACCTGAGTTCAAGTCTGGCTTCAAACACTTAACATGAAAACTAGCCATGTGACTTTGGACAAGTCACTTAATCCCAATTGCCCTACCAAAAAAAAAAAAAGATCCATCAAGAAGAATGAGAAAGTTAATGCCAACAAATTCTGTCATTGTCTTTGTAAATATATTATCATTCCTAGTTTGATTTATCTCTGGGTCAAGAATTGCCTACTAATTGATATTTGGGAGACTTAAAACTAAATTTGAGATATGAATAAGGTATCTGTTTTGCTTTGTACACTGAGCCAAAACTTTCATTTTGGAATTTCTTTTATTTCTTGGTCTGTTCACATAGGTCATGTTGAAGCCTTGGCATTGAATATATTCTTTACTCTTGCTCATTCTGCTAAGAATGAGGAAATATGTGCATTGACTATTTTTTGCTTACCAAATGTGTCAGCTTTGCGTGATCCATTCGGTATATCTTCTTTCTACCTGTTTATTTGTGTCTTTTTCCTGTCAATAGGTATGAGCCTCAGACTGACATTCCTTCTGATGTTGAATCAGAGCAAGATCGAGTTTTCTTCGTTAAAGCGATTGCACAATTCATGGTTAGTTCATAGTTTTCATAGTAAGAATTAAGGGAATTAAGAATGGGAGACCCCTAACTAAAGCTGATTTCAGATGCTTTCCTGTAGTTTTTCCTTTAAAATATTTTTTTAAAAACCCTTTTGTTTTTATATCACCTACATCTGTCTCCCCTTGTTATCTCTTCTTTCTAACCTCTACCTAGAGAGTCATGCCACTTATAACAAAGAATTAAAAAGAGGAAGAAGAGAAAACAAATTCAGCAAAACCAATCAACACATTAAAAAGTGTGACATTTGCAGTGTTCTGTTCCTATGGACCCCTAAAGATCAGGGGAGGATGGCAGAGGAGGGTAGTGGCTTGTGGAGAGTATCTTCCCATATCTCTTCTTTAGAGACAAGTTTGTTTGCTACATAATTTTGCAGTATTCAGTTTTGATTGTTGTGTCTCAGTTCTTCCTATTTACATTGTTATAGTAATTGTGTTTATTGTTTTCCTGGCTTTGTAAGTCATATAAGTCTTTCCATGCTTCTCTGTATTCATCGTGCTCATTGTTTCTTACAACACAGTATTTCACCATATTTATGTACTACATTTTGCTTGGTCATGCCTAGTAATGTGCTGGTAAATGTTCAATAGCTGCCTCAATGGAAAAAAAAAGCCTGAAATACTTTTAAGTTTAATTTGCATTATTGACATTTTCTCCATCACTTAAGTCTAGACAGTCTACGAAAAATAAAATCAAGTCCTGATTTGTAGCATTTGTCAATTTCCAAGGTGTAATGCTCACCCTGAAAATTTAACAATTGACTCTCTGAGCTAGCTCAAGCTCCCCGCTTGCCCTAATCTATATAGGCTTCTGTTTTGTTTATAATTCTTTGCTACCACAAAAAAGAGCTGCTATTAATATTTTAGTGTATGTTGATCCTTGCTTTTTGTCATTAAGCATCTTGGGGCATATGCTTAACACTGGAATATCTAGATAAAAGAGTATAGACCTTTTAGTCACTTCATTTGCATAATTACAGATTGCTTTCCAGCATGGTTGTACCAACTCGCAGCTCCACTAACCATACATTAGTGTGCTTGTTTTGCCAAAATCCCCTCCACCACTCTCATCCTTTGACATTGCTTATTTGCTGAATATGAGTTGAAACCTCAGGGTTATCTAGATTTTCTGTAGCATTTTCTAGTCTTAGTCTATTTTGTTTTGCCTTGTATGATTATTATTATAGTAACATAGTATAATGTTAATCTGCTCTTGGAAGTTCTCCTTTTAACCTAGACATTTTACAAGTTGTTCACATAGGACTTTTATGGACATTACATGGAAGGAACCTGATTTTTTTCCTTCTAAAAATAGGCCACCAAAGCTCATATAAAACTTAACACTAAGAAACTGTATCAAGCAGATGGATATGCAGTAAAGGAACTATTGAAAATCACATCTGTCCTTTACAATGCCATGAAAACCAAAGGAATGGAAGGCTCTGAAATAGGAGAGGAAGATATTAGCAAGTTCAAATTTGATCTTGGCTCAAAGGTAAGGCAAATATATATTCTTGCAGGTATACAGTAAGATTATTTGTTTCATTCACTCATTCATTCAAGAAACAATTATTAAAAGCACCTACAATGTTCAATGGGAAAAGCATTGTATTTGGAGTCAGACAACGTGGGTTTGAGCTTCAACTTATTAAAGATACTATATGGAAGACATTTTATAAACTTTAAAGTATTATATAAAAGTCAGCTCTCATTATTGTTGTCACTATGGCAAAATCACCTGCTCTGAGCCTCAGTTTTCTCATTGTAAAATAAGGGTAAAAAACGATTGTTTTAACCATCTTACAAAGGCTGAGGTTTAAAGGCAGAAGGATGAGGGAACATATGCTCAGGGAAGAGGATGCAGATAAAGCTGTATCTCAGCCTTAGAAATGAATTTTTCTGGAACAGACTTATCGCTGTGGGCACTTTGATGTTAGTGGGGAGGGTACTTATTTTAGAGAAAAGAGACCTGGATATGAGTTTCACATCTGCCACTTAATAACTTTATTATTGTGGACAGGCCTTTTCACCACTCTGAGCCTCAGTTACCTTTAATGAAAAATGCAGATAATAAAAATGACCTGTCAGCTTTAGTGTTTCTGTGAGGAAAGTGCTTTGTAATCTAAAATTCTATCTAAAGGTGAGCTAGGCCTCTTAGTTGTATTTCTAAGGAAATGTTTACTTGGGATGGACTAGCTCCAGTAACACCCTTTTATTTCTCATCTCCTAATCTCTATTCTCTTAATAGTCTTCTCTTGTCCTACTAATTGCCTTTTTATTCAGTGTAGAAATAATCCAAGTAGCTCCTTGAAAGCTTCTCTAAGACCTATGCTGAATCCTCCAAACCTAACATAGATTTCCTTATCCTCTTCCCCCAACTTCCAGCTATTGCCTATGTGATGTAGAGTAGAGATTTGGGAATAGATATATAAAGAACAGAAAGAGACAGACAATTGTAATTAGCCTTTTATTGGTTTCAAAAGCATTTTCTCCAGAAGAGACTGGGGAGAGGGGAAACTGGAGAAGTGAAGCAGGTTCAGAAGAAGGGGACCTCCTTAATTGTCTGCCCATATCCCCAGCACAGGATTTTTACTCAGACAACTGGGCAGGTAGGGATATTGGAAGGCCTTTCAGCATTCCTTTTACTTCGGAGTACATAAGCTAGCTTCTAGCATTATGCTCCTCAGATTGTCTTGGAAAGATACCTGGTTTTCCTCCTGCTACTAACCCCCAACAGCTTTGATCCAGATGACAGGGTGTGGACAGCTGTGGGAAACTGAAGATTTTGCTGACAAAAAGTCAGGCTTATTGTTAACATTCTAATTATATGTATTTTTAATTTTCAAACCACCTACCTAATGTAGGATGTCTCTGAAGTTTCTGCTTTTTTAAAAAAAAATTCCAGATTGCAGATTTGAAAGCAGCTAGGCAGCTTGCTTCTGAAATCACATCAAAAGGAGCATCTCTCTATGATTTACTTGGCAAAGAAGTAGAGTTGCGGGTAAGCAGTGTTCAAAGAAAATAATTTTGTTGCTTAGTTAATTTCTGTAATATATAAGACATTAAGTTCATAAAAGAAAACAAAATCTAAAGTAACAATCGTAGTGTCAAAATATTATAGGTCTGTTATTATGAGTAGTACTATCAATTGTAAAGAGACCAAAAAAATGATTCCTGTGCTGTTTCTTATGTTCAGTTAAATTCAGCAAAATTTTTTTTTCCATTGAAAAAAATCTTCTGTTCATGCTTACAGATTTTTCCCCTTGGCAGGGATATCTACAGATCTGTTTGGCTTATTTTTTTTCTTATTATGGAATTGACAAACATCAATGAACATGAACATCTTAGATAAAGAATAGAAAAAAAGGATTACATACAAAAACATAAATCTCTTTTATAGGCATCTGTTTCTTTTAAAGGTAATTTTAAATTTAACTTGGTAGTTCTAACATTGCCCTGCTTTTGAAATTCTTTCTGCTCTCTCCTGTGTGTTTTTAGAATTTTATTCATATTCTTTTCTTTGTTTCCTTCTTTTCTTTTTTTTGATATTACTATCACTACTTCCTCCTTTCCTCTTAATAGTGCTCCCTCTTTCCCTTACCCTCTCCCAAATAAAAACCTTTTTTTTTTTGTAACAAAGGACCATAGTTAAGCAAAATAAATCTACACATTGGCCATGTCTGAAAATGTATGTATCATTTTGCACCTCAAGTTCATAACTAGAGGTGAGAAACATATTTTATCATTAGTCTTTTGTAGCTGTGATTATCATTCAAGTTTCTCTGAATTTCTCTTTGGTCATACTTACAGTCCCACAGTATTCTATTATATTCAGTTACCATAATTTGTTCAGCCATTCCCAAGGTGATGGACACCACCTTTGTTTCCAGTTCTTTGCTACAACAAAATGTGCTGCTATAAATATTTTGGTGTGTATGAGTTGTTTCTTCTTTCTTTAATCTCTTTGGGGTATAAGCCTAGTAGTGGTATTTTGGGGTCAAGAGGGTATGCAGAATTTAATAACTCTGAGAGCATAAGTTCTATTTAAATGGCTTTCCAGAATAAATGGACCAATTCACCCCTCCACCAGCAAAAAAAAAAAATTGTATGCCTATATTATCACAGCCCCTCCAGCAATTATTGTTTTCCTTTTTTGTCATCTTTTCCAGTCTGATGGGTATAAAGTGGAACCTTAGAGTTGCTTTTTTTTGAAATTTACGTTTCTCTTTTCTCTTATTTTTAGTGACTTAGAGCATTTTTTCATATAGTTGTGGATAACTTTTTTTTTCTTTTGAGAATAGCCTAATCATATCCTTTGACCTTTTATCTGTATGGCTTTTGTTTTTATGTTTATTTTATGTTTATATGTCCCTATATAATTTGAATATCAAATCTTTATCAGAGAAATTTGATGTGAAGATTTTCCCCAGGTTATTGTTTCCCCTTTAATTCTAACAGCACTGATTTTGTTTATGCAAAACTTTTTAAATATTGTACAATCAAAGTTGTTTATTTGTCTCTTTGGGGATTTTCTTTATTCTGTGTTTGGTCAAGAGTATTTCCCCTATCTATACTTGTAAAAAGTATCTCTTTCCTTGAGAGATCAGTTGGGTAATGCCATTGACATCAGGAAAGGAGCTAAGGAAGGATTTGGACTCTGAAATCTGTACCTCTGGTCCCGATGTCATCCTTCTTGTTCCAGTCCTTAATTTTCAGCACCTTCCTAGCATCTCTTAGTGTTCCAGTGACACTTCAATTTAACTTATTTAAAACAGATCTGATAATCTTCCTTTTGAAGCCCATCTCTCCTCCTAACTTCTCATTTTCTGTTGATGACATCCTCATTCTCCCAGTTACTGGGAATTGGTTACCTTTGGATCTTCCTTTACCTTCTGAAACCTTGCAGGCATCCTTGACTCTTCCTTTTCCTTTGTCCTTCACACCTGATTGGTTGGCAAGCCCTCATGATTCAAACTTCAGTCTTTCCTCTCCTTTTCGTATCTATTGTTCTGTAGTCCTCCTCACATGGATCATCATTGTAGATCAGACAAATTCTGGCAGATTTTAATTAAGATTTTCTGGCTCCTACTAACCTTTCCTGCCTTATTTCACACTATTTTCCCTTTACAAACTCTACATTTGAGCCAAAATGGACAACTAGCTGTTCTTCAAATATTGCACTCCATCTCTTACTTCTTTTGTGCATTCACACAAGTATCCCCTATGCCTAGAATGCATTCTTCCTTCATCTCTACTCCTCCTAATCCTGGTCTTCGAGGTTCAGCTCAGATACCCCTTTATTTAGTTTCCCCTGCACAAACTGTGTGCTCTCCCTCCTCAAAAGGCCTTATATTATACTTAATTATATAGATGCTATTTAAATATAGCATCCTACAAAAGCTCCTTGCATGGAGGCTATTTTATTTTTGTCTTTGTATTCCCAGTACCTTATAATACCTGGATAACCAAATGGATTTGTAATAATATGTATGTGCCCTTCAGTAATGCAGATTGCAACCCATCCATGCCTGCCCATCCTTTTGCATTCTTGGTCTTGGCCTCCTATACATTTGCCTGAGTGAGTCCACCTAATGGAGGACTTTTTAATTTTCTTTGGTATCATAAGGATACCAGTAAAAAACACTTGTAGTATCTTGTCAGTTATCTCTTGTTTTCACCATGATATTAGCCCATCTTTTTCCTTTTTTCTTCTTTTTATCTTAAATTTTTATATTTTATTTTTTACAATTACATGAAACACAATTTTTAACATTTTAAAAAAATTTTGAGTTCCAAATTCTCCCTCTCTCCCCTTTCTTCCCCTCTCCTAGAGAAGGCAAGCAATTTGATATTGATTATATATGTGTATACAAAATATATTTACATACTATCCATGTTGTGAAAGAAAATACAGACAAAAAACCTCAAGAAAAATAAAGAAAGTAAAAATGTTTGCTTTGATCCTTCAATCAATTCTTCCTCTGGAGGTGGGTAGCATTTTTCATCATAAGGCCTTCAGAATTGTCTTGGATCATTATACTGCTGAGAATAGCTAAGTCATTCACAGTGATCATTTCATATTTCTGTTACTGTGTACAATTTTCTCCTGGTTCTGCTCACTTTACTTTGCATCAGTTCGTGTAAGTCTTTCCAGGCTTTTTTGAGAGCATTTGCTGATCATTTCTTATAGCACAATAATATTCCATCACAATCATATACCACAACTTGTTCAGTCATTCCCCAATTGATGGGCATCCCCTCAATTTCCAATTCTTTGCCACTACAAAAAGAGCTGCTAGAAATATTTTTTTACATATAGGTCCTTTTCCTTTTATTTTTTAAAAATATTTTTGGGATATAGACCTAGTAGTGGCATTGTTGGGCCAAAGGGTATGCACAATTTCATAGCCCTTTAGCCCATCTTTTTCAATCACATATTTCTTTGGAGACATCTTTTACTTTGGTATTCTTGGAAGTATTTTTTTGGTATGGCATCCTGTTCACTACTACCATGTTCTTCCCCATGGCCTTCTAACTGATACTCAGTTTTTATTCTTTAGAGATTGTAGTGTTCCCATGACTTGCACCCATATAACAGATATTTGAATTTTTATATAAAAAGATAGACCTAGAACAAAAGAAGACTGACAAGGAAGCAAAGAAAAGATGGACAGCTCTGAACACAATATATATTATTTATATAGGCTTTCTTGAAACAGAAATTTATTTTTGTATATTTTTTGTCTTCTCTTACATTCTGCTGTGTACATGGCAATGCTATTTTTTCTTATTTTGTATTTAAGTTTAAAATTAATTAAAAAAGGAAAAACAAACAAAAAGATAGGCCTTCATTTTAGGGAAAAGTTTGGAGCAATTAAAGAATTTCTGCAATTTTCCATTGGAAATTCAGCCCACTCTGTCCTCTTGTTTAAATCTAGACCCAAATAATTGTCCATTTGCAATGTCTATCTGAGATATATAAACTAATGGATAACCTCTATGAGTTTTCCATATAACTTCATGTCATAGTTTGGATGGTAAGGGTTCTTTATCACTTGGTTTTTCCTATGCAGGTGGTTAGGCCAAAGTCTTTTGAGTAGCCTCTCATCTAGGAGGCTCAATAGTGATCTGGGGTTTGATGTCATTCATCTGGAGAAAGCATCTGGAGAACCTTACTATCTGTGGAGAATCCTTCTTCAGCTTTGAGTCTTAACTGTGTCTCCTCCATGACTATGGCAAAGAATTCTGATGAGCATATAGCTCTCTATTTTATGCCTTGATCAGATTTTATGCCTAGTGATCAGAGGGACATCAAATGAGATTCTCTTTTATATCTTTCAAGAATCTTTCACACTTTTACTATTTGCATGAAAGACACTTTTTTTCAAAAAGAGCCTTTGAGGTGGTGGTTTTGCTTTAACAAATTAAAAATATTTTTTGTAATTAATAAACAATAAGCACAGTAGGATTTTTTTAAATTTCCTACATCTTTCTATCAATTATGTGATGGCCTATTTTGAAATGCTACTTGCAAAAGCTTACTTCTTCTCTTATAATACCCTCCTCGATGGCATAATACAGTGGCATACATAGTACATAGAATGAGCTGCTCCACACTACCAGGCCATACATTTCACTTAAGTGTGCCATAAATTATATGGAACTAGTACTTGTAAGCGCATGCACGTGAGTAAGTCCTGAATTGCCTGTAATGTTCCATAACTCCTCACAAAAAAAATTAGAGATTGGTATAGTATGCAGAATATATACTTAAACATTTGTGGAATTGAATGAATGAATGAATGGACAAAACAAGAGACAGGCCTCCAGAAGGGAAATAGTTGGCAAAAAGAATGCACTTTGTATGTAAACATAGATAAAATAGTAACTAATAGAATATTTGGTAAAATTTGTAATGTTATCACAGTATTACTTAGAGGCATATACATGTTTAGATGGATGCCACATGGGTAGGTAACACTTGTACCATTTTAATGAATCCTAGGCAAGTCAAAATCAGATATCTTGACTCTTGAAGATTTACTCAGGTTTGGATGAATCTCTCCTTGACCAGAAGAATATGTTAGTTTATACCAGCATCTCTCAAGTTTTTATAAATAGAATACTCATTCATCTGGTAACATATATATGTGTGTGTATATGTATGTGTGTGTGTGTATATATATATATGTATATATATAAAATGTATAAGATACTAAAAATAGAGAACCAGTGCACACATTTTATAAGATACTTTAATAGAATATGCTTATTATCATTTAAATAAATGAATTGATCATATTCAGTTCTAGGAGTATTGGCTTTAATAATTGTCTCTTCTGGTCCCTTATATAAATAGATTGTTTTTTGCTCATAGGAATTGAGAACAGAAGCAATCGCCCGGCCACTAGAGATAAATGAGACTGAAAAAGTGACAAGAATTGCAGTCAAAGATATTTTGGTAAGGTTATTTTGCTGTTCAACATTTATCATACCCAAATACCCATAGCAGTTGTCACCTTGCTTACACAAAACTGTGTACCCTTCTCTATCTGTACAACAGCCTTGACAATGTATGTTAATGGTAAGAAGCTTAGGACAGTCCAGAATCCCAAGATTATTCTTTTTTATTATTAACATTGTACCAAAAAATCTTGTACGATTCATCAGCAATAATACACATATTGGAGAGAAAGTTTATTAGCACAGGCTCCCCTTTAAGAAATATGCAGGAAAATAAACAATTTACATTTATGTAAATTTATATTTAGTAAGTAATTGCTGTGTGCAGAACTTTGTATAAAGTGCTGAGAAAGATACACTGATAGATAAGATATGGCCTAGTCTCATAAACAAAGGGAAACAAGAATATGTCCTATGTTATACAATAAAACCCTAAGTAGGATAGTGTAATATAATACCAAGCAAAGGCAACTTCCCAGGTTCAAAATACCAGCATAGGTGCTCTCTATTTTATTCAGTGACAAACCAAGAACAGAGAAGATCAAAACATGACATCATTCAAAATACAGCATTTACTAAGTGTGATTAAATAATCTCCAAGTACTACCCCACCCCAGGACCTTCCAATCATTCAATCAATAACAAAGTCTCTGTACTAAATACTTCTCCACCCCTAGGCTATACCTTAATTAAGTCCACCACAAAGCCCCTCTTCTCAAATGTAGATTAGTTTCCAAACATAAGGTCAAAAGTTCCCCACCCCTGGATCACAATTGAATCTACCCCAGAGTTACATCAAGTTTAAACACAGCACTTAATACCCAAATGGAGGTCTTTTCTTCATCTTGACAGGAGGCAAGTTCTCAGCAATCTTAGTTCCTGGGGAGACAAGGCTTAGCAAGGCCACAAGATACATTGCCAGTCCCTTCATGAATTCATCCTCTGTCTGTAGAACAGTCCTAGAACCCCTGAACACATTAGCAAAGCCCTCTCCCAGGATTTCTGTAAACATACAACAAGAAAATCCTTCTTCAGGGCTTCCGAACCAACAGAAAGGTTCCCAGACCCCTGCAACAACAGCACTGTCCTTCACCAGTGGACAGTATTCACTCTTGTCTGCAGGACAGTCTCCAGACCCCTGAAACAACAGCACTGTCCCTCATCAGTGGACAGTATTCACTCTCTGTCTGCAGGACAGTCTCAGGGCTTCTTAACCAAATGCCAGGTTCCAGGACTTCTTCAACAGGACAGTCTTTCACCAGTGGACAAATCTGGCAAAATAACATCAAAACAGACAGACAAAGTACCAGCAAAACAGCCATGTCTCCTCAGTCCTTGGCAGCTCAGGGGGCAGGTCTCAAAAGTCCAGGGCAATTCAAAGCGGCCACCAGCAATTCTCTTAGTCTCTCTCTCTCCACGAGGTGCTGCTTCCAAAAAGTTCTTCTGCCTCTCTCTTGTCTCTCCAAATCTACATCACCAGCTCCTCCCAGTTCAGGACTTTCTTTTCACATCAACAAGCCCATCCCACAGGTGGGATTAACAAACTCTGGGTTTTAATACAATCAATTTGAAAACCAAGCCAATACAGGGGAATCTTTAATTGCCATTACTATCACAGATAGTCATACTATTGATACTTATTGTTGTTAATAATGAAACTATTAGAAACAAATTGGGAACAGCTAGCTAGTGCTAATAACAAAGGTGAGGTGGCATTGGCAAAAGATATTTCCTCACTCTTCCCCCTCCCCCTACTTGTCTTATCTTGTCTGACCTCAGGATTCTGTGTTATTTCCTGGCCGTTTTCATTACTTCCATTCCTTCCCCTTACTAGTTCCTTTTACATATTATCTTCCTCTATTAGAATGTAAGCTCCTCAAGGGTTAGGACCATCTTGCTTATATTTGCATCCCTGGTTCTATGTATCTGGAGAGATAAGCAGTCTTATATAAGCACCTTAGCATACCCAGGATGGCTGCTAGCAAACATATATCATTTATCTAGTTCAGGGGAAAAAGTCAGCACCCTGAACTTCAGAGAATACAAACAGAAGTTAGAAGCAGACAAAAACATACAGACAGAGAAACAGATCAGCAGATAGGACTTCCAGCTGTCTGACCATTACATCCATACCTAGTCAGTTACCAGAGAAGGAAGCACCAACATCTGGGTTTTCAAAGCCAGGGGGCTCAATGGCTGCCCAGAGTCTCATCTGGCCAAATCACACAACTTTTGCCAAAGTGAGCCCCAAAGCAAAACCTCACATCAGAGTATATATATAGCTTTCTTCTGGGTCAGAGAATGCCACAAGCCTCTTGACCTACTGCCCAATCACAAAGAAACAAGATATGGGCATTCCTGAAAAAACAAGCCTCCTACCACAGGCTCCATGTGATCACATTCAGCCTATTAGGGGGCAGAGTATATTTTTAAACCAGGGAAGGTTCTCAGATTCTCTTAAGCCTATCAAGGGGCCAAGGGGCAGGGAAGATCTTCAGATTCCTATTACCATTACATTCACATATAACAAATACTTTATCATTCATAAGTTCTGGGCCTCAGTTTCTGCCTCTGTAAAGTATGTGGCTGAGGTCATTTCTTCATAGATCACAGATCTGTGATCCTTTTAAGTGTTAACACTAACATTTTTATGAGTTTTGAACAACACTAGGCAGATTTTAATTTCTCTTTGTTTATGAAACTAAGGATCATGTATTCTCTGTGTATCAAAGATAATAATACAAGGCAGTATGTACCAAATGAATGGCATAGGTTTCTTTATCATTAGGAAGCTACTGCTTCTGGTATCTTCAGGTTTCGTAGGAAACCTAAGTGATTGACTATCTGATTATTGACATTGGTTTACTTGAACCTCAGCTTTTTTATTTATTTATTTACTTTTAGTTTCCAACATTTAGTTCCACAAGTTTTTGAGTTCCAAATTTTCTCTCCTTTGCTCCCCTCCCCCCATGGCAGCATGCAATCTGGTTATATGTTCTACATATACCTTCACATTAAACATTAGTCAAGTTGTAAAGAAGAATTACAACCAATGGAATGAACGAGAAAGAAGAAACAAAATAAAACAAAATGAAAAGGAGAGAGAGCAAGTAGTTAGCTTCAATCTCCATTCAGACTGTAATTCTTTCTCTGGATGTGGACAGCCTTTTCCATCATCAGTTTTTTGGAATTGTCTTATAAGCTTGCATTGCTGAAATGAGTCCAGTCTATCAAAGTCAGTCATCACAGATACAATGTGTCTGCAATTGTGTACAATGTTCTCCTGGTTCTGCTCCCCTCACTCAGAAACAGTTTATATAAGTCTCTCCAGGTTATTATGAAGTCCGTCTGCTCCTCATTTCTTATAGCACAATAGTATTCCATTACATTCATATACCACAACTTGTTTAGCCATTTCCCAATTGAAGGGCATCCCCTTGATTTCCAATTCTTTGCCACCATAAAAACAGCTGCTACAAATATTTTTGTACATATGGGTCCTCCTCCCACTTGTATGATCTCTTTGGGATACAGCCCTAGAAGCGGTATTGGTGGGTCAAAGGGGAACCTCAACTTATCAGAATATGGTGCTATTATCTGTTCTACTTATCTGGAGAGGCAGTATGATTAAATCAAAGAATCAATAGAGTAGGAACAGAAGACTTCACTATTAAATTTTATGACCTTGGATACTTCGCATCGCTGGATCTCAGTTTCATCCTCTCTAAAATGAGAGAAGATGATCCTTAAGGTTCCTTCTAGCCCCCAAAAAATCTCAAGAAGAAAGGCCCTCTTCTGGTAAAGAATAGATAACCATATTTTTTGGACTTAGATGAGTTCTTCATTTGAGTCAGAGAATCTAGGAATCAGATCTTGGCTCTGCTACTTTCTACCTTTGTGACCTTGGGCAAATTTCGTTAACCTCTCTTGACCTCAGTACCCTTATTTGTAAAATGAGGGGGTTGAATTAGATGGCCCTTGAGGATCTCCTCTGCTTCTAGATCTATAAACTTCTGAAAGCCTAAAAATAGGTAAACAAGGTGACCTCTTGAAAGTTCTTTTAACCTTATGAATCTAATTTTTTTTTGGAGGGGAGAAGGCAAGGCAGTTGGGGTTAAATGACTTGCCCAAGGTCACACAACCAGTAAATGTCAAGTATCCAAGGGGGAATTTCAGCTCAGGTCCTCCTGATTCCAGGGCTGATGCTCTATTTACAGCACCACCTAGCTGCCCCGATGAATCTGTAATTTTGATAGCTTAGAAATGGCTTTTTACAAAGCATTTGAATGACAGTTGATGTTGGTACACTGACTTATCTTGTCGTTCTCAGGCACAAGTTCAGAAAACTAAAGACTTGCTCAACAATGTGGCCTCAGATGAAGCAAACTTAGAAGCCAAAATTGAAAAAAGGAAATTAGAACTTGAAAGAAACCGAAAGCGCCTACAGACTCTGCAGAGTGTCAGGTACCAACCATAGAGTGCAAGTCTTTGAAATGATAAAGCAGCGAAAGACTAAGGGAATCAAATGTAATGGGGAGATGCTCACTGCCCCAGAAGTAGTTCAAGTTCAAAGTCTATGAACTAGACTTCAGTTACCCACTGAAGCTATCCACTGAAGTTAAACTCAGTTTGCTTTGCTGCTTTCAGAATTTCTAGAGCATTACTTAATTCTTAACTCTGGAGTTTGAGCTTTTGAAAATTTTTGGAATGCACAGTAAGTGAATCCAGATGGTAGTGGTTACACAAGACTTGATTACATCAGACTAGACCCTTATAGCAAATCACATGGAGGTATGTTTTGAATTGATTTCTCTCATTTCAGACCAGTAATCTCCATCCTGGTTTTCCTACTTGAAAAACCAACCTCTTCATGGTCACGTTGATGAATGCAACATTGTGTATGAATTGCTAAGTATGATTCTTGTGCCTATGACCTTTCAAACCTATGGATTCTTAAAAATAAGTTCTTTATATATCTTTGTAATTTTCTTCTTCTGCTTTAAAAAAAATATTTTTTTTTCTTTCTCTTCCCTCCCCTCCCCCTTTCTCTTTGCTTTTTCCCATAGTCCATTCTCTACATAGCTACATTCTTTCTCCCGCTTCCCTTTTCTCCCTCCCTTCTCCTTTCCTTCCTTGCTAGTGTAACTTCCCTGATATAGTTTACTGGTTTGAAATTTTACCTACTGTCAAAATGTATCTTGTCTTTTGTGAAATTGCTACACGAGGTAAAATTAAGATATAATTGCAGGTAACAATGTAAGTTTTTATCCTGGATGAAGGATCACTGTTACATTTCTTCCACTTTTAGAACAATATTCTCTGAATGTTTGTTCTACTTTAAAAATTATTCTGGGAGTGGCTAGATGGCACAGTGAATAGAGCACTGGCCCTGGAGTCAGGAGGACGTGAGTTCAAATGCGGCCTCAGACTCTTAACACTTACTAGCCGTGTAACTTTGGGCAAGTCACTTAACCCCAACTGCCCCTCCAAAAAGGTAAAAAAAAAATATTCTGGAAAAAATAATTCTGTATATTTTGTTTTTTAAGTAAGTACCTTTTTGTGGGCTATGAGGAACAGAAACCTATCTTCTAGTTATCTCTAAATTGCTTTAGGCTAGGAAGTTATAAACTACTTTTATATTTATCTGACTCTTTTTTAAAGAGTAGAACTCTTCCCTTAGAATCTGTAATAAGAGTAAATAAATAGGTAATTGAGAAGGCTAATTGAAGCATCTTTGTATATAGGGGTAGTTTTTCACCAGAATCACCAATTCTAAGAGTTAGAAAGGTCTTCTTTACAACATACCTGACAAGTAGTCAGCCAGCATTTTATTTTTTTTAATATTTTTTTTTAGTTAGGTATAAAAACAATTATTTTTAAGCTTTTTAAAGAACAGTTTTGAGTATAATTTTACAATTCCCTCCCACTGTCTCTTTTCTCCATCCTCATTGTGAAGGCAAGCAGTTTGATAATGGTTGCACATGTGCAGTCATGTAAAAACATATTTCCATATTAGTCATGTTGTGAAAGAAAATACTGATCAAAAACAAAAGAACAATAAAGTAAAAAAAAAAAAAAGAAAAACTGATATACTTTTATCTACATTCAGATTCCATCAGTTCTTTTTGTGGAAGTGGATTGTATTTTTCACCACAGGTCTTTCAGAATTGTCTTGGATCTTTGTATTGCTGAGAATAGCTAAGTTATTCATAGTTCATTCACAGTTGAACATTGTACAGTATTGTTGTTGCTGTGTACAATGTTCTGGTTCTCCTCACTTCACTTTACATCAGTTTATATAAATCTTTCCAGGCTTTTCTGAAAGCACCCTGCTCATCATTTCTTGAAGCACAGTAAAATTCCCTTAACAATCCTATACCATAACTTGTTCAGCCATTTCCCCAGTTTATGGGCATCCCCTCAGTTTCTAGTTCTTTGCTACCATGAAAAGACCAGCATTTTCTTAAAGACCTTTAGTGAGGAGGAATCCACTGTAGTCATCCAAGGGCAGCCTATCCCTTTTTGGGTAGTTCCAAGCATTAGGAAGTTTTTCCTTTTATCGAGCCAAAAATATGCTGCTTAATTTCTATCCATGACTTTGAATTCTGTCTTCTGAAGCTACAGAGACAACTCTAATCAGGTTTCTATGTGATAGTCTTTAAAATAATTAAAGGTAATTATTGTGTTCCCTGTAAACTCTTTCTTCTAAAAACTTAAACATATCTCATTCCTTTATAGCATGTTCCACATAATCTTGAAATCCTTCACTACCATGGTCATTTTTCACTGGACACTCTTTACCTTCCCAGCATCCTTCCTAAACTGTAGTGCCCAGAACTGAAGAGAATGTTCCATCTTATTAAATTGTCCCGACATCTTGGCCAATTAATCCTTTTGGATCCCAACTCTGTCATTCTTGTATGTTAGCTATCCCTATCAGCTGTGTGCCATCTACAAATCTGACAGCATTCCATTTATCCAAGTCATTAATAAAAATGTTTTTCACTGGTGCGTTCCCTGTCACCAGTGGAGTGAAACAAGGCTGTGTGCTTGCTCCCATGCTTTTTAGCATGATGATTTCAGCCATGTTGTCAGATGCCTTCAATGAGGACAAACATGACATCAAGGTCACCTACTGCACCAATGGTAAACTCTTTAACTTGAAAAGATTATAAGCTAAGCCAGCACCACATCACCCATATGTGGGACCATTGGTTACAGCAAATGGAGAAGTTTTGAATTCTGTGGATAAGATGGCTTACCTTGGCAGTGTACTTTCTAGGGATGTATGCATTACTACTGATGTTCACACATGCATTGCCAGAGCTAGCTCAGTGTTTGGGAGGCTCCAAAGGAAAGTGTGGGACAGAAGAGGTATCAGACTGACTACCAGACTGAAGGTCTACAGAGCTGTTGTGCTGACTTCTTTATTGTATGCCTGTGAAACCTGGACAGTATACCAGCACCATGTTAGGAAACTGAATTGCTTCCATTTGAATTATCCTAGGAAGATTCTGAAGATCACCTGGTAGGATAAGATACCAGACTCTGAGGTCCTTTCTTGAATTAAACTGCCAAGCATTTACACTCTACTGCAGAGAGTGCAACTATGATGGGCTGGCCACGTTGTTAGAATGTCAAACGTACACTTGCCTAAAAGACTGTTTTATGGAGAACTCATACAGGGCAAGCACTCACATGGTGGTCAGAAGAAGCAATACAGGACACTCTCTTAAGAACTTTGGAATTGATTGTGTGACACAGGAGATGCTGGCACAGTCCTGCCCAGCATGGCGTGCCCTCATCAAAGAAGGTGCTGTGCTCTATGAGCAAAGTAGAATTGAAGTAGCTCAAAAGAAATGCAAAGTACTCAAATTTAGATAATTCACCCAAATGGTCACATGGACTCTTTGTGCCTGACCTGTGGCAGAGCATTCCAAGCTCATATTGGTCTGATCAGTCACAGTTGGACACATTATAACTTGACTCTAACATAGTGATGCCATTTTGATCCTCTTTGAGAGTGAAGGATAGCAACCAAGCAACTATCCTTATCACCTTTGTGCCATCTACAAATCTGACAGCATGTCATTTATCCAAGACATTAATAAAAATACTAACTAGCAAAAAACCAAGGATAACTCCTTGGGACTCTTCACTAGAAACTGTCTTCCTGCTTATCATTGAAATGGTTACTTTTGGGATCCACCAATTCAAATAGTTCTGAATCCACCTACTTAATTATCCTGTTATCTAGCCTACATCTCTTCCGTTGTCCAGAAAAACAGCATCCAAGATTTCATCAGATGTTTTGCTAAAATCAACATATAAACATTCACTAGATCTACAGGTCTAGTTTCTGTATTTTGTAAACTAGTTTCAAGTATTATTCTTATCATTCAAGTCTTTTCATGAGAGGGAAGGGAATATAATAAACATTTGTATACTGCCTACTGTGCTCCAGGAATTGTGCTAAGAGATTTTTATAATTATTATTTCATTTGATTCTCCTAATAACCCTGTGAGGTAGGTGCTGTTATTATTTATCCCTGTTTTACATTTGAAGAAACTAAAGCAAGGGGTGGCTAGGTGGCTCAGTGAATAGAGCACAAGCCCTGAAGTCAGGACGTGAGTTCAAATCTGGCCTCAGACACTTAACACTTACTAGTCGTGTGACCTTGGGCAAGTCACTTAACCCCAATTGCCCTGCTTTTCCCCCTCCAAAAAGCAAAAGAGAGAGAGAGAAATTAAAGAAAATAGAGATCAAGTGACTTGCCTAAGGTCATATAGCTAGTAAGTGTCTGAGGTAGGATTTGAACTTGTCTTCCTGACTCCAGGACTAGCTAGCTATCCACTACACCTCCAGCTGCCTCAAAGAAGAAAAGTGGGAAGAGAATTCTAATCCTCGGTGTTCTTATTTCATAGAAATTATAGAATTTCAGAGTTGGAAGGGACCTTAGAGAGAACAGCTACTCTGACCTCTATTTAAATAATGAATATTATCTACATTATGTGATCATATAGCTGCCATTTGAAGACAACCTCTAGTGATAAGGATTCTCTGCCTTCCTAGGACGTTTTTACAAACACTTTGTGTTAGCTCTAATTTTTCAGATTTTCCCTATACTGAATCAAAATTACTTCCCTGTAAATTCTGTCCTCTAGGAACAATTTTTAAAAAATAGACTCTTTGTTACTGTACTATGTATATATGAAGGGACTGTCGTATCTCCACTGTCTTCTGTTCTTCAGGTTAACTATCCCTGTTTTCTTCAGCTAATTCTGATAATGAGATGATTTCAAATTCCTTCAACATCTAGGTTGCCATCCCAAATGTGCTCTAGTTTGTCAATGTTCTTCCTAAACATGGTGCCAAGAACTACACAGAATTCTAGGGCATTGCACAAAGGGTATGATCACCCCCTCCATTTGTGAAACAAAATTGCGCCTGATTTTGGGACAACTGCATTCTACTGTTTAATATATTGAGTTTGCAATCTTTTAAATCCCCAGGTTCTTTGCATAAGTTCTAGCCTCATTACCCTATCATGTATGTGTAAAGTTGATTTTTTAAAATCCAAGTTCAGGACATTAAATTTTTTTTAGAGTAACATGGTAAACAAAGGAGGGCTGGATCTGGGATCAAAGAACCTCGTTCAAATTCCAGGTTGGCTTCTTGGACAAAGTGCCAAATATTCAGGGACCTTGGCTTCCTCTTCTAAAATGAGGAGGTGGAATAGATGACCCCAGAGGTCCCTTCCAGATCTAAATCTGTGCTCACTGTTAAATTTCATTTCATTAAATTGAGTCTACGGAGGCCCAGTCTGCAGAGCTCTTTTAGGCTCTCAGTTTTGTCATTGCACAATGGCATCCCCTATATTAGCCATTATCCTCTCTATTATTGGCAATTCAGTTTTTCTTTCCATCTCTTTTATATGTCAAAGTGAGCTATTATTATATAATATGTTGTTTACATATTTACATATTGCTATACTTACATTATTATATTGATTAAAAATTTAAACAGAAGAGAGCCAACGATCTTTCATTTGCATTTTCTTTGGGCTCTGTAGACCAGCCTTTATGGATGAATATGAGAAGACTGAAGAGGAATTACAGAAGCAATATGACTTTTACCTGGAAAAATTTCGGAATCTGGCCTACCTAGAACAGCAGCTTGAGGATCATCATAGAATGGAGCAAGAGATGTTTGAGGTAAATGTTTAAAATTTTTACATAATATTCTGTTTTTTAATATATGATTTTATACTTACTGATATAATGCATTATAATTTTCCTCAGTTATTTTGTGTGTATGTCTTTTTTCTTCTTCCTACTTAGGACAAGGACCATATATTTCTAATTTTTCTCCTCTCTAGTAATATGATGATGATAATGTAGGCTGAATTTCCAGGTTTGCTTTATTCTGGACTTCAAGTCCAGGGTCTTAACCCCACACTATATTGTTGCAGAAATGTTGATCATTTTTGTGGATTTATTGTGTATCTTGCTACTTTACTGAGGCTACCTTTTTAGCTTCTTTGCTGATTCTCTGGAGTTTTCTAAGTAAACTATTATGTCATCTGCAAATAAGGATAATTATGTCTCCTCTTTGACAATATTTATACCTTTGATTTTTCTCTTATTACCATCACTAGCATTTCTAGAACTATGCGAAATAAAATTTCAGAAAAGGGCCATTCTCTAATTTCTTATGCTTATCCTGGTATCCAGCCTAACTGAGGCCTGCAGCAATCATTTCGTGTACTTCTCAACATGATTTTACTCATTTTCTAGTTTGTCATTGTTAAATCCTTTGGCCTTTGGATCATATTGGTGTCATAAATTTGATGGGAACAGTCATTTTTATCTAAATAATGATTTAACCTGGGAAAAACTAAGAGGTGACTCACCTTCACATATTAATAATAATATTAACTCACCTTCATATAAGGTTTGCAAAGATGCTCTGTATATATTGTCTCATTTTTATCTGTATGGCATCTCCAAAGGTAGGTTTTCTTTTCCCCATTTTATGGATGAGGAACGCTGAGGTTCAGAGAGGCTAAGTGATGTGGCCAGGGACATTAACTATGTGCTGGAGGAAGGACTAGAGCCCAAGGTTTTTTGGCTTCAAGTCCAGTGTATCATCCTCTACAGCATGCTGCCTTTGTTTTCAGTCTTTGCTAAGAGCTAAACAAGAAGACATGTTTAAGCTGTAGCAGGAGGGATTTAGGTTAGATGCCTAAGAAAAACTTCTGGACTCTTATACATCAGCAATAATACCACTTAATCTATATGGCACTGCATAATTTACAAAAAGCTTTTACAAAAATTCATCCTCTCATTTGACTTTCACAACCACTCAATGGAAAAAATTGTCATATTCATTTCACAAATGGGAAAAGGCTTCTATTGAGATATATTTTATCTTCAACTGAGTTAATTAATTGAAATTCAGTGAGAAAATTATACCAATCATTGTTATTTGAGTGATTTTTCTCAACCTTGAATCAGCAGAAGAGAAAATAGTAGTATTTCACTTTATTGCTTTTCATCCAATGCAGTATCAGGTCCCTCAAATATAAGGATAAGAATGTTTTTTTTTCCTTCAATTTGTCTTTTGTTCTAGAAAATAAACCTTAATAATCTCTTGCTGGATGATATATATTACTTTTGTGTCTCTTTATGATTGTGTGGTATAATTTAATCAGACTGGAGAAATGAATATATGCAGTGAATTAGATTAAATCCAAATCCTAGTCCTGAATAATTCCTTCCTGCCTTGATCAAAGCCTAAGGACCACTAGAAGAGTTAAACAATGTCATTGGAAGACCTAAGACTTATGTACTGGGGAGAGGAAAAAGAAAGGAAGTTAATGAAGAGATGAAGAGGAATTGGAAATTGAGAGAAAATGGTTCTGCAAAAATATACTTTTCTCAATTAGTGACTTGCTAAGTCAGCTTTTATCTTTATTTACAGTTATTTTGCTCTCTTTGTTTAACAACAACCAAAAAACCCCCCAAATCAAGAGAGAGATAGACAAAAGAAGAGAAAAAGGGAAAAGCAGTGAATAATAAGGCATCACTAGTTGCCTCCAGTATTGCTTAGTACTACCCAGACTATTGATTGTCTCCTCTGCCTTGAGTGAAGACATTTCATGTCATCTAGATAAATTAATGAATTTTGATAGTCTTTAGTACCTTAAAGTTCCTTAGCGTTGGTCTCCATTAAACTTGATACCCCTAATCACATTCATACAAACTTAGACTGTATCTTAATTATATTTGTGTCCCCTGTAGTGTCTAGCAATAGAAAATCATGCATAATAAGGACTCAATAAATGTTTGTTGAAGTAATGAATGTCCTAAAATGGTGTTATGTGTCGTGGGGAATAGGTATTCCAAAGTACCCATGAACAATTCTCTGTCACTGCCTAGATCTTTGGTTTCTTCCTTCATATTTTTCTCCTCAGAGCCTTCTCACTCTCCTCCTGGTCCTGCTTTTTAATACTTAATTCCTCAGATTTTCCCATTTGGTTTTTATGAAACAGGGAATATGAAAATCACTCTTTCATTCTCCTTTGATAGTAGTTTCTTCATTTTCTTTCAATGAAGCTCCAATTTCATTGATGTGGATATTTCCTTCATTCTTATCACAACTAATCTACACTGTATCCTATTTTATCCATCTTCTCCCAAAAATCCTTCACAGAAATCTACCCAGCCTGCTGGAGGTCTTCATCTAGCTCAGTTCTCAACATATGACCAATCTACCTCCTTTCTGTTTTGTTAATGGTATCCCTTAAACCACTTCTTGCCTATAGGTTATTGGTATATTTTACCTATTGGTAATAGGTGCAACCTACTTGTGTCCAGCAGGTTTTTTTCTGTTTACCTTTGGGTTACATACAACTTGGATTTTAATGAGTTCCTAGTGTTCCAAGATTCACAAACATACAGAATTTCTAGGAGAACATTTTTGTTAAAAAGGTGGGCTTTTGTGGTGGAGACTATGGTGAGAACATTAAAAGTTATTGTGCCATTTCCCAAATGCAGTCCAACTTCCTTTTTGTTAGTCCTTACCCTTTGTCAGTTCTGAGCCCAACTTATTGCTTATCTGCATTGCCTGCCCCACACAAAGGTCATGTTCTACTCATCATTGGATTGGGCTTCTATGTACATATCCCAGAAAATAGTTTTTTTAGTTTGTAATGTAGGATGATTTGAATAATCACAGATCCTATTGGGGAGTCTCTTTAATGCTCTGGAGTTTGATGCAGTCAGCATAATATCACCTACAAGCAGAAGCATATGGAAGATTTCATCATCCTTAAAGAATTCCTTTTCCATTTGGACTCAAGTCACCATAACAAGGTGTAATGTAATACCAAGGAAAGGCAACTTCCCAGGTTCAAAATACCAGCATAGGTGCTCTCCATTTTATTCAGTGACAAACCAAGAACAGAGAACGTCAAAACATGACATCACTCAAAATACAGCATTTACTAAATGTGATTAAATAATCTCCAAGTACTACCCCACCCCAGAACCTTCCAATCATTCAATCAATTACAAAGTCCTGGTTCTAAATACTACTCCACCCCTAGGCTTTACCTTCATTTAGTCCACCACAAAGCCCCTCTTCTCAAATGGAGATTAGTTTCCAATCTAAGTAAAGTACATTCATTTGTTCAACCATAGAACACAAAAAGGTCAAAAGTTCCCCACCCCTGGATCACAATAGAATCTACCCCAAAGTTACATCAAGTTTAAACACAGCACTTAATACCCAAATGGAGGTCTTTTCTTCATCTTGACACAAGAGGCAAGTTCTCAGCAATCTTAGTTCCTGGGGAGACAAGGCTTAGCAAGGCCACAAGATACTTTGCCAGTCCCTTCATTAATTCATCCTCTGTCTGTAGAACAGTCCTAGAACCCCTGAAAACATTAGCAAAACCCTCTCCCAGGATTTCTGTAAACATACAACAAGAAAATCCTTCTTCAGGGCTTCTGAACCAACAGATAGGTTCCCAGACCCCTGCCACAACAGCACTGTCCTTCACCAGTGGACAGTATTCACTCTGTCTGCAGGACAGTCTCCAGACCCCTGCAACAACAGCACTGTCCTTTACCAGTGGACAGTATTCACTCTGTCTGCAGGACAGTCTCCAGACCCCTGCAACAACAGCACTGTCCTTCACAAGTGGACAGTATTCACTCTCTGTCTGCAGGACAGTCTCAGGAGCTCTTAGCCAACAGCCAGGTTCCAGGACTTCTTCAACAAAAGGACTGTCTTTCACCAGTGGACAAATCTGGCAAAACAACATCAAAACAGACAAAGTACCAGCAAAACAGCCATGTCTCCTCAGTCCTTGGCAGCTCAGGGGGCAGGTCTCCAAAGTCCAGGGCAATTCAAAGCGGCCACCAGCAATTCTCTTAGTCTCTCTCTCTGCCTCCACGAGGTGCTGCTTCCAAAAAGTTCTTCTGCCTCTCTCTTGTCTCTCCAAATTTACGTCACCAGCTCCTCCCAGTTCAGGACTCTCTTTTCACATCAACAAGCCCATCCCACAGGTGGGATTAACAAGCTCTGTGTTTTAACACAATCAGTTTGAAAACCAAGCCAATACAGGGGAATCTTTAATTGCCATTACTATCACACAAGGACAAATAAATATCTTTGGCACGCATATATCTCCCTGTTTTATCCCTTGATTTTGATGTTAATTCAACTCCAACAAACATTAAGTACCTACTGCAAGGCATTGTACTAGGGGCTGAGGATATGAAAACCAAAATGAATAACAGTTCCTACCCTCAAGGGATTTACATTTTTATTGGGGGAGGGGGATACTCTATGTTCTCAGATAAATAAATACAAGATAATTTCAGGAGAAAAGGAGCAATGACACCCAGAGGGAGAAAAACTTCTTGTGGAAGATGTTAATTTAGATAAACCTTGATGGAAGCTAAGAGTTTTGAGAGGCAGGATTGAAGTGGGAGTACATGGGACAACATAGCCCATGTGAGAATATAGTGGCTGGAAATGGAATGTGGAGTTTGGAGAATTGTTAATAAGCCAATCTGGTGAGACGAAGAAGTAAATCTGGAAAGGGAGGTGGTAGCCAAACTGTGGAAGGCCCAAGATTTCAGACTGAGGGAGTTATATTTTATGCTAGAGACCATAGAGAACCACTGAAGCTTTTTTGTTTTGTTTTTATTATGGAAGTGATGTGCATGTTAGGGAAATTAATTTGGCAGCTATGTGGAGAATGGATCAATACTCAAAGGACCAGTGAACAGGGGTTACTGCTGGTTGCATTTATCCATGAATCTGTTCTTAACATATTCACAAAAGGTCCCTTGTAGGAAGGTCTTTTTTCAAGGCTACCTTTTGCATATTAAGTCAAATACTTTTTTTGTTATCAACAAACAAAAGCACAGTGAGATGTGGTCTGCACCTTTCAATCGGGTGTGTTACTCTAAAGATGGGATCTACAAAAAAATCTTTTACAAAAGTCTGTATATTCTTGGAGTCAGGAGGACCTGAGTTCAAATGTGGCCTCAGACACTTAACACTTACTAGTCATGTGACCTTGGGCAAGTCACTTAACTCCAATTGCCCTTCCTTTCCCCCTCCAAAAAGAAAAAAAAGTCTATGTATTTTCTTCACATATTTTAACCAAGGATATTCTTGGAGGGAACATAGCTCATAAAGATATTATAAAGATAAGAAAGTAGGTAATTAATTGAATAGTTATTGATGTGCTTGTGGTCACCCCTTTTTTCCCTATAGTAATAGCTTTGAGTTTTTAAAATTCCTTTGGTATCTTTCTCTCCCTAAGAAATGATCCTTTAATGCCTTCAAGATTGTATCATCTCATGCACATAGTTTCTCAGTTTGTACTTGGTCTTGTCCAGCCAGTCTTCCTAGTTTGGTGGTCTTAGGTACCAATTCTGGTTCCTTATGGAACACATCAGGGGTTGAGGTAAGGAGTCTAAATATAATGGTTCTTCTGTCACTGATGATAAAAATTCAATATAATTTAATAGGCATTTTAAAGCACCTACTAAGTGCCAGGTACTGAGGATACAAAGACGAAAGAGGAACAGTCCCTATCCACAAGGATCTTACATTCTGCTGGGGTAAACAACATGTACACAGATAATTAAATACTTTATACAAAATAATTCTAGGCGTTTAGAATACTAACAGTGGGGAAAATCAGGAAAGGTCTCACAATAGGATGTGGCACCTAGGTGAGCCTTGAAAAGAGCTGAAGTTCTCCAAACTTGGAGTTGAGGAGGGAGAATATTATAGGTAAAAGAGACAAACTTTATAAAGGTATGTGGAGGTAGGCAATGGGATTTCACATATGGAGAACTAGGAAGTAGGCCAGTTTGGATGAAATCAATCTGGAAAGAGATTGGAGCCAGATTCTGAAAGAGATTAATTCCAAACAAAGAAGTCTGTATTTTTCCTCAGGGAGCTACTGAAGCCTCTTGAGCAGGCAAATGACATGGATATTCCTTACTTTAGAAATATCAATTTGGCAGCTGTTTGGAGAGGGAACCAGAGACCTGGTTCTTCCAACAGTAGGAGGCTACTGCAACTATCCAGACAAAAGGCAAATTAGGATTGAGACTTATATTTGTTGAGACAAAAGGGGATAGATATAAGAGATATTGTGGAGGTAAAATCAATTATACTCGGCTAATTAGATGTGAGGGTTGAGGGACAGAGAAAAGTCAGGAATGATGACTCCAAAGTGCTAATCTGAGTGTTTGGAAGGAAAGAGGTTCCATCAACAGAAATGGAGCTATTTTGAGGATGGATAGATTTTGGAGAAAGTATGTTAGGAGTTTTTGCAGATAATACAATGATTTATTTAGAGAACCCCAGCAAATCAACTAAAATGACTTCAAATAACTTAAGGAAAGTTGCAGGAAAGAAATCATCAAATTTTTTTATGTTACCAACAAAACCAAGCAGCAAGAAATAGGAGAAAGTCCAAAATAAATGCGCAATATATATATATATTTTTCTTCTTGTCAAGATACATATAGGAATTACGTGAATACAAATTAAAAACATTCTTTATAAAATAAAGACACAAATATTTAGAGAAGTACTAACTTCTCATGGGTTGGAAGAGCCAACATAATAAAAATGACAATATTACCAAAATTAATTTACTTATTTAGTTCCATACAGTCAAACTACCAAAGGATTACTGTTTAGTCCTAGAAAAAATAACAGTGAAATTGATTTGGAGGAAAAAAGGTAAAAAAAATCTCAAGGGAAATAATGAAAAAAGGGGAGGGGCTAGCAATACAAGAACTCAAATTATACTACATAGCAGTAATCATTGAAATTATTTGGTGTTGGTTAAAAAATAGAGGGGAAGATATAGAGGTCAACCAGTGGAACAGATTAAATACACAAAATACAGAGGCAACCATAGTGACATACATAGTGTTTGATAAACCCAAGGCCTCCAACTATTGGGGAAAGGACACACTATTTTAAAAAAAATACTGGGAAGAGTAGAAAAAAGTCTAACAGAAGTTGTGTATAGATTCATACTTCATACCAAGTGCTTAGATAAGATTTAAGTGAATACATGACATATAAAAAGTCTATCATAAACAAATTAGAGGAGCAAGAAAAAGTATACATTGTGCAATAGATAAGGGAAGGAGAGTTATGATCAAATAGGTAGAGAGGATCATCAATGATAAAATGGACAATTTTGATTATATAAAATTAAAGTTTTTGTATAAATGAAACTAATACAGTTAGAAATCAGAAGAAAAACATTTAACTGGGGGAAAATCTTTGCTGCAAGTTTTTTTTTAAATAAGATCTAATATCCAAGATATATAAAGAAGTGATTCACATTTATTAGAGCCATTCCCCAACAGACAAATGGTCAAAGGAATTAAATGGAAATTTCCAATGGAAAAAATCCAAGCTATCAACAAAATGTTCCAAATTCCTTATTAAATATGCAAGTTAAAGCAACTCTGAGGCACCATCTTACATTGATCAGATTGGCAATGCATTTTTTTAAAGGAAGAAAAAGAAAAGAGATGGTCATTAAAGCCATCTGGTCATTCAAGCAATTTTAAAAATAAACAGACAAAAGCATAAAGGAAGATAATTATTGATAATCAGGATAGTTTTGAAAGTTACATGTTGAATCTATCATATACTTAGAAAGAAAAGAAAGCACTATATAACAGAGATACGAATTTTCTTATATATTCCTCTTTTCTGTTCTACTTGTGTATATGGAAATGCTCATTTTATGTGGAATATCTGATAGAAGTTACATTTTTGTACATCAGACATCTATAATGCATCCATGTAGAGATAGATACCAGCAGATTGGTATCTGGACAAGAATTTGGGTAAGAGATTGGGCTGGATATATATATTTGGGAGTCATTTCCATAAAGAGAATAATTAAAGCCTTGGGAATTAATGAGGTCGCTAAGAAGTATACCCAAAAAGAGAAGAGGTTAAGAAAGAGCCTTAGGGGCAGACGACGATGCAGCAAAGGGTACTGAGAAGTAGTGTCCACAAAAGTGAGAGAAGAGCTGAAAGGGTAGTGTCTAAGAAGTCAAGGAAAGAGAAAGCATCTGGGAGGAGGGTGTAGTTGGTAGGGTCAAAAGTTGGAAAGAAGTCAAGTCAGAAAGGCCATTTGACTGAGCTGTTTAGGTAAAGCTTAGATAGGACAGTGTCAGTCAGATGGTGAAATCAGATATTGCAATTCAGCAGATGAAGAAGAAAGTAGAGGGGTGAGGAAATGGAAGCAACAAGTGGAGATGACCATATTTAGGAGTTTGACTGTGAAAGGGAGAAAAGATATAGGTCAGTAACTTAAGGAGAGGGCAGGTGAAAGGAAGGTTAAAGATGGGGATATCAAGACAACCAGGGGATAAGGAGATTGCAGATGAGAGAAAGAGAGAATGATTAGGGGTAAACTCCCAGAGGGAATGGCAGCGAGTAGAGAGATTAGGCGAGCAGGAGGCCTCTTCATCACAGCAGAGGAGGAGAGACTGAGAAATGATGAAGAAGAAAAGGGTCTGAAGAATGGAGGAGGGGAGCTCAAAGTGTGTGTAGTCTGTTTTCTCCATTAATAACATATGATTCAAGGATGAATCTTCTGCTGAGGAGAGAGGAGTTTTGGCTATGAGTCTTTTTACAGAGACTATGACAACTGTCTCTTATTTGCTCCTGACAGCAGCCAGAGTCTTTTTTCATAACAGACCTGAAGCATAACCATTCTTTATGTGTTTGTGTGGAGTTAATCACACCTTTTAAAGACATTTTAAAACTTTGAACTTAACCAAAGCCAGCTAAGGTGAGCCTTTCCACCTTGGAAGCAGAACAGAGACTTGTGAATGAGCAGTGTATCTGCACCCCTTATACTTCTTACTATCCAAGTGGGCAGCACAGTAGTTAACTTGTTATTTTAAAAGCTACTCTGTTTGAACGAGGAGAACATTGTATACAGTAAAAGCCACAGTGTGTGATGACTGACTTTGATAGACTTAGCTCTTCTCAGCAATGCAAGGACCTAAAACAGTTCTAAAAGAAAGTTCCATCCACATCCAGAGAAAGAAATATGGAGTCTGAATGCAGATTGAAGCAAACCATTTGCTCTCTTTTTTTGTTTTGTTTTGTTTTCTTTCTCATGGTTCCTCCCATTCATTCTAATTTTTCTGTACAACATGACTAATGCCAAAATATGTTTAATAAGAATGTATATGTAGAGCCTATATTGGATTGCATGCTGTCTTGGGGAGGGGGAAGGGGAGGAGGGGGAGAAAATGTAAGACTTAAGGAAGTGAACATTAAAAATTAAAAATAAATACATTTATATATATAGTTGTTTTTTTTAAAGCTGTTCTGCTTGTCTGGTGTACCTTTACTTCAACTTTCAGGTACTAGTAGTTAAGGCTGATACCTTCTTCCTTCTCCATCCTGTCTAACCACACTGTCTGACAGTTTTTGTGGATGAAATCATGGTGTATTAGTGTACTGGACTTGGACCTAGGTTTAAGTCTGAGCTCTGCTGCTTAACAGGTAGTAACTTGTGTGACTTTGAGCAAGTCACCTAACCAACCTCTTTGGGCTAGTTTCTTCATGTATAAAGTAAGAGAGTTAGATTAGAAAGTCCTTAAGGACTTTTCCAACTCCAAATTTATAATCTTATGAAATTGTGAGGTGAAGTAGAAATAAAAGTAATATAAATGAATCTAGGTGCTAAGAATACAAATATGAGAGATAATGCCTGCCCTCAGGAAGCTTACTCTCTACTTGTGTTCTACAGTGTCTTTACAGATAACTAAATATAAAATATATACAAAATGCACAGTGACTTTAGGATTGGAGGGGGAACCAGGAAAGGCCTGTTAAAGGGAGTCTTGAAGGGATATTGAGATTCCAGGAGGTAGAAGTCAAGAGGAAGAGTTTTGTAGGCATGGGATATCCCATCATGCTAAATTTTAATACTTGAAGGAGATGAACTTAAGTGTAGTTTTTTAGGGTTTGTGTTATTTGTATGTGTACATATATATGCAAATACATGCATTATCTAATTTTGGTTTAGTAGCCATCCTATTAATGGTGCATACATAAATATTAAAGAATAATACAAACCACTTTTTTTCCTCCTTAACTGTTTTGATTCTTGTTTGTTAACTTCTTCCAGGAGGCTGAAAATACTTTACGTCTAATGCAGAATAAACTTAAGGAAGAAGAAAAACGACTGCTCAAGAGTGGAAGTAAGGTTACCATCTTTAGATAGAACTGCTTACATTAGACATTATCAGCAATTCAGATCAACACTCATTTATTTCATGCTTACTGTGTGACAGATATTGTGCTAGGGAATACAAATGCAAGCAGAAAGACAATCCCTGTTCTCAAAAAATTTACATTCTAATGAGGAAAGACAACAAAGAAATTGAACAGTAGTAGGGGGTGGGAGGAATATGAAGGTACCTATTCATGGGGCGTTGTAGAGAAAGTTCAGAGACTCAAGAGTACAGCCTGGAGAGAAATGAGGACATGGCCACCCTAAGGGTCCTTAAATTGGAGGTTCTGGGAGAGAACATAAGGACAGAGGTTACTTTCACTCTGGAATCCAAGAGTGAACTGGGTGATGAGGGACAAAGTAAGAATGCCCATCACTACTACTACTACAACCTAGGAAGCTATAGCAATAAGAAAAGAAAAAGAAATTGAGGAAATAAGCATAGGCAAAGAAAAAATAATCACTTTATGCAGATAATATGATGGTATACATAGAGAACCCTAGCAAATCAACTAAAAATTAATTGAAATGACTAATAACTTCAGTAAAGTCAAAGGATGTAAAATAAATCCACATGAAGCATCAGCATTACTGGATGTTACCAACAAAACCCAACAAGAAGAAATAGAAAGAGAATTCAGAATAAGTAAAGGATATATAAGATATTTGGGAGCTTACCAAGACATACCCAGGGACTGTATCAATCTGACTACAAAGCATTTTTTGCCAAGATCAGTGTTCAACAAACATGAAGTGCTTCCTATGTGCAAGGCCCCATGTTGGAACTGCAGATGCACAAATCTAAAATACATAGTCTCTGTCCTCAAGGAGCTTATAATTTAGTAAGAGAAGTAAGACATGGCGAATGGATCATAAATTTAAGAAATAATGAGATGGCATGCTTAGTTCTTATGGGTTCTCACAGGAATTGTTGTTGTTATTGTGTTTGTCCTTTGTTTTTGAAGAGGACCATGGCATCAGGGAAATGAAGACATGACTTATAGTGGACTTTGATTTGAGTGAGGGAGGGCTGTGCAAGGTCACCAGCCTCACTTTCTCCTCCAGAGCCATCAGGGTCCAATGACCAGATATTCATCAGGATGACTGAAGATGACCTGAGATTCAATGGGAGACCCTGGCCCTTTTTTAGGCAAAAGCCTTTTCAAGTACTCACTTAGAATGAGGTATAGCCCATTCAGTGAGTGCAGGGATGGCCCCTTTAATTGGAAAAAAAGAAAAAAAATCAAGCTGGGAGGGAAGATCCTCAGGGTTGCTGTTCCAAAGAGAAACAGTTACCATTGACATTCACTCTAAGCCTGATGCCATGGTCCTCTTCAAAAATGAAGGACAAACACAACCTGTGAAGAGACCAAGCTGCTTAAATGGAAACCCAGCTAGTTGGGGGGTAACTCAGCTCGTCCTTTCCCTCTCCTTCTCCCTCTCCTCCTCCTCTCCAAAGGATGATGACCAGAAGCTGCCCACTTAACTTGGGGTTAGAGATCTCTCTCTCTCTCTCTCTCTCTCTCTCTCTCTCTCTCTCTCTCTCTCTCTCTCTCTCTCTGTCTCTCTATCTCTGTCTCTGTCTCTGTCTCTCTCTGTCTCTCTCTCTGTCTCTCTGTCTCTCTCTGTAT